>NC_139348.1:11283123-11939513 GCF_055883805.1 Amblyomma maculatum
GGGTCTTCCAGCTTGCGCGGGTTAGGCTCAGAAATGCGATTCAAGTTTGCACGTAGCGGCTCAAACGAATCGCAACAAGTTAATACACACAAAGCCTTACAGGCTCTTTTAGGCATGATGTGCAAAACGCGGTCATCCAGCTTGCTCGGGTTAGGCTCAGAAATGCGATTCGAGTTTGCACGTAGCGGCTAAAACAAATCGGAACAAGTTAATACACACAAGGCCGTACAGGCACTTTAAGCCATGATGTGCAAAACGGGGTCTTCCTGCTTGCGCGGGTTAGGCTCAGAACTGCGATTCAAGTTTGCACGTAGCTGCTCAAACGAATCGCAACAAGTTAATACACACACAGCTTTACAGGCACTTTTAGGCATGATGTGCAAAACGCGGTCATCCAGCTTGCTCGGGTTAGGCTCAGAACTGCGATTCAAGTTTGCACGTAGCGGCTCAAACGAATCGCAACAATACACACACAGCTTTACAGGCACTTTTAGGCATGATGTGCAAAACGCGGTCATCCAGCTTGCTCGGGTTAGGCTCAGAACTGCGGTTCAAGTTTGCACATAGCGGCTAAAAGGAATCGCAACAAGATAATACACACACAGCTTTACAGGCACTTTTAGGCATCATGTGCAAAACGCGGTCATCCAGCTTGCTCGGGTTAGGCTCAGAACTGCGATTCAAGTTTGCACGTAGCAGCTCAAACGAATCGCAACAAGTTAGTACACACAACGCCTTACAGGCACTTTTAGGCATGATGTGCAAAACGGGGTCTTCCAGCTTGCGCGGGTTAGGCTCAGAAATGCGATTCAAGTTTGCACGTAGCGGCTCAAACGATTCGCAACAAGTTAATACACAGAAAGCCTTACAGGCTCTTTTAGGCATGATGCGCAAAACGCGGTCATCCAGCTTGCTCGGGTTAGGCTCAGAACTGCGATTTAAGTTTGCACATAGCGGCTAAAACGAATCGCAACAAGTTAATACACACAACGCCTTACAGGCACTTTTAGGCATGATGGGCAAAACGGCTTCATCCAGCTTGCGCGGGTTAGGCGCAGAACTTCGATTTAAGTTTGCACATAGCGGCTCAGACGAATCGCAACAAGTTGATACACACAACGCCTTACAGGCAATTTTAGGCATGATGTGCAAACAGGGGTTATCCAGCTTGCTCGGGTTAGGCTCAGAAATGCGATTCAAGTTTGCACATAGCGGCTAAAACGAATCGCAACAAGTTAATACACACACAGCTTTACAGGCACTTTTAGGCATGATGTGCAAAACGCGGTCATCCAGCTTGCTCGCGTTAGGCTCAGAACTGCGGTTCAAGTTTGCACGTAGCGGCTAAAACGAATCGGAACAAGTTAATACACACAAGGCCTTACAGACACTTTTAAGCATGATGTGCAAATAGGCGTCACTCAAGCTTGCGCGGGTTAGGCTCAGAACTGCGATTCAAGTTTGCACGTAGCGGCTCAAACGAATCGCAACAAGTTAATACACACAAAGCCTTACAGGCTCTTTTAGGCATGATGCGCAAAACGCGGTCATCCAGCTTGCTCGGGTTAGGCTCAGAAATGAGATTCAAGTTTGCACATAGCGGCTAAAACAAATCGCAACAAGTTAATACACACAACGACTTACAGGCACTTTAAGGCATGATGTGCAAAACGGGGTCTTCCAGCTTGCTCGGGTTAGGCTCAGAACTGCGATTCAAGTTTGCACGTAGCGGCTCAAACGAATCGCAACAAGTTAATACACATACAGCTTTACAGGCACTTTTAGGCATGATGTGCAAAACGCGGTCATCCAGCTTGCTCGGGTTAGGCTCAGAACTGCGGTTCAAATTTGCACATAGCGGCTAAAACGAATCGGAACAAGTTAATACACACAAGGCCTTACAGACACTTTTAGGCATGATGTGCAAATAGGCGTCACTCAAGCTTGCGCCGGTTATGCTCAGAACTGCGATTAAGTTTGCACGTAGCGGCTCAAAGGAATCGCAACAAGTTAATACACACAAAGCCTTACAGGCTCTTTTAGGCATGATGCGCAAAACGCGGTCATCCAGCTTGCTCTGGTTAGGCTCAGAAATGAGATTCAAGTTTGCACATAGCGGCTAAAACAAATCGCAACAAGTTAATACACACAACGCCTTACAGGCACTTTAAGGCATGATGTGCAAAACGGGGTCTTCCAGCTTGCGCGGGTTAGGCGCAGAACTGCGATTCATGTTCGCATATAGCTGCTAAAACGAATCGGAACAAGTTAATACACACAAGGCCGTACAGGCACTTTAAGGCATGATGTGCAAAACGGGGTCTTCCAGCTTGCGCGGGTTAGGCTCAGAACAGCGATTCAAGTTTGCACGTAGCGGCTCAAACGAATCGCAACAAGTTAATACACACACAGCTTTACAGGCACTTTTAGGCATGATGTGCAAAACGCGGTCATCCAGCTTGCTCGGGTTAGGCTCAGAACTGCGATTCAAGTTTGCACGTAGCGGCTCAAACGAATCGCAACAAGCTAGTACATACAACGCCTTACAGGCACTTTCAGGCATGATGTGCAAAACGGGGTCTTCCAGCTTGCGCGGGTTAGGCTCAGAAATGCGATTCAAGTTTGCACGTAGCGGCTAAAACGAATCGGAACAAGTTAATACACACAAGGCCTTACAGGCACTTTAAGCATGATGTGCAAAACGCGGTCATCCAGCTTGCTCGGGTTAGGCTCAGAACTGCGATACAAGTTTGCACGTAGCGGCTCAAACGAATCGCAACAAGTTAATACACACCACGCCTTACAGGCACTTTTAGGCATGATGTGCAAAACGGGGTCTTCCAGCTTGCGCGGGTTAGGCTCAGAAATGCGATTCAAGTTTGCACGTAGCGGCTCAAACGAATCGCAACAAGTTAATACACACAAAGCCTTACAGGCTCTTTTAGGCATGATGTGCAAAACGCGGTCATCCAGCTTGCTCGGGTTAGGCTCAGAAATGCGATTCGAGTTTGCACGTAGCGGCTAAAACAAATCGGAACAAGTTAATACACACAAGGCCGTACAGGCACTTTAAGCCATGATGTGCAAAACGGGGTCTTCCTGCTTGCGCGGGTTAGGCTCAGAACTGCGATTCAAGTTTGCACGTAGCTGCTCAAACGAATCGCAACAAGTTAATACACACACAGCTTTACAGGCACTTTTAGGCATGATGTGCAAAACGCGGTCATCCAGCTTGCTCGGGTTAGGCTCAGAACTGCGATTCAAGTTTGCACGTAGCGGCTCAAACGAATCGCAACAATACACACACAGCTTTACAGGCACTTTTAGGCATGATGTGCAAAACGCGGTCATCCAGCTTGCTCGGGTTAGGCTCAGAACTGCGATTCAAGTTTGCACGTAGCTGCTCAAACGAATCGCAACAAGTTAATACACACACAGCTTTACAGGCACTTTTAGGCATGATGTGCAAAACGCGGTCATCCAGCTTGCTCGGGTTAGGCTCAGAACTGCGATTCAAGTTTGCACGTAGCGGCTCAAACGAATCGCAACAATACACACACAGCTTTACAGGCACTTTTAGGCATGATGTGCAAAACGCGGTCATCCAGCTTGCTCGGGTTAGGCTCAGAACTGCGGTTCAAGTTTGCACATAGCGGCTGAAAGGAATCGCAACAAGATTATACACACACAGCTTTACAGGCACTTTTAGGCATCATGTGCAAAACGCGGTCATCCAGCTTGCTCGGGTTAGGCTCAGAACTGCGATTCAAGTTTGCACGTAGCAGCTCAAACGAATCGCAACAAGTTAGTACACACAACGCCTTACAGGCACTTTTAGGCATGATGTGCAAAACGGGGTCTTCCAGCTTGCGCGGGTTAGGCTCAGAAATGCGATTCAAGTTTGCACGTAGCGGCTCAAACGATTCGCAACAAGTTAATACACAGAAAGCCTTACAGGCTCTTTTAGGCATGATGCGCAAAACGCGGTCATCCAGCTTGCTCGGGTTAGGCTCAGAACTGCGATTTAAGTTTGCACATAGCGGCTAAAACGAATCGCAAAAAGTAATACACACAACGCCTTACAGGCACTTTTAGGCATGATGGGCAAAACGGCTTCATCCAGCTTGCGCGGGTTAGGCGCAGAACTTCGATTTAAGTTTGCACATAGCGGCTCAGACGAATCGCAACAAGTTGATACACACAACGCCTTACAGGCAATTTTAGGCATGATGTGCAAACAGGGGTTATCCAGCTTGCTCGGGTTAGGCTCAGAAATGCGATTCAAGTTTGCACATAGCGGCTAAAACGAATCGCAACAAGTTAATACACACACAGCTTTACAGGCACTTTTAGGCATGATGTGCAAAACGCGGTCATCCAGCTTGCTCGCGTTAGGCTCAGAACTGCGGTTCAAGTTTGCACGTAGCGGCTAAAACGAATCGGAACAAGTTAATACACACAAGGCCTTACAGACACTTTTAGGCATGATGTGCAAATAGGCGTCACTCAAGCTTGCGCGGGTTAGGCTCAGAACTGCGATTCAAGTTTGCACGTAGCGGCTCAAACGAATCGCAACAAGTTAATACACACAAAGCCTTACAGGCTCTTTTAGGCATGATGCGCAAAACGCGGTCATCCAGCTTGCTCGGGTTAGGCTCAGAAATGAGATTCAAGTTTGCACATAGCGGCTAAAACAAATCGCAACAAGTTAATACACACAACGACTTACAGGCACTTTAAGGCATGATGTGCAAAACGGGGTCTTCCAGCTTGCTCGGGTTAGGCTCAGAACTGCGATTCAAGTTTGCACGTAGCGGCTCAAACGAATCGCAACAAGTTAATACACATACAGCTTTACAGGCACTTTTAGGCATGATGTGCAAAACGCGGTCATCCAGCTTGCTCGGGTTAGGCTCAGAACTGCGGTTCAAATTTGCACATAGCGGCTAAAACGAATCGGAACAAGTTAATACACACAAGGCCTTACAGACACTTTTAGGCATGATGTGCAAATAGGCGTCACTCAAGCTTGCGCCGGTTATGCTCAGAACTGCGATTAAGTTTGCACGTAGCGGCTCAAAGGAATCGCAACAAGTTACTACACACAAAGCCTTACAGGCTCTTTTAGGCATGATGCGCAAAACGCGGTCATCCAGCTTGCTCGGGTTAGGCTCAGAAATGAGATTCAAGTTTGCACATAGCGGCTAAAACAAATCGCAACAAGTTAATACACACAACGCCTTACAGGCACTTTAAGGCATGATGTGCAAAACGGGGTCTTCCAGCTTGCGCGGGTTAGGCGCAGAACTGCGATTCATGTTCGCATATAGCTGCTAAAACGAATCGGAACAAGTTAATACACACAAGGCCGTACAGGCACTTTAAGGCATGATGTGCAAAACGGGGTCTTCCAGCTTGCGCGGGTTAGGCTCAGAACAGCGATTCAAGTTTGCACGTAGCGGCTCAAACGAATCGCAACAAGTTAATACACACACAGCTTTACAGGCACTTTTAGGCATGATGTGCAAAACGCGGTCATCCAGCTTGCTCGGGTTAGGCTCAGAACTGCGATTCAAGTTTGCACGTAGCGGCTCAAACGAATCGCAACAAGCTAGTACATACAACGCCTTACAGGCACTTTCAGGCATGATGTGCAAAACGGGGTCTTCCAGCTTGCGCGGGTTAGGCTCAGAAATGCGATTCAAGTTTGCACGTAGCGGCTAAAACGAATCGGAACAAGTTAATACACACAAGGCCTTACAGGCACTTTAAGCATGATGTGCAAAACGCGGTCATCCAGCTTGCTCGGGTTAGGCTCAGAACTGCGATACAAGTTTGCACGTAGCGGCTCAAACGAATCGCAACAAGTTAGTACATACAACGCCTTACAGGCACTTTCAGGCATGATGTGCAAAACGGGGTCTTCCAGCTTGCGCGGGTTAGGCTCAGAAATGCGATTCAAGTTTGCACGTAGCGGCTCAAACGAATCGCAACAAGTTAATACACACACAGCTTTACAGGCACTTTTAGGCATGATGTGCAAAACGCGGTCATCCAGCTTGCTCGGGTTAGGCTCAGAACTGCGGTTCAAGTTTGCACATAGCGGCTAAAAGGAATCGCAACAAGGTAATACACGCACAGCTTTACAGGCACTTTTAGGCATGATGTGCAAAACGCGGTCATCCAGCTTGCGCGGGTTAGGCTCAGAAATGCGATTTAAGTTTGCACATAGCGGCTCAGACGAATCGCAACAAGTTTATACACACAACGCCTTACAGGCACTTTAAGGCATGATGTGCAAAACGGGGTCTTCCAGCTTGCGCGGGTTAGGCGCAGAACTGCGATTCATGTTCGCATATAGCTGCTAAAACGAATCGGAATACACAACGCCTTACAGGCACATTTAGGCATGATATGCAAATAGGCGTCACTCAAGCTTGTTCTGGTTAGGCTCAGAACTGCGATTCAAGTTTGCACATAGCGGCTAAAACGAATCGCAACAATACACACAACGCCTTACAGGCACTTTTAGGCATGATGGGCAAAACGGCTTCATCCAGCTTGCGCGGGTTAGGCGCAGAACTTCGATTTAAGTTTGCACATAGCGGCTCAGACGAATCGCAACAAGTTGATACACACAACGCCTTACAGGCAATTTTAGGCATGATGTGCAAAACGGGGTTATCCAGCTTGCTCGGGTTAGGCTCAGAAATGCGATTCAAGTTTGCACATAGCGGCTAAAACGAATCGCAACAAGTTAATACACACACAGCTTTACAGGCACTTTTAGGCATGATGTGCAAAACGCGGTCATCCAGCTTGCTCGGGTTAGGCTCAGAACTGCGATTCAAGTTTGCACGTAGCGGCTCAAACGAATCGCAACAAGTTAATACACATACAGCTTTACAGGCACTTTTAGGCATGATGTGCAAAACGCGGTCATCCAGCTTGCTCGGGTTAGGCTCAGAAATGAGATTCAAGTTTGCACATAGCGGCTAAAACGAATCGGAACAAGTTAATACACACAAGGCCTTACAGACACTTTTAGGCATGATGTGCAAATAGGCGTCACTCAAGCTTGCGCCGGTTATGCTCAGAACTGCGATTAAGTTTGCACGTAGCGGCTCAAAGGAATCGCAACAAGTTAATACACACAAAGCCTTACAGGCTCTTTTAGGCATGATGCGCAAAACGCGGTCATCCAGCTTGCTCGGGTTAGGCTCAGAAATGAGATTCAAGTTTGCACATAGCGGCTAAAACAAATCGCAACAAGTTAATACACACAACGCCTTACAGGCACTTTAAGGCATGATGTGCAAAACGGGGTCTTCCAGCTTGCGCGGGTTAGGCGCAGAACTGCGATTCATGTTCGCATATAGCTGCTAAAACGAATCGGAACAAGTTAATACACACAAGGCCGTACAGGCACTTTAAGGCATGATGTGCAAAACGGGGTCTTCCAGCTTGCGCGGGTTAGGCTCAGAACAGCGATTCAAGTTTGCACGTAGCGGCTCAAACGAATCGCAACAAGTTAGTACATACAACGCCTTTCAGGCACTTTCAGGCATGATGTGCAAAACGGGGTCTTCCAGCTTGCGCGGGTTAGGCTCAGAAATGCGATTCAAGTTTGCACGTAGCGGCTCAAACGAATCGCAACAAGTTAATACACACACAGCTTTACAGGCACTTTTAGGCATGATGTGCAAAACGCGGTCATCCAGCTTGCTCGGGTTAGGCTCAGAACTGCGGTTCAAGTTTGCACATAGCGGCTAAAAGGAATCGCAACAAGGTAATACACGCACAGCTTTACAGGCACTTCTAGGCATGATGTGCAAAACGCGGTCATCCAGCTTGCGCGGGTTAGGCTCAGAAATGCGATTCAAGTTTGCACGTAGCGGCTCAAACGAATCGCAACAAGTTAATACACACAACGCCTTACAGGCACGTTTAGGCATGATGGGCAAAACGGCTTCATCCAGCTTGCGCGGGTTAGGCGCAGAACTTCGATTTAAGTTTGCACATAGCGGCTCAGACGAATCGCAACAAGTTGATACACACAACGCCTTACAGGCACTTTAAGGCATGATGTGCAAAACGGGGTCTTCCAGCTTGCGCGGGTTAGGCGCAGAACTGCGATTCATGTTCGCATATAGCTGCTAAAACGAATCGGAATACACAACGCCTTACAGGCACATTTAGGCATGATATGCAAATAGGCGTCACTCAAGCTTGTTCTGGTTAGGCTCAGAACTGCGATTCAAGTTTGCACATAGCGGCTAAAACGAATCGCAACAATACACACAACGCCTTACAGGCACTTTTAGGCATGATGGGCAAAACGGCTTCATCCAGCTTGCGCGGGTTAGGCGCAGAACTTCGATTTAAGTTTGCACATAGCGGCTCAGACGAATCGCAACAAGTTGATACACACAACGCCTTACAGGCAATTTTAGGCATGATGTGCAAAACGGGGTTATCCAGCTTGCTCGGGTTAGGCTCAGAAATGCGATTCAAGTTTGCACATAGCGGCTAAAACGAATCGCAACAAGTTAATACACACACAGCTTTACAGGCACTTTTAGGCATGATGTGCAAAACGCGGTCATCCAGCTTGCTCGGGTTAGGCTCAGAACTGCGATTCAAGTTTGCACGTAGCGGCTCAAACGAATCGCAACAAGTTAATACACATACAGCTTTACAGGCACTTTTAGGCATGATGTGCAAAACGCGGTCATCCAGCTTGCTCGGGTTAGGCTCAGAACTGCGGTTCAAATTTGCACATAGCGGCTAAAACGAATCGGAACAAGTTAATACACACAACGCCTTACAGGCACTTTAAGGCATGATGTGCAAAACGGGGTCTTCCAGCTTGCGCGGGTTAGGCGCAGAACTGCGATTCATGTTCGCATATAGCTGCTAAAACGAATCGGAATACACAACGCCTTACAGGCACATTTAGGCATGATATGCAAATAGGCGTCACTCAAGCTTGTTCTGGTTAGGCGCAGAACTGCGATTCAAGTTTGCACATAGCGGCTAAAACGAATCGCAACAAGTTAATACACACAAAGCCTTACAGGCACATTTAGGCATGATGTGCAAAACGCTGTCATCCAGCTTGCGCGGGTTAGGCTCAGAAATGCGATTCAAGTTTGCACGTAGCGGCTAAAACGAATCGCACCAAGGTATACACACAAAGCCTTACAGGCACTTTTAGGCATGATGTGCAAAACGCGGTCATCCAGCTTGCTCGGGTTAGGCTCAGAACTGCGATTCGTTTGCACATAGCGGCTAAAGCGAATCGCAACAAGTTAATATACACACAGCTTTACAGGCACTTTTAGGCATGATGTGCAAAACGCGGTCATCCAGCTTGCTTGGATTAGGCTCAAAACCGCGATTCAAGTTTGCACGTAGCGGCTCAAACGAATCGCAACAAGTTAATACACACCACGCCTTACAGGCACTTTTAGGCATGATGTGCAAAACGGGGTCTTCCAGCTTGCGCGGGTTAGGCTCAGAAATGCGAATCAAGTTTGCACGTAGCGGCTCAAACGAATCGCAACAAGTTAATACACACAAAGCCTTACAGGCTCTTTTAGGCATGATGTGCAAAACGGGGTCACCCAGCTTGCTCGGGTTAGGCTCAGAAATGCGATTCAAGTTTGCACGTAGCGGCTAAAACGAATCGGAACAAGTTAATACACACAAGGCCGTACAGGCACTTTAAGGCATGATGTGCAAAACGGGGTCTTCCAGCTTGCGCGGGTTAGGCTCAGAACTGCGATTCAAGTTTGCACGTAGCGGCTCAAACGAATCGCAACAAGTTAATACACACACAGCTTTACAGGCACTTTTAGGCATGATGTGCAAAACGCAGTCATCCAGCTTGCTCGGGTTAGGCTCAGAACCGCGATTCAAGTTTGCACGTAGCGGCTCAAACGAATCGCAACAAGTTAATACACACACAGCATTACAGGCACTTTTAGGCATGATGTGCAAAACGCGGTCATCCAGCTTGCTCGGGTTAGGCTCAGAACTGCGGTTCAAGTTTGCACATAGCGGCTAAAACGAATCGCAACAAGGTAATACTCACACAGCTTTACAGGCACTTTAAGCATGATGTGCAAAACGCGGTCATCCAGCTTGCTCGGGTTAGGCTCAGAACAGCGATTCAAGTTTGCACGTAGCGGCTCAAACGAATCGCAACAAGTTAGTACATACAACGCCTTACAGGCACTTTCAGGCATGATGTGCAAAACGGGGTCTTCCAGCTTGCGCGGGTTAGGCTCAGAAATGCGATTCAAGTTTGCACGTAGCGGCTAAAACGAATCGGAACAAGTTAATACACACAAGGCCTTACAGGCACATTTAGGCATGATGTGCAAATAGGCGTCACTCAAGCTTGCGCGCGTTAGGCTCAGAACTGCGATTCAAGTTTGCACGTAGCGGCTCAAACGAATCGCAACAAGTTAATACACACAACGCCTTACAGGCACTTTAAGGCATGATGTGCAAAACGGGGTCTTCCAGCTTGCGCGGGTTAGGCGCAGAACTGCGATTCATGTTCGCATATAGCTGCTTAAACGAATCGGAATACACAACGCCTTACAGGCACATTTAGGCATGATATGCAAATAGGCGTCACTCAAGCTTGTTCTGGTTAGACTCAGAACTGCGATTCAAGTTTGCACATAGCGGCTAAAACGAATCGCAACAAGTTAATACACACAACGCCTTACAGGCACTTTTAGGCATGATGGGAAACGGCTTCATCCAGCTTGTGCGGGTTAGGCGCAGAACTTCGATTTAAGTTTGCACATAGCGGCTCAAACGAATCGCAACAATACACACACAGCTTTACAGGCACTTTTAGGCATGATGTGCAAAACGCGGTCATCCAGCTTGCTCGGGTTAGGCTCAGAACTGCGGTTCAAGTTTGCACATAGCGGCTAAAAGGAATCGCAACAAGATAATACACACACAGCTTTACAGGCACTTTTAGGCATCATGTGCAAAACGCGGTCATCCAGCTTGCTCGGGTTAGGCTCAGAACTGCGATTCAAGTTTGCACGTAGCGGCTCAAACGAATCGCAACAATACACACACAGCTTTACAGGCACTTTTAGGCATGATGTGCAAAACGCGGTCATCCAGCTTGCTCGGGTTAGGCTCAGAACTGCGATTCAAGTTTGCACGTAGCAGCTCAAACGAATCGCAACAAGTTAATACACAGAAAGCCTTACAGGCACTTTTAGGCATGATGTGCAAAACGGGGTCTTCCAGCTTGCGCGGGTTAGGCTCAGAAATGCAATTCAAGTTTGCACGTAGCGGCTCAAACGATTCGCAACAAGTTAATACACAGAAAGCCTTACAGGCTCTTTTAGGCATGATGCGCAAAACGCGGTCATCCAGCTTGCTCGGGTTAGGCTCAGAACTGCGATTTAAGTTTGCACATAGCGGCTAAAACGAATCGCAACAAGTTAATACACACAACGCCTTACAGGCACTTTTAGGCATGATGGGCAAAACGGCTTCATCCAGCTTGCGCGGGTTAGGCGCAGAACTTCGATTTAAGTTTGCACATAGCGGCTCAGACGAATCGCAACAAGTTGATATACACAACGCCTTACAGGCAATTTTAGGCATGATGTGCAAACAGGGGTTATCCAGCTTGCTCGGGTTAGGCTCAGAAATGCGATTCAAGTTTGCACATAGCGGCTAAAACGAATCGCAACAAGTTAATACACACACAGCTTTACAGGCTCTTTTAGGCATGATGTGCAAAACGCGGTCATCCAGCTTGCTCGCGTTAGGCTCAGAACTGCGGTTCAAGTTTGCACGTAGCGGCTAAAACGAATCGGAACAAGTTAATACACACAAGGCCTTCCAGACACTTTTAGGCATGATGTGCAAATAGGCGTCACTCAAGCTTGCGCGGGTTAGGCTCAGAACTGCGATTCAAGTTTGCACGTAGCGGCTCAAACGAATCGCAACAAGTTAATACACACAAAGCCTTACAGGCTCTTTTAGGCATGATGGGCAAAACGCGGTCATCCAGCTCGCTCGGGTTAGCTCAGAAATGAGATTCAAGTTTGCACATAGCGGCTAAAACAAATCGCAACAAGTTAATACACACAACGACTTACAGGCACTTTAAGGCATGATGTGCAAAACGGGGTCTTCCAGCTTGCGCGGGTTAGGCGCAGAACTGCGATTCATGTTTGCACGTAGCGGCTAAAACGAATCGGAATACACAACGCCTTACAGGCACATTTAGGCATGATATGCAAATAGGCGTCACTCAAGCTTGTTCTGGTTAGGCTCAGAACTGCGATTCAAGTTTGCACATAGCGGCTAAAACGAATCGCAACAAGTTAATACACACAAAGCCTTACAGGCACTTTTAGGCATGATGTGCAAAACGCAGTCATCCAGCTTGCGCGGGTTAGGCTCAGAAATTCGATTCAAGTTTGCACGTAGCTGCTCAAACGAATCGCAACAAGTTAATACACACAACGCCTTACAGGCACTTTTAGGCATGATGTGCAAAATGCCGTCATCCAGCTTGCGCGGGTTAGGCTCAGAAATGCGATTCAAGTTTGCACGTAGCGGCTAAAACGAATCGCACCAAGGTAATACACACAAAGCCTTACAGGCACTTTAAGGCATGATGTGCAAAACGGGGTCTTCCAGCTTGCGCGGGTTAGGCGCAGAACTGCGATTCATGTTCGCATATAGCTGCTTAAACGAATCGGAATACACAACGCCTTACAGGCACATTTTGGCATGATATGCAAATAGGCGTCACTCAAGCTTGTTCTGGTTAGACTCAGAACTGCGATTCAAGTTTGCACATAGCGCTAAAACGAATCGCAACAAGTTAATACACACAACGCCTTACAGGCACTTTTAGGCATGATGGGAAACGGCTTCATCCAGCTTGCGCGGGTTAGGCGCAGAACTTCGATTTAAGTTTGCACATAGCGGCTCAGACGAATCGCAACAAGTTGATACACACAACGCCTTACAGGCAATTTTAGGCATGATGTGCAAAACGGGGTCATCCAGCTTGAGAGGGTTAGGCGCAGAACTGCGATTCAAGTTCGCATATAGCTGCTAAAACGTATCGGAACACACGCCTTACAGGCACTTTTAAGCATGATGTGCAAATAGGCGTCACTCAAGCTTGCGCGGGTTAGGCTCAGAACTGCGATTCAAGTTTGCACATAGCGGGTAAAACGAATCGCAACAAGTTAATACACACAAAGCCTTACAGGCACTTTTAGGCATGATGTGCAAAACGCGGTCATCCAGCTTGCGCGGGTTAGGCTCAGAAATTCGATTCAAGTTTGGACGTAGCGGCTCGAACGAATCGCAACAAGTTAATACACACAACGCCTTACAGGCACTTTTAGGCATGATGTGCAAAACGCCGTCATCCAGCTTGCGCGGGTTAGGCTCAGAAATGCGATTCAAGTTTGCACGTAGCGGCTAAAACGAATCGCACCAAGGTAATACACACAAAGCCTTACAGGCACTTTTAGGCATGATGTGCAAAACGCTGTCATCCAGCTTGCTCGGGTTAGGCTCAGAACTGCAATTCAAGTTTGCACATAGCGGCTAAAACGAATCGCAACAAGTTAATATACACACAGCTTTACAGGCACTTTTAGGCATGATGTGCAAAACGCGGTCATCCAGCTTGCTCGGGTTAGGCTCAGAACCGCGATTCAAGTTTGCACGTAGCGGCTCAAACGAATCGCAACAAGTTAATACACACCACGCCTTACAGGCACTTTTAGGCATGGTGTGCAAAACGGGGTCTTCCAGCTTGCGCGGGTTAGGCTCAGAAATGCGATTCAAGTTTGCACGTAGCGGCTCAAACGAATCGCAACAAGTTAATACACACAAAGCCTTACAGGCTCTTTTAGGCATGATGTGCAAAACGCGGTCATCCAGCTTGCTCGGGTTAGGCTCAGAAATGCGATTCGAGTTTGCACGTAGCGGCTAAAACAAATCGGAACAAGTTAATACACACAAGGCCGTACAGGCACTTTAAGGCATGATGTGCAAAACGGGGTCTTCCTGCTTGCGCAGGTTAGGCTCAGAACTGCGATTCAAGGTTGCACGTAGCTGCTCAAACGAATCGCAACAAGTTAATACACACACAGCTTTACAGGCACTTTTAGGCATGATGTGCAAAACGCGGTCATCCAGCTTGCTCGGGTTAGGCTCAGAACTGCGATTCAAGTTTGCACGTAGCGGCTCAAACGAATCGCAACAAGTTAATACACACACAGCTTTACAGGCACTTTTAGGCATGATGTGCAAAACGCGGTCATCCAGCTTGCTCGGGTTAGGCTCAGAACTGCGGTTCAAGTTTGCACATAGCGGCTAAAAGGAATCGCAACAAGGTAATACACACACAGCTTTACAGGCACTTTTAGGCATCATGTGCAAAACGCGGTCATCCAGCTTGCTCGGGTTAGGCTCAGAACTGCGATTCAAGTTTGCACATAGCGGCTCAGACGAATCGCAACAAGTTGATACACACAACGCCTTACAGGCAATTTTAGGCATGATGTTCAAAACGGGGTTATCCAGCTTGCTCGGGTTAGGCTCAGAAATGCGATTCAAGTTTGCACATAGCGGCTAAAACGAATCGCAACAAGTTAATACACACACAGCTTTACAGGCACTTTTAGGCATGATGTGCAAAACGCGGTCATCCAGCTTGCTCGGGTTAGGCTCAGAACTGCGATTCAAGTTTGCACGTAGCGGCTCAAACGAATCGCAACAAGTTAATACACACACAGCTTTACAGGAACTTTTAGGCATGATGTGCAAAACGCGGTCATCCAGCTTGCTCGGGTTAGGCTCAGAAATGAGATTCAAGTTTGCACATAGCGGCTAAAACAAATCGCAACAAGTTAATTACACACAACGCCTTACAGGCACTTTAAGGCATGATGTGCAAAACGGGGTCTTCCAGCTGGCGCGGGTTAGGCGCAGAACTGCTATTCATGTTCGCATATAGCTGCTAAAACGAATCGGAATACACAATGCCTTACAGGCACATTTAGGCATGATATGCAAATAGGCGTCACTCAAGCTTGTTCTGGTTAGGCTCAGAACTGCGATTCAAGTTTGCACATAGCGGCTCAGACGAATCGCAACAAGTTGATACACACAACGCCTTACAGGCAATTTTAGGCATGATGTGCAAAACGGGGTCATCCAGCTTGCGAGGGTTAGGCGCAGAACTGCGATTCAAGTTCGCATATAGCTGCTAAAAGGAATCGGAACACACGCCTTACAGGCACTTTTAAGCATGATGTGCAAATAGGCGTCACTCAAGCTTGCGCGGGTTAGGCTCAGAACTGCGATTCAAGTTTGCACATAGCGGGTAAAACGAATCGCAACAAGTTAATACACACAAAGCCTTACAGGCACTTTTAGGCATGATGTGCAAAACGCGGTCATCCAGCTTGCGCGGGTTAGGCTCAGAAATTCGATTCAAGTTTGTACGTAGCGGCTCGAACGAATCGCAACAAGTTAATACACACAACGCCTTACAGGCACTTTTAGGCATGATGTGCAAAACGCCATCATCCAGCTTGCTCGTGTTAGGCTCAGAACTGCGATTCAAGTTTGCACATAGCGGCTAAAACGAATCGCAACAAGTTAATATACACAGTAGCGTGGTTTACAGGCACTTTTAGGCATGATGTGCAAAACGCGGTCATCCAGCTTGCTCGGGTTAGGCTCAGAACCGCAATTCAAGTTTGCACGTAGCGGCTCAAACGAATCGCAACAAGTTAATACACACCACGCCTTACAGGCACTTTTAGGCATGATGTGCAAAACGGGGTCTTCCAGCTTGCGCGGGTTAGGCTCAGAAATGCGATTCAAGTTTGCACGTTGCGGCTCAAACGAATCGCAACAAGTTAATACACACAAAGCCTTACAGGCTCTTTTAGGCATGATGTGCAAAACGCGGTCATCCAGCTTGCTCGGGTTAGGCTCAGAAATGCGATTCGAGTTTGCACGTAGCGGCTAAAACAAATCGGAACAAGTTAATACACACAAGGCCGTACAGGCACTTTAAGCCATGATGTGCAAAACGGGGTCTTCCTGCTTGCGCGGGTTAGGCTCAGAACTGCGATTCAAGTTTGCACGTAGCTGCTCAAACGAATCGCAACAAGTTAATACACACACAGCTTTACAGGCACTTTTAGGCATGATGTGCAAAACGCGGTCATCCAGCTTGCTCGGGTTAGGCTCAGAACTGCGATTCAAGTTTGCACGTAGCGGCTCAAACGAATCGCAACAATACACACACAGCTTTACAGGCACTTTTAGGCATGATGTGCAAAACGCGGTCATCCAGCTTGCTCGGGTTAGGCTCAGAACTGCGGTTCAAGTTTGCACATAGCGGCTAAAAGGAATCGCAACAAGATAATACACACACAGCTTTACAGGCACTTTTAGGCATCATGTGCAAAACGCGGTCATCCAGCTTGCTCGGGTTAGGCTCAGAACTGCGATTCAAGTTTGCACGTAGCAGCTCAAACGAATCGCAACAAGTTAGTACACACAACGCCTTACAGGCACTTTTAGGCATGATGTGCAAAACGGGGTCTTCCAGCTTGCGCGGGTTAGGCTCAGAAATGCGATTCAAGTTTGCACGTAGCGGCTCAAACGATTCGCAACAAGTTAATACACAGAAAGCCTTACAGGCTCTTTTAGGCATGATGCGCAAAACGCGGTCATCCAGCTTGCTAGGGTTAGGCTCAGAACTGCGATTTAAGTTTGCACATAGCGGCTAAAACGAATCGCAACAAGTTAATACACACAACGCCTTACAGGCACTTTTAGGCATGATGGGCAAAACGGCTTCATCCAGCTTGCGCGGGTTAGGCGCAGAACTTCGATTTAAGTTTGCACATAGCGGCTCAGACGAATCGCAACAAGTTGATACACACAACGCCTTACAGGCAATTTTAGGCATGATGTGCAAACAGGGGTTATCCAGCTTGCTCGGGTTAGGCTCAGAAATGCGATTCAAGTTTGCACATAGCGGCTAAAACGAATCGCAACAAGTTAATACACACACAGCTTTACAGGCACTTTTAGGCATGATGTGCAAAACGCGGTCATCCAGCTTGCTCGCGTTAGGCTCAGAACTGCGGTTCAAGTTTGCACGTAGCGGCTAAAACGAATCGGAACAAGTTAATACACACAAGGCCTTACAGACACTTTTAAGCATGATGTGCAAATAGGCGTCACTCAAGCTTGCGCGGGTTAGGCTCAGAACTGCGATTCAAGTTTGCACGTAGCGGCTCAAACGAATCGCAACAAGTTAATACACACAAAGCCTTACAGGCTCTTTTAGGCATGATGCGCAAAACGCGGTCATCCAGCTTGCTCGGGTTAGGCTCAGAAATGAGATTCAAGTTTGCACATAGCGGCTAAAACAAATCGCAACAAGTTAATACACACAACGACTTACAGGCACTTTAAGGCATGATGTGCAAAACGGGGTCTTCCAGCTTGCTCGGGTTAGGCTCAGAACTGCGATTCAAGTTTGCACGTAGCGGCTCAAAAGAATCGCAACAAGTTAATACACATACAGCTTTACAGGCACTTTTAGGCATGATGTGCAAAACGCGGTCATCCAGCTTGCTCGGGTTAGGCTCAGAACTGCGGTTCAAATTTGCACATAGCGGCTAAAACGAATCGGAACAAGTTAATACACACAAGGCCTTACAGACACTTTTAGGCATGATGTGCAAATAGGCGTCACTCAAGCTTGCGCCGGTTATGCTCAGAACTGCGATTAAGTTTGCACGTAGCGGCTCAAAGGAATCGCAACAAGTTAATACACACAAAGCCTTACAGGCTCTTTTAGGCATGATGCGCAAAACGCGGTCATCCAGCTTGCTCGGGTTAGGCTCAGAAATGAGATTCAAGTTTGCACATAGCGGCTAAAACAAATCGCAACAAGTTAATACACACAACGCCTTACAGGCACTTTAAGGCATGATGTGCAAAACGGGGTCTTCCAGCTTGCGCGGGTTAGGCGCAGAACTGCGATTCATGTTCGCATATAGCTGCTAAAACGAATCGGAACAAGTTAATACACACAAGGCCGTACAGGCACTTTAAGGCATGATGTGCAAAACGGGGTCTTCCAGCTTGCGCGGGTTAGGCTCAGAACAGCGATTCAAGTTTGCACGTAGCGGCTCAAACGAATCGCAACAAGTTAATACACACACAGCTTTACAGGCACTTTTAGGCATGATGTGCAAAACGCGGTCATCCAGCTTGCTCGGGTTAGGCTCAGAACTGCGATTCAAGTTTGCACGTAGCGGCTCAAACGAATCGCAACAAGCTAGTACATACAACGCCTTACAGGCACTTTCAGGCATGATGTGCAAAACGGGGTCTTCCAGCTTGCGCGGGTTAGGCTCAGAAATGCGATTCAAGTTTGCACGTAGCGGCTAAAACGAATCGGAACAAGTTAATACACACAAGGCCTTACAGGCACTTTAAGCATGATGTGCAAAACGCGGTCATCCAGCTTGCTCGGGTTAGGCTCAGAACTGCGATACAAGTTTGCACGTAGCGGCTCAAACGAATCGCAACAAGTTAATACACACCACGCCTTACAGGCACTTTTAGGCATGATGTGCAAAACGGGGTCTTCCAGCTTGCGCGGGTTAGGCTCAGAAATGCGATTCAAGTTTGCACGTAGCGGCTCAAACGAATCGCAACAAGTTAATACACACAAAGCCTTACAGGCTCTTTTAGGCATGATGTGCAAAACGCGGTCATCCAGCTTGCTCGCGTTAGGCTCAGAAATGCGATTCGAGTTTGCACGTAGCGGCTAAAACAAATCGGAACAAGTTAATACACACAAGGCCGTACAGGCACTTTAAGCCATGATGTGCAAAACGGGGTCTTCCTGCTTGCGCGGGTTAGGCTCAGAACTGCGATTCAAGTTTGCACGTAGCTGCTCAAACGAATCGCAACAAGTTAATACACACACAGCTTTACAGGCACTTTTAGGCATGATGTGCAAAACGCGGTCATCCAGCTTGCTCGGGTTAGGCTCAGAACTGCGATTCAAGTTTGCACGTAGCGGCTCAAACGAATCGCAACAATACACACACAGCTTTACAGGCACTTTTAGGCATGATGTGCAAAACGCGGTCATCCAGCTTGCTCGGGTTAGGCTCAGAACTGCGATTCAAGTTTGCACGTAGCTGCTCAAACGAATCGCAACAAGTTAATACACACACAGCTTTACAGGCACTTTTAGGCATGATGTGCAAAACGCGGTCATCCAGCTTGCTCGGGTTAGGCTCAGAACTGCGATTCAAGTTTGCACGTAGCGGCTCAAACGAATCGCAACAATACACACACAGCTTTACAGGCACTTTTAGGCATGATGTGCAAAACGCGGTCATCCAGCTTGCTCGGGTTAGGCTCAGAACTGCGGTTCAAGTTTGCACATAGCGGCTGAAAGGAATCGCAACAAGATAATACACACACAGCTTTACAGGCACTTTTAGGCATCATGTGCAAAACGCGGTCATCCAGCTTGCTCGGGTTAGGCTCAGAACTGCGATTCAAGTTTGCACGTAGCAGCTCAAACGAATCGCAACAAGTTAGTACACACAACGCCTTACAGGCACTTTTAGGCATGATGTGCAAAACGGGGTCTTCCAGCTTGCGCGGGTTAGGCTCAGAAATGCGATTCAAGTTTGCACGTAGCGGCTCAAACGATTCGCAACAAGTTAATACACAGAAAGCCTTACAGGCTCTTTTAGGCATGATGCGCAAAACGCGGTCATCCAGCTTGCTCGGGTTAGGCTCAGAACTGCGATTTAAGTTTGCACATAGCGGCTAAAACGAATCGCAAAAAGTAATACACACAACGCCTTACAGGCACTTTTAGGCATGATGGGCAAAACGGCTTCATCCAGCTTGCGCGGGTTAGGCGCAGAACTTCGATTTAAGTTTGCACATAGCGGCTCAGACGAATCGCAACAAGTTGATACACACAACGCCTTACAGGCAATTTTAGGCATGATGTGCAAACAGGGGTTATCCAGCTTGCTCGGGTTAGGCTCAGAAATGCGATTCAAGTTTGCACATAGCGGCTAAAACGAATCGCAACAAGTTAATACACACACAGCTTTACAGGCACTTTTAGGCATGATGTGCAAAACGCGGTCATCCAGCTTGCTCGCGTTAGGCTCAGAACTGCGGTTCAAGTTTGCACGTAGCGGCTAAAACGAATCGGAACAAGTTAATACACACAAGGCCTTACAGACACTTTTAGGCATGATGTGCAAATAGGCGTCACTCAAGCTTGCGCGGGTTAGGCTCAGAACTGCGATTCAAGTTTGCACGTAGCGGCTCAAACGAATCGCAACAAGTTAATACACACAAAGCCTTACAGGCTCTTTTAGGCATGATGCGCAAAACGCGGTCATCCAGCTTGCTCGGGTTAGGCTCAGAAATGAGATTCAAGTTTGCACATAGCGGCTAAAACAAATCGCAACAAGTTAATACACACAACGACTTACAGGCACTTTTAGGCATGATGTGCAAAACGCCATCATCCAGCTTGCTCGTGTTAGGCTCAGAACTGCGATTCAAGTTTGCACATAGCGGCTAAAACGAATCGCAACAAGTTAATATACACAGTAGCGTGGTTTACAGGCACTTTTAGGCATGATGTGCAAAACGCGGTCATCCAGCTTGCTCGGGTTAGGCTCAGAACCGCAATTCAAGTTTGCACGTAGCGGCTCAAACGAATCGCAACAAGTTAATACACACCACGCCTTACAGGCACTTTTAGGCATGATGTGCAAAACGGGGTCTTCCAGCTTGCGCGGGTTAGGCTCAGAAATGCGATTCAAGTTTGCACGTAGCGGCTCAAACGAATCGCAACAAGTTAATACACACAAAGCCTTACAGGCTCTTTTAGGCATGATGTGCAAAACGCGGTCATCCAGCTTGCTCGGGTTAGGCTCAGAAATGCGATTCGAGTTTGCACGTAGCGGCTAAAACAAATCGGAACAAGTTAATACACACAAGGCCGTACAGGCACTTTAAGCCATGATGTGCAAAACGGGGTCTTCCTGCTTGCGCGGGTTAGGCTCAGAACTGCGATTCAAGTTTGCACGTAGCTGCTCAAACGAATCGCAACAAGTTAATACACACACAGCTTTACAGGCACTTTTAGGCATGATGTGCAAAACGCGGTCATCCAGCTTGCTCGGGTTAGGCTCAGAACTGCGATTCAAGTTTGCACGTAGCGGCTCAAACGAATCGCAACAATACACACACAGCTTTACAGGCACTTTTAGGCATGATGTGCAAAACGCGGTCATCCAGCTTGCTCGGGTTAGGCTCAGAACTGCGGTTCAAGTTTGCACATAGCGGCTAAAAGGAATCGCAACAAGATAATACACACACAGCTTTACAGGCACTTTTAGGCATCATGTGCAAAACGCGGTCATCCAGCTTGCTCGGGTTAGGCTCAGAACTGCGATTCAAGTTTGCACGTAGCAGCTCAAACGAATCGCAACAAGTTAGTACACACAACGCCTTACAGGCACTTTTAGGCATGATGTGCAAAACGGGGTCTTCCAGCTTGCGCGGGTTAGGCTCAGAAATGCGATTCAAGTTTGCACGTAGCGGCTCAAACGATTCGCAACAAGTTAATACACAGAAAGCCTTACAGGCTCTTTTAGGCATGATGCGCAAAACGCGGTCATCCAGCTTGCTAGGGTTAGGCTCAGAACTGCGATTTAAGTTTGCACATAGCGGCTAAAACGAATCGCAACAAGTTAATACACACAACGCCTTACAGGCACTTTTAGGCATGATGGGCAAAACGGCTTCATCCAGCTTGCGCGGGTTAGGCGCAGAACTTCGATTTAAGTTTGCACATAGCGGCTCAGACGAATCGCAACAAGTTGATACACACAACGCCTTACAGGCAATTTTAGGCATGATGTGCAAACAGGGGTTATCCAGCTTGCTCGGGTTAGGCTCAGAAATGCGATTCAAGTTTGCACATAGCGGCTAAAACGAATCGCAACAAGTTAATACACACACAGCTTTACAGGCACTTTTAGGCATGATGTGCAAAACGCGGTCATCCAGCTTGCTCGCGTTAGGCTCAGAACTGCGGTTCAAGTTTGCACGTAGCGGCTAAAACGAATCGGAACAAGTTAATACACACAAGGCCTTACAGACACTTTTAAGCATGATGTGCAAATAGGCGTCACTCAAGCTTGCGCGGGTTAGGCTCAGAACTGCGATTCAAGTTTGCACGTAGCGGCTCAAACGAATCGCAACAAGTTAATACACACAAAGCCTTACAGGCTCTTTTAGGCATGATGCGCAAAACGCGGTCATCCAGCTTGCTCGGGTTAGGCTCAGAAATGAGATTCAAGTTTGCACATAGCGGCTAAAACAAATCGCAACAAGTTAATACACACAACGACTTACAGGCACTTTAAGGCATGATGTGCAAAACGGGGTCTTCCAGCTTGCTCGGGTTAGGCTCAGAACTGCGATTCAAGTTTGCACGTAGCGGCTCAAAAGAATCGCAACAAGTTAATACACATACAGCTTTACAGGCACTTTTAGGCATGATGTGCAAAACGCGGTCATCCAGCTTGCTCGGGTTAGGCTCAGAACTGCGGTTCAAATTTGCACATAGCGGCTAAAACGAATCGGAACAAGTTAATACACACAAGGCCTTACAGACACTTTTAGGCATGATGTGCAAATAGGCGTCACTCAAGCTTGCGCCGGTTATGCTCAGAACTGCGATTAAGTTTGCACGTAGCGGCTCAAAGGAATCGCAACAAGTTAATACACACAAAGCCTTACAGGCTCTTTTAGGCATGATGCGCAAAACGCGGTCATCCAGCTTGCTCGGGTTAGGCTCAGAAATGAGATTCAAGTTTGCACATAGCGGCTAAAACAAATCGCAACAAGTTAATACACACAACGCCTTACAGGCACTTTAAGGCATGATGTGCAAAACGGGGTCTTCCAGCTTGCGCGGGTTAGGCGCAGAACTGCGATTCATGTTCGCATATAGCTGCTAAAACGAATCGGAACAAGTTAATACACACAAGGCCGTACAGGCACTTTAAGGCATGATGTGCAAAACGGGGTCTTCCAGCTTGCGCGGGTTAGGCTCAGAACAGCGATTCAAGTTTGCACGTAGCGGCTCAAACGAATCGCAACAAGTTAATACACACACAGCTTTACAGGCACTTTTAGGCATGATGTGCAAAACGCGGTCATCCAGCTTGCTCGGGTTAGGCTCAGAACTGCGATTCAAGTTTGCACGTAGCGGCTCAAACGAATCGCAACAAGCTAGTACATACAACGCCTTACAGGCACTTTCAGGCATGATGTGCAAAACGGGGTCTTCCAGCTTGCGCGGGTTAGGCTCAGAAATGCGATTCAAGTTTGCACGTAGCGGCTAAAACGAATCGGAACAAGTTAATACACACAAGGCCTTACAGGCACTTTAAGCATGATGTGCAAAACGCGGTCATCCAGCTTGCTCGGGTTAGGCTCAGAACTGCGATACAAGTTTGCACGTAGCGGCTCAAACGAATCGCAACAAGTTAATACACACCACGCCTTACAGGCACTTTTAGGCATGATGTGCAAAACGGGGTCTTCCAGCTTGCGCGGGTTAGGCTCAGAAATGCGATTCAAGTTTGCACGTAGCGGCTCAAACGAATCGCAACAAGTTAATACACACAAAGCCTTACAGGCTCTTTTAGGCATGATGTGCAAAACGCGGTCATCCAGCTTGCTCGCGTTAGGCTCAGAAATGCGATTCGAGTTTGCACGTAGCGGCTAAAACAAATCGGAACAAGTTAATACACACAAGGCCGTACAGGCACTTTAAGCCATGATGTGCAAAACGGGGTCTTCCTGCTTGCGCGGGTTAGGCTCAGAACTGCGATTCAAGTTTGCACGTAGCTGCTCAAACGAATCGCAACAAGTTAATACACACACAGCTTTACAGGCACTTTTAGGCATGATGTGCAAAACGCGGTCATCCAGCTTGCTCGGGTTAGGCTCAGAACTGCGATTCAAGTTTGCACGTAGCGGCTCAAACGAATCGCAACAATACACACACAGCTTTACAGGCACTTTTAGGCATGATGTGCAAAACGCGGTCATCCAGCTTGCTCGGGTTAGGCTCAGAACTGCGATTCAAGTTTGCACGTAGCTGCTCAAACGAATCGCAACAAGTTAATACACACACAGCTTTACAGGCACTTTTAGGCATGATGTGCAAAACGCGGTCATCCAGCTTGCTCGGGTTAGGCTCAGAACTGCGATTCAAGTTTGCACGTAGCGGCTCAAACGAATCGCAACAATACACACACAGCTTTACAGGCACTTTTAGGCATGATGTGCAAAACGCGGTCATCCAGCTTGCTCGGGTTAGGCTCAGAACTGCGGTTCAAGTTTGCACATAGCGGCTGAAAGGAATCGCAACAAGATAATACACACACAGCTTTACAGGCACTTTTAGGCATCATGTGCAAAACGCGGTCATCCAGCTTGCTCGGGTTAGGCTCAGAACTGCGATTCAAGTTTGCACGTAGCAGCTCAAACGAATCGCAACAAGTTAGTACACACAACGCCTTACAGGCACTTTTAGGCATGATGTGCAAAACGGGGTCTTCCAGCTTGCGCGGGTTAGGCTCAGAAATGCGATTCAAGTTTGCACGTAGCGGCTCAAACGATTCGCAACAAGTTAATACACAGAAAGCCTTACAGGCTCTTTTAGGCATGATGCGCAAAACGCGGTCATCCAGCTTGCTCGGGTTAGGCTCAGAACTGCGATTTAAGTTTGCACATAGCGGCTAAAACGAATCGCAAAAAGTAATACACACAACGCCTTACAGGCACTTTTAGGCATGATGGGCAAAACGGCTTCATCCAGCTTGCGCGGGTTAGGCGCAGAACTTCGATTTAAGTTTGCACATAGCGGCTCAGACGAATCGCAACAAGTTGATACACACAACGCCTTACAGGCAATTTTAGGCATGATGTGCAAACAGGGGTTATCCAGCTTGCTCGGGTTAGGCTCAGAAATGCGATTCAAGTTTGCACATAGCGGCTAAAACGAATCGCAACAAGTTAATACACACACAGCTTTACAGGCACTTTTAGGCATGATGTGCAAAACGCGGTCATCCAGCTTGCTCGCGTTAGGCTCAGAACTGCGGTTCAAGTTTGCACGTAGCGGCTAAAACGAATCGGAACAAGTTAATACACACAAGGCCTTACAGACACTTTTAGGCATGATGTGCAAATAGGCGTCACTCAAGCTTGCGCGGGTTAGGCTCAGAACTGCGATTCAAGTTTGCACGTAGCGGCTCAAACGAATCGCAACAAGTTAATACACACAAAGCCTTACAGGCTCTTTTAGGCATGATGCGCAAAACGCGGTCATCCAGCTTGCTCGGGTTAGGCTCAGAAATGAGATTCAAGTTTGCACATAGCGGCTAAAACAAATCGCAACAAGTTAATACACACAACGACTTACAGGCACTTTAAGGCATGATGTGCAAAACGGGGTCTTCCAGCTTGCTCGGGTTAGGCTCAGAACTGCGATTCAAGTTTGCACGTAGCGGCTCAAACGAATCGCAACAAGTTAATACACATACAGCTTTACAGGCACTTTTAGGCATGATGTGCAAAACGCGGTCATCCAGCTTGCTCGGGTTAGGCTCAGAACTGCGGTTCAAATTTGCACATAGCGGCTAAAACGAATCGGAACAAGTTAATACACACAAGGCCTTACAGACACTTTTAGGCATGATGTGCAAATAGGCGTCACTCAAGCTTGCGCCGGTTATGCTCAGAACTGCGATTAAGTTTGCACGTAGCGGCTCAAAGGAATCGCAACAAGTTACTACACACAAAGCCTTACAGGCTCTTTTAGGCATGATGCGCAAAACGCGGTCATCCAGCTTGCTCGGGTTAGGCTCAGAAATGAGATTCAAGTTTGCACATAGCGGCTAAAACAAATCGCAACAAGTTAATACACACAACGCCTTACAGGCACTTTAAGGCATGATGTGCAAAACGGGGTCTTCCAGCTTGCGCGGGTTAGGCGCAGAACTGCGATTCATGTTCGCATATAGCTGCTAAAACGAATCGGAACAAGTTAATACACACAAGGCCGTACAGGCACTTTAAGGCATGATGTGCAAAACGGGGTCTTCCAGCTTGCGCGGGTTAGGCTCAGAACAGCGATTCAAGTTTGCACGTAGCGGCTCAAACGAATCGCAACAAGTTAATACACACACAGCTTTACAGGCACTTTTAGGCATGATGTGCAAAACGCGGTCATCCAGCTTGCTCGGGTTAGGCTCAGAACTGCGATTCAAGTTTGCACGTAGCGGCTCAAACGAATCGCAACAAGCTAGTACATACAACGCCTTACAGGCACTTTCAGGCATGATGTGCAAAACGGGGTCTTCCAGCTTGCGCGGGTTAGGCTCAGAAATGCGATTCAAGTTTGCACGTAGCGGCTAAAACGAATCGGAACAAGTTAATACACACAAGGCCTTACAGGCACTTTAAGCATGATGTGCAAAACGCGGTCATCCAGCTTGCTCGGGTTAGGCTCAGAACTGCGATACAAGTTTGCACGTAGCGGCTCAAACGAATCGCAACAAGTTAGTACATACAACGCCTTACAGGCACTTTCAGGCATGATGTGCAAAACGGGGTCTTCCAGCTTGCGCGGGTTAGGCTCAGAAATGCGATTCAAGTTTGCACGTAGCGGCTCAAACGAATCGCAACAAGTTAATACACACACAGCTTTACAGGCACTTTTAGGCATGATGTGCAAAACGCGGTCATCCAGCTTGCTCGGGTTAGGCTCAGAACTGCGGTTCAAGTTTGCACATAGCGGCTAAAAGGAATCGCAACAAGGTAATACACGCACAGCTTTACAGGCACTTTTAGGCATGATGTGCAAAACGCGGTCATCCAGCTTGCGCGGGTTAGGCTCAGAAATGCGATTCAAGTTTGCACGTAGCGGCTCAAACGAATCGCAACAAGTTAATACACACAACGCCTTACAGGCACGTTTAGGCATGATGGGCAAAACGGCTTCATCCAGCTTGCGCGGGTTAGGCGCAGAACTTCGATTTAAGTTTGCACATAGCGGCTCAGACGAATCGCAACAAGTTTATACACACAACGCCTTACAGGCACTTTAAGGCATGATGTGCAAAACGGGGTCTTCCAGCTTGCGCGGGTTAGGCGCAGAACTGCGATTCATGTTCGCATATAGCTGCTAAAACGAATCGGAATACACAACGCCTTACAGGCACATTTAGGCATGATATGCAAATAGGCGTCACTCAAGCTTGTTCTGGTTAGGCTCAGAACTGCGATTCAAGTTTGCACATAGCGGCTAAAACGAATCGCAACAATACACACAACGCCTTACAGGCACTTTTAGGCATGATGGGCAAAACGGCTTCATCCAGCTTGCGCGGGTTAGGCGCAGAACTTCGATTTAAGTTTGCACATAGCGGCTCAGACGAATCGCAACAAGTTGATACACACAACGCCTTACAGGCAATTTTAGGCATGATGTGCAAAACGGGGTTATCCAGCTTGCTCGGGTTAGGCTCAGAAATGCGATTCAAGTTTGCACATAGCGGCTAAAACGAATCGCAACAAGTTAATACACACACAGCTTTACAGGCACTTTTAGGCATGATGTGCAAAACGCGGTCATCCAGCTTGCTCGGGTTAGGCTCAGAACTGCGATTCAAGTTTGCACGTAGCGGCTCAAACGAATCGCAACAAGTTAATACACATACAGCTTTACAGGCACTTTTAGGCATGATGTGCAAAACGCGGTCATCCAGCTTGCTCGGGTTAGGCTCAGAAATGAGATTCAAGTTTGCACATAGCGGCTAAAACGAATCGGAACAAGTTAATACACACAAGGCCTTACAGACACTTTTAGGCATGATGTGCAAATAGGCGTCACTCAAGCTTGCGCCGGTTATGCTCAGAACTGCGATTAAGTTTGCACGTAGCGGCTCAAAGGAATCGCAACAAGTTAATACACACAAAGCCTTACAGGCTCTTTTAGGCATGATGCGCAAAACGCGGTCATCCAGCTTGCTCGGGTTAGGCTCAGAAATGAGATTCAAGTTTGCACATAGCGGCTAAAACAAATCGCAACAAGTTAATACACACAACGCCTTACAGGCACTTTAAGGCATGATGTGCAAAACGGGGTCTTCCAGCTTGCGCGGGTTAGGCGCAGAACTGCGATTCATGTTCGCATATAGCTGCTAAAACGAATCGGAACAAGTTAATACACACAAGGCCGTACAGGCACTTTAAGGCATGATGTGCAAAACGGGGTCTTCCAGCTTGCGCGGGTTAGGCTCAGAACAGCGATTCAAGTTTGCACGTAGCGGCTCAAACGAATCGCAACAAGTTAGTACATACAACGCCTTTCAGGCACTTTCAGGCATGATGTGCAAAACGGGGTCTTCCAGCTTGCGCGGGTTAGGCTCAGAAATGCGATTCAAGTTTGCACGTAGCGGCTCAAACGAATCGCAACAAGTTAATACACACACAGCTTTACAGGCACTTTTAGGCATGATGTGCAAAACGCGGTCATCCAGCTTGCTCGGGTTAGGCTCAGAACTGCGGTTCAAGTTTGCACATAGCGGCTAAAAGGAATCGCAACAAGGTAATACACGCACAGCTTTACAGGCACTTTTAGGCATGATGTGCAAAACGCGGTCATCCAGCTTGCGCGGGTTAGGCTCAGAAATGCGATTCAAGTTTGCACGTAGCGGCTCAAACGAATCGCAACAAGTTAATACACACAACGCCTTACAGGCACGTTTAGGCATGATGGGCAAAACGGCTTCATCCAGCTTGCGCGGGTTAGGCGCAGAACTTCGATTTAAGTTTGCACATAGCGGCTCAGACGAATCGCAACAAGTTGATACACACAACGCCTTACAGGCACTTTAAGGCATGATGTGCAAAACGGGGTCTTCCAGCTTGCGCGGGTTAGGCGCAGAACTGCGATTCATGTTCGCATATAGCTGCTAAAACGAATCGGAATACACAACGCCTTACAGGCACATTTAGGCATGATATGCAAATAGGCGTCACTCAAGCTTGTTCTGGTTAGGCTCAGAACTGCGATTCAAGTTTGCACATAGCGGCTAAAACGAATCGCAACAATACACACAACGCCTTACAGGCACTTTTAGGCATGATGGGCAAAACGGCTTCATCCAGCTTGCGCGGGTTAGGCGCAGAACTTCGATTTAAGTTTGCACATAGCGGCTCAGACGAATCGCAACAAGTTGATACACACAACGCCTTACAGGCAATTTTAGGCATGATGTGCAAAACGGGGTTATCCAGCTTGCTCGGGTTAGGCTCAGAAATGCGATTCAAGTTTGCACATAGCGGCTAAAACGAATCGCAACAAGTTAATACACACACAGCTTTACAGGCACTTTTAGGCATGATGTGCAAAACGCGGTCATCCAGCTTGCTCGGGTTAGGCTCAGAACTGCGATTCAAGTTTGCACGTAGCGGCTCAAACGAATCGCAACAAGTTAATACACATACAGCTTTACAGGCACTTTTAGGCATGATGTGCAAAACGCGGTCATCCAGCTTGCTCGGGTTAGGCTCAGAACTGCGGTTCAAATTTGCACATAGCGGCTAAAACGAATCGGAACAAGTTAATACACACAACGCCTTACAGGCACTTTAAGGCATGATGTGCAAAACGGGGTCTTCCAGCTTGCGCGGGTTAGGCGCAGAACTGCGATTCATGTTCGCATATAGCTGCTAAAACGAATCGGAATTCACAACGCCTTACAGGCACATTTAGGCATGATATGCAAATAGGCGTCACTCAAGCTTGTTCTGGTTAGGCGCAGAACTGCGATTCAAGTTTGCACATAGCGGCTAAAACGAATCGCAACAAGTTAATACACACAAAGCCTTACAGGCACATTTAGGCATGATGTGCAAAACGCTGTCATCCAGCTTGCGCGGGTTAGGCTCAGAAATGCGATTCAAGTTTGCACGTAGCGGCTAAAACGAATCGCACCAAGGTATACACACAAAGCCTTACAGGCACTTTTAGGCATGATGTGCAAAACGCGGTCATCCAGCTTGCTCGGGTTAGGCTCAGAACTGCGATTCGTTTGCACATAGCGGCTAAAGCGAATCGCAACAAGTTAATATACACACAGCTTTACAGGCACTTTTAGGCATGATGTGCAAAACGCGGTCATCCAGCTTGCTTGGATTAGGCTCAAAACCGCGATTCAAGTTTGCACGTAGCGGCTCAAACGAATCGGAACAAGTTAATACACACCACGCCTTACAGGCACTTTTAGGCATGATGTGCAAAACGGGGTCTTCCAGCTTGCGCGGGTTAGGCTCAGAAATGCGAATCAAGTTTGCACGTAGCGGCTCAAACGAATCGCAACAAGTTAATACACACAAAGCCTTACAGGCTCTTTTAGGCATGATGTGCAAAACGGGGTCACCCAGCTTGCTCGGGTTAGGCTCAGAAATGCGATTCAAGTTTGCACGTAGCGGCTAAAACGAATCGGAACAAGTTAATACACACAAGGCCGTACAGGCACTTTAAGGCATGATGTGCAAAACGGGGTCTTCCAGCTTGCGCGGGTTAGGCTCAGAACTGCGATTCAAGTTTGCACGTAGCGGCTCAAACGAATCGCAACAAGTTAATACACACACAGCTTTACAGGCACTTTTAGGCATGATGTGCAAAACGCAGTCATCCAGCTTGCTCGGGTTAGGCTCAGAACCGCGATTCAAGTTTGCACGTAGCGGCTCAAACGAATCGCAACAAGTTAATACACACACAGCATTACAGGCACTTTTAGGCATGATGTGCAAAACGCGGTCATCCAGCTTGCTCGGGTTAGGCTCAGAACTGCGGTTCAAGTTTGCACATAGCGGCTAAAACGAATCGCAACAAGGTAATACTCACACAGCTTTACAGGCACTTTAAGCATGATGTGCAAAACGCGGTCATCCAGCTTGCTCGGGTTAGGCTCAGAACAGCGATTCAAGTTTGCACGTAGCGGCTCAAACGAATCGCAACAAGTTAGTACATACAACGCCTTACAGGCACTTTCAGGCATGATGTGCAAAACGGGGTCTTCCAGCTTGCGCGGGTTAGGCTCAGAAATGCGATTCAAGTTTGCACGTAGCGGCTAAAACGAATCGGAACAAGTTAATACACACAAGGCCTTACAGGCACATTAAGGCATGATGTGCAAATAGGCGTCACTCAAGCTTGCGCGCGTTAGGCTCAGAACTGCGATTCAAGTTTGCACGTAGCGGCTCAAACGAATCGCAACAAGTTAATACACACAACGCCTTACAGGCACTTTAAGGCATGATGTGCAAAACGGGGTCTTCCAGCTTGCGCGGGTTAGGCGCAGAACTGCGATTCATGTTCGCATATAGCTGCTTAAACGAATCGGAATACACAACGCCTTACAGGCACATTTAGGCATGATATGCAAATAGGCGTCACTCAAGCTTGTTCTGGTTAGACTCAGAACTGCGATTCAAGTTTGCACATAGCGGCTAAAACGAATCGCAACAAGTTAATACACACAACGCCTTACAGGCACTTTTAGGCATGATGGGAAACGGCTTCATCCAGCTTGTGCGGGTTAGGCGCAGAACTTCGATTTAAGTTTGCACATAGCGGCTCAAACGAATCGCAACAATACACACACAGCTTTACAGGCACTTTTAGGCATGATGTGCAAAACGCGGTCATCCAGCTTGCTCGGGTTAGGCTCAGAACTGCGGTTCAAGTTTGCACATAGCGGCTAAAAGGAATCGCAACAAGATAATACACACACAGCTTTACAGGCACTTTTAGGCATCATGTGCAAAACGCGGTCATCCAGCTTGCTCGGGTTAGGCTCAGAACTGCGATTCAAGTTTGCACGTAGCGGCTCAAACGAATCGCAACAATACACACACAGCTTTACAGGCACTTTTAGGCATGATGTGCAAAACGCGGTCATCCAGCTTGCTCGGGTTAGGCTCAGAACTGCGGTTCAAGTTTGCACATAGCGGCTAAAAGGAATCGCAACAAGATAATACACACACAGCTTTACAGGCACTTTTAGGCATCATGTGCAAAACGCGGTCATCCAGCTTGCTCGGGTTAGGCTCAGAACTGCGATTCAAGTTTGCACGTAGCAGCTCAAACGAATCGCAACAAGTTAGTACACACAACGCCTTACAGGCACTTTTAGGCATGATGTGCAAAACGGGGTCTTCCAGCTTGCGCGGGTTAGGCTCAGAAATGCAATTCAAGTTTGCACGTAGCGGCTCAAACGATTCGCAACAAGTTAATACACAGAAAGCCTTACAGGCTCTTTTAGGCATGATGCGCAAAACGCGGTCATCCAGCTTGCTCGGGTTAGGCTCAGAACTGCGATTTAAGTTTGCACATAGCGGCTAAAACGAATCGCAACAAGTTAATACACACAACGCCTTACAGGCACTTTTAGGCATGATGGGCAAAACGGCTTCATCCAGCTTGCGCGGGTTAGGCGCAGAACTTCGATTTAAGTTTGCACATAGCGGCTCAGACGAATCGCAACAAGTTGATATACACAACGCCTTACAGGCAATTTTAGGCATGATGTGCAAACAGGGGTTATCCAGCTTGCTCGGGTTAGGCTCAGAAATGCGATTCAAGTTTGCACATAGCGGCTAAAACGAATCGCAACAAGTTAATACACACACAGCTTTACAGGCTCTTTTAGGCATGATGTGCAAAACGCGGTCATCCAGCTTGCTCGCGTTAGGCTCAGAACTGCGGTTCAAGTTTGCACGTAGCGGCTAAAACGAATCGGAACAAGTTAATACACACAAGGCCTTCCAGACACTTTTAGGCATGATGTGCAAATAGGCGTCACTCAAGCTTGCGCGGGTTAGGCTCAGAACTGCGATTCAAGTTTGCACGTAGCGGCTCAAACGAATCGCAACAAGTTAATACACACAAAGCCTTACAGGCTCTTTTAGGCATGATGGGCAAAACGCGGTCATCCAGCTCGCTCGGGTTAGGCTCAGAAATGAGATTCAAGTTTGCACATAGCGGCTAAAACAAATCGCAACAAGTTAATACACACAACGACTTACAGGCACTTTAAGGCATGATGTGCAAAACGGGGTCTTCCAGCTTGCGCGGGTTAGGCGCAGAACTGCGATTCATGTTTGCACGTAGCGGCTAAAACGAATCGGAATACACAACGCCTTACAGGCACATTTAGGCATGATATGCAAATAGGCGTCACTCAAGCTTGTTCTGGTTAGGCTCAGAACTGCGATTCAAGTTTGCACATAGCGGCTAAAACGAATCGCAACAAGTTAATACACACAAAGCCTTACAGGCACTTTTAGGCATGATGTGCAAAACGCAGTCATCCAGCTTGCGCGGGTTAGGCTCAGAAATTCGATTCAAGTTTGCACGTAGCTGCTCAAACGAATCGCAACAAGTTAATACACACAACGCCTTACAGGCACTTTTAGGCATGATGTGCAAAATGCCGTCATCCAGCTTGCGCGGGTTAGGCTCAGAAATGCGATTCAAGTTTGCACGTAGCGGCTAAAACGAATCGCACCAAGGTAATACACACAAAGCCTTACAGGCACATTTAGGCATGATGTGCAAAACGCGGTCATTCAGCTTGCTCGGATTAGGCTCAGAACCGCGATTCAAGTTTGCACGTAGCGGCTCAAACGAATCGCAACAAGTTAATACACACCACGCCTTACAGGCACTTTTAGGCATGATGTGCAAAACGGGGTCTTCCAGCTTGCGCGGGTTAGGCTCAGAAATGCGAATCAAGTTTGCACGTAGCGGCTCAAACGAATCGCAACAAGTTAATACACACAAAGCCTTACAGGCTCTTTTAGGCATGATGTGCAAAACGGGGTCATCCATCTTGCTCGGGTTAGGCTCAGAAATGCGATTCAAGTTTGCACGTAGCGGCTAAAACGAATCGGAACAAGTTAATACACACAAGGCCGTAAGGCACTTTAAGGCATGATGTGCAAAACGGGGTCTTCCAGCTTGCGCGGGTTAGGCTCAGAACAGCGATTCAAGTTTGCACGTAGCGGCTCAAACGAATCGCAACAAGTTAATACACACACAGCTTTACAGGCACTTTTAGGCATGATGTGCAAAACGCGGTCATCCAGCTTGCTCGGGTTAGGCTCAGAACTGCGATTCAAGTTTGCACGTAGCGGCTCAAACGAATCGCAACAAGCTAGTACATACAACGCCTTACAGGCACTTTCAGGCATGATGTGCAAAACGGGGTCTTCCAGCTTGCGCGGGTTAGGCTCAGAAATGCGATTCAAGTTTGCACGTAGCGGCTAAAACGAATCGGAACAAGTTAATACACACAAGGCCTTACAGGCACTTTAAGCATGATGTGCAAAACGCGGTCATCCAGCTTGCTCGGGTTAGGCTCAGAACTGCGATACAAGTTTGCACGTAGCGGCTCAAACGAATCGCAACAAGTTAGTACATACAACGCCTTACAGGCACTTTCAGGCATGTTGTGCAAAACGGGGTCTTCCAGCTTGCGCGGGTTAGGCTCAGAAATGCGATTCAAGTTTGCACGTAGCGGCTCAAACGAATCGCAACAAGTTAATACACACACAGCTTTACAGGCACTTTTAGGCATGATGTGCAAAACGCGGTCATCCAGCTTGCTCGGGTTAGGCTCAGAACTGCGGTTCAAGTTTGCACATAGCGGCTAAAAGGAATCGCAACAAGGTAATACACGCACAGCTTTACAGGCACTTTTAGGCATGATGTGCAAAACGCGGTCATCCAGCTTGCGCGGGTTAGGCTCAGAAATGCGATTCAAGTTTGCACGTAGCGGCTCAAACGAATCGCAACAAGTTAATACACACAACGCCTTACAGGCACGTTTAGGCATGATGGGCAAAACGGCTTCATCCAGCTTGCGCGGGTTAGGCGCAGAACTTCGATTTAAGTTTGCACATAGCGGCTCAGACGAATCGCAACAAGTTGATACACACAACGCCTTACAGGCACTTTAAGGCATGATGTGCAAAACGGGGTCTTCCAGCTTGCGCGGGTTAGGCGCAGAACTGCGATTCATGTTCGCATATAGCTGCTAAAACGAATCGGAATACACAACGCCTTACAGGCACATTTAGGCATGATATGCAAATAGGCGTCACTCAAGCTTGTTCTGGTTAGGCTCAGAACTGCGATTCAAGTTTGCACATAGCGGCTAAAACGAATCGCAACAATACACACAACGCCTTACAGGCACTTTTAGGCATGATGGGCAAAACGGCTTCATCCAGCTTGCGCGGGTTAGGCGCAGAACTTCGATTTAAGTTTGCACATAGCGGCTCAGACGAATCGCAACAAGTTGATACACACAACGCCTTACAGGCAATTTTAGGCATGATGTGCAAAACGGGGTTATCCAGCTTGCTCGGGTTAGGCTCAGAAATGCGATTCGTTTGCACATAGCGGCTAAAACGAATCGCAACAAGTTAATACACACACAGCTTTACAGGCACTTTTAGGCATGATGTGCAAAACGCGGTCATCCAGCTTGCTCGGGTTAGGCTCAGAACTGCGATTCAAGTTTGCACGTAGCGGCTCAAACGAATCGCAACAAGTTAATACACATACAGCTTTACAGGCACTTTTAGGCATGATGTGCAAAACGCGGTCATCCAGCTTGCTCGGGTTAGGCTCAGAACTGCGGTTCAAATTTGCACATAGCGGCTAAAACGAATCGGAACAAGTTAATACACACAAGGCCTTACAGACACTTTTAGGCATGATGTGCAAATAGGCGTCACTCAAGCTTGCGCCGGTTATGCTCAGAACTGCGATTAAGTTTGCACGTAGCGGCTCAAAGGAATCGCAACAAGTTAATACACACAAAGCCTTACAGGCTCTTTTAGGCATGATGCGCAAAACGCGGTCATCCAGCTTGCTCGGGTTAGGCTCAGAAATGAGATTCAAGTTTGCACATAGCGGCTAAAACAAATCGCAACAAGTTAATACACACAACGCCTTACAGGCACTTTAAGGCATGATGTGCAAAACGGGGTCTTCCAGCTTGCGCGGGTTAGGCGCAGAACTGCGATTCATGTTCGCATATAGCTGCTAAAACGAATCGGAATACACAACGCCTTACAGGCACATTTAGGCATGATATGCAAATAGGCGTCACTCAAGCTTGTTCTGGTTAGGCGCAGAACTGCGATTCAAGTTTGCACATAGCGGCTAAAACGAATCGCAACAAGTTAATACACACAAAGCCTTACAGGCACTTTTAGGCATGATGTGCAAAACGCTGTCATCCAGCTTGCGCGGGTTAGGCTCAGAAATGCGATTCAAGTTTGCACGTAGCGGCTAAAACGAATCGCACCAAGGTAATACACACAAAGCCTTACAGGCACTTTTAGGCATGATGTGCAAAACGCGGTCATCCAGCTTGCTCGGGTTAGGCTCAGAACTGCGATTCGTTTGCACATAGCGGCTAAAGCGAATCGCAACAAGTTAATATACACACAGCTTTACAGGCACTTTTAGGCATGATGTGCAAAACGCGGTCATCCAGCTTGCTCGGATTAGGCTCAAAACAGCGATTCAAGTTTGCACGTAGCGGCTCAAACGAATCGCAACAAGTTAATACACACCACGCCTTACAGGCACTTTTAGGCATGATGTGCAAAACGGGGTCTTCCAGCTTGCGCGGGTTAGGCTCAGAAATGCGAATCAAGTTTGCACGTAGCGGCTCAAACGAATCGCAACAAGTTAATACACACAAAGCCTTACAGGCTCTTTTAGGCATGATGTGCAAAACGGGGTCACCCAGCTTGCTCGGGTTAGGCTCAGAAATGCGATTCAAGTTTGCACGTAGCGGCTAAAACGAATCGGAACAAGTTAATACACACAAGGCCGTACAGGCACTTTAAGGCATGATGTGCAAAACGGGGTCTTCCAGCTTGCGCGGGTTAGGCTCAGAACTGCGATTCCAGTTTGCACGTAGCGGCTCAAACGAATCGCAACAAGTTAATACACACACAGCTTTACAGGCACTTTTAGGCATGATGTGCAAAACGCAGTCATCCAGCTTGCTCGGGTTAGGCTCAGAACCGCGATTCAAGTTTGCACGTAGCGGCTCAAACGAATCGCAACAAGTTAATACACACACAGCTTTACAGGCACTTTTAGGCATGATGTGCAAAACGCGGTCATCCAGCTTGCTCGGGTTAGGCTCAGAACTGCGGTTCAAGTTTGCACATAGCGGCTAAAACGAATCGCAACAAGGTAATACTCACACAGCTTTACAGGCACTTTCAGGCATGATGTGCAAAACGGGGTCTTCCAGCTTGCGCGGGTTAGGCTCAGAAATGCGATTCAAGTTTGCACGTAGCGGCTAAAACGAATCGGAACAAGTTAATACACACAAGGCCTTACAGGCACATTTAGGCATGATGTGCAAATAGGCGTCACTCAAGCTTGCGCGCGTTAGGCTCAGAACTGCGATTCAAGTTTGCACGTAGCGGCTCAAACGAATCGCAACAAGTTAATACACACAACGCCTTACAGGCACTTTAAGGCATGATGTGCAAAACGGGGTCTTCCAGCTTGCGCGGGTTAGGCGCAGAACTGCGATTCATGTTCGCATATAGCTGCTTAAACGAATCGGAATACACAACGCCTTACAGGCACATTTAGGCATGATATGCAAATAGGCGTCACTCAAGCTTGTTCTGGTTAGACTCAGAACTGCGATTCAAGTTTGCACATAGCGGCTAAAACGAATCGCAACAAGTTAATACACACAACGCCTTACAGGCACTTTTAGGCATGATGGGAAACGGCTTCATCCAGCTTGCGCGGGTTAGGCGCAGAACTTCGATTTAAGTTTGCACATAGCGGCTCAGACGAATCGCAACAAGTTGATACACACAATGCCTTACAGGCAATTTTAGGCATGATGTGCAAAACGGGGTCATCCAGCTTGAGAGGGTTAGGCGCAGAACTGCGATTCAAGTTCGCATATAGCTGCTAAAACGTATCGGAACACACGCCTTACAGGCACTTTTAAGCATGATGTGCAAATAGGCGTCACTCAAGCTTGCGCGGGTTAGGCTCAGAACTGCGATTCAAGTTTGCACATAGCGGGTAAAACGAATCGCAACAAGTTAATACACACAAAGCCTTACAGGCACTTTTAGGCATGATGTGCAAAACGCGGTCATCCAGCTTGCGCGGGTTAGGCTCAGAAATTCGATTCAAGTTTGTACGTAGCGGCTCGAACGAATCGCAACAAGTTAATACACACAACGCCTTACAGGCACTTTTAGGCATGATGTGCAAAACGCCGTCATCCAGCTTGCGCGGGTTAGGCTCAGAAATGCGATTCAAGTTTGCACGTAGCGGCTAAAACGAATCGCACCAAGGTAATACACACAAAGCCTTACAGGCACTTTTAGGCATGATGTTCAAAACGCGGTCATCCAGCTTGCTCGGGTTAGGCTCAGAACTGCAATTCAAGTTTGCACATAGCGGCTAAAACGAATCGCAACAAGTTAATATACACACAGCTTTACAGGCACTTTTAGGCATGATGTGCAAAACGCGGTCATCCAGCTTGCTCGGGTTAGGCTCAGAACCGCGATTCAAGTTTGCACGTAGCGGCTCAAACGAATCGCAACAAGTTAATACACACCACGCCTTACAGGCACTTTTAGGCATGGTGTGCAAAACGGGGTCTTCCAGCTTGCGCGGGTTAGGCTCAGAAATGCGATTCAAGTTTGCACGTAGCGGCTCAAACGAATCGCAACAAGTTAATACACACAAAGCCTTACAGGCTCTTTTAGGCATGATGTGCAAAACGCGGTCATCCAGCTTGCTCGGGTTAGGCTCAGAAATGCGATTCGAGTTTGCACGTAGCGGCTAAAACAAATCGGAACAAGTTAATACACACAAGGCCGTACAGGCACTTTAAGGCATGATGTGCAAAACGGGGTCTTCCTGCTTGCGCAGGTTAGGCTCAGAACTGCGATTCAAGGTTGCACGTAGCTGCTCAAACGAATCGCAACAAGTTAATACACACACAGCTTTACAGGCACTTTTAGGCATGATGTGCAAAACGCGGTCATCCAGCTTGCTCGGGTTAGGCTCAGAACTGCGATTCAAGTTTGCACGTAGCGGCTCAAACGAATCGCAACAAGTTAATACACACACAGCTTTACAGGCACTTTTAGGCATGATGTGCAAAACGCGGTCATCCAGCTTGCTCGGGTTAGGCTCAGAACTGCGGTTCAAGTTTGCACATAGCGGCTAAAAGGAATCGCAACAAGGTAATACACACACAGCTTTACAGGCACTTTTAGGCATCATGTGCAAAACGCTGTCATCCAGCTTGCTCGGGTTAGGCTCAGAACTGCGATTCAAGTTTGCACGTAGCAGCTCAAACGAATCGCAACAAGTTAGTACACACAACGCCTTACAGGCACTTTTAGGCATGATGTGCAAAACGGGGTCTTCCAGCTTGCGCGGGTTAGGCTCAGAAATGCGATTCAAGTTTGCACGTAGCGGCTCAAACGAATCGCAACAGTTAATACACACAAAGCCTTACAGGCTCTTTTAGGCATGATGCGCAAAACGCGGTCGTCCAGCTTGCTCGGGTTAGGCTCAGAAATGAGATTCAAGTTTGCACATAGCGGCTAAAACAAATCGCAACAAGTTAATACACACAACGCCTTACAGGCAATTTAAGGCATGATGTGCAAAACGGGGTCTTCCAGCTTGCGCGGGTTAGGCGCAGAACTGCGATTCATGTTCGCATATAGCTGCTAAAACGAATCGGAATACACAACGCCTTACAGGCACATTTAGGCATGATATGCAAATAGGCGTCACTCAAGCTTGTTCTGGTTAGGCTCAGAACTGCGATTCAAGTTTGCACATAGCGGCTCAGCCGAATCGCAACAAGTTGATACACACAACGCCTTACAGGCAATTTTAGGCATGATGTGCAAAACGGGGTTATCCAGCTTGCTCGGGTTAGGCTCAGAAATGCGATTCAAGTTTGCACATAGCGGCTAAAAGCAATCGCAACAAGTTAATACACACAGCTTTACAGGCACTTTTAGGCATGATGTGCAAAACGCGGTCATCCAGCTTGCTCGGGTTAGGCTCAGAACTGCGGTTCAAGTTTGCACGTAGCGGCTAAAACGAATCGGAACAAGTTAATACACACAAGGCCTTACAGACACTTTTAGGCATGATGTGCAAATAGGCGTCACTCAAGCTTGCGCGGGTTAGGCTCAGAACTGCGATTCAAGTTTGCACGTAGCGGCTCAAACGAATCGCAACAAGTTAATACACACAAAGCCTTACAGGCTCTTTTAGGCATGATGCGCAAAACGCTGTCATCCAGCTTGCTCGGGTTAGGCTCAAAAATGAGATTCAAGTTTGCACATAGCGGCTAAAACAAATCGCAACAAGTTAATACACACAACGACTTACAGGCACTTTAAGGCATGATGTGCAAAACGGGGTCTTCCAGCTTGCGCGGGTTAGGCGCAGAACTGCGATTCATGTTTGCACGTAGCGGCTAAAACGAATCGCACCAATGTAATATACACAAAGCCTTACAGGCACTTTTAGGCATGATGTGCAAAACGCGGTCGTCCAGCTTGCTCGGGTTAGGCTCAGAACTGCGATTCAAGTTTGCACATAGCGGCTAAAACGAATCGCAACAAGTTAATACACACAACGCCTTACAGGCACTTTTAGGCATGATGTGCAAAACGGCTTCATCCAGCTTGCGCGGGTTAGGCTCAGAAATGCGATTCAAGTTTGCACGTAGCGGCTAAAACGAATCGCACCAAGGTAATACACACAAAGCCTTACAGGCACTTTTAGGCATGATGTGCAAAACGCGGTCATCCAGCTTGCTCGGGTTAGGCTCAGAACTGCGATTCAAGTTTGCACATAGCGGCTAAAACGAATCGCCACAAGTTAATATACACACAGCTTTACAGGCACTTTTAGGCATGATGTGCAAAACGCAGTCATCCAGCTTGCTCGGATTAGGCTCAGAACCGCGATTCAAGTTTGCACGTAGCGGCTCAAACGAATCGCAACAAGTTAATACACACCACGCCTTACAGGCACTTTTAGGCATGATGTGCAAAACGGGGTCTTCCAGCTTGCGCGGGTTAGGCTCAGAAATGCGATTCAAGTTTGCACGTAGCGGCTCAAACGAATCGCAACAAGTTAATACACACAAAGCCTTACAGGCTCTTTTAGGCATGATGTGCAAAACGCTGTCCTCCGGCTTGCTCGGGTTAGGCTCAGAAATGCGATTCAAGTTTGCACGTAGCGGCTAAAACGAATCGGAACAAGTTAATACACACAAGGCCGTACAGGCACTTTAAGGCATGATGTGCAAAACGGGGTCTTCCAGCTTGCGCGGGTTAGGCTCAGAACTGCGATTCAAGTTTGCACGTAGCGGCTCAAACGAATCGCAACAAGTTAATACACACACAGCTTTACAGGCACTTTTGGGCATGATGTGCAAAACGCGGTCATCCAGCTTGCTCGGGTTAGGCTCAGAACCGCGATTCAAGTTTGCACGTAGCGGCTCAAACGAATCGCAACAAGTTAATACACACACAGCTTTACAGGCACTTTTAGGCATGATGTGCAAAACGCGGTCATCCAGCTTCTCGGGTTAGGCTCAGAACTGCGGTTCAAGTTTGCACATAGTGGCTAAAACGAATCGCAACAAGGTAATACACACACAGCTTTACAGGCACTTTAAGCATGATGTGCAAAACGCGGTCATCCAGCTTGCTCGGGTTAGGCTCAGAACTTCGATTCAAGTTTGCACGTAGCGGCTCAACCGAATCGCAACAAGTTAGTACATACAACGCCTTACAGGCACTTTCAGGCATGATGTGCAAAACGGGGTCTTCCAGCTTGCGCGGGTTAGGCTCAGAAATGCGATTCAAGTTTGCACGTAGCGGCTCAAACGAATCGCAACAAGTTAATACACACAAAGTCTTACAGGCTCTTTTAGGCATGATGTGCAAAACGCGGTCATCCAGCTTGCTCGGGTTAGGCTCAGAATAGCGATTCAAGTTTGCACGTAGCGGCTAAAACGAATCGGAACAAGTTAATACACACAAGGCCTTACAGGCACTTTTAGGCATGATGTGCAAATAGGCGTCACTCAAGCTTGCGCGCGTTAGGCTCAGAACTGCGATTCAAGTTTGCACGTAGCGGCTCAAACGAATCGCAACAAGTTAATACACACAAAGCCTTACAGGCTCTTTTAGGCATGATGCGCAAAACGCGGTCATCCAGCTTCCTCGGGCTAAGCTCAGAAATGAGATTCAAGTTTGCACATAGCGGCTAAAACAAATCGCAACAAGTTAATACACACAACGCCTTACAGGCACTTTAAGGCATGATGTGCAAAACGGGGTCTTCCAGCTTGCGGGGGTTAGGCGCAGAACCGCGATTCAAGTTTGCACGTAGCGGCTCAAACGAATCGCAACAAGTTAATACACACCACGCCTTACAGGCACTTTTAGGCATGGTGTGCAAAACGGGGTCTTCCAGCTTGCGCGGGTTAGGCTCAGAAATGCGATTCAAGTTTGCACGTAGCGGCTCAAACGAATCGCAACACGTTAATACACACAAAGCCTTACAGGCTCTTTTAGGCATGATGTGCAAAACGCGGTCATCCAGCTTGCTCGGGTTAGGCTCAGAATAGCGATTCAAGTTTGCACGTAGCGGCTAAAACGAATCGGAACAAGTTAATACACACAAGGCCTTACAGGCACTTTTAGGCATGATGTGCAAATAGGCGTCACTCAAGCTTGCGCGCGTTAGGCTCAGAACTGCGATTCAAGTTTGCACTTAGCGGCTCAAACGAATCGCAACAAGTTAATACACACAAAGCCTTACAGGCACTTTCAGGCATGATGTGCAAAACGGGGTCTTCCAGCTTGCGCGGGTTAGGCTCAGAAATGCGATTCAAGTTTGCACGTAGCGGCTAAAACGAATCGCACCAAGGTAATACACACAAAGCCTTACAGGCACTTTTAGGCATGATGTGCAAAACGCGGTCATCCAGCTTGCTCGGGTTAGGCTCAGAACTGCAATTCAAGTTTGCACATAGCGGCTAAAACGAATCGCAACAAGTTAATATACACACAGCTTTACAGGCACTTTTAGGCATGATGTGCAAAACGCGGTCATCCAGCTTGCTCGGGTTAGGCTCAGAACCGCGATTCAAGTTTGCACGTAGCGGCTCAAACGAATCGCAACAAGTTAATACACACCACGCCTTACAGGCACTTTTAGGCATGGTGTGCAAAACGGGGTCTTCCAGCTTGCGCGGGTTAGGCTCAGAAATGCGATTCAAGTTTGCACGTAGCGGCTCAAACGAATCGCAACACGTTAATACACACAAAGCCTTACAGGCTCTTTTAGGCATGATGTGCAAAACGCGGTCATCCAGCTTGCTCGGGTTAGGCTCAGAAATGCGATTCGAGTTTGCACGTAGCGGCTAAAACAAATCGGAACAAGTTAATACACACAAGGCCGTACAGGCACTTTAAGGCATGATGTGCAAAACGGGGTCTTCCTGCTTGCGCAGGTTAGGCTCAGAACTGCGATTCAAGGTTGCACGTAGCTGCTCAAACGAATCGCAACAAGTTAATACACACACAGCTTTACAGGCACTTTTAGGCATGATGTGCAAAACGCGGTCATCCAGCTTGCTCGGGTTAGGCTCAGAACTGCGATTCAAGTTTGCACGTAGCGGCTCAAACGAATCGCAACAAGTTAATACACACACAGCTTTACAGGCACTTTTAGGCATGATGTGCAAAACGCGGTCATCCAGCTTGCTCGGGTTAGGCTCAGAACTGCGGTTCAAGTTTGCACATAGCGGCTAAAAGGAATCGCAACAAGGTAATACACACACAGCTTTACAGGCACTTTTAGGCATCATGTGCAAAACGCGGTCATCCAGCTTGCTCGGGTTAGGCTCAGAACTGCGATTCAAGTTTGCACGTAGCAGCTCAAACGAATCGCAAAAGTTAGTACACACAACGCCTTACAGGCACTTTTAGGCATGATGTGCAAAACGGGGTCTTCCAGCTTGCGCGGGTTAGGCTCAGAAATGCGATTCAAGTTTGCACGTAGCGGCTCAAACGAATCGCAACAAGTTAATACACACAAAGCCTTACAGGCTCTTTTAGGCATGATGCGCAAAACGCGGTCGTCCAGCTTGCTCGGGTTAGGCTCAGAAATGAGATTCAAGTTTGCACATAGCGGCTAAAACAAATCGCAACAAGTTAATACACACAACGCCTTACAGGCAATTTAAGGCATGATGTGCAAAACGGGGTCTTCCAGCTTGCGTGGGTTAGGCGCAGAACTGCGATTCATGTTCGCATATAGCTGCTAAAACGAATCGGAATACACAACGCCTTACAGGCACATTTAGGCATGATATGCAAATAGGCGTCACTCAAGCTTGTTCTGGTTAGGCTCAGAACTGCGATTTAAGTTTGCACATAGCGGCTCAGCCGAATCGCAACAAGTTGATACACACAACGCCTTACAGGCAATTTTAGGCATGATGTGCAAAACGGGGTTATCCAGCTTGCTCGGGTTAGGCTCAGAAATGCGATTCAAGTTTGCACATAGCGGCTAAAAGGAATCGCAACAAGTTAATACACACAGCTTTACAGGCACTTTTAGGCATGATGTGCAAAAAGCGGTCATCCAGCTTGCTCGGGTTAGGCTCAGAACTGCGGTTCAAGTTTGCACGTAGCGGCTAAAACGAATCGGAACAAGTTAATACACACAAGGCCTTACAGACACTTTAGGCATGATGTGCAAATAGGCGTCACTCAAGCTTGCGCGGGTTAGGCTCAGAACTGCGATTCAAGTTTGCACGTAGCGGCTCAAACGAATCGCAACAAGTTAATACACACAAAGCCTTACAGGCTCTTTTAGGCATGATGCGCAAAACGCTGTCATCCAGCTTGCTCGGGTTAGGCTCAAAAATGAGATTCAAGTTTGCACATAGCGGCTAAAACAAATCGCAACAAGTTAATACACACAACGACTTACAGGCACTTTAAGGCATGATGTGCAAAACGGGGTCTTCCAGCTTGCGCGGGTTAGGCGCAGAACTGCGATTCATGTTTGCACGTAGCGGCTAAAACGAATCGCACCAATGTAATATACACAAAGCCTTACAGGCACTTTTAGGCATGATGTGCAAAACGCGGTCGTCCAGCTTGCTCGGGTTAGGCTCAGAACTGCGATTCAAGTTTGCACATAGCGGCTAAAACGAATCGCAACAAGTTAATACACACAACGCCTTACAGGCACTTTTAGGCATGATGTGCAAAACGGCTTCATCCAGCTTGCGCGGGTTAGGCTCAGAAATGCGATTCAAGTTTGCACGTAGCGGCTAAAACGAATCGCACCAAGGTAATACACACAAAGCCTTACAGGCACTTTTAGGCATGATGTGCAAAACGCGGTCATCCAGCTTGCTCGGGTTAGGCTCAGAACTGCCATTCAAGTTTGCACATAGCGGCTAAAACGAATCGCAACAAGTTAATATACACACAGCTTTACAGGCACTTTTAGGCATGATGTGCAAAACGCAGTCATCCAGCTTGCTCGGATTAGGCTCAGAACCGCGATTCAAGTTTGCACGTAGCGGCTCAAACGAATCGCAACAAGTTAATACACACCACGCCTTACAGGCACTTTTAGGCATGATGTGCAAAACGGGGTCTTCCAGCTTGCGCGGGTTAGGCTCAGAAATGCGATTCAAGTTTGCACGTAGCGGCTCAAACGAATCGCAACAAGTTAATACACACAAAGCCTTACAGGCTCTTTTAGGCATGATGTGCAAAACGCTGTCCTCCGGCTTGCTCGGGTTAGGCTCAGAAATGCGATTCAAGTTTGCACGTAGCGGCTAAAACGAATCGGAACAAGTTAATACACACAAGGCTGTACAGGCACTTTAAGGCATGATGTGCAAAACGGGGTCTTCCAGCTTGCGCGGGTTAGGCTCAGAACTGCGATTCAAGTTTGCACGTAGCGGCTCAAACGAATCGCAACAAGTTAATACACACACAGCTTTACAGGCACTTTTAGGCATGATGTGCAAAACGCGGTCATCCAGCTTGCTCGGGTTAGGCTCAGAACCGCGATTCAAGTTTGCACGTAGCGGCTCAAACGAATCGCAACAAGTTAATACACACACAGCTTTACAGGCACTTTTAGGCATGATGTGCAAAACGCGGTCATCCAGCTTCTCGGGTTAGGCTCAGAACTGCGGTTCAAGTTTGCACATAGTGGCTAAAACGAATCGCAACAAGGTAATACACACACAGCTTTACAGGCACTTTAAGCATGATGTGCAAAACGCGGTCATCCAGCTTGCTCGGGTTAGGCTCAGAACTTCGATTCAAGTTTGCACGTAGCGGCTCAACCGAATCGCAACAAGTTAGTACATACAACGCCTTACAGGCACTTTCAGGCATGATGTGCAAAACGGGGTCTTCCAGCTTGCGCGGGTTAGGCTCAGAAATGCGATTCAAGTTTGCACGTAGCGGCTCAAACGAATCGCAACAAGTTAATACACACAAAGCCTTACAGGCTCTTTCAGGCATGATGTGCAAAACGCGGTCATCCAGCTTGCTCGGGTTAGGCTCAGAATAGCGATTCAAGTTTGCACGTAGCGGCTAAAACGAATCGGAACAAGTTAATACACACAAGGCCTTACAGGCACTTTTAGGCATGATGTGCAAATAGGCGTCACTCAAGCTTGCGCGCGTTAGGCTCAGAACTGCGATTCAAGTTTGCACGTAGCGGCTCAAACGAATCGCAACAAGTTAATACACACAAAGCCTTACAGGCTCTTTTAGGCATGATGCGCAAAACGCGGTCATCCAGCTTCCTCGGGCTAAGCTCAGAAATGAGATTCAAGTTTGCACATAGCGGCTAAAACAAATCGCAACAAGTTAATACACACAACGCCTTACAGGCACTTTAAGGCATGATGTGCAAAACGGGGTCTTCCAGCTTGCGGGGGTTAGGCGCAGAACTGCGATTCATGTTTGCATGTAGCGGCTCAAACGAATCGCAACAAGTTAATACACACAACGCCTTACAGGCACTTTTAGGCATGATGTGCAAAACGCCGTCATCCAGCTTGCGCGGGTTAGGCTCAGAAATGCGATTCAAGTTTGCACGTAGCGGCTAAAACGAATCGCAACAAGTTAATACACACAAAGCCTTACAGGCTCTTTTAGGCATGATGTGCAAAACGCGGTCATCCAGCTTGCGCGCGTTAGGCTCAGAACTGCGATTCAAGTTTGCACGTAGCGGCTCAAACGAATCGCAACAAGTTAATACACACAAAGCCTTACAGGCACTTTCAGGCATGATGTGCAAAACGGGGTCTTCCAGCTTGCGCGGGTTAGGCTCAGAAATGCGATTCAAGTTTGCACGTAGCGGCTCAAACGAATCGCAACAAGTTAATACACACAAAGCCTTACAGGCACTTTTAGGCATGATGTGCAAAACGCGGTCATCCAGCTTGCTCGGGTTAGGCTCAGAACTGCGATTCAAGTTTGCACATAGCGGCTAAAACGAATCGCAACAAGTTAATATACACACAGCTTTACAGGCACTTTTAGGCATGATGTGCAAAACGCGGTCATCCAGCTTGCTCGGGTTAGGCTCAGAAATTCGATTCAAGTTTGCACGTAGCGGCTCAAACGAATCGCAACAAGTTAATACACACAACGCCTTACAGGCACTTTTAGGCATGATGTGCAAAACGCCGTCATCCAGCTTGCGCGGGTTAGGCTCAGAAATGCGATTCAAGTTTGCACATAGCGGCTAAAACGAATCGCAACAAGTTAATATACACACAGCTTTACAGGCACTTTTAGGCATGATGTGCAAAACGCGGTCATCCAGCTTGCTCGGATTAGGCTCAGAACCGCGATTCAAGTTTGCACGTAGCGGCTCAAACGAATCGCAACAAGTTAATACACACCACGCCTTACAGGCACTTTTAGGCATGACGTGCAAAACGGGGTCTTCCAGCTTGCGCGGGTTAGGCTCAGAACTGCGGTTCAAGTTTGCACATAGCGGCTAAAAGGAATCGCAACAAGGTAATACACGCTCAGCTTTACAGGCACTTTTAGGCATGATGTGCAAAACGCGGTCATCCAGCTTGCGCGGGTTAGGCTCAGAAATGCGATTCAAGTTTGCACGTAGCGGCTCAAACGAATCGCAACAACACAACGCCTTACAGGCACGTTTAGGCATGATGGGCAAAACGGCTTCATCCAGCTTGCGCGGGTTAGGCGCAGAACTTCGATTTAAGTTTGCACATAGCGGCTCAGACGAATCGCAACAAGTTGATACACACAACGCCTTACAGGCACTTTAAGGCATGATGTGCAAAACGGGGTCTTCCAGCTTGCGCGGGTTAGGCGCAGAACTGCGATTCATGTTCGCATATAGCTGCTAAAACGAATCGGAATACACAACGCCTTACAGGCACATTTAGGCATGATATGCAAATAGGCGTCACTCAAGCTTGTTCTGGTTAGGCTCAGAACTGCGATTCAAGTTTGCACATAGCGGCTAAAACGAATCGCAACAATACACACAACGCCTTACAGGCACTTTTAGGCATGATGGGCAAAACGGCTTCATCCAGCTTGCGCGGGTTAGGCGCAGAACTTCGATTTAAGTTTGCACATAGCGGCTCAGACGAATCGCAACAAGTTGATACACACAACGCCTTACAGGCAATTTTAGGCATGATGTGCAAAACGGGGTTATCCAGCTTGCTCGGGTTAGGCTCAGAAATGCGATTCAAGTTTGCACATAGCGGCTAAAACGAATCGCAACAAGTTAATACACACACAGCTTTACAGGCACTTTTAGGCATGATGTGCAAAACGCGGTCATCCAGCTTGCTCGGGTTAGGCTCAGAACTGCGATTCAAGTTTGCACGTAGCGGCTCAAACGAATCGCAACAAGTTAATACACATACAGCTTTACAGGCACTTTTAGGCATGATGTGCAAAACGCGGTCATCCAGCTTGCTCGGGTTAGGCTCAGAACTGCGGTTCAAATTTGCACATAGCGGCTAAAACGAATCGGAACAAGTTAATACACACAAGGCCTTACAGACACTTTTAGGCATGATGTGCAAATAGGCGTCACTCAAGCTTGCGCCGGTTATGCTCAGAACTGCGATTAAGTTTGCACGTAGCGGCTCAAAGGAATCGCAACAAGTTAATACACACAAAGCCTTACAGGCTCTTTTAGGCATGATGCGCAAAACGCGGTCATCCAGCTTGCTCGGGTTAGGCTCAGAAATGAGATTCAAGTTTGCACATAGCGGCTAAAACAAATCGCAACAAGTTAATACACACAACGCCTTACAGGCACTTTAAGGCATGATGTGCAAAACGGGGTCTTCCAGCTTGCGCGGGTTAGGCGCAGAACTGCGATTCATGTTCGCATATAGCTGCTAAAACGAATCGGAATACACAACGCCTTACAGGCACATTTAGGCATGATATGCAAATAGGCGTCACTCAAGCTTGTTCTGGTTAGGCGCAGAACTGCGATTCAAGTTTGCACATAGCGGCTAAAACGAATCGCAACAAGTTAATACACACAAAGCCTTACAGGCACTTTTAGGCATGATGTGCAAAACGCTGTCATCCAGCTTGCGCGGGTTAGGCTCAGAAATGCGATTCAAGTTTGCACGTAGCGGCTAAAACGAATCGCACCAAGGTAATACACACAAAGCCTTACAGGCACTTTTAGGCATGATGTGCAAAACGGGGTCTTCCAGCTTGCGCGGGTTAGGCTCAGAAATGCGAATCAAGTTTGCACGTAGCGGCTCAAACGAATCGCAACAAGTTAATACACACAAAGCCTTACAGGCTCTTTTAGGCATGATGTGCAAAACGGGGTCACCCAGCTTGCTCGGGTTAGGCTCAGAAATGCGATTCAAGTTTGCACGTAGCGGCTAAAACGAATCGGAACAAGTTAATACACACAAGGCCGTACAGGCACTTTAAGGCATGATGTGCAAAACGGGGTCTTCCAGCTTGCGCGGGTTAGGCTCAGAACTGCGATTCAAGTTTGCACGTAGCGGCTCAAACGAATCGCAACAAGTTAATACACACACAGCTTTACAGGCACTTTTAGGCATGATGTGCAAAACGCAGTCATCCAGCTTGCTCGGGTTAGGCTCAGAACCGCGATTCAAGTTTGCACGTAGCGGCTCAAACGAATCGCAACAAGTTAATACACACACAGCTTTACAGGCACTTTTAGGCATGATGTGCAAAACGCGGTCATCCAGCTTGCTCGGGTTAGGCTCAGAACTGCGGTTCAAGTTTGCACATAGCGGCTAAAACGAATCGCAACAAGGTAATACTCACACAGCTTTACAGGCACTTTCAGGCATGATGTGCAAAACGGGGTCTTCCAGCTTGCGCGGGTTAGGCTCAGAAATGCGATTCAAGTTTGCACGTAGCGGCTAAAACGAATCGGAACAAGTTAATACACACAAGGCCTTACAGGCACATTTAGGCATGATGTGCAAATAGGCGTCACTCAAGCTTGCGCGCGTTAGGCTCAGAACTGCGATTCAAGTTTGCACGTAGCGGCTCAAACGAATCGCAACAAGTTAATACACACAACGCCTTACAGGCACTTTAAGGCATGATGTGCAAAACGGGGTCTTCCAGCTTGCGCGGGTTAGGCGCAGAACTGCGATTCATGTTCGCATATAGCTGCTTAAACGAATCGGAATACACAACGCCTTACAGGCACATTTAGGCATGATATGCAAATAGGCGTCACTCAAGCTTGTTCTGGTTAGACTCAGAACTGCGATTCAAGTTTGCACATAGCGGCTAAAACGAATCGCAACAAGTTAATACACACAACGCCTTACAGGCACTTTTAGGCATGATGGGAAACGGCTTCATCCAGCTTGCGCGGGTTAGGCGCAGAACTTCGATTTAAGTTTGCACATAGCGGCTCAGACGAATCGCAACAAGTTGATACACACAACGCCTTACAGGCAATTTTAGGCATGATGTGCAAAACGGGGTCATCCAGCTTGAGAGGGTTAGGCGCAGAACTGCGATTCAAGTTCGCATATAGCTGCTAAAACGTATCGGAACACACGCCTTACAGGCACTTTTAAGCATGATGTGCAAATAGGCGTCACTCAAGCTTGCGCGGGTTAGGCTCAGAACTGCGATTCAAGTTTGCACATAGCGGGTAAAACGAATCGCAACAAGTTAATACACACAAAGCCTTACAGGCACTTTTAGGCATGATGTGCAAAACGCGGTCATCCAGCTTGCGCGGGTTAGGCTCAGAAATGAGATTCAAGTTTGCACATAGCGGCTAAAACAAATCGCAACAAGTTAATACACACAACGCCTTACAGGCAATTTAAGGCATGATGTGCAAAACGGGGTCTTCCAGCTTGCGCGGGTTAGGCGCAGAACTGCGATTCATGTTCGCATATAGCTGCTAAAACGAATCGGAATACACAACGCCTTACAGGCACATTTAGGCATGATATGCAAATAGGCGTCACTCAAGCTTGTTCTGGTTAGGCTCAGAACTGCGATTTAAGTTTGCACATAGCGGCTCAGCCGAATCGCAACAAGTTGATACACACAACGCCTTACAGGCAATTTTAGGCATGATGTGCAAAACGGGGTTATCCAGCTTGCTCGGGTTAGGCTCAGAAATGCGATTCAAGTTTGCACATAGCGGCTAAAAGGAATCGCAACAAGTTAATACACACAGCTTTACAGGCACTTTTAGGCATGATGTGCAAAACGCGGTCATCCAGCTTGCTCGGGTTAGGCTCAGAACTGCGGTTCAAGTTTGCACGTAGCGGCTAAAACGAATCGGAACAAGTTAATACACACAAAGCCTTACAGGCTCTTTTAGGCATGATGTGCAAAACGCTGTCCTCCGGCTTGCTCGGGTTAGGCTCAGAAATGCGATTCAAGTTTGCACGTAGCGGCTAAAACGAATCGGAACAAGTTAATACACACAAGGCCGTACAGGCACTTTAAGGCATGATGTGCAAAACGGGGTCTTCCAGCTTGCGCGGGTTAGGCTCAGAACTGCGATTCAAGTTTGCACGTAGCGGCTCAAACGAATCGCAACAAGTTAATACACACACAGCTTTACAGGCACTTTTAGGCATGATGTGCAAAACGCGGTCATCCAGCTTGCTCGGGTTAGGCTCAGAACTGCGATTCAAGTTTGCACGTAGCGGCTCAAACGAATCGCAACAAGTTAATACACACACAGCTTTACAGGCACTTTTAGGCATGATGTGCAAAACGCGGTCATCCAGCTTGCTCGGGTTAGGCTCAGAACTGCGGTTCAAGTTTGCACATAGCGGCTAAAAGGAATCGCAACAAGGTAATACACACACAGCTTTACAGGCACTTTTAGGCATCATGTGCAAAACGCGGTCATCCAGCTTGCTCGGGTTAGGCTCAGAACTGCGATTCAAGTTTGCACGTAGCAGCTCAAACGAATCGCAACAAGTTAGTACACACAACGCCTTACAGGCACTTTTAGGCATGATGTGCAAAACGGGGTCTTCCAGCTTGCGCGGGTTAGGCTCAGAAATGCGATTCAAGTTTGCACGTAGCGGCTCAAACGAATCGCAACAAGTTAATACACACAAAGCCTTACAGGCTCTTTTAGGCATGATGCGCAAAACGCGGTCGTCCAGCTTGCTCGGGTTAGGCTCAGAAATGAGATTCAAGTTTGCACATAGCGGCTAAAACAAATCGCAACAAGTTAATACACACAACGCCTTACAGGCAATTTAAGGCATGATGTGCAAAACGGGGTCTTCCAGCTTGCGTGGGTTAGGCGCAGAACTGCGATTCATGTTCGCATATAGCTGCTAAAACGAATCGGAATACACAACGCCTTACAGGCACATTTAGGCATGATATGCAAATAGGCGTCACTCAAGCTTGTTCTGGTTAGGCTCAGAACTGCGATTTAAGTTTGCACATAGCGGCTCAGCCGAATCGCAACAAGTTGATACACACAACGCCTTACAGGCAATTTTAGGCATGATGTGCAAAACGGGGTTATCCAGCTTGCTCGGGTTAGGCTCAGAAATGCGATTCAAGTTTGCACATAGCGGCTAAAAGGAATCGCAACAAGTTAATACACACAGCTTTACAGGCACTTTTAGGCATGATGTGCAAAAAGCGGTCATCCAGCTTGCTCGGGTTAGGCTCAGAACTGCGGTTCAAGTTTGCACGTAGCGGCTAAAACGAATCGGAACAAGTTAATACACACAAGGCCTTACAGACACTTTAGGCATGATGTGCAAATAGGCGTCACTCAAGCTTGCGCGGGTTAGGCTCAGAACTGCGATTCAAGTTTGCACGTAGCGGCTCAAACGAATCGCAACAAGTTAATACACACAAAGCCTTACAGGCTCTTTTAGGCATGATGCGCAAAACGCTGTCATCCAGCTTGCTCGGGTTAGGCTCAAAAATGAGATTCAAGTTTGCACATAGCGGCTAAAACAAATCGCAACAAGTTAATACACACAACGACTTACAGGCACTTTAAGGCATGATGTGCAAAACGGGGTCTTCCAGCTTGCGCGGGTTAGGCGCAGAACTGCGATTCATGTTTGCACGTAGCGGCTAAAACGAATCGCACCAATGTAATATACACAAAGCCTTACAGGCACTTTTAGGCATGATGTGCAAAACGCGGTCGTCCAGCTTGCTCGGGTTAGGCTCAGAACTGCGATTCAAGTTTGCACATAGCGGCTAAAACGAATCGCAACAAGTTAATACACACAACGCCTTACAGGCACTTTTAGGCATGATGTGCAAAACGGCTTCATCCAGCTTGCGCGGGTTAGGCTCAGAAATGCGATTCAAGTTTGCACGTAGCGGCTAAAACGAATCGGAACAAGTTAATGCACACAAGGCCTTACAGACACTTTTAGGCATGATGTGCAAATAGGCGTCACTCAAGCTTGCGCCGGTTATGCTCAGAACTGCGATTAAGTTTGCACGTAGCGGCTCAAAGGAATCGCAACAAGTTAATACACACAAAGCCTTACAGGCTCTTTTAGGCATGATGCGCAAAACGCGGTCATCCAGCTTGCTCGGGTTAGGCTCAGAAATGAGATTCAAGTTTGCACATAGCGGCTAAAACAAATCGCAACAAGTTAATACACACAACGCCTTACAGGCACTTTAAGGCATGATGTGCAAAACGGGGTCTTCCAGCTTGCGCGGGTTAGGCGCAGAACTGCGATTCATGTTCGCATATAGCTGCTAAAACGATTTGGAATACACAACGCCTTACAGGCACATTTAGGCATGATATGCAAATAGGCGTCACTCAAGCTTGTTCTGGTTAGGCGCAGAACTGCGATTCAAGTTTGCACATAGCGGCTAAAACGAATCGCAACAAGTTAATACACACAAAGCCTTACAGGCACTTTTAGGCATGATGTGCAAAACGCTGTCATCCAGCTTGCGCGGGTTAGGCTCAGAAATGCGATTCAAGTTTGCACGTAGCGGCTAAAACGAATCGCACCAAGGTAATACACACAAAGCCTTACAGGCACTTTTAGGCATGATGTGCAAAACGGGGTCTTCCAGCTTGCGCGGGTTAGGCTCAGAAATGCGAATCAAGTTTGCACGTAGCGGCTCAAACGAATCGCAACAAGTTAATACACACAAAGCCTTACAGGCTCTTTTAGGCATGATGTGCAAAACGGGGTCACCCAGCTTGCTCGGGTTAGGCTCAGAAATGCGATTCAAGTTTGCACGTAGCGGCTAAAACGAATCGGAACAAGTTAATACACACAAGGCCGTACAGGCACTTTAAGGCATGATGTGCAAAACGGGGTCTTCCAGCTTGCGCGGGTTAGGCTCAGAACTGCGATTCAAGTTTGCACGTAGCGGCTCAAACGAATCGCAACAAGTTAATACACACACAGCTTTACAGGCACTTTTAGGCATGATGTGCAAAACGCAGTCATCCAGCTTGCTCGGGTTAGGCTCAGAACCGCGATTCAAGTTTGCACGTAGCGGCTCAAACGAATCGCAACAAGTTAATACACACACAGCTTTACAGGCACTTTTAGGCATGATGTGCAAAACGCGGTCATCCAGCTTGCTCGGGTTAGGCTCAGAACTGCGGTTCAAGTTTGCACATAGCGGCTAAAACGAATCGCAACAAGGTAATACTCACACAGCTTTACAGGCACTTTCAGGCATGATGTGCAAAACGGGGTCTTCCAGCTTGCGCGGGTTAGGCTCAGAAATGCGATTCAAGTTTGCACGTAGCGGCTAAAACGAATCGGAACAAGTTAATACACACAAGGCCTTACAGGCACATTTAGGCATGATGTGCAAATAGGCGTCACTCAAGCTTGCGCGCGTTAGGCTCAGAACTGCGATTCAAGTTTGCACGTAGCGGCTCAAACGAATCGCAACAAGTTAATACACACAACGCCTTACAGGCACTTTAAGGCATGATGTGCAAAACGGGGTCTTCCAGCTTGCGCGGGTTAGGCGCAGAACTGCGATTCATGTTCGCATATAGCTGCTTAAACGAATCGGAATACACAACGCCTTACAGGCACATTTAGGCATGATATGCAAATAGGCGTCACTCAAGCTTGTTCTGGTTAGACTCAGAACTGCGATTCAAGTTTGCACATAGCGGCTAAAACGAATCGCAACAAGTTAATACACACAACGCCTTACAGGCACTTTTAGGCATGATGGGAAACGGCTTCATCCAGCTTGCGCGGGTTAGGCGCAGAACTTCGATTTAAGTTTGCACATAGCGGCTCAGACGAATCGCAACAAGTTGATACACACAACGCCTTACAGGCAATTTTAGGCATGATGTGCAAAACGGGGTCATCCAGCTTGAGAGGGTTAGGCGCAGAACTGCGATTCAAGTTCGCATATAGCTGCTAAAACGTATCGGAACACACGCCTTACAGGCACTTTTAAGCATGATGTGCAAATAGGCGTCACTCAAGCTTGCGCGGGTTAGGCTCAGAACTGCGATTCAAGTTTGCACATAGCGGGTAAAACGAATCGCAACAAGTTAATACACACAAAGCCTTACAGGCACTTTTAGGCATGATGTACAAAACGCGGTCATCCAGCTTGCGCGGGTTAGGCTCAGAAATTCGATTCAAGTTTGTACGTAGCGGCTCGAACGAATCGCAACAAGTTAATACACACAACGCCTTACAGGCACTTTTAGGCATGATGTGCAAAACGCCGTCATCCAGCTTGCGCGGGTTAGGCTCAGAAATGCGATTCAAGTTTGCACGTAGCGGCTAAAACGAATCGCACCAAGGTAATACACACAAAGCCTTACAGGCACTTTTAGGCATGATGTTCAAAACGCGGTCATCCAGCTTGCTCGGGTTAGGCTCAGAACTGCAATTCAAGTTTGCACATAGCGGCTAAAACGAATCGCAACAAGTTAATATACACACAGCTTTACAGGCACTTTTAGGCATGATGTGCAAAACGCGGTCATCCAGCTTGCTCGGGTTAGGCTCAGAACCGCGATTCAAGTTTGCACGTAGCGGCTCAAACGAATCGCAACAAGTTAATACACACCACGCCTTACAGGCACTTTTAGGCATGGTGTGCAAAACGGGGTCTTCCAGCTTGCGCGGGTTAGGCTCAGAAATGCGATTCAAGTTTGCACGTAGCGGCTCAAACGAATCGCAACAAGTTAATACACACAAAGCCTTACAGGCTCTTTTAGGCATGATGTGCAAAACGCGGTCATCCAGCTTGCTCGGGTTAGGCTCAGAAATGCGATTCGAGTTTGCACGTAGCGGCTAAAACAAATCGGAACAAGTTAATACACACAAGGCCGTACAGGCACTTTAAGGCATGATGTGCAAAACGGGGTCTTCCTGCTTGCGCAGGTTAGGCTCAGAACTGCGATTCAAGGTTGCACGTAGCTGCTCAAACGAATCGCAACAAGTTAATACACACACAGCTTTACAGGCACTTTTAGGCATGATGTGCAAAACGCGGTCATCCAGCTTGCTCGGGTTAGGCTCAGAACTGCGATTCAAGTTTGCACGTAGCGGCTCAAACGAATCGCAACAAGTTAATACACACACAGCTTTACAGGCACTTTTAGGCATGATGTGCAAAACGCGGTCATCCAGCTTGCTCGGGTTAGGCTCAGAACTGCGGTTCAAGTTTGCACATAGCGGCTAAAAGGAATCGCAACAAGGTAATACACACACAGCTTTACAGGCACTTTTAGGCATCATGTGCAAAACGCGGTCATCCAGCTTGCTCGGGTTAGGCTCAGAACTGCGATTCAAGTTTGCACGTAGCAGCTCAAACGAATCGCAACAAGTTAGTACACACAACGCCTTACAGGCACTTTTAGGCATGATGTGCAAAACGGGGTCTTCCAGCTTGCGCGGGTTAGGCTCAGAAATGCGATTCAAGTTTGCACGTAGCGGCTCAAACGAATCGCAACAAGTTAATACACACAAAGCCTTACAGGCTCTTTTAGGCATGATGCGCAAAACGCGGTCGTCCAGCTTGCTCGGGTTAGGCTCAGAAATGAGATTCAAGTTTGCACATAGCGGCTAAAACAAATCGCAACAAGTTAATACACACAACGCCTTACAGGCAATTTAAGGCATGATGTGCAAAACGGGGTCTTCCAGCTTGCGCGGGTTAGGCGCAGAACTGCGATTCATGTTCGCATATAGCTGCTAAAATGAATCGGAATACACAACGCCTTACAGGCACATTTAGGCATGATATGCAAATAGGCGTCACTCAAGCTTGTTCTGGTTAGGCTCAGAACTGCGATTTAAGTTTGCACATAGCGGCTCAGCCGAATCGCAACAAGTTGATACACACAACGCCTTACAGGCAATTTTAGGCATGATGTGCAAAACGGGGTTATCCAGCTTGCTCGGGTTAGGCTCAGAAATGCGATTCAAGTTTGCACATAGCGGCTAAAAGGAATCGCAACAAGTTAATACACACAGCTTTACAGGCACTTTTAGGCATGATGTGCAAAACGCGGTCATCCAGCTTGCTCGGGTTAGGCTCAGAACTGCGGTTCAAGTTTGCACGTAGCGGCTAAAACGAATCGGAACAAGTTAATACACACAAAGCCTTACAGGCTCTTTTAGGCATGATGTGCAAAACGCTGTCCTCCGGCTTGCTCGGGTTAGGCTCAGAAATGCGATTCAAGTTTGCACGTAGCGGCTAAAACGAATCGGAACAAGTTAATACACACAAGGCCGTACAGGCACTTTAAGGCATGATGTGCAAAACGGGGTCTTCCAGCTTGCGCGGGTTAGGCTCAGAACTGCGATTCAAGTTTGCACGTAGCGGCTCAAACGAATCGCAACAAGTTAATACACACACAGCTTTACAGGCACTTTTAGGCATGATGTGCAAAACGCGGTCATCCAGCTTGCTCGGGTTAGGCTCAGAACTGCGATTCAGCGATTCAAGTTTGCACGTAGCGGCTCAAACGAATCGCAACAAGTTAATACACACACAGCTTTACAGGCACTTTTAGGCATGATGTGCAAAACGCGGTCATCCAGCTTGCTCGGGTTAGGCTCAGAACTGCGGTTCAAGTTTGCACATAGCGGCTAAAAGGAATCGCAACAAGGTAATACACACACAGCTTTACAGGCACTTTTAGGCATCATGTGCAAAACGCGGTCATCCAGCTTGCTCGGGTTAGGCTCAGAACTGCGATTCAAGTTTGCACGTAGCAGCTCAAACGAATCGCAACAAGTTAGTACACACAACGCCTTACAGGCACTTTTAGGCATGATGTGCAAAACGGGGTCTTCCAGCTTGCGCGGGTTAGGCTCAGAAATGCGATTCAAGTTTGCACGTAGCGGCTCAAACGAATCGCAACAAGTTAATACACACAAAGCCTTACAGGCTCTTTTAGGCATGATGCGCAAAACGCGGTCGTCCAGCTTGCTCGGGTTAGGCTCAGAAATGAGATTCAAGTTTGCACATAGCGGCTAAAACAAATCGCAACAAGTTAATACACACAACGCCTTACAGGCAATTTAAGGCATGATGTGCAAAACGGGGTCTTCCAGCTTGCGTGGGTTAGGCGCAGAACTGCGATTCATGTTCGCATATAGCTGCTAAAACGAATCGGAATACACAACGCCTTACAGGCACATTTAGGCATGATATGCAAATAGGCGTCACTCAAGCTTGTTCTGGTTAGGCTCAGAACTGCGATTTAAGTTTGCACATAGCGGCTCAGCCGAATCGCAACAAGTTGATACACACAACGCCTTACAGGCAATTTTAGGCATGATGTGCAAAACGGGGTTATCCAGCTTGCTCGGGTTAGGCTCAGAAATGCGATTCAAGTTTGCACATAGCGGCTAAAAGGAATCGCAACAAGTTAATACACACAGCTTTACAGGCACTTTTAGGCATGATGTGCAAAAAGCGGTCATCCAGCTTGCTCGGGTTAGGCTCAGAACTGCGGTTCAAGTTTGCACGTAGCGGCTAAAACGAATCGGAACAAGTTAATACACACAAGGCCTTACAGACACTTTAGGCATGATGTGCAAATAGGCGTCACTCAAGCTTGCGCGGGTTAGGCTCAGAACTGCGATTCAAGTTTGCACGTAGCGGCTCAAACGAATCGCAACAAGTTAATACACACAAAGCCTTACAGGCACTTTTAGGCATGATGTGCAAAACGGGGTCTTCCAGCTTGCGCGGGTTAGGCGCAGAACTGCGATTCATGTTTGCACGTAGCGGCTAAAACGAATCGCACCAATGTAATATACACAAAGCCTTACAGGCACTTTTAGGCATGATGTGCAAAACGCGGTCGTCCAGCTTGCTCGGGTTAGGCTCAGAACTGCGATTCAAGTTTGCACATAGCGGCTAAAACGAATCGCAACAAGTTAATACACACAACGCCTTACAGGCACTTTTAGGCATGATGTGCAAAACGGCTTCATCCAGCTTGCGCGGGTTAGGCCCAGAAATGCGATTCAAGTTTGCACGTAGCGGCTAAAACGAATCGCACCAAGGTAATACACACAAAGCCTTACAGGCACTTTTAGGCATGATGTGCAAAACGCGGTCATCCAGCTTGCTCGGGTTAGGCTCAGAACTGCGATTCAAGTTTGCACATAGCGGCTAAAACGAATCGCAACAAGTTAATATACACACAGCTTTACAGGCACTTTTAGGCATGATGTGCAAAACGCAGTCATCCAGCTTGCTCGGATTAGGCTCAGAACCGCGATTCAAGTTTGCACGTAGCGGCTCAAACGAATCGCAACAAGTTAATACACACCACGCCTTACAGGCACTTTTAGGCATGATGTGCAAAACGGGGTCTTCCAGCTTGCGCGGGTTAGGCTCAGAAATGCGATTCAAGTTTGCACGTAGCGGCTCAAACGAATCGCAACAAGTTAATACACACAAAGCCTTACAGGCTCTTTTAGGCATGATGTGCAAAACGCTGTCCTCCGGCTTGCTCGGGTTAGGCTCAGAAATGCGATTCAAGTTTGCACGTAGCGGCTAAAACGAATCGGAACAAGTTAATACACACAAGGCCGTACAGGCACTTTAAGGCATGATGTGCAAAACGGGGTCTTCCAGCTTGCGCGGGTTAGGCTCAGAACTGCGATTCAAGTTTGCACGTAGCGGCTCAAACGAATCGCAACAAGTTAATACACACACAGCTTTACAGGCACTTTTAGGCATGATGTGCAAAACGCGGTCATCCAGCTTGCTCGGGTTAGGCTCAGAACCGCGATTCAAGTTTGCACGTAGCGGCTCAAACGAATCGCAACAAGTTAATACACACACAGCTTTACAGGCACTTTTAGGCATGATGTGCAAAACGCGGTCATCCAGCTTCTCGGGTTAGGCTCAGAACTGCGGTTCAAGTTTGCACATAGTGGCTAAAACGAATCGCAACAAGTTAGTACATACAACGCCTTACAGGCACTTTCAGGCATGATGTGCAAAACGGGGTCTTCCAGCTTGCGCGGGTTAGGCTCAGAAATGCGATTCAAGTTTGCACGTAGCGGCTCAAACGAATCGCAACAAGTTTATACACACAAAGCCTTACAGGCTCTTTCAGGCATGATGTGCAAAACGCGGTCATCCAGCTTGCTCGGGTTAGGCTCAGAATAGCGATTCAAGTTTGCACGTAGCGGCTAAAACGAATCGGAACAAGTTAATACACACAAGGCCTTACAGGCACTTTTAGGCATGATGTGCAAATAGGCGTCACTCAAGCTTGCGCGCGTTAGGCTCAGAACTGCGATTCAAGTTTGCACGTAGCGGCTCAAACGAATCGCAACAAGTTAATACACACAAAGCCTTACAGGCTCTTTTAGGCATGATGCGCAAAACGCGGTCATCCAGCTTCCTCGGGCTAAGCTCAGAAATGAGATTCAAGTTTGCACATAGCGGCTAAAACAAATCGCAACAAGTTAATACACACAACGCCTTACAGGCACTTTAAGGCATGATGTGCAAAACGGGGTCTTCCAGCTTGCGGGGGTTAGGCGCAGAACTGCGATTCATGTTTGCATGTAGCGGCTCAAACGAATCGCAACAAGTTAATACACACAACGCCTTACAGGCACTTTTAGGCATGATGTGCAAAACGCCGTCATCCAGCTTGCGCGGGTTAGGCTCAGAAATGCGATTCAAGTTTGCACGTAGCGGCTAAAACGAATCGCAACAAGTTAATACACACAAAGCCTTACAGGCTCTTTTAGGCATGATGTGCAAAACGCGGTCATCCAGCTTGCTCGGGTTAGGCTCAGAATAGCGATTCAAGTTTGCACGTAGCGCCTAAAACGAATCGGAACAAGTTAATACACACAAGGCCTTACAGGCACTTTTAGGCATGATGTGCAAATAGGCGTCACTCAAGCTTGCGCGCGTTAGGCTCAGAACTGCGATTCAAGTTTGCACGTAGCGGCTCAAACGAATCGCAACAAGTTAATACACACAAAGCCTTACAGGCACTTTCAGGCATGATGTGCAAAACGGGGTCTTCCAGCTTGCGCGGGTTAGGCTCAGAAATGCGATTCAAGTTTGCACGTAGCGGCTCAAACGAATCGCAACAAGTTAATACACACAAAGCCTTACAGGCACTTTTAGGCATGATGTGCAAAACGCGGTCATCCAGCTTGCTCGGGTTAGGCTCAGAACTGCGATTCAAGTTTGCACATAGCGGCTAAAACGAATCGCAACAAGTTAATATACACACAGCTTTACAGGCACTTTTAGGCATGATGTGCAAAACGCGGTCATCCAGCTTGCTCGGGTTAGGCTCAGAAATTCGATTCAAGTTTGCACGTAGCGGCTCAAACGAATCGCAACAAGTTAATACACACAACGCCTTACAGGCACTTTTAGGCATGATGTGCAAAACGCCGTCATCCAGCTTGCGCGGGTTAGGCTCAGAAATGCGATTCAAGTTTGCACATAGCGGCTAAAACGAATCGCAACAAGTTAATATACACACAGCTTTACAGGCACTTTTAGGCATGATGTGCAAAACGCGGTCATCCAGCTTGCTCGGATTAGGCTCAGAACCGCGATTCAAGTTTGCACGTAGCGGCTCAAACGAATCGCAACAAGTTAATACACACCACGCCTTACAGGCACTTTTAGGCATGACGTGCAAAACGGGGTCTTCCAGCTTGCGCGGGTTAGGCTCAGAAATGCGATTCAAGTTTGCACGTAGCGGCTCAAACGAATCGCAACAAGTTAATACACACAAAGCCTTACAGGCTCTTTTAGGCATGATGTGCAAAACGCGGTCATCCAGCTTGCTCGGGTTAGGCTCAGAAATGCGATTCAAGTTTGCACGTAGCGGCTAAAACGAATCGGAACAAGTTAATACACACAAGGCCGTACAGCCACTTTAAGGCATGATGTGCAAAACGGGGTCTTCCAGCTTGCGCGGGTTAGGCTCAGAACTGCGATTCAAGTTTGCACGTAGCGGCTCAAACGAATCGCAACAAGTTAATACACACACAGCTTTACAGGCACTTTTAGGCATGATGTGCAAAACGCGGTCATCCAGCTTGCTCGGGTTAGGCTCAGAACCGCGATTCAAGTTTGCACGTAGCGGCTCAAACGAATCGCAACAAGTTAATACACACACAGCTTTACAGGCACTTTTAGGCATGATGTGCAAAACGCGGTCATCCAGCTTGCTCGGGTTAGGCTCAGAACTGCGATTCAAGTTTGCACGTAGCGGCTCAAACGAATCGCAACAAGTTAGTACATACAACGCCTTACAGGCACTTTCAGGCATGATGTGCAAAACGGGGTCTTCCAGCTTGCGCGGGTTAGGCTCAGAAATGCGATTCAAGTTTGCACGTAGCGGCTCAAACGAATCGCAACAAGTTAATACACACAAAGCCTTACAGGCTCTTTTAGGCATGATGTGCAAAACGCGGTCATCCAGCTTGCTCGGGTTAGGCTCAGAATAGCGATTCAAGTTTGCACGTAGCGGCTAAAACGAATCGGAACAAGTTAATACACACAAGGCCTTACAGGCACTTTTAGGCATGATGTGCAAATAGGCGTCACTCAAGCTTGCGCGCGTTAGGCTCAGAACTGCGATTCAAGTTTGCACGTAGCGGCTCAAACGAATCGCAACAAGTTAATACACACAAAGCCTTACAGGCTCTTTTAGGCATGATGCGCAAAACGCGGTCATCCAGCTTCCTCGGGCTAGGCTCAGAAATGAGATTCAAGTTTGCACATAGCGGCTAAAACAAATCGCAACAAGTTAATACACACTACGCCTTACAGGCACTTTAAGGCATGATGTGCAAAAAGGGGTCTTCCAGCTTGCGGGGGTTAGGCGCAGAACTGCGATTCATGTTCGCATATAGCTGCTAAAACGAATCGGAATACACAACGCCTTACAGGCACATTTAGGCATGATATGCAAATAGGCGTCACTCAAGCTTGTTCTGGTTAGGCTCAGAACTGCGATTCAAGTTTGCACATAGCGGCTAAAACGAATCGCAACAAGTTAATACACACAAAGCCTTACAGGCACTTTTAGGCATGATGGGCAAAACGGCTTCATCCAGCTTGCGCGGGTTAGGCGCAGAACTTCGATTTAAGTTTGCACATAGCGGCTCAGACGAATCGCAACAAGTTGATACACACAACGCCTTACAGGCAATTTTAGGCATGATGTGCAAAACGGGGTCATCCAGCTTGCTCGGGTTAGGCTCAGAAATGCGATTCAAGTTTGCACATAGCGGCTAAAACGAATCGCAACAAGTTAATACACACACAGCTTTACAGGCACTTTTAGGCATGATGTGCAAAACGCGGTCATCCAACTTGCTCGGATTAGGCTCAGAACTGCGATTCAAGTTTGCACGCAGCGGCTCAAACGAATCGCAACAAGTTAATACACACACAGCTTTACAGGCACTTTTAGGCATGATGTGCAAAACGCGGTCATCCAGCTTGCTCGGGTTAGGCTCAGAAATGCGGTTCAAGTTTGCACATAGCGGCTAAAACAAATCGCAACAAGTTAATACACACAACGCCTTACAGGCACTTTAAGGCATGATGTGCAAAACGGGGTCTTCCAGCTTGCGCGGGTTAGGTGCAGAACTGCGATTCATGTTCGCATATAGCTGCTAAAACGAATCGGAATACACAACGCCTTACAGGCACATTTAGGCATGATATGCAAATAGGCGTCACTCAAGCTTGTTCTGGTTAGGCTCAGAACTGTGATTCAAGTTTGCACATAGCGGCTAAAACGAATCGCAACAAGTTAATACACACAACGCCTTACAGGCACTTTTAGGCATGATGGGAAACGGCTTCATCCAGCTTGCGCGGGTTAGGCGCAGAACTTCGATTTAAGTTTGCACATAGCGGCTCAGACGAATCGCAACAAGTTAATACACACAAAGCCTTACAGGCTCTTTTAGGCATGATGTGCAAAACGCGGTCATCCAGCTTGCTCGGGTTAGGCTCAGAAATTCGATTCAAGTTTGCACGTAGCGGCTCAAACGAATCGCAACAAGTTAATACACACACAGCTTTACAGGCACTTTTAGGCATGATGTGCAAAACGCGGTCATCCAGCTTGCTCGGGTTAGGCTCAGAACTGCGGTTCAAGTTTGCACATAGCGGCTAAAAGGAATCGCAACAAGGTAATACACACACAGCTTTACAGGCACTTTTAGGCATCATGTGCAAAACGCGGTCATCCAGCTTGCTCGGGTTAGGCTCAGAACTGCGATTCAAGTTTGCACGTAGCAGCTCAAACGAATCGCAACAAGTTAATACACACAACGCCTTACAGGAACTTTAAGGCATGATGTGCAAAACGGGGTCTTCCAGCTTGCGCGGGTTAGGTGCAGAACTGCGATTCATGTTCGCATATAGCTGCTAAAACGAATCGGAATACACAACGCCTTACAGGCACATTTAGGCATGATATGCAAATAGGCGTCACTCAAGCTTGTTCTGGTTAGGCTCAGAACTGTGATTCAAGTTTGCACATAGCGGCTAAAACGAATCGCAACAAGTTAATACACACAACGCCTTACAGGCACTTTTAGGCATGATGGGAAACGGCTTCATCCAGCTTGCGCGGGTTAGGCGCAGAACTTCGATTTAAGTTTGCACATAGCGGCTCAGACGAATCGCAACAAGTTAATACACACAAAGCCTTACAGGCTCTTTTAGGCATGATGTGCAAAACGCGGTCATCCAGCTTGCTCGGGTTAGGCTCAGAAATTCGATTCAAGTTTGCACGTAGCGGCTCAAACGAATCGCAACAAGTTAATACACACACAGATTTACAGGCACTTTTAGGCATGATGTGCAAAACGCGGTCATCCAGCTTGCTCGGGTTAGGCTCAGAACTGCGGTTCAAGTTTGCACATAGCGGCTAAAAGGAATCGCAACAAGGTAATACACACACAGCTTTACAGGCACTTTTAGGCATCATGTGCAAAACGCGGTCATCCAGCTTGCTCGGGTTAGGCTCAGAACTGCGATTCAAGTTTGCACGTAGCAGCTCAAACGAATCGCAACAAGTTAGTACACACAACGCCTTACAGGCACTTTTAGGCATGATGTGCAAAACGGGGTCTTCCAGCTTGCGCGGGTTAGGCGCAGAACTGCGATTCATGTTCGCATATAGCTGCTAAAACGAATCGGAATACACAACGCCTTACAGGCACATTTAGGCATGATATGCAAATAGGCGTCACTCAAGCTTGTTCTGGTTAGACTCAGAACTGCGATTCAAGTTTGCACATAGCGGCTAAAACGAATCGCAACAAGTTAATACACACAACGCCTTACAGGCACTTTTAGGCATGATGGGAAACGGCTTCATCCAGCTTGCGCGGGTTAGGCGCAGAACTTCGATTTAAGTTTGCACATAGCGGCTCAGACGAATCGCAACAAGTTGATACACACAACGCCTTACAGGCAATTTTAGGCATGATGTGCAAAACGGGGTTATCCAGCTTGCTCGGGTTAGGCTCAGAAATGCGATTCAAGTTTGCACATAGCGGCTAAAACGAATCGCAACAAGTTAATACACACAGCTTTACAGGCACTTTTAGGCATGATGTGCAAAACGCGGTCATCCAGCTTGCTCGGGTTAGGCTCAGAACTGCGGTTCAAGTTTGCACGTAGCGGCTAAAACGAATCGGAACAAGTTAATACACACAAGGCCTTACAGACACATTTAGGCATGATGTGCAAATAGGCGTCACTCAAGCTTGCGCGGGTTAGGCTCAGAACTGCGATTCAAGTTTGCACGTAGCGGCTCAAACGAATCGCAACAAGTTAATACACACAAAGCCTTACAGGCTCTTTTAGGCATGATGCGCAAAACGCGGTCATCCAGCTTGCTCGGGTTAGGCTCAAAAATGAGATTCAAGTTTGCACATAGCGGCTAAAACAAATCGCAACAAGTTAATACACACAACGACTTACAGGCACTTTAAGGCATGATGTGCAAAACGGGGTCTTCCAGCTTGCGCGGGTTAGGCGCAGAACTGCGATTCATGTTTGCACGTAGCGGCTAAAACGAATCGCACCAATGTAATATACACAAAGCCTTACAGGCACTTTTAGGCATGATGTGCAAAACGCGGTCGTCCAGCTTGCTCGGGTTAGGCTCAGAACTGCGATTCAAGTTTGCACATAGCGGCTAAAACGAATCGCAACAAGTTAATACACACAACGCCTTACAGGCACTTTTAGGCATGATGTGCAAAACGGCTTCATCCAGCTTGCGCGGGTTAGGCTCAGAAATGCGATTCAAGTTTGCACGTAGCGGCTAAAACGAATCGCACCAAGGTAATACACACAAAGCCTTACAGGCACTTTTAGGCATGATGTGCAAAACGCGGTCATCCAGCTTGCTCGGATTAGGCTCAGAACCGCGATTCAAGTTTGCACGTAGCGGCTCAAACGAATCGCAACAAGTTAATACACACCACGCCTTACAGGCACTTTTAGGCATGATGTGCAAAACGGGGTCTTCCAGCTTGCGCGGGTTAGGCTCAGAAATGCGATTCAAGTTTGCACGTAGCGGCTCAAACGAATCGCAACAAGTTAATACACACAAAGCCTTACAGGCTCTTTTAGGCATGATGTGCAAAACGCTGCCCTCCGGCTTGCTCGGGTTAGGCTCAGAAATGCGATTCAAGTTTGCACGTAGCGGCTAAAACGAATCGGAACAAGTTAATACACACAAGGCCGTACAGGCACTTTAAGGCATGATGTGCAAAACGGGGTCTTCCAGCTTGCGCGGGTTAGGCTCAGAACTGCGATTCAAGTTTGCACGTAGCGGCTCAAACGAATCGCAACAAGTTAATACACACACAGCTTTACAGGCACTTTTAGGCATGATGTGCAAAACGCGGTCATCCAGCTTGCTCGGGTTAGGCTCAGAACCGCGATTCAAGTTTGCACGTAGCGGCTCAAACGAATCGCAACAAGTTAATACACACACAGCTTTACAGGCACTTTTAGGCATGATGTGCAAAACGCGGTCATCCAGCTTGCTCGGGTTAGGCTCAGAACTGCGGTTCAAGTTTGCACATAGTGGCTAAAACGAATCGCAACAAGGTAATACACACACAGCTTTACAGGCACTTTAAGCATGATGTGCAAAACGCGGTCATCCAGCTTGCTCGGGTTAGGCTCAGAACTTCGATTCAAGTTTGCACGTAGCGGCTCAAACGAATCGCAACAAGTTAGTACATACAACGCCTTACAGGCACTTTCAGGCATGATGTGCAAAACGGGGTCTTCCAGCTTGCGCGGGTTAGGCTCAGAAATGCGATTCAAGTTTGCACGTAGCGGCTCAAACGAATCGCAACAAGTTAATACACACAAAGCCTTACAGGCTCTTTTAGGCATGATGTGCAAAACGCGGTCATCCAGCTTGCTCGGGTTAGGCTCAGAATAGCGATTCAAGTTTGCACGTAGCGGCTAAAACGAATCGGAACAAGTTAATACACACAAGGCCTTACAGGCACTTTTAGGCATGATGTGCAAATAGGCGTCACTCAAGCTTGCGCGCGTTAGGCTCAGAACTGCGATTCAAGTTTGCACGTAGCGGCTCAAACGAATCGCAACAAGTTAATACACACAAAGCCTTACAGGCTCTTTTAGGCATGATGCGCAAAACGCGGTCATCCAGCTTCCTCGGGCTAAGCTCAGAAATGAGATTCAAGTTTGCACATAGCGGCTAAAACAAATCGCAACAAGTTAATACACACAACGCCTTACAGGCACTTTAAGGCATGATGTGCAAAACGGGGTCTTCCAGCTTGCGGGGGTTAGGCGCAGAATTGCGATTCATGTTTGCATGTAGCGGCTCAAACGAATCGCAACAAGTTAATACACACAACGCCTTACAGGCACTTTTAGGCATGATGTGCAAAACGCCGTCATCCAGCTTGCGCGGGTTAGGCTCAGAAATGCGATTCAAGTTTGCACGTAGCGGCTAAAACGAATCGCAACAAGTTAATACACACAAAGCCTTACAGGCTCTTTTAGGCATGATGTGCAAAACGCGGTCATCCAGCTTGCTCGGGTTAGGCTCAGAATAGCGATTCAAGTTTGCACGTAGCGGCTAAAACGAATCGGAACAAGTTAATACACACAAGGCCTTACAGGCACTTTTAGGCATGATGTGCAAATAGGCGTCACTCAAGCTTGCGCGCGTTAGGCTCAGAACTGCGATTCAAGTTTGCACGTAGCGGCTCAAACGAATCGCAACAAGTTAATACACACAAAGCCTTACAGGCACTTTCAGGCATGATGTGCAAAACGGGGTCTTCCAGCTTGCGCGGGTTAGGCTCAGAAATGCGATTCAAGTTTGCACGTAGCGGCTCAAACGAATCGCAACAAGTTAATACACACAAAGCCTTACAGGCTCTTTTAGGCATGATGTGCAAAACGCGGTCATCCAGCTTGCTCGGGTTAGGCTCAGAAATTCGATTCAAGTTTGAACGTAGCGGCTCAAACGAATCGCAACAAGTTAATACACACAACGCCTTACAGGCACTTTTAGGCATGATGTGCAAAACGCCGTCATCCAGCTTGCGCGGGTTAGGCTCAGAAATGCGATTCAAGTTTGCACATAGCGGCTCAAACGAATCGCAACAAGTTAATACACACCACGCCTTACAGGCACTTTTAGGCATGACGTGCAAAACGGGGTCTTCCAGCTTGCGCGGGTTAGGCTCAGAAATGCGATTCAAGTTTGCACGTAGCGGCTCAAACGAATCGCAACAAGTTAATACACACAAAGCCTTACAGGCTCTTTTAGGCATGATGTGCAAAACGCGGTCATCCAGCTTGCTCGGGTTAGGCTCAGAAATGCGATTCAAGTTTGCACGTAGCGGCTAAAACGAATCGCAACAAGTTAATACACACACAGCTTTACAGGCACTTTTAGGCATGATGTGCAAAACGCGGTCATCCAGCTTGCTCGGGTTAGGCTCAGAACTGCGGTTCAAGTTTGCACATAGCGGCTAAAACGAATCGCAACAAGGTAATACACACACAGCTTTACAGGCACTTTAAGCATGATGTGCAAAACGCGGTCATCCAGCTTGCTCGGGTTAGGCTCAGAACTGCGATTCAAGTTTGCACGTAGCGGCTCAAACGAATCGCAACAAGTTAGTACATACAACGCCTTACAGGCACTTTCAGGCATGATGTGCAAAACGGGGTCTTCCAGCTTGCGCGGGTTAGGCTCAGAAATGCGATTCAAGTTTGCACGTAGCGGCTCAAACGAATCGCAACAAGTTAATACACACAAAGCCTTACAGGCTCTTTTAGGCATGATGTGCAAAACGCGGTCATCCAGCTTGCTCGGGTTAGGCTCAGAATAGCGATTCAAGTTTGCACGTAGCGGCTAAAACGAATCGGAACAAGTTAATACACACAAGGCCTTACAGGCACTTTTAGGCATGATGTGCAAATAGGCGTCACTCAAGCTTGCGCGCGTTAGGCTCAGAACTGCGATTCAAGTTTGCACGTAGCGGCTCAAACGAATCGCAACAAGTTAATACACACAAAGCCTTACAGGCTCTTTTAGGCATGATGCGCAAAACGCGGTCATCCAGCTTCCTCGGGCTAGGCTCAGAAATGAGATTCAAGTTTGCACATAGCGGCTAAAACAAATCGCAACAAGTTAATACACACTACGCCTTACAGGCACTTTAAGGCATGATGTGCAAAAAGGGGTCTTCCAGCTTGCGGGGGTTAGGCGCAGAACTGCGATTCATGTTCGCATATAGCTGCTAAAACGAATCGGAATACACAACGCCTTACAGGCACATTTAGGCATGATATGCAAATAGGCGTCACTCAAGCTTGTTCTGGTTAGGCTCAGAACTGCGATTCAAGTTTGCACATAGCGGCTAAAACGAATCGCAACAAGTTAATACACACAAAGCCTTACAGGCACTTTTAGGAATGATGGGCAAAACGGCTTCATCCAGCTTGCGCGGGTTAGGCGCAGAACTTCGATTTAAGTTTGCACATAGCGGCTCAGACGAATCGCAACAAGTTGATACACACAACGCCTTACAGGCAATTTTAGGCATGATGTGCAAAACGGGGTCATCCAGCTTGCTCGGGTTAGGCTCAGAAATGCGATTCAAGTTTGCACATAGCGGCTAAAACGAATCGCAACAAGTTAATACACACACAGCTTTACAGGCACTTTTAGGCATGATGTGCAAAACGCGGTCATCCAACTTGCTCGGATTAGGCTCAGAACTGCGATTCAAGTTTGCACGTAGCGGCTCAAACGAATCGCAACAAGTTAATACACACACAGCTTTACAGGCACTTTTAGGCATGATGTGCAAAACGCGGTCATCCAGCTTGCTCGGGTTAGGCTCAGAACTGCGGTTCAAGTTTGCACATAGCGGCTAAAACGAATCGCAACAAGGTAATACTCACACAGCTTTACAGGCACTTTCAGGCATGATGTGCAAAACGGGGTCTTCCAGCTTGCGCGGGTTAGGCTCAGAAATGCGATTCAAGTTTGCACGTAGCGGCTAAAACGAATCGGAACAAGTTAATACACACAAGGCCTTACAGGCACATTTAGGCATGATGTGCAAATAGGCGTCACTCAAGCTTGCGCGCGTTAGGCTCAGAACTGCGATTCAAGTTTGCACGTAGCGGCTCAAACGAATCGCAACAAGTTAATACACACAACGCCTTACAGGCACTTTAAGGCATGATGTGCAAAACGGGGTCTTCCAGCTTGCGCGGGTTAGGCGCAGAACTGCGATTCATGTTCGCATATAGCTGCTTAAACGAATCGGAATACACAACGCCTTACAGGCACATTTAGGCATGATATGCAAATAGGCGTCACTCAAGCTTGTTCTGGTTAGACTCAGAACTGCGATTCAAGTTTGCACATAGCGGCTAAAACGAATCGCAACAAGTTAATACACACAACGCCTTACAGGCACTTTTAGGCATGATGGGAAACGGCTTCATCCAGCTTGCGCGGGTTAGGCGCAGAACTTCGATTTAAGTTTGCACATAGCGGCTCAGACGAATCGCAACAAGTTGATACACACAACGCCTTACAGGCAATTTTAGGCATGATGTGCAAAACGGGGTCATCCAGCTTGAGAGGGTTAGGCGCAGAACTGCGATTCAAGTTCGCATATAGCTGCTAAAACGTATCGGAACACACGCCTTACAGGCACTTTTAAGCATGATGTGCAAATAGGCGTCACTCAAGCTTGCGCGGGTTAGGCTCAGAACTGCGATTCAAGTTTGCACATAGCGGGTAAAACGAATCGCAACAAGTTAATACACACAAAGCCTTACAGGCACTTTTAGGCATGATGTGCAAAACGCGGTCATCCAGCTTGCGCGGGTTAGGCTCAGAAATTCGATTCAAGTTTGTACGTAGCGGCTCGAACGAATCGCAACAAGTTAATACACACAACACCTTACAGGCACTTTTAGGCATGATGTGCAAAACGCCGTCATCCAGCTTGCGCGGGTTAGGCTCAGAAATGCGATTCAAGTTTGCACGTAGCGGCTAAAACGAATCGCACCAAGGTAATACACACAAAGCCTTACAGGCACTTTTAGGCATGATGTTCAAAACGCGGTCATCCAGCTTGCTCGGGTTAGGCTCAGAACTGCAATTCAAGTTTGCACATAGCGGCTAAAACGAATCGCAACAAGTTAATATACACCACGCCTTACAGGCACTTTTAGGCATGGTGTGCAAAACGGGGTCTTCCAGCTTGCGCGGGTTAGGCTCAGAAATGCGATTCAAGTTTGCACGTAGCGGCTCAAACGAATCGCAACAAGTTAATACACACAAAGCCTTACAGGCTCTTTTAGGCATGATGTGCAAAACGCGGTCATCCAGCTTGCTCGGGTTAGGCTCAGAAATGCGATTCGAGTTTGCACGTAGCGGCTAAAACAAATCGGAACAAGTTAATACACACAAGGCCGTACAGGCACTTTAAGGCATGATGTGCAAAACGGGGTCTTCCTGCTTGCGCAGGTTAGGCTCAGAACTGCGATTCAAGGTTGCACGTAGCTGCTCAAACGAATCGCAACAAGTTAATACACACACAGCTTTACAGGCACTTTTAGGCATGATGTGCAAAACGCGGTCATCCAGCTTGCTCGGGTTAGGCTCAGAACTGCGATTCAAGTTTGCACGTAGCGGCTCAAACGAATCGCAACAAGTTAATACACACACAGCTTTACAGGCACTTTTAGGCATGATGTGCAAAACGCGGTCATCCAGCTTGCTCGGGTTAGGCTCAGAACTGCGGTTCAAGTTTGCACATAGCGGCTAAAAGGAATCGCAACAAGGTAATACACACACAGCTTTACAGGCACTTTTAGGCATCATGTGCAAAACGCGGTCATCCAGCTTGCTCGGGTTAGGCTCAGAACTGCGATTCAAGTTTGCACGTAGCAGCTCAAACGAATCGCAACAAGTTAGTACACACAACGCCTTACAGGCACTTTTAGGCATGATGTGCAAAACGGGGTCTTCCAGCTTGCGCGGGTTAGGCTCAGAAATGCGATTCAAGTTTGCACGTAGCGGCTCAAACGAATCGCAACAAGTTAATACACACAAAGCCTTACAGGCTCTTTTAGGCATGATGCGCAAAACGCGGTCGTCCAGCTTGCTCGGGTTAGGCTCAGAAATGAGATTCAAGTTTGCACATAGCGGCTAAAACAAATCGCAACAAGTTAATACACACAACGCCTTACAGGCAATTTAAGGCATGATGTGCAAAACGGGGTCTTCCAGCTTGCGCGGGTTAGGCGCAGAACTGCGATTCATGTTCGCATATAGCTGCTAAAACGAATCGGAATACACAACGCCTTACAGGCACATTTAGGCATGATATGCAAATAGGCGTCACTCAAGCTTGTTCTGGTTAGGCTCAGAACTGCGATTTAAGTTTGCACATAGCGGCTCAGCCGAATCGCAACAAGTTGATACACACAACGCCTTACAGGCAATTTTAGGCATGATGTGCAAAACGGGGTTATCCAGCTTGCTCGGGTTAGGCTCAGAAATGCGATTCAAGTTTGCACATAGCGGCTAAAAGGAATCGCAACAAGTTAATACACACAGCTTTACAGGCACTTTTAGGCATGATGTGCAAAACGCGGTCATCCAGCTTGCTCGGGTTAGGCTCAGAACTGCGGTTCAAGTTTGCACGTAGCGGCTAAAACGAATCGGAACAAGTTAATACACACAAAGCCTTACAGGCTCTTTTAGGCATGATGTGCAAAACGCTGTCCTCCGGCTTGCTCGGGTTAGGCTCAGAAATGCGATTCAAGCTTGCACGTAGCGGCTAAAACGAATCGGAACAAGTTAATACACACAAGGCCGTACAGGCACTTTAAGGCATGATGTGCAAAACGGGGTCTTCCAGCTTGCGCGGGTTAGGCTCAGAACTGCGATTCAAGTTTGCACGTAGCGGCTCAAACGAATCGCAACAAGTTAATACACACACAGCTTTACAGGCACTTTTAGGCATGATGTGCAAAACGCGGTCATCCAGCTTGCTCGGGTTAGGCTCAGAACTGCGATTCAAGTTTGCACGTAGCGGCTCAAACGAATCGCAACAAGTTAATACACACACAGCTTTACAGGCACTTTTAGGCATGATGTGCAAAACGCGGTCATCCAGCTTGCTCGGGTTAGGCTCAGAACTGCGGTTCAAGTTTGCACATAGCGGCTAAAAGGAATCGCAACAAGGTAATACACACACAGCTTTACAGGCACTTTTAGGCATCATGTGCAAAACGCGGTCATCCAGCTTGCTCGGGTTAGGCTCAGAACTGCGATTCAAGTTTGCACGTAGCAGCTCAAACGAATCGCAACAAGTTAGTACACACAACGCCTTACAGGCACTTTTAGGCATGATGTGCAAAACGGGGTCTTCCAGCTTGCGCGGGTTAGGCTCAGAAATGCGGTTCAAGTTTGCACGTAGCGGCTCAAACGAATCGCAACAAGTTAATACACACAAAGCCTTACAGGCTCTTTTAGGCATGATGCGCAAAACGCGGTCGTCCAGCTTGCTCGGGTTAGGCTCAGAAATGAGATTCAAGTTTGCACATAGCGGCTAAAACAAATCGCAACAAGTTAATACACACAACGCCTTACAGGCAATTTAAGGCATGATGTGCAAAACGGGGTCTTCCAGCTTGCGTGGGTTAGGCGCAGAACTGCGATTCATGTTCGCATATAGCTGCTAAAACGAATCGGAATACACAACGCCTTACAGGCACATTTAGGCATGATATGCAAATAGGCGTCACTCAAGCTTGTTCTGGTTAGGCTCAGAACTGCGATTTAAGTTTGCACATAGCGGCTCAGCCGAATCGCAACAAGTTGATACACACAACGCCTTACAGGCAATTTTAGGCATGATGTGCAAAACGAGGTTATCCAGCTTGCTCGGGTTAGGCTCAGAAATGCGATTCAAGTTTGCACATAGCGGCTAAAAGGAATCGCAACAAGTTAATACACACAGCTTTACAGGCACTTTTAGGCATGATGTGCAAAAAGCGGTCATCCAGCTTGCTCGGGTTAGGCTCAGAACTGCGGTTCAAGTTTGCACGTAGCGGCTAAAACGAATCGGAACAAGTTAATACACACAAGGCCTTACAGACACTTTAGGCATGATGTGCAAATAGGCGTCACTCAAGCTTGCGCGGGTTAGGCTCAGAACTGCGATTCAAGTTTGCACGTAGCGGCTCAAACGAATCGCAACAAGTTAATACACACAAAGCCTTACAGGCTCTTTTAGGCATGATGCGCAAAACGCTGTCATCCAGCTTGCTCGGGTTAGGCTCAAAAATGAGATTCAAGTTTGCACATAGCGGCTAAAACAAATCGCAACAAGTTAATACACACAACGACTTACAGGCACTTTAAGGCATGATGTGCAAAACGGGGTCTTCCAGCTTGCGCGGGTTAGGCGCAGAACTGCGATTCATGTTTGCACGTAGCGGCTAAAACGAATCGCACCAATGTAATATACACAAAGCCTTACAGGCACTTTTAGGCATGATGTGCAAAACGCGGTCGTCCAGCTTGCTCGGGTTAGGCTCAGAACTGCGATTCAAGTTTGCACATAGCGGCTAAAACGAATCGCAACAAGTTAATACACACAACGCCTTACAGGCACTTTTAGGCATGATGTGCAAAACGGCTTCATCCAGCTTGCGCGGGTTAGGCTCAGAAATGCGATTCAAGTTTGCACGTAGCGGCTAAAACGAATCGCACCAAGGTAATACACACAAAGCCTTACAGGCACTTTTAGGCATGATGTGCAAAACGCGGTCATCCAGCTTGCTCGGGTTAGGCTCAGAACTGCGATTCAAGTTTGCACATAGCGGCTAAAACGAATCGCAACAAGTTAATATACACACAGCTTTACAGGCACTTTTAGGCATGATGTGCAAAACGCAGTCATCCAGCTTGCTCGGATTAGGCTCAGAACCGCGATTCAAGTTTGCACGTAGCGGCTCAAACGAATCGCAACAAGTTAATACACACCACGCCTTACAGGCACTTTTAGGCATGATGTGCAAAACGGGGTCTTCCAGCTTGCGCGGGTTAGGCTCAGAAATGCGATTCAAGTTTGCACGTAGCGGCTCAAACGAATCGCAACAAGTTAATACACACAAAGCCTTACAGGCTCTTTTAGGCATGATGTGCAAAACGCTGTCCTCCGGCTTGCTCGGGTTAGGCTCAGAAATGCGATTCAAGTTTGCACGTAGCGGCTAAAACGAATCGGAACAAGTTAATACACACAAGGCCGTACAGGCACTTTAAGGCATGATGTGCAAAACGGGGTCTTCCAGCTTGCGCGGGTTAGGCTCAGAACTGCGATTCAAGTTTGCACGTAGCGGCTCAAACGAATCGCAACAAGTTAATACACACACAGCTTTACAGGCACTTTTAGGCATGATGTGCAAAACGCGGTCATCCAGCTTGCTCGGGTTAGGCTCAGAACCGCGATTCAAGTTTGCACGTAGCGGCTCAAACGAATCGCAACAAGTTAATACACACACAGCTTTACAGGCACTTTTAGGCATGATGTGCAAAACGCGGTCATCCAGCTTCTCGGGTTAGGCTCAGAACTGCGGTTCAAGTTTGCACATAGTGGCTAAAACGAATCGCAACAAGTTAGTACATACAACGCCTTACAGGCACTTTCAGGCATGATGTGCAAAACGGGGTCTTCCAGCTTGCGCGGGTTAGGCTCAGAAATGCGATTCAAGTTTGCACGTAGCGGCTCAAACGAATCGCAACAAGTTAATACACACAAAGCCTTACAGGCTCTTTCAGGCATGATGTGCAAAACGCGGTCATCCAGCTTGCTCGGGTTAGGCTCAGAATAGCGATTCAAGTTTGCACGTAGCGGCTAAAACGAATCGGAACAAGTTAATACACACAAGGCCTTACAGGCACTTTTAGGCATGATGTGCAAATAGGCGTCACTCAAGCTTGCGCGCGTTAGGCTCAGAACTGCGATTCAAGTTTGCACGTAGCGGCTCAAACGAATCGCAACAAGTTAATACACACAAAGCCTTACAGGCTCTTTTAGGCATGATGCGCAAAACGCGGTCATCCAGCTTCCTCGGGCTAAGCTCAGAAATGAGATTCAAGTTTGCACATAGCGGCTAAAACAAATCGCAACAAGTTAATACACACAACGCCTTACAGGCACTTTAAGGCATGATGTGCAAAACGGGGTCTTCCAGCTTGCGGGGGTTAGGCGCAGAACTGCGATTCATGTTTGCATGTAGCGGCTCAAACGAATCGCAACAAGTTAATACACACAACGCCTTACAGGCACTTTTAGGCATGATGTGCAAAACGCCGTCATCCAGCTTGCGCGGGTTAGGCTCAGAAATGCGATTCAAGTTTGCACGTAGCGGCTAAAACGAATCGCAACAAGTTAATACACACAAAGCCTTACAGGCTCTTTTAGGCATGATGTGCAAAACGCGGTCATCCAGCTTGCTCGGGTTAGGCTCAGAATAGCGATTCAAGTTTGCACGTAGCGGCTAAAACGAATCGGAACAAGTTAATACACACAAGGCCTTACAGGCACTTTTAGGCATGATGTGCAAATAGGCGTCACTCAAGCTTGCGCGCGTTAGGCTCAGAACTGCGATTCAAGTTTGCACGTAGCGGCTCAAACGAATCGCAACAAGTTAATACACACAAAGCCTTACAGGCACTTTCAGGCATGATGTGCAAAACGGGGTCTTCCAGCTTGCGCGGGTTAGGCTCAGAAATGCGATTCAAGTTTGCACGTAGCGGCTCAAACGAATCGCAACAAGTTAATACACACAAAGCCTTACAGGCACTTTTAGGCATGATGTGCAAAACGCGGTCATCCAGCTTGCTCGGGTTAGGCTCAGAACTGCGATTCAAGTTTGCACATAGCGGCTAAAACGAATCGCAACAAGTTAATATACACACAGCTTTACAGGCACTTTTAGGCATGATGTGCAAAACGCGGTCATCCAGCTTGCTCGGGTTAGGCTCAGAAATTCGATTCAAGTTTGCACGTAGCGGCTCAAACGAATCGCAACAAGTTAATACACACAACGCCTTACAGGCACTTTTAGGCATGATGTGCAAAACGCCGTCATCCAGCTTGCGCGGGTTAGGCTCAGAAATGCGATTCAAGTTTGCACATAGCGGCTAAAACGAATCGCAACAAGTTAATATACACACAGCTTTACAGGCACTTTTAGGCATGATGTGCAAAACGCGGTCATCCAGCTTGCTCGGATTAGGCTCAGAACCGCGATTCAAGTTTGCACGTAGCGGCTCAAACGAATCGCAACAAGTTAATACACACCACGCCTTACAGGCACTTTTAGGCATGACGTGCAAAACGGGGTCTTCCAGCTTGCGCGGGTTAGGCTCAGAAATGCGATTCAAGTTTGCACGTAGCGGCTCAAACGAATCGCAACAAGTTAATACACACAAAGCCTTACAGGCTCTTTTAGGCATGATGTGCAAAACGCGGTCATCCAGCTTGCTCGGGTTAGGCTCAGAAATGCGATTCAAGTTTGCACGTAGCGGCTAAAACGAATCGGAACAAGTTAATACACACAAGGCCGTACAGCCACTTTAAGGCATGATGTGCAAAACGGGGTCTTCCAGCTTGCGCGGGTTAGGCTCAGAACTGCGATTCAAGTTTGCACGTAGCGGCTCAAACGAATCGCAACAAGTTAATACACACACAGCTTTACAGGCACTTTTAGGCATGATGTGCAAAACGCGGTCATCCAGCTTGCTCGGGTTAGGCTCAGAACCGCGATTCAAGTTTGCACGTAGCGGCTCAAACGAATCGCAACAAGTTAATACACACACAGCTTTACAGGCACTTTTAGGCATGATGTGCAAAACGCGGTCATCCAGCTTGCTCGGGTTAGGCTCAGAACTGCGATTCAAGTTTGCACGTAGCGGCTCAAACGAATCGCAACAAGTTAGTACATACAACGCCTTACAGGCACTTTCAGGCATGATGTGCAAAACGGGGTCTTCCAGCTTGCGCGGGTTAGGCTCAGAAATGCGATTCAAGTTTGCACGTAGCGGCTCAAACGAATCGCAACAAGTTAATACACACAAAGCCTTACAGGCTCTTTTAGGCATGATGTGCAAAACGCGGTCATCCAGCTTGCTCGGGTTAGGCTCAGAATAGCGATTCAAGTTTGCACGTAGCGGCTAAAACGAATCGGAACAAGTTAATACACACAAGGCCTTACAGACACATTTAGGCATGATGTGCAAATAGGCGTCACTCAAGCTTGCGCGGGTTAGGCTCAGAACTGCGATTCAAGTTTGCACGTAGCGGCTCAAACGAATCGCAACAAGTTAATACACACAAAGCCTTACAGGCTCTTTTAGGCATGATGCGCAAAACGCGGTCATCCAGCTTGCTCGGGTTAGGCTCAAAAATGAGATTCAAGTTTGCACATAGCGGCTAAAACAAATCGCAACAAGTTAATACACACAACGACTTACAGGCACTTTAAGGCATGATGTGCAAAACGGGGTCTTCCAGCTTGCGCGGGTTAGGCGCAGAACTGCGATTCATGTTTGCACGTAGCGGCTAAAACGAATCGCACCAATGTAATATACACAAAGCCTTACAGGCACTTTTAGGCATGATGTGCAAAACGCGGTCGTCCAGCTTGCTCGGGTTAGGCTCAGAACTGCGATTCAAGTTTGCACATAGCGGCTAAAACGAATCGCAACAAGTTAATACACACAACGCCTTACAGGCACTTTTAGGCATGATGTGCAAAACGGCTTCATCCAGCTTGCGCGGGTTAGGCTCAGAAATGCGATTCAAGTTTGCACGTAGCGGCTAAAACGAATCGCACCAAGGTAATACACACAAAGCCTTACAGGCACTTTTAGGCATGATGTGCAAAACGCGGTCATCCAGCTTGCTCGGATTAGGCTCAGAACCGCGATTCAAGTTTGCACGTAGCGGCTCAAACGAATCGCAACAAGTTAATACACACCACGCCTTACAGGCACTTTTAGGCATGATGTGCAAAACGGGGTCTTCCAGCTTGCGCGGGTTAGGCTCAGAAATGCGATTCAAGTTTGCACGTAGCGGCTCAAACGAATCGCAACAAGTTAATACACACAAAGCCTTACAGGCTCTTTTAGGCATGATGTGCAAAACGCTGCCCTCCGGCTTGCTCGGGTTAGGCTCAGAAATGCGATTCAAGTTTGCACGTAGCGGCTAAAACGAATCGGAACAAGTTAATACACACAAGGCCGTACAGGCACTTTAAGGCATGATGTGCAAAACGGGGTCTTCCAGCTTGCGCGGGTTAGGCTCAGAACTGCGATTCAAGTTTGCACGTAGCGGCTCAAACGAATCGCAACAAGTTAATACACACACAGCTTTACAGGCACTTTTAGGCATGATGTGCAAAACGCGGTCATCCAGCTTGCTCGGGTTAGGCTCAGAACCGCGATTCAAGTTTGCACGTAGCGGCTCAAACGAATCGCAACAAGTTAATACACACACAGCTTTACAGGCACTTTTAGGCATGATGTGCAAAACGCGGTCATCCAGCTTGCTCGGGTTAGGCTCAGAACTGCGGTTCAAGTTTGCACATAGTGGCTAAAACGAATCGCAACAAGGTAATACACACACAGCTTTACAGGCACTTTAAGCATGATGTGCAAAACGCGGTCATCCAGCTTGCTCGGGTTAGGCTCAGAACTTCGATTCAAGTTTGCACGTAGCGGCTCAAACGAATCGCAACAAGTTAGTACATACAACGCCTTACAGGCACTTTCAGGCATGATGTGCAAAACGGGGTCTTCCAGCTTGCGCGGGTTAGGCTCAGAAATGCGATTCAAGTTTGCACGTAGCGGCTCAAACGAATCGCAACAAGTTAATACACACAAAGGCTTACAGGCTCTTTTAGGCATGATGTGCAAAACGCGGTCATCCAGCTTGCTCGGGTTAGGCTCAGAATAGCGATTCAAGTTTGCACGTAGCTGCTAAAACGAATCGGAACAAGTTAATACACACAAGGCCTTACAGGCACTTTTAGGCATGATGTGCAAATAGGCGTCACTCAAGCTTGCGCGCGTTAGGCTCAGAACTGCGATTCAAGTTTGCACGTAGCGGCTCAAACGAATCGCAACAAGTTAATACACACAAAGCCTTACAGGCTCTTTTAGGCATGATGCGCAAAACGCGGTCATCCAGCTTCCTCGGGCTAAGCTCAGAAATGAGATTCAAGTTTGCACATAGCGGCTAAAACAAATCGCAACAAGTTAATACACACAACGCCTTACAGGCACTTTAAGGCATGATGTGCAAAACGGGGTCTTCCAGCTTGCGGGGGTTAGGCGCAGAATTGCGATTCATGTTTGCATGTAGCGGCTCAAACGAATCGCAACAAGTTAATACACACAACGCCTTACAGGCACTTTTAGGCATGATGTGCAAAACGCCGTCATCCAGCTTGCGGGGGTTAGGCTCAGAAATGCGATTCAAGTTTGCACGTAGCGGCTAAAACGAATCGCAACAAGTTAATACACACAAAGCCTTACAGGCTCTTTTAGGCATGATGTGCAAAACGCGGTCATCCAGCTTGCTCGGGTTAGGCTCAGAATAGCGATTCAAGTTTGCACGTAGCGGCTAAAACGAATCGGAACAAGTTAATACACACAAGGCCTTACAGGCACTTTTAGGCATGATGTGCAAATAGGCGTCACTCAAGCTTGCGCGCGTTAGGCTCAGAACTGCGATTCAAGTTTGCACGTAGCGGCTCAAACGAATCGCAACAAGTTAATACACACAAAGCCTTACAGGCACTTTCAGGCATGATGTGCAAAACGGGGTCTTCCAGCTTGCGCGGGTTAGGCTCAGAAATGCGATTCAAGTTTGCACGTAGCGGCTCAAACGAATCGCAACAAGTTAATACACACAAAGCCTTACAGGCTCTTTTAGGCATGATGTGCAAAACGCGGTCATCCAGCTTGCTCGGGTTAGGCTCAGAAATTCGATTCAAGTTTGAACGTAGCGGCTCAAACGAATCGCAACAAGTTAATACACACAACGCCTTACAGGCACTTTTAGGCATGATGTGCAAAACGCCGTCATCCAGCTTGCGCGGGTTAGGCTCAGAAATGCGATTCAAGTTTGCACATAGCGGCTCAAACGAATCGCAACAAGTTAATACACACCACGCCTTACAGGCACTTTTAGGCATGACGTGCAAAACGGGGTCTTCCAGCTTGCGCGGGTTAGGCTCAGAAATGCGATTCAAGTTTGCACGTAGCGGCTCAAACGAATCGCAACAAGTTAATACACACAAAGCCTTACAGGCTCTTTTAGGCATGATGTGCAAAACGCGGTCATCCAGCTTGCTCGGGTTAGGCTCAGAAATGCGATTCAAGTTTGCACGTAGCGGCTAAAACGAATCGCAACAAGTTAATACACACACAGCTTTACAGGCACTTTTAGGCATGATGTGCAAAACGCGGTCATCCAGCTTGCTCGGGTTAGGCTCAGAACTGCGGTTCAAGTTTGCACATAGCGGCTAAAACGAATCGCAACAAGGTAATACACACACAGCTTTACAGGCACTTTAAGCATGATGTGCAAAACGCGGTCATCCAGCTTGCTCGGGTTAGGCTCAGAACTGCGATTCAAGTTTGCACGTAGCGGCTCAAACGAATCGCAACAAGTTAGTACATACAACGCCTTACAGGCACTTTCAGGCATGATGTGCAAAACGGGGTCTTCCAGCTTGCGCGGGTTAGGCTCAGAAATGCGATTCAAGTTTGCACGTAGCGGCTCAAACGAATCGCAACAAGTTAATACACACAAAGCCTTACAGGCTCTTTTAGGCATGATGTGCAAAACGCGGTCATCCAGCTTGCTCGGGTTAGGCTCAGAATAGCGATTCAAGTTTGCACGTAGCGGCTAAAACGAATCGGAACAAGTTAATACACACAAGGCCTTACAGGCACTTTTAGGCATGATGTGCAAATAGGCGTCACTCAAGCTTGCGCGCGTTAGGCTCAGAACTGCGATTCAAGTTTGCACGTAGCGGCTCAAACGAATCGCAACAAGTTAATACACACAAAGCCTTACAGGCTCTTTTAGGCATGATGCGCAAAACGCGGTCATCCAGCTTCCTCGGGCTAGGCTCAGAAATGAGATTCAAGTTTGCACATAGCGGCTAAAACAAATCGCAACAAGTTAATACACACTACGCCTTACAGGCACTTTAAGGCATGATGTGCAAAAAGGGGTCTTCCAGCTTGCGGGGGTTAGGCGCAGAACTGCGATTCATGTTCGCATATAGCTGCTAAAACGAATCGGAATACACAACGCCTTACAGGCACATTTAGGCATGATATGCAAATAGGCGTCACTCAAGCTTGTTCTGGTTAGGCTCAGAACTGTGATTCAAGTTTGCACATAGCGGCTAAAACGAATCGCAACAAGTTAATACACACAACGCCTTACAGGCACTTTTAGGCATGATGGGAAACGGCTTCATCCAGCTTGCGCGGGTTAGGCGCAGAACTTCGATTTAAGTTTGCACATAGCGGCTCAGACGAATCGCAACAAGTTAATACACACAAAGCCTTACAGGCTCTTTTAGGCATGATGTGCAAAACGCGGTCATCCAGCTTGCTCGGGTTAGGCTCAGAAATTCGATTCAAGTTTGCACGTAGCGGCTCAAACGAATCGCAACAAGTTAATACACACAACGCCTTACAGGCACTTTTAGGCATGATGTGCAAAACGCCGTCATCCAGCTTGCGCGGGTTAGGCTCAGAAATGCGATTCAAGTTTGCAATAGCGGCTAAAACGAATCGCAACAAGTTAATATACACACAGCTTTACAGGCACTTTTAGGCATGATGTGCAAAACGCGGTCATCCAGCTTGCTCGGATTAGGCTCAGAACCGTGATTCAAGTTTGCACGTAGCGGCTCAAACGAATCGCAACAAGTTAATACACACCACGCCTTACAGGCACTTTTAGGCATGACGTGCAAAACGGGGTCTTCCAGCTTGCGCGGGTTAGGCTCAGAAATGCGATTCAAGTTTGCACGTAGCGGCTCAAACGAATCGCAACAAGTTAATACACACAAAGCCTTACAGGCACTTTTAGGAATGATGGGCAAAACGGCTTCATCCAGCTTGCGCGGGTTAGGCGCAGAACTTCGATTTAAGTTTGCACATAGCGGCTCAGACGAATCGCAACAAGTTGATACACACAACGCCTTACAGGCAATTTTAGGCATGATGTGCAAAACGGGGTCATCCAGCTTGCTCGGGTTAGGCTCAGAAATGCGATTCAAGTTTGCACATAGCGGCTAAAACGAATCGCAACAAGTTAATACACACACAGCTTTACAGGCACTTTTAGGCATGATGTGCAAAACGCGGTCATCCAACTTGCTCGGATTAGGCTCAGAACTGCGATTCAAGTTTGCACGTAGCGGCTCAAACGAATCGCAACAAGTTAATACACACACAGCTTTACAGGCACTTTTAGGCATGATGTGCAAAACGCGGTCATCCAGCTTGCTCGGGTTAGGCTCAGAAATGCGGTTCAAGTTTGCACATAGCGGTTAAAACAAATCGCAACAAGTTAATACACACAACGCCTTACAGGCACTTTAAGGCATGATGTGCAAAACGGGGTCTTCCAGCTTGCGCGGGTTAGGCGCAGAACTGCGATTCATGTTCGCATATAGCTGCTAAAACGAATCGGAATACACAACGCCTTACAGGCACATTTAGGCATGATATGCAAATAGGCGTCACTCAAGCTTGTTCTGGTTAGGCTCAGAACTGTGATTCAAGTTTGCACATAGCGGCTAAAACGAATCGCAACAAGTTAATACACACAACGCCTTACAGGCACTTTTAGGCATGATGGGAAACGGCTTCATCCAGCTTGCGCGGGTTAGGCGCAGAACTTCGATTTAAGTTTGCACATAGCGGCTCAGACGAATCGCAACAAGTTAATACACACAAAGCCTTACAGGCTCTTTTAGGCATGATGTGCAAAACGCGGTCATCCAGCTTGCTCGGGTTAGGCTCAGAAATTCGATTCAAGTTTGCACGTAGCGGCTCAAACGAATCGCAACAAGTTAATACACACAACGCCTTACAGGCACTTTTAGGCATGATGTGCAAAACGCCGTCATCCAGCTTGCGCGGGTTAGGCTCAGAAATGCGATTCAAGTTTGCAATAGCGGCTAAAACGAATCGCAACAAGTTAATATACACACAGCTTTACAGGCACTTTTAGGCATGATGTGCAAAACGCGGTCATCCAGCTTGCTCGGATTAGGCTCAGAACCGTGATTCAAGTTTGCACGTAGCGGCTCAAACGAATCGCAACAAGTTAATACACACCACGCCTTACAGGCACTTTTAGGCATGACGTGCAAAACGGGGTCTTCCAGCTTGCGCGGGTTAGGCTCAGAAATGCGATTCAAGTTTGCACGTAGCGGCTCAAACGAATCGCAACAAGTTAATACACACAAAGCCTTACAGGCTCTTTTAGGCATGATGTGCAAAACGCGGTCATCCAGCTTGCTCGGGTTAGGCTCAGAAATGCGATTCAAGTTTGCACGTAGCGGCTAAAACGAATCGGAACAAGTTAATACACACAAGGCCGTACAGCCACTTTAAGGCATGATGTGCAAAACGGGGTCTTCCAGCTTGCGCGGGTTAGGCTCAGAACTGCGATTCAAGTTTGCACGTAGCGGCTCAAACGAATCGCAACAAGTTAATACACACACAGCTTTACAGGCACTTTTAGGCATGATGTGCAAAACGCGGTCATCCAGCTTGCTCGGGTTAGGCTCAGAACCGCGATTCAAGTTTGCACGTAGCGGCTCAAACGAATCGCAACAAGTTAATACACACACAGCTTTACAGGCACTTTTAGGCATGATGTGCAAAACGCGGTCATCCAGCTTGCTCGGGTTAGGCTCAGAACTGCGGTTCAAGTTTGCACATAGCGGCTAAAACGAATCGCAACAAGGTAATACACACACAGCTTTACAGGCACTTTAAGCATGATGTGCAAAACGCGGTCATCCAGCTTGCTCGGGTTAGGCTCAGAACTGCGATTCAAGTTTGCACGTAGCGGCTCAAACGAATCGCAACAAGTTAGTACATACAACGCCTTACAGGCACTTTCAGGCATGATCTGCAAAACGGGGTCTTCCAGCTTGCGCGGGTTAGGCTCAGAAATGCGATTCAAGTTTGCACGTAGCGGCTCAAACGAATCGCAACAAGTTAATACACACAAAGCCTTACAGGCTCTTTTAGGCATGATGTGCAAAACGCGGTCATCCAGCTTGCTCGGGTTAGGCTCAGAATAGCGATTCAAGTTTGCACGTAGCGGCTAAAACGAATCGGAACAAGTTAATACACACAAGGCCTTACAGGCACTTTTAGGCATGATGTGCAAATAGGCGTCACTCAAGCTTGCGCGCGTTGGGCTCAGAACTGCGATTCAAGTTTGCACGTAGCGGCTCAAACGAATCGCAACAAGTTAATACACACAAAGCCTTACAGGCTCTTTTAGGCATGATGCGCAAAATGCGGTCATCCAGCTTCCTCGGGCTAGGCTCAGAAATGAGATTCAAGTTTGCACATAGCGGCTAAAACAAATCGCAACAAGTTAATACACACTACGCCTTACAGGCACTTTAAGGCATGATGTGCAAAACGGGGTCTTCCAGCTTGCGGGGGTTAGGCGCAGAACTGCGATTCATGTTCGCATATAGCTGCTAAAACGAATCGGAATACACAACGCCTTACAGGCACATTAAGGCATGATATGCAAATAGGCGTCACTCAAGCTTGTTCTGGTTAGGCTCACAACTGCGATTCAAGTTTGCACATAGCGGCTAAAACGAATCGCAACAAGTTAATACACACAAAGCCTTACAGGCACTTTTAGGCATGATGGGCAAAACGGCTTCATCCAGCTTGCGCGGGTTAGGCTCAGAAATGCGATTCAAGTTTGCACATAGCGGCTAAAACGAATCGCAACAAGTTAATACACACACAGCTTTACAGGCACTTTTAGGCATGATGTGCAAAACGCGGTCATCCAACTTGCTCGGATTGGGCTCAGAACTGCGATTCAAGTTTGCACGTAGCGGCTCAAACGAATCGCAACAAGTTAATACACACACAGCTTTACAGGCACTTTTAGGCATGATGTGCAAAACGCGGTCATCCAGCTTGCTCGGGTTAGGCTCAGAAATGCGATTCAAGTTTGCACATAGCGGCTAAAACGAATCGCAACAAGTTAATACACACACAGCTTTACAGGCACTTTTAGGCATGATGTGCAAAACGCGGTCATCCAACTTGCTCGGATTAGGCTCAGAACTGCGATTCAAGTTTGCACGTAGCGGCTCAAACGAATCGCAACAAGTTAATACACACACAGCTTTACAGGCACTTTTAGGCATGATGTGCAAAACGCGGTCATCCAGCTTGCTCGGGTTAGGCTCAGAAATGCGGTTCAAGTTTGCACATAGCGGCTAAAACAAATCGCAACAAGTTAATACACACAACGCCTTACAGGCACTTTTAGGAATGATGGGCAAAACGGCTTCATCCAGCTTGCGCGGGTTAGGCGCAGAACTTCGATTTAAGTTTGCACATAGCGGCTCAGACGAATCGCAACAAGTTGATACACACAACGCCTTACAGGCACTTTTAAGCATGATGTGCAAATAGGCGTCACTCAAGCTTGCGCGGGTTAGGCTCAGAACTGCGATTCAAGTTCGCACATAGCGGGTAAAACGAATCGCAACAAGTTAATACGCACAAAGCCTTACAGGCACTTTTAGGCATGATGTGCAAATCGCGGTCATCCAGCTTGCGCGGGTTAGGCTCAGAAATTCGATTCAAGTTTGCACGTAGCGGCTAAAACGAATCGCACCAAGGTAATAACACAAAGCCTTACAGGCACTTTTAGGCATGATGTCCAAAACGCAGTCATCCAGCTTGCTCGGGTTAGGCTCAGAGCTGCGATTCAAGTTTGCACATAGCGGCTAAAACAAATCGCAACAAGTTAATACACACAACGCCTTACAGGCACTTTAAGGCATGATGTGCAAAACGCGGTCTTCCAGCTTGCGCGGGTTAGGCGCAGAACTGCGATTCATGTTCGCATATAGCTGCTAAAACGAATCGGAATACACAACGCCTTACAGGCACATTTAGGCATGATATGCAAATAGGCGTCACTCAAGCTTGTTCTGGTTAGGCTCAGAACTGCGATTCAAGTTTGCACATAGCGGCTAAAACGAATCGCAACAAGTTAATACACACAAAGCCTTACAGGCACTTTTAGGAATGATGGGCAAAACGGCTTCATCCAGCTTGCGCGGGTTAGGCGCAGAACTTCGATTTAAGTTTGCACATAGCGGCTCAGACGAATCGCAACAAGTTGATACACACAACGCCTTACAGGCACTTTTAAGCATGATGTGCAAATAGGCGTCACTCAAGCTTGCGCGGGTTAGGCTCAGAACTGCGATTCAAGTTCGCACATAGCGGGTAAAACGAATCGCAACAAGTTAATACGCACAAAGCCTTACAGGCACTTTTAGGCATGATGTGCAAATCGCGGTCATCCAGCTTGCGCGGGTTAGGCTCAGAAATTCGATTCAAGTTTGCACGTAGCGGCTAAAACGAATCGCACCAAGGTAATAACACAAAGCCTTACAGGCACTTTTAGGCATGATGTCCAAAACGCAGTCATCCAGCTTGCTCGGGTTAGGCTCAGAGCTGCGATTCAAGTTTGCACATAGCGGCTAAAACAAATCGCAACAAGTTAATACACACAACGCCTTACAGGCACTTTAAGGCATGATGTGCAAAACGGGGTCTTCCAGCTTGCGCGGGTTAGGCGCAGAACTGCGATTCATGTTCGCATATAGCTGCTAAAACGAATCGGAATACACAACGCCTTACAGGCACATTTAGGCATGATATGCAAATAGGCGTCACTCAAGCTTGTTCTGGTTAGGCTCAGAACTGTGATTCAAGTTTGCACATAGCGGCTAAAACGAATCGCAACAAGTTAATACACACAACGCCTTACAGGCACTTTTAGGCATGATGGGAAACGGCTTCATCCAGCTTGCGCGGGTTAGGCGCAGAACTTCGATTTAAGTTTGCACATAGCGGCTCAGACGAATCGCAACAAGTTAATACACACAAAGCCTTACAGGCTCTTTTAGGCATGATGTGCAAAACGCGGTCATCCAGCTTGCTCGGGTTAGGCTCAGAAATTCGATTCAAGTTTGCACGTAGCGGCTCAAACGAATCGCAACAAGTTAATACACACAACGCCTTACAGGCACTTTTAGGCATGATGTGCAAAACGCCGTCATCCAGCTTGCGCGGGTTAGGCTCAGAAATGCGATTCAAGTTTGCACATAGCGGCTAAAACGAATCGCAACAAGTTAATATACACACAGCTTTACAGGCACTTTTAGGCATGATGTGCAAAACGCGGTCATCAAGCTTGCTCGGATTAGGCTCAGAACCGTGATTCAAGTTTGCACGTAGCGGCTCAAACGAATCGCAACAAGTTAATACACACCACGCCTTACAGGCACTTTTAGGCATGACGTGCAAAACGGGGTCTTCCAGCTTGCGCGGGTTAGGCTCAGAAATGCGATTCAAGTTTGCACGTAGCGGCTCAAACGAATCGCAACAAGTTAATACACACAAAGCCTTACAGGCTCTTTTAGGCATGATGTGCAAAACGCGGTCATCCAGCTTGCTCGGGTTAGGCTCAGAAATGCGATTCAAGTTTGCACGTAGCGGCTAAAACGAATCGGAACAAGTTAATACACACAAGGCCGTACAGCCACTTTAAGGCATGATGTGCAAAACGGGGTCTTCCAGCTTGCGCGGGTTAGGCTCAGAACTGCGATTCAAGTTTGCACGTAGCGGCTCAAACGAATCGCAACAAGTTAATACACACACAGCTTTACAGGCACTTTTAGGCATGATGTGCAAAACGCGGTCATCCAGCTTGCTCGGGTTAGGCTCAGAACCGCGATTCAAGTTTGAACGTAGCGGCTCAAACGAATCGCAACAAGTTAATACACACACAGCTTTACAGGCACTTTTAGGCATGATGTGCAAAACGCGGTCATCCAGCTTGCTCGGGTTAGGCTCAGAACTGCGGTTCAAGTTTGCACATAGCGGCTAAAACGAATCGCAACAAGGTAATACACACACAGCTTTACAGGCACTTTAAGCATGATGTGCAAAACGCGGTCATCCAGCTTGCTCGGGTTAGGCTCAGAACTGCGATTCAAGTTTGCACGTAGCGGCTCAAACGAATCGCAACAAGTTAGTACATACAACGCCTTACAGGCACTTTCAGGCATGATGTGCAAAACGGGGTCTTCCAGCTTGCGCGGGTTAGGCTCAGAAATGCGATTCAAGTTTGCACGTAGCGGCTCAAACGAATCGCAACAAGTTAATACACACAAAGCCTTACAGGCTCTTTTAGGCATGATGTGCAAAACGCGGTCATCCAGCTTGCTCGGGTTAGGCTCAGAATAGCGATTCAAGTTTGCACGTAGCGGCTAAAACGAATCGGAACAAGTTAATACACACAAGGCCTTACAGGCACTTTTAGGCATGATGTGCAAATAGGCGTCACTCAAGCTTGCGCGCGTTAGGCTCAGAACTGCGATTCAAGTTTGCACGTAGCGGCTCAAACGAATCGCAACAAGTTAATACACACAAAGCCTTACAGGCTCTTTTAGGCATGATGCGCAAAATGCGGTCATCCAGCTTCCTCGGGCTAGGCTCAGAAATGAGATTCAAGTTTGCACATAGCGGCTAAAACAAATCGCAACAAGTTAATACACACTACGCCTTACAGGCACTTTAAGGCATGATGTGCAAAACGGGGTCTTCCAGCTTGCGGGGGTTAGGCGCAGAACTGCGATTCATGTTCGCATATAGCTGCTAAAACGAATCGGAATACACAACGCCTTACAGGCACATTAAGGCATGATATGCAAATAGGCGTCACTCAAGCTTGTTCTGGTTAGGCTCACAACTGCGATTCAAGTTTGCACATAGCGGCTAAAACGAATCGCAACAAGTTAATACACACAAAGCCTTACAGGCACTTTTAGGCATGATGGGCAAAACGGCTTCATCCAGCTTGCGCGGGTTAGGCGCAGAACTTCGATTTAAGTTTGCACATAGCGGCTCAGACGAATCGCAACAAGTTGATACACACAACGCCTTACAGGCAATTTTAGGCATGATGTGCAAAACGGGGTCATCCAGCTTGCTCGGGTTAGGCTCAGAAATGCGATTCAAGTTTGCACATAGCGGCTAAAACGAATCGCAACAAGTTAATACACACACAGCTTTACAGGCACTTTTAGGCATGATGTGCAAAACGCGGTCATCCAACTTGCTCGGATTGGGCTCAGAACTGCGATTCAAGTTTGCACGTAGCGGCTCAAACGAATCGCAACAAGTTAATACACACACAGCTTTACAGGCACTTTTAGGCATGATGTGCAAAACGCGGTCATCCAGCTTGCTCGGGTTAGGCTCAGAAATGCGGTTCAAGTTTGCACATAGCGGCTAAAACAAATCGCAACAAGTTAATACACACAACGCCTTACAGGCACTTTAAGGCATGATGTGCAAAACGGGGTCTTCCAGCTTGCGCGGGTTAGGCGCAGAACTGCGATTCATGTTCGCATATAGCTGCTAAAACGAATCGGAATACACAACGCCTTACAGGCACATTTAGGCATGATATGCAAATAGGCGTCACTCAAGCTTGTTCTGGTTAGGCTCAGAACTGTGATTCAAGTTTGCACATAGCGGCTAAAACGAATCGCAACAAGTTAATACACACAACGCCTTACAGGCACTTTTAGGCATAATGGGAAACGGCTTCATCCAGCTTCCGCGGGTTAGGCGCAGAACTTCGATTTAAGTTTGCACATAGCGGCTCAGACGAATCGCAACAAGTTGATACACACAACGCCTTACAGGCAATTTCAGGCATGATGTGCAAAACGGGGTCATCCAGCTTGCGAGGGTTAGGCGCAGAACTGCGATTCAAGTTCGCATATAGCTGCTAAAACGAATCGGAACACACGCCTTACAGGCACTTTTAAGCATGATGTGCAAATAGGCGTCACTCAAGCTTGCGCGGGTTAGGCTCAGAACTGCGATTCAAGTTTGCACGTAGCGGGTAAAACGAATCGCAACAAGTTAATACACACAAAGCCTTACAGGCACTTTTAGGCATGATGTGCAAAACGCGGTCATCCAGCTTGCGCGGGTTAGGCTCAGAAATTCGATTCAAGTTTGTACGTAGCGGCTCGAACGAATCGCAACAAGTTAATACACACAATGCCTTACAGGCACTTTTAGGCATGATGTGCAAAACGCCGTCATCCAGCTTGCGCGGGTTAGGCTCAGAAATGCGATTCAAGTTTGCACGTAGCGGCTAAAACGAATCGCACCAAGGTAACACACAAAGCCTTACAGGCACTTTTAGGCATGATGTGCAAAACGCGGTCATCCAGCTTGCTCGGGTTAGGCTCAGAACTGCGATTCAAGTTTGCACATAGCGGCTAAAACGAATCGCAACAAGTTAATATACACACAGCTTTACAGGCACTTTTAGGCATGATGTGCAAAACGCGGTCATCCAGCTTGCTCGGGTTAGGCTCAGAACCTCGATTCAAGTTTGCACGTAGCGGCTCAAACGAATCGCAACAAGTTAATACACACCACGCCTTACAGGCACTTTTAGGCATGATGTGCAAAACGGGGTCTTCCAGCTTGCGCGGGTTAGGCTCAGAACTGCGGTTCAAGTTTGCACATAGCGGCTAAAACGAATCGCAACAAGGTAATACACACACAGCTTTACAGGCACTTTAAGCATGATGTGCAAAACGCGGTCATCCAGCTAGCTCGGGTTAGGCTCAGAACTGCGATTCAAGTTTGCACGTAGCGGCTCAAACGAATCGCAACAAGTTAGTACACACAACGCCTTACAGGCACTTTTAGGCATGATGTGCAAAAGGGGGTCTTCCAGCTTGCGCGGGTTAGGCTCAGAAATGCGATTCAAGTTTGCACGTAGCGGCTCAAACGAATCGCAACAAGTTAATACACACAAAGCCTTACAGGCTCTTTTAGGCATGATGTGCAAAACGCGGTCATCCAGCTTGCTCGGGTTAGGCTCAGAATAGCGATTCAAGTTTGCACGTAGCGGCTAAAACGAATCGGAACAAGTTAATACACACAAGGCCTACAGGCACTTTTAGGCATGATGTGCAAATAGGCGTCACTCAAGCTTGCGCGCGTTAGGCTCAGAACTGCGATTCAAGTTTGCACGTATCGGCTCAAACGAATCGCAACAAGTTAATACACACAAAGCCTTACAGGCTCTTTTAGGCATGATGCGCAAAACGCGGTCATCCAGCTTGCTCGGGTTAGGCTCAGAAATGAGATTCAAGTTTGCACATAGCGGCTAAAACAAATCGCAACAAGTTAATACACACAACGCCTTACAGGCACTTTAAGGCATGATGTGCAAAACGGGGTCTTCCAGCTTGCGCGGGTTAGGCGCAGAACTGCGATTCATGTTCGCATATAGCTGCTAAAACGAATCGGAATACACAACGCCTTACAGGCACATTTAGGCATGATATGCAAATAGGCGTCACTCAAGCTTGTTCTGGTTAGGCTCAGAACTGCGATTCAAGTTTGCACATAGCGGCTAAAACGAATCGCAACAAGTTAATACACACAACGCCTTACAGGCACTTTTAGGCATGATGTGCAAAACGGCTTCATCCAGCTTGCGCGGGCTAGGCGCAGAACTTCGATTTAAGTTTGCACATAGCGGCTCAGACGAATCGCAACAAGTTGATACACACAACGCCTTACAGGCAATTTTAGGCATGATGTGCAAAACGGGGTCATCCAGCTTGCTCGGGTTAGGCTCAGAAATGCGATTCAAGTTTGCACATAGCGGCTAAAACGAATCGCAACAAGTTAATACACACACAGCTTTACAGGCACTTTTAGGCATGATGTGCAAAACGCTGTCATCCAGCTTGCTCGGGTTAGGCTCAGAACTGCGATTCAAGTTTGCACGTAGCGGCTCAAACGAATCGCAACAAGTTAATACACACACAGCTTTACAGGCGCTTTTAGGCATGATGTGCAAAACGCGGTCATCCAGCTTGATCGGGTTAGGCTCAGAACTGCGGTTCAAGTTTGCACGTAGCGGCTAAAACGAATCGCAACAAGGTAATACACACACAGCTTTACAGGCACTTTAAGCATGATGTGCAAAACGCGGTCATCAAGCTTGCTCGGGTTAGGCTCAGAACTGCGATTCAAGTTTGCACGTAGCGGCTCAAACGAATCGCAACAAGTTAGTACACACAACGCCTTACAGGCACTTTTAGGCATGATGTGCAAAACGGGGTCTTCCAGCTTGCGCGGGTTAGGCTCAGAAATGCGATTCAAGTTTGCACGTAGCGGCTCAAACGAATCGCAACAAGTTAATACACACAAAGCCTTACAGGCTCTTTTAGGCATGATGTGCAAAACGCGGTCATCCAGCTTGCTCGGGTTAGGCTCAGAATAGCGATTCAAGTTTGCACGTAGCGGCTAAGACGAATCGGAACAAGTTAATACACACAAGGCCTTACAGGCACTTTTAGGCATGATGTGCAAATTGGCGTCACTCAAGCTTGCGCGGGTTAGGCTCAGAACTGCGATTCAAGTTTGCACGTAGCGGCTCAAACGAATCGCAACAAGTTAATACACACAAAGCCTTACAGGCTCTTTTAGGCATGATGCGCAAAACGCGGTCATCCAGCTTGCTCGCGTTAGGCTCAGAAATGAGATTCAAGTTTGCACATAGCGGCTAAAACAAATCGCAACAAGTTAATACACAAAAGGCCTTACAGGCACTTTTAGGCATGATGTGCAAATAGGCGTCACTCAAGCTTGCGCGGGTTAGGCTCAGAACTGCGATTCAAGTTTGCACGTAGCGGCTCAAACGAATCGCAACAAGTTAATACACACAACGCCTTACAGGCACTTTTAGGCATGATGGGCAAAACGGCTTCATCCAGCTTGCGCGGGCTAGGCGCAGAACTTCGATTTAAGTTTGCACATAGCGGCTCAGACGAATCGCAACAAGTTGATACACACAACGCCTTACAGGCAATTTTAGGCATGATGTGCAAAACGGGGTCATCCAGCTTGCTCGGGTTAGGCTCAGAAATGCGATTCAAGTTTGCACATAGCGGCTAAAACGAATCGCAACAAGTTAATACACACACAGCTTTACAGGCACTTTTAGGCATGATGTGCAAAACGCTGTCATCCAGCTTGCTCGGGTTAGGCTCAGAACTGCGATTCAAGTTTGCACGTAGCGGCTCAAACGAATCGCAACAAGTTAATACACACACAGCTTTACAGGCACTTTTAGGCATGATGTGCAAAACGCGGTCATCCAGCTTGATCGGGTTAGGCTCAGAACTGCGGTTCAAGTTTGCACATAGCGGCTAAAAGGAATCGCAACAAGGTAATACACACACAGCTTTACAGGCACTTTAAGCATGATGTGCAAAACGCGGTCATCCAGCTTGCTCGGGTTAGGCTCAGAACTGCGATTCAAGTTTGCACGTAGCGGCTCAAACGAATCGCAACAATTTAGTACACACAACGCCTTAAAGGCACTTTTAGGCATGATGTGCAAAAGGGGGTCTTCCAGCTTGCGCGGGTTAGGCTCAGAAATGCGATTCAAGTTTGCACGTAGCGGCTCAAACGAATCGCAACAAGTTAATACACACAAAGCCTTACAGGCTCTTTTAGGCATGATGTGCAAAACGCGGTCATCCAGCTTGCTCGGGTTAGGCTCAGAATAGCGATTCAAGTTTGCACGTAGCGGCTAAAACGAATCGGAACAAGTTAATACACACAAGGCCTTACAGGCACTTTTAGGCATGATGTGCAAATAGGCGTCACTCAAGCTTGCGCGCGTTAGGCTCAGAACTGCGATTCATGTTCGCATATAGCTGCTAAAACGAATCGGAATACACAACGCCTTACAGGCACATTTAGGCATGATATGCAAATAGGCGTCACTCAAGCTTGTTCTGGTTAGGCTCAGAACTGTGATTCAAGTTTGCACATAGCGGCTAAAACGAATCGCAACAAGTTAATACACACAACGCCTTACAGGCACTTTTAGGCATAATGGGAAACGGCTTCATCCAGCTTCCGCGGGTTAGGCGCAGAACTTCGATTTAAGTTTGCACATAGCGGCTCAGACGAATCGCAACAAGTTGATACACACAACGCCTTACAGGCAATTTCAGGCATGATGTGCAAAACGGGGTCATCCAGCTTGCGAGGGTTAGGCGCAGAACTGCGATTCAAGTTCGCATATAGCTGCTAAAACGAATCGGAACACACGCCTTACAGGCACTTTTAAGCATGATGTGCAAATAGGCGTCACTCAAGCTTGCGCGGGTTAGGCTCAGAACTGCGATTCAAGTTTGCACGTAGCGGGTAAAACGAATCGCAACAAGTTAATACACACAAAGCCTTACAGGCACTTTTAGGCATGATGTGCAAAACGCGGTCATCCAGCTTGCGCGGTTAGGCTCAGAAATTCGATTCAAGTTTGCACGTAGCGGCTAAAACGAATCGCACCAAGGTAACACACAAAGCCTTACAGGCACTTTTAGGCATGATGTGCAAAACGCGGTCATCCAGCTTGCTCGGGTTAGGCTCAGAACTGCGATTCAAGTTTGCACATAGCGGCTAAAACGAATCGCAACAAGTTAATATACACACAGCTTTACAGGCACTTTTAGGCATGATGTGCAAAACGCGGTCATCCAGCTTGCTCGGGTTAGGCTCAGAACCGCGATTCAAGTTTGCACGTAGCGGCTCAAACGAATCGCAACAAGTTAATACACACCACGCATTACAGGCACTTTTAGGCATGATGTGCAAAACGGGGTCTTCCAGCTTGCGCGGGTTAGGCTCAGAACTGCGGTTCAAGTTTGCACATAGCGGCTAAAACGAATCGCAACAAGGTAATACACACACAGCTTTACAGGCACTTTAAGCATGATGTGCAAAACGCGGTCATCCAGCTTGCTCGGGTTAGGCTCAGAACTGCGATTCAAGTTTGCACGTAGCGGCTCAAACGAATCGCAACAAGTTAGTACACACAACGCCTTACAGGCACTTTTAGGCATGATGTGCAAAAGGGGGTCTTCCAGCTTGCGCGGGTTAGGCTCAGAAATGCGATTCAAGTTTGCACGTAGCGGCTCAAACGAATCGCAACAAGTTAATACACACAAAGCCTTACAGGCTCTTTTAGGCATGATGTGCAAAACGCGGTCATCCAGCTTGCTCGGGTTAGGCTCAGAATAGCGATTCAAGTTTGCACGTAGCGGCTAAAACGAATCGGAACAAGTTAATACACACAAGGCCTACAGGCACTTTTAGGCATGATGTGCAAATAGGCGTCACTCAAGCTTGCGCGCGTTAGGCTCAGAACTGCGATTCAAGTTTGCACGTATCGGCTCAAACGAATCGCAACATGTTAATACACACAAAGCCTTACAGGCTCTTTTAGGCATGATGCGCAAAACGCGGTCATCCAGCTTGCTCGGGTTAGGCTCAGAAATGAGATTCAAGTTTGCACATAGCGGCTAAAACAAATCGCAACAAGTTAATACACACAACGCCTTACAGGCACTTTAAGGCATGATGTGCAAAACGGGGTCTTCCAGCTTACGCGGGTTAGGCGCAGAACTGCGATTCATGTTCGCATATAGCTGCTAAAACGAATCGGAATACACAACGCCTTACAGGCACATTTAGGCATGATATGCAAATAGGCGTCACTCAAGCTTGTTCTGGTTAGGCTCAGAACTGCGATTCAAGTTTGCACATAGCGGCTAAAACGAATCGCAACAAGTTAATACACACAACGCCTTACAGGCACTTTTAGGCATGATGGGCAAGACGGCTTCATCCAGCTTGCGCGGGCTAGGCGCAGAACTTCGATTTAAGTTTGCACATAGCGGCTCAGACGAATCGCAACAAGTTGATACACACAACGCCTTACAGGCAATTTTAGGCATGATGTGCAAAACGGGGTCATCCAGCTTGCTCGGGTTAGGCTCAGAAATGCGATTCAAGTTTGCACATAGCGGCTAAAACGAATCGCAACAAGTTAATACACACACAGCTTTACAGGCACTTTTAGGCATGATGTGCAAAACGCTGTCATCCAGCTTGCTCGGGTTAGGCTCAGAAATGAGATTCAAGTTTGCACATAGCGGCTAAAACAAATCGCAACAAGTTAATACACAAAAGGCCTTACAGGCACTTTTAGGCATGATGTGCAAATAGGCGTCACTCAAGCTTGCGCGGGTTAGGCTCAGAACTGCGATTCAAGTTTGCACGTAGCGGCTCAAACGAATCGCAACAAGTTAATACACACAACGCCTTACAGGCACTTTTAGGCATGATGGGCAAAACGGCTTCATCCAGCTTGCGCGGGCTAGGCGCAGAACTTCGATTTAAGTTTGCACATAGCGGCTCAGACGAATCGCAACAAGTTGATACACACAACGCCTTACAGGCAATTTTAGGCATGATGTGCAAAACGGGGTCATCCAGCTTGCTCGGGTTAGGCTCAGAAATGCGATTCAAGTTTGCACATAGCGGCTAAAACGAATCGCAACAAGTTAATACACACACAGCTTTACAGGCACTTTTAGGCATGATGTGCAAAACGCTGTCATCCAGCTTGCTCGGGTTAGGCTCAGAACTGCGATTCAAGTTTGCACGTAGCGGCTCAAACGAATCGCAACAAGTTAATACACACACAGCTTTACAGGCACTTTTAGGCATGATGTGCAAAACGCGGTCATCCAGCTTGATCGGGTTAGGCTCAGAACTGCGGTTCAAGTTTGCACATAGCGGCTAAAAGGAATCGCAACAAGGTAATACACACACAGCTTTACAGGCACTTTAAGCATGATGTGCAAAACGCGGTCATCCAGCTTGCTCGGGTTAGGCTCAGAACTGCGATTCAAGTTTGCACGTAGCGGCTCAAACGAATCGCAACAATTTAGTACACACAACGCCTTAAAGGCACTTTTAGGCATGATGTGCAAAAGGGGGTCTTCCAGCTTGCGCGGGTTAGGCTCAGAAATGCGATTCAAGTTTGCACGTAGCGGCTCAAACGAATCGCAACAAGTTAATACACACAAAGCCTTACAGGCTCTTTTAGGCATGATGTGCAAAACGCGGTCATCCAGCTTGCTCGGGTTAGGCTCAGAATAGCGATTCAAGTTTGCACGTAGCGGCTAAAACGAATCGGAACAAGTTAATACACACAAGGCCTTACAGGCACTTTTAGGCATGATGTGCAAATAGGCGTCACTCAAGCTTGCGCGCGTTAGGCTCAGAACTGCGATTCATGTTCGCATATAGCTGCTAAAACGAATCGGAATACACAACGCCTTACAGGCACATTTAGGCATGATATGCAAATAGGCGTCACTCAAGCTTGTTCTGGTTAGGCTCAGAACTGTGATTCAAGTTTGCACATAGCGGCTAAAACGAATCGCAACAAGTTAATACACACAACGCCTTACAGGCACTTTTAGGCATAATGGGAAACGGCTTCATCCAGCTTCCGCGGGTTAGGCGCAGAACTTCGATTTAAGTTTGCACATAGCGGCTCAGACGAATCGCAACAAGTTGATACACACAACGCCTTACAGGCAATTTCAGGCATGATGTGCAAAACGGGGTCATCCAGCTTGCGAGGGTTAGGCGCAGAACTGCGATTCAAGTTCGCATATAGCTGCTAAAACGAATCGGAACACACGCCTTACAGGCACTTTTAAGCATGATGTGCAAATAGGCATCACTCAAGCTTGCGCGGGTTAGGCTCAGAACTGCGATTCAAGTTTGCACGTAGCGGGTAAAACGAATCGCAACAAGTTAATACACACAAAGCCTTACAGGCACTTTTAGGCATGATGTGCAAAACGCGGTCATCCAGCTTGCGCGGTTAGGCTCAGAAATTCGATTCAAGTTTGTACGTAGCGGCTCGAACGAATCGCAACAAGTTAATACACACAATGCCTTACAGGCACTTTTAGGCATGATGTGCAAAACGCCGTCATCCAGCTTGCGCGGGTTAGGCTCAGAAATGCGATTCAAGTTTGCACGTAGCGGCTAAAACGAATCGCACCAAGGTAACACACAAAGCCTTACAGGCACTTTTAGGCATGATGTGCAAAACGCGGTCATCCAGCTTGCTCGGGTTAGGCTCAGAACTGCGATTCAAGTTTGCACATAGCGGCTAAAACGAATCGCAACAAGTTAATATACACACAGCTTTACAGGCACTTTTAGGCATGATGTGCAAAACGCGGTCATCCAGCTTGCTCGGGTTAGGCTCAGAACCGCGATTCAAGTTTGCACGTAGCGGCTCAAACGAATCGCAACAAGTTAATACACACCACGCATTACAGGCACTTTTAGGCATGATGTGCAAAACGGGGTCTTCCAGCTTGCGCGGGTTAGGCTCAGAACTGCGGTTCAAGTTTGCACATAGCGGCTAAAACGAATCGCAACAAGGTAATACACACACAGCTTTACAGGCACTTTAAGCATGATGTGCAAAACGCGGTCATCCAGCTTGCTCGGGTTAGGCTCAGAACTGCGATTCAAGTTTGCACGTAGCGGCTCAAACGAATCGCAACAAGTTAGTACACACAACGCCTTACAGGCACTTTTAGGCATGATGTGCAAAAGGGGGTCTTCCAGCTTGCGCGGGTTAGGCTCAGAAATGCGATTCAAGTTTGCACGTAGCGGCTCAAACGAATCGCAACAAGTTAATACACACAAAGCCTTACAGGCTCTTTTAGGCATGATGTGCAAAACGCGGTCATCCAGCTTGCTCGGGTTAGGCTCAGAATAGCGATTCAAGTTTGCACGTAGCGGCTAAAACGAATCGGAACAAGTTAATACACACAAGGCCTACAGGCACTTTTAGGCATGATGTGCAAATAGGCGTCACTCAAGCTTGCGCGCGTTAGGCTCAGAACTGCGATTCAAGTTTGCACGTATCGGCTCAAACGAATCGCAACATGTTAATACACACAAAGCCTTACAGGCTCTTTTAGGCATGATGCGCAAAACGCGGTCATCCAGCTTGCTCGGGTTAGGCTCAGAAATGAGATTCAAGTTTGCACATAGCGGCTAAAACAAATCGCAACAAGTTAATACACACAACGCCTTACAGGCACTTTAAGGCATGATGTGCAAAACGGGGTCTTCCAGCTTACGCGGGTTAGGCGCAGAACTGCGATTCATGTTCGCATATAGCTGCTAAAACGAATCGGAATACACAACGCCTTACAGGCACATTTAGGCATGATATGCAAATAGGCGTCACTCAAGCTTGTTCTGGTTAGGCTCAGAACTGCGATTCAAGTTTGCACATAGCGGCTAAAACGAATCGCAACAAGTTAATACACACAACGCCTTACAGGCACTTTTAGGCATGATGGGCAAAACGGCTTCATCCAGCTTGCGCGGGCTAGGCGCAGAACTTCGATTTAAGTTTGCACATAGCGGCTCAGACGAATCGCAACAAGTTGATACACACAACGCCTTACAGGCAATTTTAGGCATGATGTGCAAAACGGGGTCATCCAGCTTGCTCGGGTTAGGCTCAGAAATGCGATTCAAGTTTGCACATAGCGGCTAAAACGAATCGCAACAAGTTAATACACACACAGCTTTACAGGCACTTTTAGGCATGATGTGCAAAACGCTGTCATCCAGCTTGCTCGGGTTAGGCTCAGAACTGCGATTCAAGTTTGCACGTAGCGGCTCAAACGAATCGCAACAAGTTAATACACACACAGCTTTACAGGCGCTTTTAGGCATGATGTGCAAAACGCGGTCATCCAGCTTGATCGGGTTAGGCTCAGAACTGCGGTTCAAGTTTGCACGTAGCGGCTAAAACGAATCGCAACAAGGTAATACACACACAGCTTTACAGGCACTTTAAGCATGATGTGCAAAACGCGGTCATCAAGCTTGCTCGGGTTAGGCTCAGAACTGCGATTCAAGTTTGCACGTAGCGGCTCAAACGAATCGCAACAAGTTAGTACACACAACGCCTTACAGGCACTTTTAGGCATGATGTGCAAAACGGGGTCTTCCAGCTTGCGCGGGTTAGGCTCAGAACTGCGATTCAAGTTTGCACGTAGCGGCTCAAACGAATCGCAACAAGTTAATACACACAAAGCCTTACAGGCTCTTTTAGGCATGATGCGCAAAACGCGGTCATCCAGCTTGCTCGCGTTAGGCTCAGAAATGAGATTCAAGTTTGCACATAGCGGCTAAAACAAATCGCAACAAGTTAATACACAAAAGGCCTTACAGGCACTTTTAGGCATGATGTGCAAATAGGCGTCACTCAAGCTTGCGCGGGTTAGGCTCAGAACTGCGATTCAAGTTTGCACGTAGCGGCTCAAACGAATCGCAACAAGTTAATACACACAACGCCTTACAGGCACTTTTAGGCATGATGGGCAAAACGGCTTCATCCAGCTTGCGCGGGCTAGGCGCAGAACTTCGATTTAAGTTTGCACATAGCGGCTCAGACGAATCGCAACAAGTTGATACACACAACGCCTTACAGGCAATTTTAGGCATGATGTGCAAAACGGGGTCATCCAGCTTGCTCGGGTTAGGCTCAGAAATGCGATTCAAGTTTGCACATAGCGGCTAAAACGAATCGCAACAAGTTAATACACACACAGCTTTACAGGCACTTTTAGGCATGATGTGCAAAACGCTGTCATCCAGCTTGCTCGGGTTAGGCTCAGAACTGCGATTCAAGTTTGCACGTAGCGGCTCAAACGAATCGCAACAAGTTAATACACACACAGCTTTACAGGCACTTTTAGGCATGATGTGCAAAACGCGGTCATCCAGCTTGATCGGGTTAGGCTCAGAACTGCGGTTCAAGTTTGCACATAGCGGCTAAAAGGAATCGCAACAAGGTAATACACACACAGCTTTACAGGCACTTTAAGCATGATGTGCAAAACGCGGTCATCCAGCTTGCTCGGGTTAGGCTCAGAACTGCGATTCAAGTTTGCACGTAGCGGCTCAAACGAATCGCAACAATTTAGTACACACAACGCCTTAAAGGCACTTTTAGGCATGATGTGCAAAAGGGGGTCTTCCAGCTTGCGCGGGTTAGGCTCAGAAATGCGATTCAAGTTTGCACGTAGCGGCTCAAACGAATCGCAACAAGTTAATACACACAAAGCCTTACAGGCTCTTTTAGGCATGATGTGCAAAACGCGGTCATCCAGCTTGCTCGGGTTAGGCTCAGAATAGCGATTCAAGTTTGCACGTAGCGGCTAAAACGAATCGGAACAAGTTAATACACACAAGGCCTTACAGGCACTTTTAGGCATGATGTGCAAATAGGCGTCACTCAAGCTTGCGCGCGTTAGGCTCAGAACTGCGATTCAAGTTTGCACGTAGCGGCTCAAACGAATCGCAACAAGTTAATACACACAAAGCCTTACAGGCTCTTTTAGGCATGATGCGCAAAATGCGGTCCAGCTTCCTCGGGCTAGGCTCAGAAATGAGATTCAAGTTTGCACATAGCGGCTAAAACAAATCGCAACAAGTTAATACACACTACGCCTTACAGGCACTTTAAGGCATGATGTGCAAAACGGGGTCTTCCAGCTTGCGGGGGTTAGGCGCAGAACTGCGATTCATGTTCGCATATAGCTGCTAAAACGAATCGGAATACACAACGCCTTACAGGCACATTAAGGCATGATATGCAAATAGCCGTCACTCAAGCTTGTTCTGGTTAGGCTCACAACTGCGATTTAAGTTTGCACATAGCGGCTCAGACGAATCGCAACAAGTTGATACACACAACGCCTTACAGGCAATTTTAGGCATGATGTGCAAAACGGGGTCATCCAGCTTGCTCGGGTTAGGCTCAGAAATGCGATTCAAGTTTGCACATAGCGGCTAAAACGAATCGCAACAAGTTAATACACACACAGCTTTACAGGCACTTTTAGGCATGATGTGCAAAACGCGGTCATCCAACTTGCTCGGATTAGGCTCAGAACTGCGATTCAAGTTTGCACGTAGCGGCTCAAACGAATCGCAACAAGTTAGTACATACAACGCCTTACAGGCACTTTCAGGCATGATGTGCAAAACGCGGTCATCCAGCTTGCTCGGGTTAGGCTCAGAACTGCGGTTCAAGTTTGCACATAGCGGCTAAAACGAATCGCAACAAGGTAATACACACACAGCTTTACAGGCACTTTAAGCATGATGTGCAAAACGCGGTCATCCAGCTTGCTCGGGTTAGGCTCAGAACTGCGATTCAAGTTTGCACGTAGCGGCTCAAACGAATCGCAACAAGTTAGTACATACAACGCCTTACAGGCACTTTCAGGCATGATGTGCAAAACGGGGTCTTCCAGCTTGCGCGGGTTAGGCTCAGAAATGCGATTCAAGTTTGCACGTAGCGGCTCAAACGAATCGCAACAAGTTAATACACACAAAGCCTTACAGGCTCTTTTAGGCATGATGTGCAAAACGCGGTCATCCAGCTTGCTCGGGTTAGGCTCAGAATAGCGATTCAAGTTTGCACGTAGCGGCTAAAACGAATCGGAACAAGTTAATACACACAAGGCCTTACAGGCACTTTTAGGCATGATGTGCAAATAGGCGTCACTCAAGCTTGCGCGCGTTAGGCTCAGAACTGCGATTCAAGTTTGCACGTAGCGGCTCAAACGAATCGCAACAAGTTAATACACACAAAGCCTTACAGGCTCTTTTAGGCATGATGCGCAAAATGCGGTCATCCAGCTTCCTCGGGCTAGGCTCAGAAATGAGATTCAAGTTTGCACATAGCGGCTAAAACAAATCGCAACAAGTTAATACACACTACGCCTTACAGGCACTTTAAGGCATGATGTGCAAAACGGGGTCTTCCAGCTTGCGGGGGTTAGGCGCAGAACTGCGATTCATGTTCGCATATAGCTGCTAAAACGAATCGGAATACACAACGCCTTACAGGCACATTAAGGCATGATATGCAAATAGGCGTCACTCAAGCTTGTTCTGGTTAGGCTCACAACTGCGATTCAAGTTTGCACATAGCGGCTAAAACGAATCGCAACAAGTTAATACACACAAAGCCTTACAGGCACTTTTAGGCATGATGGGCAAAACGGCTTCATCCAGCTTGCGCGGGTTAGGCGCAGAACTTCGATTTAAGTTTGCACATAGCGGCTCAGACGAATCGCAACAAGTTGATACACACAACGCCTTACAGGCAATTTTAGGCATGATGTGCAAAACGGGGTCATCCAGCTTGCTCGGGTTAGGCTCAGAAATGCGATTCAAGTTTGCACATAGCGGCTAAAACGAATCGCAACAAGTTAATACACACACAGCTTTACAGGCACTTTTAGGCATGATGTGCAAAACGCGGTCATCCAACTTGCTCGGATTGGGCTCAGAACTGCGATTCAAGTTTGCACGTAGCGGCTCAAACGAATCGCAACAAGTTAATACACACACAGCTTTACAGGCACTTTTAGGCATGATGTGCAAAACGCGGTCATCCAGCTTGCTCGGGTTAGGCTCAGAAATGCGATTCAAGTTTGCACATAGCGGCTAAAACGAATCGCAACAAGTTAATACACACACAGCTTTACAGGCACTTTTAGGCATGATGTGCAAAACGCGGTCATCCAACTTGCTCGGATTAGGCTCAGAACTGCGATTCAAGTTTGCACGTAGCGGCTCAAACGAATCGCAACAAGTTAATACACACACAGCTTTACAGGCACTTTTAGGCATGATGTGCAAAACGCGGTCATCCAGCTTGCTCGGGTTAGGCTCAGAAATGCGGTTCAAGTTTGCACATAGCGGCTAAAACAAATCGCAACAAGTTAATACACACAACGCCTTACAGGCACTTTTAGGAATGATGGGCAAAACGGCTTCATCCAGCTTGCGCGGGTTAGGCGCAGAACTTCGATTTAAGTTTGCACATAGCGGCTCAGACGAATCGCAACAAGTTGATACACACAACGCCTTACAGGCACTTTTAAGCATGATGTGCAAATAGGCGTCACTCAAGCTTGCGCGGGTTAGGCTCAGAACTGCGATTCAAGTTCGCACATAGCGGGTAAAACGAATCGCAACAAGTTAATACGCACAAAGCCTTACAGGCACTTTTAGGCATGATGTGCAAATCGCGGTCATCCAGCTTGCGCGGGTTAGGCTCAGAAATTCGATTCAAGTTTGCACGTAGCGGCTAAAACGAATCGCACCAAGGTAATAACACAAAGCCTTACAGGCACTTTTAGGCATGATGTCCAAAACGCAGTCATCCAGCTTGCTCGGGTTAGGCTCAGAGCTGCGATTCAAGTTTGCACATAGCGGCTAAAACAAATCGCAACAAGTTAATACACACAACGCCTTACAGGCACTTTAAGGCATGATGTGCAAAACGGGGTCTTCCAGCTTGCGCGGGTTAGGCGCAGAACTGCGATTCATGTTCGCATATAGCTGCTAAAACGAATCGGAATACACAACGCCTTACAGGCACATTTAGGCATGATATGCAAATAGGCGTCACTCAAGCTTGTTCTGGTTAGGCTCAGAACTGCGATTCAAGTTTGCACATAGCGGCTAAAACGAATCGCAACAAGTTAATACACACAAAGCCTTACAGGCACTTTTAGGAATGATGGGCAAAACGGCTTCATCCAGCTTGCGCGGGTTAGGCGCAGAACTTCGATTTAAGTTTGCACATAGCGGCTCAGACGAATCGCAACAAGTGGATACACACAACGCCTTACAGGCACTTTTAAGCATGATGTGCAAATAGGCGTCACTCAAGCTTGCGCGGGTTAGGCTCAGAACTGCGATTCAAGTTCGCACATAGCGGGTAAAACGAATCGCAACAAGTTAATACGCACAAAGCCTTACAGGCACTTTTAGGCATGATGTGCAAATCGCGGTCATCCAGCTTGCGCGGGTTAGGCTCAGAAATTCGATTCAAGTTTGCACGTAGCGGCTAAAACGAATCGCACCAAGGTAATAACACAAAGCCTTACAGGCACTTTTAGGCATGATGTCCAAAACGCAGTCATCCAGCTTGCTCGGGTTAGGCTCAGAGCTGCGATTCAAGTTTGCACATAGCGGCTAAAACAAATCGCAACAAGTTAATACACACAACGCCTTACAGGCACTTTAAGGCATGATGTGCAAAACGGGGTCTTCCAGCTTGCGCGGGTTAGGCGCAGAACTGCGATTCATGTTCGCATATAGCTGCTAAAACGAATCGGAATACACAACGCCTTACAGGCACATTTAGGCATGATATGCAAATAGGCGTCACTCAAGCTTGTTCTGGTTAGGCTCAGAACTGTGATTCAAGTTTGCACATAGCGGCTAAAACGAATCGCAACAAGTTAATACACACAACGCCTTACAGGCACTTTTAGGCATGATGGGAAACGGCTTCATCCAGCTTGCGCGGGTTAGGCGCAGAACTTCGATTTAAGTTTGCACATAGCGGCTCAGACGAATCGCAACAAGTTAATACACACAAAGCCTTACAGGCTCTTTTAGGCATGATGTGCAAAACGCGGTCATCCAGCTTGCTCGGGTTAGGCTCAGAAATTCGATTCAAGTTTGCACGTAGCGGCTCAAACGAATCGCAACAAGTTAATACACACAACGCCTTACAGGCACTTTCAGGCATGATGTGCAAAACGCCGTCATCCAGCTTGCGCGGGTTAGGCTCAGAAATGCGATTCAAGTTTGCACATAGCGGCTAAAACGAATCGCAACAAGTTAATATACACACAGCTTTACAGGCACTTTTAGGCATGATGTGCAAAACGCGGTCATCAAGCTTGCTCGGATTAGGCTCAGAACCGTGATTCAAGTTTGCACGTAGCGGCTCAAACGAATCGCAACAAGTTAATACACACCACGCCTTACAGGCACTTTTAGGCATGACGTGCAAAACGGGGTCTTCCAGCTTGCGCGGGTTAGGCTCAGAAATGCGATTCAAGTTTGCACGTAGCGGCTCAAACGAATCGCAACAAGTTAATACACACAAAGCCTTACAGGCTCTTTTAGGCATGATGTGCAAAACGCGGTCATCCAGCTTGCTCGGGTTAGGCTCAGAAATGCGATTCAAGTTTGCACGTAGCGGCTAAAACGAATCGGAACAAGTTAATACACACAAGGCCGTACAGCCACTTTAAGGCATGATGTGCAAAACGGGGTCTTCCAGCTTGCGCGGGTTAGGCTCAGAACTGCGATTCAAGTTTGCACGTAGCGGCTCAAACGAATCGCAACAAGTTAATACACACACAGCTTTACAGGCACTTTTAGGCATGATGTGCAAAACGCGGTCATCCAGCTTGCTCGGGTTAGGCTCAGAACCGCGATTCAAGTTTGCACGTAGCGGCTCAAACGAATCGCAACAAGTTAATACACACACAGCTTTACAGGCACTTTTAGGCATGATGTGCAAAACGCGGTCATCCAGCTTGCTCGGGTTAGGCTCAGAACTGCGGTTCAAGTTTGCATATAGCGGCTAAAACGAATCGCAACAAGGTAATACACACACAGCTTTACAGGCACTTTAAGCATGATGTGCAAAACGCGGTCATCCAGCTTGCTCGGGTTAGGCTCAGAACTGCGATTCAAGTTTGCACGTAGCGGCTCAAACGAATCGCAACAAGTTAGTACACACAACGCCTTACAGGCACTTTTAGGCATGATGTGCAAAAGGGGGTCTTCCAGCTTGCGCGGGTTAGGCTCAGAAATGCGATTCAAGTTTGCACGTAGCGGCTCAAACGAATCGCAACAAGTTAATACACACAAAGCCTTACAGGCTCTTTTAGGCATGATGTGCAAAACGCGGTCATCCAGCTTGCTCGGGTTAGGCTCAGAATAGCGATTCAAGTTTGCACGTAGCGGCTAAAACGAATCGGAACAAGTTAATACACACAAGGCCTACAGGCACTTTTAGGCATGATGTGCAAATAGGCGTCACTCAAGCTTGCGCGCGTTAGGCTCAGAACTGCGATTCAAGTTTGCACGTATCGGCTCAAACGAATCGCAACAAGTTAATACACACAAAGCCTTACAGGCTCTTTTAGGCATGATGCGCAAAACGCGGTCATCCAGCTTGCTCGGGTTAGGCTCAGAAATGAGATTCAAGTTTGCACATAGCGGCTAAAACAAATCGCAACAAGTTAATACACACAACGCCTTACAGGCACTTTAAGGCATGATGTGCAAAACGGGGTCTTCCAGCTTGCGCGGGTTAGGCGCAGAACTGCGATTCATGTTCGCATATAGCTGCTAAAACGAATCGGAATACACAACGCCTTACAGGCACATTTAGGCATGATATGCAAATAGGCGTCACTCAAGCTTGTTCTGGTTAGGCTCAGAACTGCGATTCAAGTTTGCACATAGCGGCTAAAACGAATCGCAACAAGTTAATACACACAACGCCTTACAGGCACTTTTAGGCATGATGTGCAAAACGGCTTCATCCAGCTTGCGCGGGCTAGGCGCAGAACTTCGATTTAAGTTTGCACATAGCGGCTCAGACGAATCGCAACAAGTTGATACACACAACGCCTTACAGGCAATTTTAGGCATGATGTGCAAAACGGGGTCATCCAGCTTGCTCGGGTTAGGCTCAGAAATGCGATTCAAGTTTGCACATAGCGGCTAAAACGAATCGCAACAAGTTAATACACACACAGCTTTACAGGCACTTTTAGGCATGATGTGCAAAACGCTGTCATCCAGCTTGCTCGGGTTAGGCTCAGAACTGCGATTCAAGTTTGCACGTAGCGGCTCAAACGAATCGCAACAAGTTAATACACACACAGCTTTACAGGCGCTTTTAGGCATGATGTGCAAAACGCGGTCATCCAGCTTGATCGGGTTAGGCTCAGAACTGCGGTTCAAGTTTGCACGTAGCGGCTAAAACGAATCGCAACAAGGTAATACACACACAGCTTTACAGGCACTTTAAGCATGATGTGCAAAACGCGGTCATCAAGCTTGCTCGGGTTAGGCTCAGAACTGCGATTCAAGTTTGCACGTAGCGGCTCAAACGAATCGCAACAAGTTAGTACACACAACGCCTTACAGGCACTTTTAGGCATGATGTGCAAAACGGGGTCTTCCAGCTTGCGCGGGTTAGGCTCAGAAATGCGATTCAAGTTTGCACGTAGCGGCTCAAACGAATCGCAACAAGTTAGTACACACAACGCCTTACAGGCACTTTTAGGCATGATGTGCAAAACGGGGTCTTCCAGCTTGCGCGGGTTAGGCTCAGAAATGCGATTCAAGTTTGCACGTAGCGGCTCAAACGAATCGCAACAAGTTAATACACACAAAGCCTTACAGGCTCTTTTAGGCATGATGTGCAAAACGCGGTCATCCAGCTTGCTCGGGTTAGGCTCAGAATAGCGATTCAAGTTTGCACGTAGCGGCTAAGACGAATCGGAACAAGTTAATACACACAAGGCCTACAGGCACTTTTAGGCATGATGTGCAAATAGGCGTCACTCAAGCTTGCGCGCGTTAGGCTCAGAACTGCGATTCAAGTTTGCACATAGCGGCTCAGACGAATCGCAACAAGTTGATACACACAACGCCTTACAGGCAATTTTAGGCATGATGTGCAAAACGGGGTCATCCAGCTTGCTCGGGTTAGGCTCAGAAATGCGATTCAAGTTTGCACATAGCGGCTAAAACGAATCGCAACAAGTTAATACACACACAGCTTTACAGGCACTTTTAGGCATGATGTGCAAAACGCTGTCATCCAGCTTGCTCGGGTTAGGCTCAGAACTGCGATTCAAGTTTGCACGTAGCGGCTCAAACGAATCGCAACAAGTTAATACACACACAGCTTTACAGGCGCTTTTAGGCATGATGTGCAAAACGCGGTCATCCAGCTTGATCGGGTTAGGCTCAGAACTGCGGTTCAAGTTTGCACGTAGCGGCTCAAACGAATCGCAACAAGTTAATACACACACAGCTTTACAGGCGCTTTTAGGCATGATGTGCAAAACGCGGTCATCCAGCTTGATCGGGTTAGGCTCAGAACTGCGGTTCAAGTTTGCACGTAGCGGCTAAAACGAATCGCAACAAGGTAATACACACACAGCTTTACAGGCACTTTAAGCATGATGTGCAAAACGCGGTCATCAAGCTTGCTCGGGTTAGGCTCAGAACTGCGATTCAAGTTTGCACGTAGCGGCTCAAACGAATCGCAACAAGTTAGTACACACAACGCCTTACAGGCACTTTTAGGCATGATGTGCAAAACGGGGTCTTCCAGCTTGCGCGGGTTAGGCTCAGAAATGCGATTCAAGTTTGCACGTAGCGGCTCAAACGAATCGCAACAAGTTAATACACACAAAGCCTTACAGGCTCTTTTAGGCATGATGTGCAAAACGCGGTCATCCAGCTTGCTCGGGTTAGGCTCAGAATAGCGATTCAAGTTTGCACGTAGCGGCTAAGACGAATCGGAACAAGTTAATACACACAAGGCCTTACAGGCACTTTTAGGCATGATGTGCAAATTGGCGTCACTCAAGCTTGCGCGGGTTAGGCTCAGAACTGCGATTCAAGTTTGCACGTAGCGGCTCAAACGAATCGCAACAAGTTAATACACACAAAGCCTTACAGGCTCTTTTAGGCATGATGCGCAAAACGCGGTCATCCAGCTTGCTCGCGTTAGGCTCAGAAATGAGATTCAAGTTTGCACATAGCGGCTAAAACAAATCGCAACAAGTTAATACACAAAAGGCCTTACAGGCACTTTTAGGCATGATGTGCAAATAGGCGTCATTCAAGCTTGCGCGGGTTAGGCTCAGAACTGCGATTCAAGTTTGCACGTAGCGGCTCAAACGAATCGCAACAAGTTAATACACACAACGCCTTACAGGCACTTTTAGGCATGATGGGCAAAACGGCTTCATCCAGCTTGCGCGGGCTAGGCGCAGAACTTCGATTTAAGTTTGCACATAGCGGCTCAGACGAATCGCAACAAGTTGATACACACAACGCCTTACAGGCAATTTTAGGCATGATGTGCAAAACGGGGTCATCCAGCTTGCTCGGGTTAGGCTCAGAAATGCGATTCAAGTTTGCACATAGCGGCTAAAACGAATCGCAACAAGTTAATACACACACAGCTTTACAGGCACTTTTAGGCATGATGTGCAAAACGCTGTCATCCAGCTTGCTCGGGTTAGGCTCAGAACTGCGATTCAAGTTTGCACGTAGCGGCTCAAACGAATCGCAACAAGTTAATACACACACAGCTTTACAGGCACTTTTAGGCATGATGTGCAAAACGCGGTCATCCAGCTTGATCGGGTTAGGCTCAGAACTGCGGTTCAAGTTTGCACATAGCGGCTAAAAGGAATCGCAACAAGGTAATACACACACAGCTTTACAGGCACTTTAAGCATGATGTGCAAAACGCGGTCATCCAGCTTGCTCGGGTTAGGCTCAGAACTGCGATTCAAGTTTGCACGTAGCGGCTCAAACGAATCGCAACAAGTTAGTACACACAACGCCTTACAGGCACTTTTAGGCATGATGTGCAAAAGGGGGTCTTCCAGCTTGCGCGGGTTAGGCTCAGAAATGCGATTCAAGTTTGCACGTAGCGGCTCAAACGAATCGCAACAAGTTAATGCACACAAAGCCTTACAGGCTCTTTTAGGCATGATGTGCAAAACGCGGTCATCCAGCTTGCTCGGGTTAGGCTCAGAATAGCGATTCAAGTTTGCACGTAGCGGCTAAAACGAATCGGAACAAGTTAATACACACAAGGCCTACAGGCACTTTTAGGCATGATGTGCAAATAGGCGTCACTCAAGCTTGCGCGCGTTAGGCTCAGAACTGCGATTCAAGTTTGCACGTATCGGCTCAAACGAATCGCAACAAGTTAATACACACAAAGCCTTACAGGCTCTTTTAGGCATGATGCGCAAAACGCGGTCATCCAGCTTGCTCGGGTTAGGCTCAGAAATGAGATTCAAGTTTGCACATAGCGGCTAAAACAAATCGCAACAAGTTAATACACACAACGCCTTACAGGCACTTTAAGGCATGATGTGCAAAACGGGGTCTTCCAGCTTGCGCGGGTTAGGCGCAGAACTGCGATTCATGTTCGCATATAGCTGCTAAAACGAATCGGAATACACAACGCCTTACAGGCACATTTAGGCATGATATGCAAATAGGCGTCACTCAAGCTTGTTCTGGTTAGGCTCAGAACTGCGATTCAAGTTTGCACATAGCGGCTAAAACGAATCGCAACAAGTTAATACACACAACGCCTTACAGGCACTTTTAGGCATGATGGGCAAAACGGCTTCATCCAGCTTGCGCGGGCTAGGCGCAGAACTTCGATTTAAGTTTGCACATAGCGGCTCAGACGAATCGCAACAAGTTGATACACACAACGCCTTACAGGCAATTTTAGGCATGATGTGCAAAACGGGGTCATCCAGCTTGCTCGGGTTAGGCTCAGAAATGCGATTCAAGTTTGCACATAGCGGCTAAAACGAATCGCAACAAGTTAATACACACACAGCTTTACAGGCACTTTTAGGCATGATGTGCAAAACGCTGTCATCCAGCTTGCTCGGGTTAGGCTCAGAACTGCGATTCAAGTTTGCACGTAGCGGCTCAAACGAATCGCAACAAGTTAATACACACACAGCTTTACAGGCGCTTTTAGGCATGATGTGCAAAACGCGGTCATCCAGCTTGATCGGGTTAGGCTCAGAACTGCGGTTCAAGTTTGCACGTAGCGGCTAAAACGAATCGCAACAAGGTAATACACACACAGCTTTACAGGCACTTTAAGCATGATGTGCAAAACGCGGTCATCAAGCTTGCTCGGGTTAGGCTCAGAACTGCGATTCAAGTTTGCACGTAGCGGCTCAAACGAATCGCAACAAGTTAGTACACACAACGCCTTACAGGCACTTTTAGGCATGATGTGCAAAACGGGGTCTTCCAGCTTGCGCGGGTTAGGCTCAGAAATGCGATTCAAGTTTGCACGTAGCGGCTCAAACGAATCGCAACAAGTTAATACACACAAAGCCTTACAGGCTCTTTTAGGCATGATGTGCAAAACGCGGTCATCCAGCTTGCTCGGGTTAGGCTCAGAATAGCGATTCAAGTTTGCACGTAGCGGCTAAGACGAATCGGAACAAGTTAATACACACAAGGCCTTACAGGCACTTTTAGGCATGATGTGCAAATTGGCGTCACTCAAGCTTGCGCGGGTTAGGCTCAGAACTGCGATTCAAGTTTGCACGTAGCGGCTCAAACGAATCGCAACAAGTTAATACACACAAAGCCTTACAGGCTCTTTTAGGCATGATGCGCAAAACGCGGTCATCCAGCTTGCTCGCGTTAGGCTCAGAAATGAGATTCAAGTTTGCACATAGCGGCTAAAACAAATCGCAACAAGTTAATACACAAAAGGCCTTACAGGCACTTTTAGGCATGATGTGCAAATAGGCGTCACTCAAGCTTGCGCGGGTTAGGCTCAGAACTGCGATTCAAGTTTGCACGTAGCGGCTCAAACGAATCGCAACAAGTTAATACACACAACGCCTTACAGGCACTTTTAGGCATGATGGGCAAAACGGCTTCATCCAGCTTGCGCGGGCTAGGCGCAGAACTTCGATTTAAGTTTGCACATAGCGGCTCAGACGAATCGCAACAAGTTGATACACACAACGCCTTACAGGCAATTTTAGGCATGATGTGCAAAACGGGGTCATCCAGCTTGCTCGGGTTAGGCTCAGAAATGCGATTCAAGTTTGCACATAGCGGCTAAAACGAATCGCAACAAGTTAATACACACACAGCTTTACAGGCACTTTTAGGCATGATGTGCAAAACGCTGTCATCCAGCTTGCTCGGGTTAGGCTCAGAACTGCGATTCAAGTTTGCACGTAGCGGCTCAAACGAATCGCAACAAGTTAATACACACACAGCTTTACAGGCACTTTTAGGCATGATGTGCAAAACGCGGTCATCCAGCTTGATCGGGTTAGGCTCAGAACTGCGGTTCAAGTTTGCACATAGCGGCTAAAAGGAATCGCAACAAGGTAATACACACACAGCTTTACAGGCACTTTAAGCATGATGTGCAAAACGCGGTCATCCAGCTTGCTCGGGTTAGGCTCAGAACTGCGATTCAAGTTTGCACGTAGCGGCTCAAACGAATCGCAACAATTTAGTACACACAACGCCTTAAAGGCACTTTTAGGCATGATGTGCAAAAGGGGGTCTTCCAGCTTGCGCGGGTTAGGCTCAGAAATGCGATTCAAGTTTGCACGTAGCGGCTCAAACGAATCGCAACAAGTTAATACACACAAAGCCTTACAGGCTCTTTTAGGCATGATGTGCAAAACGCGGTCATCCAGCTTGCTCGGGTTAGGCTCAGAACTGCGATTCAAGTTTGCACGTAGCGGCTCAAACGAATCGCAACAAGTTAATACACACACAGCTTTACAGGCGCTTTTAGGCATGATGTGCAAAACGCGGTCATCCAGCTTGATCGGGTTAGGCTCAGAACTGCGGTTCAAGTTTGCACGTAGCGGCTCAGACGAATCGCAACAAGTTGATACACACAACGCCTTACAGGCACTTTTAAGCATGATGTGCAAATAGGCGTCACTCAAGCTTGCGCGGGTTAGGCTCAGAACTGCGATTCAAGTTCGCACATAGCGGGTAAAACGAATCGCAACAAGTTAATACGCACAAAGCCTTACAGGCACTTTTAGGCATGATGTGCAAATCGCGGTCATCCAGCTTGCGCGGGTTAGGCTCAGAAATTCGATTCAAGTTTGCACGTAGCGGCTAAAACGAATCGCACCAAGGTAATAACACAAAGCCTTACAGGCACTTTTAGGCATGATGTCCAAAACGCAGTCATCCAGCTTGCTCGGGTTAGGCTCAGAGCTGCGATTCAAGTTTGCACATAGCGGCTAAAACAAATCGCAACAAGTTAATACACACAACGCCTTACAGGCACTTTAAGGCATGATGTGCAAAACGGGGTCTTCCAGCTTGCGCGGGTTAGGCGCAGAACTGCGATTCATGTTCGCATATAGCTGCTAAAACGAATCGGAATACACAACGCCTTACAGGCACATTTAGGCATGATATGCAAATAGGCGTCACTCAAGCTTGTTCTGGTTAGGCTCAGAACTGCGATTCAAGTTTGCACATAGCGGCTAAAACGAATCGCAACAAGTTAATACACACAAAGCCTTACAGGCACTTTTAGGAATGATGGGCAAAACGGCTTCATCCAGCTTGCGCGGGTTAGGCGCAGAACTTCGATTTAAGTTTGCACATAGCGGCTCAGACGAATCGCAACAAGTGGATACACACAACGCCTTACAGGCACTTTTAAGCATGATGTGCAAATAGGCGTCACTCAAGCTTGCGCGGGTTAGGCTCAGAACTGCGATTGAAGTTCGCACATAGCGGGTAAAACGAATCGCAACAAGTTAATACGCACAAAGCCTTACAGGCACTTTTAGGCATGATGTGCAAATCGCGGTCATCCAGCTTGCGCGGGTTAGGCTCAGAAATTCGATTCAAGTTTGCACGTAGCGGCTAAAACGAATCGCACCAAGGTAATAACACAAAGCCTTACAGGCACTTTTAGGCATGATGTCCAAAACGCAGTCATCCAGCTTGCTCGGGTTAGGCTCAGAGCTGCGATTCAAGTTTGCACATAGCGGCTAAAACAAATCGCAACAAGTTAATACACACAACGCCTTACAGGCACTTTAAGGCATGATGTGCAAAACGGGGTCTTCCAGCTTGCGCGGGTTAGGCGCAGAACTGCGATTCATGTTCGCATATAGCTGCTAAAACGAATCGGAATACACAACGCCTTACAGGCACATTTAGGCATGATATGCAAATAGGCGTCACTCAAGCTTGTTCTGGTTAGGCTCAGAACTGTGATTCAAGTTTGCACATAGCGGCTAAAACGAATCGCAACAAGTTAATACACACACAGCTTTACAGGCACTTTTAGGCATGATGTGCAAAACGCTGTCATCCAGCTTGCTCGGGTTAGGCTCAGAACTGCGATTCAAGTTTGCACGTAGCGGCTCAAACGAATCGCAACAAGTTAATACACACACAGCTTTACAGGCGCTTTTAGGCATGATGTGCAAAACGCGGTCATCCAGCTTGATCGGGTTAGGCTCAGAACTGCGGTTCAAGTTTGCACGTAGCGGCTAAAACGAATCGCAACAAGGTAATACACACACAGCTTTACAGGCACTTTAAGCATGATGTGCAAAACGCGGTCATCAAGCTTGCTCGGGTTAGGCTCAGAACTGCGATTCAAGTTTGCACGTAGCGGCTCAAACGAATCGCAACAAGTTAGTACACACAACGCCTTACAGGCACTTTTAGGCATGATGTGCAAAACGGGGTCTTCCAGCTTGCGCGGGTTAGGCTCAGAAATGCGATTCAAGTTTGCACGTAGCGGCTCAAACGAATCGCAACAAGTTAATACACACAAAGCCTTACAGGCTCTTTTAGGCATGATGTGCAAAACGCGGTCATCCAGCTTGCTCGGGTTAGGCTCAGAATAGCGATTCAAGTTTGCACGTAGCGGCTAAGACGAATCGGAACAAGTTAATACACACAAGGCCTTACAGGCACTTTTAGGCATGATGTGCAAATTGGCGTCACTCAAGCTTGCGCGGGTTAGGCTCAGAACTGCGATTCAAGTTTGCACGTAGCGGCTCAAACGAATCGCAACAAGTTAATACACACAAAGCCTTACAGGCTCTTTTAGGCATGATGCGCAAAACGCGGTCATCCAGCTTGCTCGCGTTAGGCTCAGAAATGAGATTCAAATTTGCACATAGCGGCTAAAACAAATCGCAACAAGTTAATACACAAAAGGCCTTACAGGCACTTTTAGGCATGATGTGCAAATAGGCGTCACTCAAGCTTGCGCGGGTTAGGCTCAGAACTGCGATTCAAGTTTGCACGTAGCGGCTCAAACGAATCGCAACAAGTTAATACACACAACGCCTTACAGGCACTTTTAGGCATGATGGGCAAAACGGCTTCATCCAGCTTGCGCGGGCTAGGCGCAGAACTTCGATTTAAGTTTGCACATAGCGGCTCAGACGAATCGCAACAAGTTGATACACACAACGCCTTACAGGCAATTTTAGGCATGATGTGCAAAACGGGGTCATCCAGCTTGCTCGGGTTAGGCTCAGAAATGCGATTCAAGTTTGCACATAGCGGCTAAAACGAATCGCAACAAGTTAATACACACACAGCTTTACAGGCACTTTTAGGCATGATGTGCAAAACGCTGTCATCCAGCTTGCTCGGGTTAGGCTCAGAACTGCGATTCAAGTTTGCACGTAGCGGCTCAAACGAATCGCAACAAGTTAATACACACACAGCTTTACAGGCACTTTTAGGCATGATGTGCAAAACGCGGTCATCCAGCTTGATCGGGTTAGGCTCAGAACTGCGGTTCAAGTTTGCACATAGCGGCTAAAAGGAATCGCAACAAGGTAATACACACACAGCTTTACAGGCACTTTAAGCATGATGTGCAAAACGCGGTCATCCAGCTTGCTCGGGTTAGGCTCAGAACTGCGATTCAAGTTTGCACGTAGCGGCTCAAACGAATCGCAACAATTTAGTACACACAACGCCTTAAAGGCACTTTTAGGCATGATGTGCAAAAGGGGGTCTTCCAGCTTGCGCGGGTTAGGCTCAGAAATGCGATTCAAGTTTGCACGTAGCGGCTCAAACGAATCGCAACAAGTTAATACACACAAAGCCTTACAGGCTCTTTTAGGCATGATGTGCAAAACGCGGTCATCCAGCTTGCTCGGGTTAGGCTCAGAACTGCGATTCAAGTTTGCACGTAGCGGCTCAAACGAATCGCAACAAGTTAATACACACACAGCTTTACAGGCGCTTTTAGGCATGATGTGCAAAACGCGGTCATCCAGCTTGATCGGGTTAGGCTCAGAACTGCGGTTCAAGTTTGCACGTAGCGGCTCAGACGAATCGCAACAAGTTGATACACACAACGCCTTACAGGCACTTTTAAGCATGATGTGCAAATAGGCGTCACTCAAGCTTGCGCGGGTTAGGCTCAGAACTGCGATTCAAGTTCGCACATAGCGGGTAAAACGAATCGCAACAAGTTAATACGCACAAAGCCTTACAGGCACTTTTAGGCATGATGTGCAAATCGCGGTCATCCAGCTTGCGCGGGTTAGGCTCAGAAATTCGATTCAAGTTTGCACGTAGCGGCTAAAACGAATCGCACCAAGGTAATAACACAAAGCCTTACAGGCACTTTTAGGCATGATGTCCAAAACGCAGTCATCCAGCTTGCTCGGGTTAGGCTCAGAGCTGCGATTCAAGTTTGCACATAGCGGCTAAAACAAATCGCAACAAGTTAATACACACAACGCCTTACAGGCACTTTAAGGCATGATGTGCAAAACGGGGTCTTCCAGCTTGCGCGGGTTAGGCGCAGAACTGCGATTCATGTTCGCATATAGCTGCTAAAACGAATCGGAATACACAACGCCTTACAGGCACATTTAGGCATGATATGCAAATAGGCGTCACTCAAGCTTGTTCTGGTTAGGCTCAGAACTGCGATTCAAGTTTGCACATAGCGGCTAAAACGAATCGCAACAAGTTAATACACACAAAGCCTTACAGGCACTTTTAGGAATGATGGGCAAAACGGCTTCATCCAGCTTGCGCGGGTTAGGCGCAGAACTTCGATTTAAGTTTGCACATAGCGGCTCAGACGAATCGCAACAAGTGGATACACACAACGCCTTACAGGCACTTTTAAGCATGATGTGCAAATAGGCGTCACTCAAGCTTGCGCGGGTTAGGCTCAGAACTGCGATTGAAGTTCGCACATAGCGGGTAAAACGAATCGCAACAAGTTAATACGCACAAAGCCTTACAGGCACTTTTAGGCATGATGTGCAAATCGCGGTCATCCAGCTTGCGCGGGTTAGGCTCAGAAATTCGATTCAAGTTTGCACGTAGCGGCTAAAACGAATCGCACCAAGGTAATAACACAAAGCCTTACAGGCACTTTTAGGCATGATGTCCAAAACGCAGTCATCCAGCTTGCTCGGGTTAGGCTCAGAGCTGCGATTCAAGTTTGCACATAGCGGCTAAAACAAATCGCAACAAGTTAATACACACAACGCCTTACAGGCACTTTAAGGCATGATGTGCAAAACGGGGTCTTCCAGCTTGCGCGGGTTAGGCGCAGAACTGCGATTCATGTTCGCATATAGCTGCTAAAACGAATCGGAATACACAACGCCTTACAGGCACATTTAGGCATGATATGCAAATAGGCGTCACTCAAGCTTGTTCTGGTTAGGCTCAGAACTGTGATTCAAGTTTGCACATAGCGGCTAAAACGAATCGCAACAAGTTAATACACACAACGCCTTACAGGCACTTTTAGGCATGATGGGAAACGGCTTCATCCAGCTTGCGCGGGTTAGGCGCAGAACTTCGATTTAAGTTTGCACATAGCGGCTCAGACGAATCGCAACAAGTTAATACACACAAAGCCTTACAGGCTCTTTTAGGCATGATGTGCAAAACGCGGTCATCCAGCTTGCTCGGGTTAGGCTCAGAAATTCGATTCAAGTTTGCACGTAGCGGCTCAAACGAATCGCAACAAGTTAATACACACAACGCCTTACAGGCACTTTCAGGCATGATGTGCAAAACGCCGTCATCCAGCTTGCGCGGGTTAGGCTCAGAAATGCGATTCAAGTTTGCACATAGCGGCTAAAACGAATCGCAACAAGTTAATATACACACAGCTTTACAGGCACTTTTAGGCATGATGTGCAAAACGCGGTCATCAAGCTTGCTCGGATTAGGCTCAGAACCGTGATTCAAGTTTGCACGTAGCGGCTCAAACGAATCGCAACAAGTTAATACACACCACGCCTTACAGGCACTTTTAGGCATGACGTGCAAAACGGGGTCTTCCAGCTTGCGCGGGTTAGGCTCAGAAATGCGATTCAAGTTTGCACGTAGCGGCTCAAACGAATCGCAACAAGTTAATACACACAAAGCCTTACAGGCTCTTTTAGGCATGATGTGCAAAACGCGGTCATCCAGCTTGCTCGGGTTAGGCTCAGAAATGCGATTCAAGTTTGCACGTAGCGGCTAAAACGAATCGGAACAAGTTAATACACACAAGGCCGTACAGCCACTTTAAGGCATGATGTGCAAAACGGGGGCTTCCAGCTTGCGCGGGTTAGGCTCAGAACTGCGATTCAAGTTTGCACGTAGCGGCTCAAACGAATCGCAACAAGTTAATACACACACAGCTTTACAGGCACTTTTAGGCATGATGTGCAAATTGGCGTCACTCAAGCTTGCGCGGGTTAGGCTCAGAACTGCGATTCAAGTTTGCACGTAGCGGCTCAAACGAATCGCAACAAGTTAATACACACAAAGCCTTACAGGCTCTTTTAGGCATGATGCGCAAAACGCGGTCATCCAGCTTGCTCGCGTTAGGCTCAGAAATGAGATTCAAGTTTGCACATAGCGGCTAAAACAAATCGCAACAAGTTAATACACAAAAGGCCTTACAGGCACTTTTAGGCATGATGTGCAAATAGGCGTCACTCAAGCTTCCGCGGGTTAGGCTCAGAACTGCGATTCAAGTTTGCACGTAGCGGCTCAAACGAATCGCAACAAGTTAATACACACAACGCCTTACAGGCACTTTTAGGCATGATGGGCAAAACGGCTTCATCCAGCTTGCGCGGGCTAGGCGCAGAACTTCGATTTAAGTTTGCACATAGCGGCTCAGACGAATCGCAACAAGTTGATACACACAACGCCTTACAGGCAATTTTAGGCATGATGTGCAAAACGGGGTCATCCAGCTTGCTCGGGTTAGGCTCAGAAATGCGATTCAAGTTTGCACATAGCGGCTAAAACGAATCGCAACAAGTTAATACACACACAGCTTTACAGGCACTTTTAGGCATGATGTGCAAAACGCTGTCATCCAGCTTGCTCGGGTTAGGCTCAGAACTGCGATTCAAGTTTGCACGTAGCGGCTCAAACGAATCGCAACAAGTTAATACACACACAGCTTTACAGGCACTTTTAGGCATGATGTGCAAAACGCGGTCATCCAGCTTGATCGGGTTAGGTTCAGAACTGCGGTTCAAGTTTGCACATAGCGGCTAAAAGGAATCGCAACAAGGTAATACACACACAGCTTTACAGGCACTTTAAGCATGATGTGCAAAACGCGGTCATCCAGCTTGCTCGGGTTAGGCTCAGAACTGCGATTCAAGTTTGCACGTAGCGGCTCAAACGAATCGCAACAAGTTAGTACACACAACGCCTTACAGGCACTTTTAGGCATGATGCGCAAAAGGGGGTCTTCCAGCTTGCGCGGGTTAGGCTCAGAAATGCGATTCAAGTTTGCACGTAGCGGCTCAAACGAATCGCAACAAGTTAATACACACAAAGCCTTACAGGCTCTTTTAGGCATGATGTGCAAAACGCGGTCATCCAGCTTGCTCGGGTTAGGCTCAGAATAGCGATTCAAGTTTGCACGTAGCGGCTAAAACGAATCGGAACAAGTTAATACACACAAGGCCTACAGGCACTTTTAGGCATGATGTGCAAATAGGCGTCACTCAAGCTTGCGCGCGTTAGGCTCAGAACTGCGATTCAAGTTTGCACGTATCGGCTCAAACGAATCGCAACAAGTTAATACACACAAAGCCTTACAGGCTCTTTTAGGCATGATGCGCAAAACGCGGTCATCCAGCTTGCTCGGGTTAGGCTCAGAAATGAGATTCAAGTTTGCACATAGCGGCTAAAACAAATCGCAACAAGTTAATACACACAACGCCTTACAGGCACTTTAAGGCATGATGTGCAAAACGGGGTCTTCCAGCTTGCGCGGGTTAGGCGCAGAACTGCGATTCATGTTCGCATATAGCTGCTAAAACGAATCGGAATACACAACGCCTTACAGGCACATTTAGGCATGATATGCAAATAGGCGTCACTCAAGCTTGTTCTGGTTAGGCTCAGAACTGCGATTCAAGTTTGCACATAGCGGCTAAAACGAATCGCAACAAGTTAATACACACAACGCCTTACAGGCACTTTTAGGCATGATGGGCAAAACGGCTTCATCCAGCTTGCGCGGGCTAGGCGCAGAACTTCGATTTAAGTTTGCACATAGCGGCTCAGACGAATCGCAACAAGTTGATACACACAACGCCTTACAGGCAATTTTAGGCATGATGTGCAAAATGGGGTCATCCAGCTTGCTCGGGTTAGGCTCAGAAATGCGATTCAAGTTTGCACATAGCGGCTAAAACGAATCGCAACAAGTTAATACACACACAGCTTTACAGGCACTTTTAGGCATGATGTGCAAAACGCTGTCATCCAGCTTGCTCGGGTTAGGCTCAGAACTGCGATTCAAGTTTGCACGTAGCGGCTCAAACGAATCGCAACAAGTTAATACACACACAGCTTTACAGGCGCTTTTAGGCATGATGTGCAAAACGCGGTCATCCAGCTTGATCGGGTTAGGCTCAGAACTGCGGTTCAAGTTTGCACGTAGCGGCTAAAACGAATCGCAACAAGGTAATACACACACAGCTTTACAGGCACTTTAAGCATGATGTGCAAAACGCGGTCATCAAGCTTGCTCGGGTTAGGCTCAGAACTGCGATTCAAGTTTGCACGTAGCGGCTCAAACGAATCGCAACAAGTTAGTACACACAACGCCTTACAGGCACTTTTAGGCATGATGTGCAAAACGGGGTCTTCCAGCTTGCGCGGGTTAGGCTCAGAAATGCGATTCAAGTTTGCACGTAGCGGCTCAAACGAATCGCAACAAGTTAATACACACAAAGCCTTACAGGCTCTTTTAGGCATGATGTGCAAAACGCGGTCATCCAGCTTGCTCGGGTTAGGCTCAGAATAGCGATTCAAGTTTGCACGTAGCGGCTAAGACGAATCGGAACAAGTTAATACACACAAGGCCTTACAGGCACTTTTAGGCATGATGTGCAAATTGGCGTCACTCAAGCTTGCGCGGGTTAGGCTCAGAACTGCGATTCAAGTTTGCACGTAGCGGCTCAAACGAATCGCAACAAGTTAATACACACAAAGCCTTACAGGCTCTTTTAGGCATGATGCGCAAAACGCGGTCATCCAGCTTGCTCGCGTTAGGCTCAGAAATGAGATTCAAGTTTGCACATAGCGGCTAAAACAAATCGCAACAAGTTAATACACAAAAGGCCTTACAGGCACTTTTAGGCATGATGTGCAAATAGGCGTCACTCAAGCTTGCGCGGGTTAGGCTCAGAACTGCGATTCAAGTTTGCACGTAGCGGCTCAAACGAATCGCAACAAGTTAATACACACAACGCCTTACAGGCACTTTTAGGCATGATGGGCAAAACGGCTTCATCCAGCTTGCGCGGGCTAGGCGCAGAACTTCGATTTAAGTTTGCACATAGCGGCTCAGACGAATCGCAACAAGTTGATACACACAACGCCTTACAGGCAATTTTAGGCATGATGTGCAAAACGGGGTCATCCAGCTTGCTCGGGTTAGGCTCAGAAATGCGATTCAAGTTTGCACATAGCGGCTAAAACGAATCGCAACAAGTTAATACACACACAGCTTTACAGGCACTTTTAGGCATGATGTGCAAAACGCTGTCATCCAGCTTGCTCGGGTTAGGCTCAGAACTGCGATTCAAGTTTGCACGTAGCGGCTCAAACGAATCGCAACAAGTTAATACACACACAGCTTTACAGGCACTTTTAGGCATGATGTGCAAAACGCGGTCATCCAGCTTGATCGGGTTAGGCTCAGAACTGCGGTTCAAGTTTGCACATAGCGGCTAAAAGGAATCGCAACAAGGTAATACACACACAGCTTTACAGGCACTTTAAGCATGATGTGCAAAACGCGGTCATCCAGCTTGCTCGGGTTAGGCTCAGAACTGCGATTCAAGTTTGCACGTAGCGGCTCAAACGAATCGCAACAATTTAGTACACACAACGCCTTAAAGGCACTTTTAGGCATGATGTGCAAAAGGGGGTCTTCCAGCTTGCGCGGGTTAGGCTCAGAAATGCGATTCAAGTTTGCACGTAGCGGCTCAAACGAATCGCAACAAGTTAATACACACAAAGCCTTACAGGCTCTTTTAGGCATGATGTGCAAAACGCGGTCATCCAGCTTGCTCGGGTTAGGCTCAGAACTGCGATTCAAGTTTGCACGTAGCGGCTCAAACGAATCGCAACAAGTTAATACACACACAGCTTTACAGGCGCTTTTAGGCATGATGTGCAAAACGCGGTCATCCAGCTTGATCGGGTTAGGCTCAGAACTGCGGTTCAAGTTTGCACGTAGCGGCTCAGACGAATCGCAACAAGTTGATACACACAACGCCTTACAGGCACTTTTAAGCATGATGTGCAAATAGGCGTCACTCAAGCTTGCGCGGGTTAGGCTCAGAACTGCGATTCAAGTTCGCACATAGCGGGTAAAACGAATCGCAACAAGTTAATACGCACAAAGCCTTACAGGCACTTTTAGGCATGATGTGCAAATCGCGGTCATCCAGCTTGCGCGGGTTAGGCTCAGAAATTCGATTCAAGTTTGCACAGCGGCTAAAACGAATCGCACCAAGGTAATAACACAAAGCCTTACAGGCACTTTTAGGCATGATGTCCAAAACGCAGTCATCCAGCTTGCTCGGGTTAGGCTCAGAGCTGCGATTCAAGTTTGCACATAGCGGCTAAAACAAATCGCAACAAGTTAATACACACAACGCCTTACAGGCACTTTAAGGCATGATGTGCAAAACGGGGTCTTCCAGCTTGCGCGGGTTAGGCGCAGAACTGCGATTCATGTTCGCATATAGCTGCTAAAACGAATCGGAATACACAACGCCTTACAGGCACATTTAGGCATGATATGCAAATAGGCGTCACTCAAGCTTGTTCTGGTTAGGCTCAGAACTGCGATTCAAGTTTGCACATAGCGGCTAAAACGAATCGCAACAAGTTAATACACACAAAGCCTTACAGGCACTTTTAGGAATGATGGGCAAAACGGCTTCATCCAGCTTGCGCGGGTTAGGCGCAGAACTTCGATTTAAGTTTGCACATAGCGGCTCAGACGAATCGCAACAAGTGGATACACACAACGCCTTACAGGCACTTTTAAGCATGATGTGCAAATAGGCGTCACTCAAGCTTGCGCGGGTTAGGCTCAGAACTGCGATTGAAGTTCGCACATAGCAGGTAAAACGAATCGCAACAAGTTAATACGCACAAAGCCTTACAGGCACTTTTAGGCATGATGTGCAAATCGCGGTCATCCAGCTTGCGCGGGTTAGGCTCAGAAATTCGATTCAAGTTTGCACGTAGCGGCTAAAACGAATCGCACCAAGGTAATAACACAAAGCCTTACAGGCACTTTTAGGCATGATGTCCAAAACGCAGTCATCCAGCTTGCTCGGGTTAGGCTCAGAGCTGCGATTCAAGTTTGCACATAGCGGCTAAAACAAATCGCAACAAGTTAATACACACAACGCCTTACAGGCACTTTAAGGCATGATGTGCAAAACGGGGTCTTCCAGCTTGCGCGGGTTAGGCGCAGAACTGCGATTCATGTTCGCATATAGCTGCTAAAACGAATCGGAATACACAACGCCTTACAGGCACATTTAGGCATGATATGCAAATAGGCGTCACTCAAGCTTGTTCTGGTTAGGCTCAGAACTGTGATTCAAGTTTGCACATAGCGGCTAAAACGAATCGCAACAAGTTAATACACACAACGCCTTACAGGCACTTTTAGGCATGATGGGAAACGGCTTCATCCAGCTTGCGCGGGTTAGGCGCAGAACTTCGATTTAAGTTTGCACATAGCGGCTCAGACGAATCGCAACAAGTTAATACACACAAAGCCTTACAGGCTCTTTTAGGCATGATGTGCAAAACGCGGTCATCCAGCTTGCTCGGGTTAGGCTCAGAAATTCGATTCAAGTTTGCACGTAGCGGCTCAAACGAATCGCAACAAGTTAATACACACAACGCCTTACAGGCACTTTCAGGCATGATGTGCAAAACGCCGTCATCCAGCTTGCGCGGGTTAGGCTCAGAAATGCGATTCAAGTTTGCACATAGCGGCTAAAACGAATCGCAACAAGTTAATATACACACAGCTTTACAGGCACTTTTAGGCATGATGTGCAAAACGCGGTCATCAAGCTTGCTCGGATTAGGCTCAGAACCGTGATTCAAGTTTGCACGTAGCGGCTCAAACGAATCGCAACAAGTTAATACACACCACGCCTTACAGGCACTTTTAGGCATGACGTGCAAAACGGGGTCTTCCAGCTTGCGCGGGTTAGGCTCAGAAATGCGATTCAAGTTTGCACGTAGCGGCTCAAACGAATCGCAACAAGTTAATACACACAAAGCCTTACAGGCTCTTTTAGGCATGATGTGCAAAACGCGGTCATCCAGCTTGCTCGGGTTAGGCTCAGAAATGCGATTCAAGTTTGCACGTAGCGGCTAAAACGAATCGGAACAAGTTAATACACACAAGGCCGTACAGCCACTTTAAGGCATGATGTGCAAAACGGGGTCTTCCAGCTTGCGCGGGTTAGGCTCAGAACTGCGATTCAAGTTTGCACGTAGCGGCTCAAACGAATCGCAACAAGTTAATACACACACAGCTTTACAGGCACTTTTAGGCATGATGTGCAAAACGCGGTCATCCAGCTTGCTCGGGTTAGGCTCAGAACCGCGATTCAAGTTTGCACGTAGCGGCTCAAACGAATCGCAACAAGTTAATACACACACAGCTTTACAGGCACTTTTAGGCATGATGTGCAAAACGCGGTCATCCAGCTTGCTCGGGTTAGGCTCAGAACTGCGGTTCAAGTTTGCACATAGCGGCTAAAACGAATCGCAACAAGGTAATACACACACAGCTTTACAGGCACTTTAAGCATGATGTGCAAAACGCGGTCATCCAGCTTGCTCGGGTTAGGCTCAGAACTGCGATTCAAGTTTGCACGTAGCGGCTCAAACGAATCGCAACAAGTTAGTACACACAACGCCTTACAGGCACTTTTAGGCATGATGTGCAAAAGGGGGTCTTCCAGCTTGCGCGGGTTAGGCTCAGAAATGCGATTCAAGTTTGCACGTAGCGGCTCAAACGAATCGCAACAAGTTAATACACACAAAGCCTTACAGGCTCTTTTAGGCATGATGTGCAAAACGCGGTCATCCAGCTTGCTCGGGTTAGGCTCAGAATAGCGATTCAAGTTTGCACGTAGCGGCTAAAACGAATCGGAACAAGTTAATACACACAAGGCCTACAGGCACTTTTAGGCATGATGTGCAAATAGGCGTCACTCAAGCTTGCGCGCGTTAGGCTCAGAACTGCGATTCAAGTTTGCACGTATCGGCTCAAACGAATCGCAACAAGTTAATACACACAAAGCCTTACAGGCTCTTTTAGGCATGATGCGCAAAACGCGGTCATCCAGCTTGCTCGGGTTAGGCTCAGAAATGAGATTCAAGTTTGCACATAGCGGCTAAAACAAATCGCAACAAGTTAATACACACAACGCCTTACAGGCACTTTAAGGCATGATGTGCAAAACGGGGTCTTCCAGCTTGCGCGGGTTAGGCGCAGAACTGCGATTCATGTTCGCATATAGCTGCTAAAACGAATCGGAATACACAACGCCTTACAGGCACATTTAGGCATGATATGCAAATAGGCGTCACTCAAGCTTGTTCTGGTTAGGCTCAGAACTGCGATTCAAGTTTGCACATAGCGGCTAAAACGAATCGCAACAAGTTAATACACACAACGCCTTACAGGCACTTTTAGGCATGATGTGCAAAACGGCTTCATCCAGCTTGCGCGGGCTAGGCGCAGAACTTCGATTTAAGTTTGCACATAGCGGCTCAGACGAATCGCAACAAGTTGATACACACAACGCCTTACAGGCAATTTTAGGCATGATGTGCAAAACGGGGTCATCCAGCTTGCTCGGGTTAGGCTCAGAAATGCGATTCAAGTTTGCACATAGCGGCTAAAACGAATCGCAACAAGTTAATACACACACAGCTTTACAGGCACTTTTAGGCATGATGTGCAAAACGCTGTCATCCAGCTTGCTCGGGTTAGGCTCAGAACTGCGATTCAAGTTTGCACGTAGCGGCTCAAACGAATCGCAACAAGTTAATACACACACAGCTTTACAGGCACTTTTAGGCATGATGTGCAAAACGCGGTCATCCAGCTTGATCGGGTTAGGCTCAGAACTGCGGTTCAAGTTTGCACATAGCGGCTAAAAGGAATCGCAACAAGGTAATACACACACAGCTTTACAGGCACTTTAAGCATGATGTGCAAAACGCGGTCATCCAGCTTGCTCGGGTTAGGCTCAGAACTGCGATTCAAGTTTGCACGTAGCGGCTCAAACGAATCGCAACAATTTAGTACACACAACGCCTTAAAGGCACTTTTAGGCATGATGTGCAAAAGGGGGTCTTCCAGCTTGCGCGGGTTAGGCTCAGAAATGCGATTCAAGTTTGCACGTAGCGGCTCAAACGAATCGCAACAAGTTAATACACACAAAGCCTTACAGGCTCTTTTAGGCATGATGTGCAAAACGCGGTCATCCAGCTTGCTCGGGTTAGGCTCAGAATAGCGATTCAAGTTTGCACGTAGCGGCTAAAACGAATCGGAACAAGTTAATACACACAAGGCCTTACAGGCACTTTTAGGCATGATGTGCAAATAGGCGTCACTCAAGCTTGCGCGCGTTAGGCTCAGAACTGCGATTCATGTTCGCATATAGCTGCTAAAACGAATCGGAATACACAACGCCTTACAGGCACATTTAGGCATGATATGCAAATAGGCGTCACTCAAGCTTGTTCTGGTTAGGCTCAGAACTGTGATTCAAGTTTGCACATAGCGGCTAAAACGAATCGCAACAAGTTAATACACACAACGCCTTACAGGCACTTTTAGGCATAATGGGAAACGGCTTCATCCAGCTTCCGCGGGTTAGGCGCAGAACTTCGATTTAAGTTTGCACATAGCGGCTCAGACGAATCGCAACAAGTTGATACACACAACGCCTTACAGGCAATTTCAGGCATGATGTGCAAAACGGGGTCATCCAGCTTGCGAGGGTTAGGCGCAGAACTGCGATTCAAGTTCGCATATAGCTGCTAAAACGAATCGGAACACACGCCTTACAGGCACTTTTAAGCATGATGTGCAAATAGGCGTCACTCAAGCTTGCGCGGGTTAGGCTCAGAACTGCGATTCAAGTTTGCACGTAGCGGGTAAAACGAATCGCAACAAGTTAATACACACAAAGCCTTACAGGCACTTTTAGGCATGATGTGCAAAACGCGGTCATCCAGCTTGCGCGGTTAGGCTCAGAAATTCGATTCAAGTTTGTACGTAGCGGCTCGAACGAATCGCAACAAGTTAATACACACAATGCCTTACAGGCACTTTTAGGCATGATGTGCAAAACGCCGTCATCCAGCTTGCGCGGGTTAGGCTCAGAAATGCGATTCAAGTTTGCACGTAGCGGCTAAAACGAATCGCACCAAGGTAACACACAAAGCCTTACAGGCACTTTTAGGCATGATGTGCAAAACGCGGTCATCCAGCTTGCTCGGGTTAGGCTCAGAACTGCGATTCAAGTTTGCACATAGCGGCTAAAACGAATCGCAACAAGTTAATATACACACAGCTTTACAGGCACTTTTAGGCATGATGTGCAAAACGCGGTCATCCAGCTTGCTCGGGTTAGGCTCAGAACCGCGATTCAAGTTTGCACGTAGCGGCTCAAACGAATCGCAACAAGTTAATACACACCACGCCTTACAGGCACTTTTAGGCATGATGTGCAAAACGGGGTCTTCCAGCTTGCGCGGGTTAGGCTCAGAACTGCGGTTCAAGTTTGCACATAGCGGCTAAAACGAATCGCAACAAGGTAATACACACACACAGCTTTACAGGCACTTTAAGCATGATGTGCAAAACGCGGTCATCCAGCTTGCTCGGGTTAGGCTCAGAACTGCGATTCAAGTTTGCACGTAGCGGCTCAAACGAATCGCAACAAGTTAGTACACACAACGCCTTACAGGCACTTTTAGGCATGATGTGCAAAAGGGGGTCTTCCAGCTTGCGCGGGTTAGGCTCAGAAATGCGATTCAAGTTTGCACGTAGCGGCTCAAACGAATCGACACAAGTTAATACACACAAAGCCTTACAGGCTCTTTTAGGCATGATGTGCAAAACGCGGTCATCCAGCTTGCTCGGGTTAGGCTCAGAATAGCGATTCAAGTTTGCACGTAGCGGCTAAAACGAATCGGAACAAGTTAATACACACAAGGCCTACAGGCACTTTTAGGCATGATGTGCAAATAGGCGTCACTCAAGCTTGCGCGCGTTAGGCTCAGAACTGCGATTCAAGTTTGCACGTATCGGCTCAAACGAATCGCAACAAGTTAATACACACAAAGCCTTACAGGCTCTTTTAGGCATGATGCGCAAAACGCGGTCATCCAGCTTGCTCGGGTTAGGCTCAGAAATGAGATTCAAGTTTGCACATAGCGGCTAAAACAAATCGCAACAAGTTAATACACACAACGCCTTACAGGCACTTTAAGGCATGATGTGCAAAACGGGGTCTTCCAGCTTGCGCGGGTTAGGCGCAGAACTGCGATTCATGTTCGCATATAGCTGCTAAAACGAATCGGAATACACAACGCCTTACAGGCACATTTAGGCATGATATGCAAATAGGCGTCACTCAAGCTTGTTCTGGTTAGGCTCAGAACTGCGATTCAAGTTTGCACATAGCGGCTAAAACGAATCGCAACAAGTTAATACACACAACGCCTTACAGGCACTTTTAGGCATGATGGGCAAAACGGCTTCATCCAGCTTGCGCGGGCTAGGCGCAGAACTTCGATTTAAGTTTGCACATAGCGGCTCAGACGAATCGCAACAAGTTGATACACACAACGCCTTACAGGCAATTTTAGGCATGATGTGCAAAACGGGGTCATCCAGCTTGCTCGGGTTAGGCTCAGAAATGCGATTCAAGTTTGCACATAGCGGCTAAAACGAATCGCAACAAGTTAATACACACACAGCTTTACAGGCACTTTTAGGCATGATGTGCAAAACGCTGTCATCCAGCTTGCTCGGGTTAGGCTCAGAACTGCGATTCAAGTTTGCACGTAGCGGCTCAAACGAATCGCAACAAGTTAATACACACACAGCTTTACAGGCGCTTTTAGGCATGATGTGCAAAACGCGGTCATCCAGCTTGATCGGGTTAGGCTCAGAACTGCGGTTCAAGTTTGCACGTAGCGGCTAAAACGAATCGCAACAAGGTAATACACACACAGCTTTACAGGCACTTTAAGCATGATGTGCAAAACGCGGTCATCAAGCTTGCTCGGGTTAGGCTCAGAACTGCGATTCAAGTTTGCACGTAGCGGCTCAAACGAATCGCAACAAGTTAGTACACACAACGCCTTACAGGCACTTTTAGGCATGATGTGCAAAACGGGGTCTTCCAGCTTGCGCGGGTTAGGCTCAGAAATGCGATTCAAGTTTGCACGTAGCGGCTCAAACGAATCGCAACAAGTTAATACACACAAAGCCTTACAGGCTCTTTTAGGCATGATGTGCAAAACGCGGTCATCCAGCTTGCTCGGGTTAGGCTCAGAATAGCGATTCAAGTTTGCACGTAGCGGCTAAGACGAATCGGAACAAGTTAATACACACAAGGCCTTACAGGCACTTTTAGGCATGATGTGCAAATTGGCGTCACTCAAGCTTGCGCGGGTTAGGCTCAGAACTGCGATTCAAGTTTGCACGTAGCGGCTCAAACGAATCGCAACAAGTTAATACACACAAAGCCTTACAGGCTCTTTTAGGCATGATGCGCAAAACGCGGTCATCCAGCTTGCTCGCGTTAGGCTCAGAAATGAGATTCAAGTTTGCACATAGCGGCTAAAACAAATCGCAACAAGTTAATACACAAAAGGCCTTACAGGCACTTTTAGGCATGATGTGCAAATAGGCGTCACTCAAGCTTGCGCGGGTTAGGCTCAGAACTGCGATTCAAGTTTGCACATAGCGGCTCAAACGAATCGCAACAAGTTAATACACACAACGCCTTACAGGCACTTTTAGGCATGATGGGCAAAACGGCTTCATCCAGCTTGCGCGGGCTAGGCGCAGAACTTCGATTTAAGTTTGCACATAGCGGCTCAGACGAATCGCAACAAGTTGATACACACAACGCCTTACAGGCAATTTTAGGCATGATGTGCAAAACGGGGTCATCCAGCTTGCTCGGGTTAGGCTCAGAAATGCGATTCAAGTTTGCACATAGCGGCTAAAACGAATCGCAACAAGTTAATACACACACAGCTTTACAGGCACTTTTAGGCATGATGTGCAAAACGCTGTCATCCAGCTTGCTCGGGTTAGGCTCAGAACTGCGATTCAAGTTTGCACGTAGCGGCTCAAACGAATCGCAACAAGTTAATACACACACAGCTTTACAGGCACTTTTAGGCATGATGTGCAAAACGCGGTCATCCAGCTTGATCGGGTTAGGCTCAGAACTGCGGTTCAAGTTTGCACATAGCGGCTAAAAGGAATCGCAGCAAGGTAATACACACACAGCTTTACAGGCACTTTAAGCATGATGTGCAAAACGCGGTCATCCAGCTTGCTCGGGTGAGGCTCAGAACTGCGATTCAAGTTTGCACGTAGCGGCTCAAACGAATCGCAACAATTTAGTACACACAACGCCTTAAAGGCACTTTTAGGCATGATGTGCAAAAGGGGGTCTTCCAGCTTGCGCGGGTTAGGCTCAGAAATGCGATTCAAGTTTGCACGTAGCGGCTCAAACGAATCGCAACAAGTTAATACACACAAAGCCTTACAGGCTCTTTTAGGCATGATGTGCAAAACGCGGTCATCCAGCTTGCTCGGGTTAGGCTCAGAACTGCGATTCAAGTTTGCACGTAGCGGCTCAAACGAATCGCAACAAGTTAATACACACACAGCTTTACAGGCGCTTTTAGGCATGATGTGCAAAACGCGGTCATCCAGCTTGATCGGGTTAGGCTCAGAACTGCGGTTCAAGTTTGCACGTAGCGGCTCAAACGAATCGCAACAAGTTAGTACACACAACGCCTTACAGGCACTTTTAGGCATGATGTGCAAAACGGGGTCTTCCAGCTTCCTCGGGCTAGGCTCAGAAATGAGATTCAAGTTTGCACATAGCGGCTAAAACAAATCGCAACAAGTTAATACACACTACGCCTTACAGGCACTTTAAGGCATGATGTGCAAAACGGGGTCTTCCAGCTTGCGGGGGTTAGGCGCAGAACTGCGATTCATGTTCGCATATAGCTGCTAAAACGAATCGGAATACACAACGCCTTACAGGCACATTAAGGCATGATATGCAAATAGGCGTCACTCAAGCTTGTTCTGGTTAGGCTCACAACTGCGATTTAAGTTTGCACATAGCGGCTCAGACGAATCGCAACAAGTTGATACACACAACGCCTTACAGGCAATTTTAGGCATGATGTGCAAAACGGGGTCATCCAGCTTGCTCGGGTTAGGCTCAGAAATGCGATTCAAGTTTGCACATAGCGGCTAAAACGAATCGCAACAAGTTAATACACACACAGCTTTACAGGCACTTTTAGGCATGATGTGCAAAACGCGGTCATCCAACTTGCTCGGATTAGGCTCAGAACTGCGATTCAAGTTTGCACGTAGCGGCTCAAACGAATCGCAACAAGTTAGTACATACAACGCCTTACAGGCACTTTCAGGCATGATGTGCAAAACGCGGTCATCCAGCTTGCTCGGGTTAGGCTCAGAACTGCGGTTCAAGTTTGCACATAGCGGCTAAAACGAATCGCAACAAGGTAATACACACACAGCTTTACAGGCACTTTAAGCATGATGTGCAAAACGCGGTCATCCAGCTTGCTCGGGTTAGGCTCAGAACTGCGATTCAAGTTTCCACGTAGCGGCTCAAACGAATCGCAACAAGTTAGTACATACAACGCCTTACAGGCACTTTCAGGCATGATGTGCAAAACGGGGTCTTCCAGCTTGCGCGGGTTAGGCTCAGAAATGCGATTCAAGTTTGCACGTAGCGGCTCAAACGAATCGCAACAAGTTAATACACACAAAGCCTTACAGGCTCTTTTAGGCATGATGTGCAAAACGCGGTCATCCAGCTTGCTCGGGTTAGGCTCAGAATAGCGATTCAAGTTTGCACGTAGCGGCTAAAACGAATCGGAACAAGTTAATACACACAAGGCCTTACAGGCACTTTTAGGCATGATGTGCAAATAGGCGTCACTCAAGCTTGCGCGCGTTAGGCTCAGAACTGCGATTCAAGTTTGCAAGTAGCGGCTCAAACGAATCGCAACAAGTTAATACACACAAAGCCTTACAGGCTCTTTTAGGCATGATGCGCAAAATGCGGTCATCCAGCTTCCTCGGGCTAGGCTCAGAAATGAGATTCAAGTTTGCACATAGCGGCTAAAACAAATCGCAACAAGTTAATACACACTACGCCTTACAGGCACTTTAAGGCATGATGTGCAAAACGGGGTCTTCCAGCTTGCGGGGGTTAGGCGCAGAACTGCGATTCATGTTCGCATATAGCTGCTAAAACGAATCGGAATACACAACGCCTTACAGGCACATTAAGGCATGATATGCAAATAGGCGTCACTCAAGCTTGTTCTGGTTAGGCTCACAACTGCGATTCAAGTTTGCACATAGCGGCTAAAACGAATCGCAACAAGTTAATACACACAAAGCCTTACAGGCACTTTTAGGCATGATGGGCAAAACGGCTTCATCCAGCTTGCGCGGGTTAGGCGCAGAACTTCGATTTAAGTTTGCACATAGCGGCTCAGACGAATCGCAACAAGTTGATACACACAACGCCTTACAGGCAATTTTAGGCATGATGTGCAAAACGGGGTCATCCAGCTTGCTCGGGTTAGGCTCAGAAATGCGATTCAAGTTTGCACATAGCGGCTAAAACGAATCGCAACAAGTTAATACACACACAGCTTTACAGGCACTTTTAGGCATGATGTGCAAAACGCGGTCATCCAACTTGCTCGGATTGGGCTCAGAACTGCGATTCAAGTTTGCACGTAGCGGCTCAAACGAATCGCAACAAGTTAATACACACACAGCTTTACAGGCACTTTTAGGCATGATGTGCAAAACGCGGTCATCCAGCTTGCTCGGGTTAGGCTCAGAAATGCGATTCAAGTTTGCACATAGCGGCTAAAACGAATCGCAACAAGTTAATACACACACAGCTTTACAGGCACTTTTAGGCATGATGTGCAAAACGCGGTCATCCAACTTGCTCGGATTAGGCTCAGAACTGCGATTCAAGTTTGCACGTAGCGGCTCAAACGAATCGCAACAAGTTAATACACACACAGCTTTACAGGCACTTTTAGGCATGATGTGCAAAACGCGGTCATCCAGCTTGCTCGGGTTAGGCTCAGAAATGCGGTTCAAGTTTGCACATAGCGGCTAAAACAAATCGCAACAAGTTAATACACACAACGCCTTACAGACACTTTTAGGAATGATGGGCAAAACGGCTTCATCCAGCTTGCGCGGGTTAGGCGCAGAACTTCGATTTAAGTTTGCACATAGCGGCTCAGACGAATCGCAACAAGTTGATACACACAACGCCTTACAGGCACTTTTAAGCATGATGTGCAAATAGGCGTCACTCAAGCTTGCGCGGGTTAGGCTCAGAACTGCGATTCAAGTTCGCACATAGCGGGTAAAACGAATCGCAACAAGTTAATACGCACAAAGCCTTACAGGCACTTTTAGGCATGATGTGCAAATCGCGGTCATCCAGCTTGCGCGGGTTAGGCTCAGAAATTCGATTCAAGTTTGCACGTAGCGGCTAAAACGAATCGCACCAAGGTAATAACACAAAGCCTTACAGGCACTTTTAGGCATGATGTCCAAAACGCAGTCATCCAGCTTGCTCGGGTTAGGCTCAGAGCTGCGATTCAAGTTTGCACATAGCGGCTAAAACAAATCGCAACAAGTTAATACACACAACGCCTTACAGGCACTTTAAGGCATGATGTGCAAAACGGGGTCTTCCAGCTTGCGCGGGTTAGGCGCAGAACTGCGATTCATGTTCGCATATAGCTGCTAAAACGAATCGGAATACACAACGCCTTACAGGCACATTTAGGCATGATATGCAAATAGGCGTCACTCAAGCTTGTTCTGGTTAGGCTCAGAACTGCGATTCAAGTTTGCACATAGCGGCTAAAACGAATCGCAACAAGTTAATACACACAAAGCCTTACAGGCACTTTTAGGAATGATGGGCAAAACGGCTTCATCCAGCTTGCGCGGGTTAGGCGCAGAACTTCGATTTAAGTTTGCACATAGCGGCTCAGACGAATCGCAACAAGTTGATACACACAACGCCTTACAGGCACTTTTAAGCATGATGTGCAAATAGGCGTCACTCAAGCTTGCGCGGGTTAGGCTCAGAACTGCGATTCAAGTTCGCACATAGCGGGTAAAACGAATCGCAACAAGTTAATACGCACAAAGCCTTACAGGCACTTTTAGGCATGATGTGCAAATCGCGGTCATCCAGCTTGCGCGGGTTAGGCTCAGAAATTCGATTCAAGTTTGCACGTAGCGGCTAAAACGAATCGCACCAAGGTAATAACACAAAGCCTTACAGGCACTTTTAGGCATGATGTCCAAAACGCAGTCATCCAGCTTGCTCGGGTTAGGCTCAGAGCTGCGATTCAAGTTTGCACATAGCGGCTAAAACAAATCGCAACAAGTTAATACACACAACGCCTTACAGGCACTTTAAGGCATGATGTGCAACACGGGGTCTTCCAGCTTGCGCGGGTTAGGCGCAGAACTGCGATTCATGTTCGCATATAGCTGCTAAAACGAATCGGAATACACAACGCCTTACAGGCACATTTAGGCATGATATGCAAATAGGCGTCACTCAAGCTTGTTCTGGTTAGGCTCAGAACTGTGATTCAAGTTTGCACATAGCGGCTAAAACGAATCGCAACAAGTTAATACACACAACGCCTTACAGGCACTTTTAGGCATGATGGGAAACGGCTTCATCCAGCTTGCGCGGGTTAGGCGCAGAACTTCGATTTAAGTTTGCACATAGCGGCTCAGACGAATCGCAACAAGTTAATACACACAAAGCCTTACAGGCTCTTTTAGGCATGATGTGCAAAACGCGGTCATCCAGCTTGCTCGGGTTAGGCTCAGAAATTCGATTCAAGTTTGCACGTAGCGGCTCAAACGAATCGCAACAAGTTAATACACACAACGCCTTACAGGCACTTTCAGGCATGATGTGCAAAACGCCGTCATCCAGCTTGCGCGGGTTAGGCTCAGAAATGCGATTCAAGTTTGCACATAGCGGCTAAAACGAATCGCAACAAGTTAATATACACACAGCTTTACAGGCACTTTTAGGCATGATGTGCAAAACGCGGTCATCAAGCTTGCTCGGATTAGGCTCAGAACCGTGATTCAAGCTTGCACGTAGCGGCTCAAACGAATCGCAACAAGTTAATACACACCACGCCTTACAGGCACTTTTAGGCATGACGTGCAAAACGGGGTCTTCCAGCTTGCGCGGGTTAGGCTCAGAAATGCGATTCAAGTTTGCACGTAGCGGCTCAAACGAATCGCAACAAGTTAATACACACAAAGCCTTACAGGCTCTTTTAGGCATGATGTGCAAAACGCGGTCATCCAGCTTGCTCGGGTTAGGCTCAGAAATTCGATTCAAGTTTGCACGTAGCGGCTCAAACGAATCGCAACAAGTTAATACACACAACGCCTTACAGGCACTTTCAGGCATGATGTGCAAAACGCCGTCATCCAGCTTGCGCGGGTTAGGCTCAGAAATGCGATTCAAGTTTGCACATAGCGGCTAAAACGAATCGCAACAAGTTAATATACACACAGCTTTACAGGCACTTTTAGGCATGATGTGCAAAACGCGGTCATCAAGCTTGCTCGGATTAGGCTCAGAACCGTGATTCAAGCTTGCACGTAGCGGCTCAAACGAATCGCAACAAGTTAATACACACCACGCCTTACAGGCACTTTTAGGCATGATGTGCAAAACGGGGTCTTCCAGCTTGCTCGGGTTAGGCTCAGAACTGCGATTCAAGTTTGCACGTAGCGGCTCAAACGAATCGCAACAAGTTAATACACACACAGCTTTACAGGCGCTTTTAGGCATGATGTGCAAAACGCGGTCATCCAGCTTGATCGGGTTAGGCTCAGAACTGCGGTTCAAGTTTGCACGTAGCGGCTAAAACGAATCGCAACAAGGTAATACACACACAGCTTTACAGGCACTTTAAGCATGATGTGCAAAACGCGGTCATCAAGCTTGCTCGGGTTAGGCTCAGAACTGCGATTCAAGTTTGCACGTAGCGGCTCAAACGAATCGCAACAAGTTAGTACACACAACGCCTTACAGGCACTTTTAGGCATGATGTGCAAAACGGGGTCTTCCAGCTTGCGCGGGTTAGGCTCAGAAATGCGATTCAAGTTTGCACGTAGCGGCTCAAACGAATCGCAACAAGTTAATACACACAAAGCCTTACAGGCTCTTTTAGGCATGATGTGCAAAACGCGGTCATCCAGCTTGCTCGGGTTAGGCTCAGAATAGCGATTCAAGTTTGCACGTAGCGGCTAAGACGAATCGGAACAAGTTAATACACACAAGGCCTTACAGGCACTTTTAGGCATGATGTGCAAATTGGCGTCACTCAAGCTTGCGCGGGTTAGGCTCAGAACTGCGATTCAAGTTTGCACGTAGCGGCTCAAACGAATCGCAACAAGTTAATACACACAAAGCCTTACAGGCTCTTTTAGGCATGATGCGCAAAACGCGGTCATCCAGCTTGCTCGCGTTAGGCTCAGAAATGAGATTCAAGTTTGCACATAGCGGCTAAAACAAATCGCAACAAGTTAATACACAAAAGGCCTTACAGGCACTTTTAGGCATGATGTGCAAATAGGCGTCACTCAAGCTTGCGCGGGTTAGGCTCAGAACTGCGATTCAAGTTTGCACGTAGCGGCTCAAACGAATCGCAACAAGTTAATACACACAACGCCTTACAGGCACTTTTAGGCATGATGGGCAAAACGGCTTCATCCAGCTTGCGCGGGCTAGGCGCAGAACTTCGATTTAAGTTTGCACATAGCGGCTCAGACGAATCGCAACAAGTTGATACACACAACGCCTTACAGGCAATTTTAGGCATGATGTGCAAAACGGGGTCATCCAGCTTGCTCGGGTTAGGCTCAGAAATGCGATTCAAGTTTGCACATAGCGGCTAAAACGAATCGCAACAAGTTAATACACACACAGCTTTACAGGCACTTTTAGGCATGATGTGCAAAACGCTGTCATCCAGCTTGCTCGGGTTAGGCTCAGAACTGCGATTCAAGTTTGCACGTAGCGGCTCAAACGAATCGCAACAAGTTAATACACACACAGCTTTACAGGCACTTTTAGGCATGATGTGCAAAACGCGGTCATCCAGCTTGATCGGGTTAGGCTCAGAACTGCGGTTCAAGTTTGCACATAGCGGCTAAAAGGAATCGCAACAAGGTAATACACACACAGCTTTACAGGCACTTTAAGCATGATGTGCAAAACGCGGTCATCCAGCTTGCTCGGGTTAGGCTCAGAACTGCGATTCAAGTTTGCACGTAGCGGCTCAAACGAATCGCAACAATTTAGTACACACAACGCCTTAAAGGCACTTTTAGGCATGATGTGCAAAAGGGGGTCTTCCAGCTTGCGCGGGTTAGGCTCAGAAATGCGATTCAAGTTTGCACGTAGCGGCTCAAACGAATCGCAACAAGTTAATACACACAAAGCCTTACAGGCTCTTTTAGGCATGATGTGCAAAACGCGGTCATCCAGCTTGCTCGGGTTAGGCTCAGAACTGCGATTCAAGTTTGCACGTAGCGGCTCAAACGAATCGCAACAAGTTAATACACACACAGCTTTACAGGCGCTTTTAGGCATGATGTGCAAAACGCGGTCATCCAGCTTGATCGGGTTAGGCTCAGAACTGCGGTTCAAGTTTGCACGTAGCGGCTCAAACGAATCGCAACAAGTTAGTACACACAACGCCTTACAGGCACTTTTAGGCATGATGTGCAAAACGGGGTCTTCCAGCTTCCTCGGGCTAGGCTCAGAAATGAGATTCAAGTTTGCACATAGCGGCTAAAACAAATCGCAACAAGTTAATACACACTACGCCTTACAGGCACTTTAAGGCATGATGTGCAAAACGGGGTCTTCCAGCTTGCGGGGGTTAGGCGCAGAACTGCGATTCATGTTCGCATATAGCTGCTAAAACGAATCGGAATACACAACGCCTTACAGGCACATTAAGGCATGATATGCAAATAGGCGTCACTCAAGCTTGTTCTGGTTAGGCTCACAACTGCGATTTAAGTTTGCACATAGCGGCTCAGACGAATCGCAACAAGTTGATACACACAACGCCTTACAGGCAATTTTAGGCATGATGTGCAAAACGGGGTCATCCAGCTTGCTCGGGTTAGGCTCAGAAATGCGATTCAAGTTTGCACATAGCGGCTAAAACGAATCGCAACAAGTTAATACACACACAGCTTTACAGGCACTTTTAGGCATGATGTGCAAAACGCGGTCATCCAACTTGCTCGGATTAGGCTCAGAACTGCGATTCAAGTTTGCACGTAGCGGCTCAAACGAATCGCAACAAGTTAGTACATACAACGCCTTACAGGCACTTTCAGGCATGATGTGCAAAACGCGGTCATCCAGCTTGCTCGGGTTAGGCTCAGAACTGCGGTTCAAGTTTGCACATAGCGGCTAAAACGAATCGCAACAAGGTAATACACACACAGCTTTACAGGCACTTTAAGCATGATGTGCAAAACGCGGTCATCCAGCTTGCTCGGGTTAGGCTCAGAACTGCGATTCAAGTTTCCACGTAGCGGCTCAAACGAATCGCAACAAGTTAGTACATACAACGCCTTACAGGCACTTTCAGGCATGATGTGCAAAACGGGGTCTTCCAGCTTGCGCGGGTTAGGCTCAGAAATGCGATTCAAGTTTGCACGTAGCGGCTCAAACGAATCGCAACAAGTTAATACACACAAAGCCTTACAGGCTCTTTTAGGCATGATGTGCAAAACGCGGTCATCCAGCTTGCTCGGGTTAGGCTCAGAATAGCGATTCAAGTTTGCACGTAGCGGCTAAAACGAATCGGAACAAGTTAATACACACAAGGCCTTACAGGCACTTTTAGGCATGATGTGCAAATAGGCGTCACTCAAGCTTGCGCGCGTTAGGCTCAGAACTGCGATTCAAGTTTGCACGTAGCGGCTCAAACGAATCGCAACAAGTTAATACACACAAAGCCTTACAGGCTCTTTTAGGCATGATGCGCAAAATGCGGTCATCCAGCTTCCTCGGGCTAGGCTCAGAAATGAGATTCAAGTTTGCACATAGCGGCTAAAACAAATCGCAACAAGTTAATACACACTACGCCTTACAGGCACTTTAAGGCATGATGTGCAAAACGGGGTCTTCCAGCTTGCGGGGGTTAGGCGCAGAACTGCGATTCATGTTCGCATATAGCTGCTAAAACGAATCGGAATACACAACGCCTTACAGGCACATTAAGGCATGATATGCAAATAGGCGTCACTCAAGCTTGTTCTGGTTAGGCTCACAACTGCGATTCAAGTTTGCACATAGCGGCTAAAACGAATCGCAACAAGTTAATACACACAAAGCCTTACAGGCACTTTTAGGCATGATTGGCAAAACGGCTTCATCCAGCTTGCGCGGGTTAGGCGCAGAACTTCGATTTAAGTTTGCACATAGCGGCTCAGACGAATCGCAACAAGTTGATACACAAAACGCCTTACAGGCAATTTTAGGCATGATGTGCAAAACGGGGTCATCCAGCTTGCTCGGGTTAGGCTCAGAAATGCGATTCAAGTTTGCACATAGCGGCTAAAACGAATCGCAACAAGTTAATACACACACAGCTTTACAGGCACTTTTAGGCATGATGTGCAAAACGCGGTCATCCAACTTGCTCGGATTGGGCTCAGAACTGCGATTCAAGTTTGCACGTAGCGGCTCAAACGAATCGCAACAAGTTAATACACACACAGCTTTACAGGCACTTTTAGGCATGATGTGCAAAACGCGGTCATCCAGCTTGCTCGGGTTAGGCTCAGAAATGCGATTCAAGTTTGCACATAGCGGCTAAAACGAATCGCAACAAGTTAATACACACACAGCTTTACAGGCACTTTTAGGCATGATGTGCAAAACGCGGTCATCCAACTTGCTCGGATTAGGCTCAGAACTGCGATTCAAGTTTGCACGTAGCGGCTCAAACGAATCGCAACAAGTTAATACACACACAGCTTTACAGGCACTTTTAGGCGTGATGTGCAAAACGCGGTCATCCAGCTTGCTCGGGTTAGGCTCAGAAATGCGGTTCAAGTTTGCACATAGCGGCTAAAACAAATCGCAACAAGTTAATACACACAACGCCTTACAGACACTTTTAGGAATGATGGGCAAAACGGCTTCATCCAGCTTGCGCGGGTTAGGCGCAGAACTTCGATTTAAGTTTGCACATAGCGGCTCAGACGAATCGCAACAAGTTGATACACACAACGCCTTACAGGCACTTTTAAGCATGATGTGCAAATAGGCGTCACTCAAGCTTGCGCGGGTTAGGCTCAGAACTGCGATTCAAGTTCGCACATAGCGGGTAAAACGAATCGCAACAAGTTAATACGCACAAAGCCTTACAGGCACTTTTAGGCATGATGTGCAAATCGCGGTCATCCAGCTTGCGCGGGTTAGGCTCAGAAATTCGATTCAAGTTTGCACGTAGCGGCTAAAACGAATCGCACCAAGGTAATAACACAAAGCCTTACAGGCACTTTTAGGCATGATGTCCAAAACGCAGTCATCCAGCTTGCTCGGGTTAGGCTCAGAGCTGCGATTCAAGTTTGCACATAGCGGCTAAAACAAATCGCAACAAGTTAATACACACAACGCCTTACAGGCACTTTAAGGCATGATGTGCAAAACGGGGTCTTCCAGCTTGCGCGGGTTAGGCGCAGAACTGCGATTCATGTTCGCATATAGCTGCTAAAACGAATCGGAATACAAAACGCCTTACAGGCACATTTAGGCATGATATGCAAATAGGCGTCACTCAAGCTTGTTCTGGTTAGGCTCAGAACTGCGATTCAAGTTTGCACATAGCGGCTAAAACGAATCGCAACAAGTTAATACACACAAAGCCTTACAGGCACTTTTAGGAATGATGGGCAAAACGGCTTCATCCAGCTTGCGCGGGTTAGGCGCAGAACTTCGATTTAAGTTTGCACATAGCGGCTCAGACGAATCGCAACAAGTTGATACACACAACGCCTTACAGGCACTTTTAAGCATGATGTGCAAATAGGCGTCACTCAAGCTTGCGCGGGTTAGGCTCAGAACTGCGATTCAAGTTCGCACATAGCGGGTAAAACGAATCGCAACAAGTTAATACGCACAAAGCCTTACAGGCACTTTTAGGCATGATGTGCAAATCGCGGTCATCCAGCTTGCGCGGGTTAGGCTCAGAAATTCGATTCAAGTTTGCACGTAGCGGCTAAAACGAATCGCACCAAGGTAATAACACAAAGCCTTACAGGCACTTTTAGGCATGATGTCCAAAACGCAGTCATCCAGCTTGCTCGGGTTAGGCTCAGAGCTGCGATTCAAGTTTGCACATAGCGGCTAAAACAAATCGCAACAAGTTAATACACACAACGCCTTACAGGCACTTTAAGGCATGATGTGCAACACGGGGTCTTCCAGCTTGCGCGGGTTAGGCGCAGAACTGCGATTCATGTTCGCATATAGCTGCTAAAACGAATCGGAATACACAACGCCTTACAGGCACATTTAGGCATGATATGCAAATAGGCGTCACTCAAGCTTGTTCTGGTTAGGCTCAGAACTGTGATTCAAGTTTGCACATAGCGGCTAAAACGAATCGCAACAAGTTAATACACACAACGCCTTACAGGCACTTTTAGGCATGATGGGAAACGGCTTCATCCAGCTTGCGCGGGTTAGGCGCAGAACTTCGATTTAAGTTTGCACATAGCGGCTCAGACGAATCGCAACAAGTTAATACACACAAAGCCTTACAGGCTCTTTTAGGCATGATGTGCAAAACGCGGTCATCCAGCTTGCTCGGGTTAGGCTCAGAAATTCGATTCAAGTTTGCACGTAGCGGCTCAAACGAATCGCAACAAGTTAATACACACAACGCCTTACAGGCACTTTCAGGCATGATGTGCAAAACGCCGTCATCCAGCTTGCGCGGGTTAGGCTCAGAAATGCGATTCAAGTTTGCACATAGCGGCTAAAACGAATCGCAACAAGTTAATATACACACAGCTTTACAGGCACTTTTAGGCATGATGTGCAAAACGCGGTCATCAAGCTTGCTCGGATTAGGCTCAGAACCGTGATTCAAGCTTGCACGTAGCGGCTCAAACGAATCGCAACAAGTTAATACACACCACGCCTTACAGGCACTTTTAGGCATGACGTGCAAAACGGGGTCTTCCAGCTTGCGCGGGTTAGGCTCAGAAATGCGATTCAAGTTTGCACGTAGCGGCTCAAACGAATCGCAACAAGTTAATACACACAAAGCCTTACAGGCTCTTTTAGGCATGATGTGCAAAACGCGGTCATCCAGCTTGCTCGGGTTAGGCTCAGAAATGCGATTCAAGTTTGCACGTAGCGGCTAAAACGAATCGGAACAAGTTAATACACACAAGGCCGTACAGCCACTTTAAGGCATGATGTGCAAAACGGGGTCTTCCAGCTTGCGCGGGTTAGGCTCAGAACTGCGATTCAAGTTTGCACGTAGCGGCTCAAACGAATCGCAACAAGTTAATACACACACAGCTTTACAGGCACTTTTAGGCATGATGTGCAAAACGCGGTCATCCAGCTTGCTCGGGTTAGGCTCAGAACCGCGATTCAAGTTTGCACGTAGCGGCTCAAACGAATCGCAACAAGTTAATACACACACAGCTTTACAGGCACTTTTAGGCATGATGTGCAAAACGCGGTCATCCAGCTTGCTCGGGTTAGGCTCAGAACTGCGGTTCAAGTTTGCACATAGCGGCTAAAACGAATCGCAACAAGGTAATACACACACAGCTTTACAGGCACTTTAAGCATGATGTGCAAAACGCGGTCATCCAGCTTGCTCGGGTTAGGCTCAGAACTGCGATTCAAGTTTGCACGTAGCGGCTCAAACGAATCGCAACAAGTTAGTACACACAACGCCTTACAGGCACTTTTAGGCATGATGTGCAAAAGGGGGTCTTCCAGCTTGCGCGGGTTAGGCTCAGAAATGCGATTCAAGTTTGCACGTAGCGGCTCAAACGAATCGCAACAAGTTAATACACACAAAGCCTTACAGGCTCTTTTAGGCATGATGTGCAAAACGCGGTCATCCAGCTTGCTCGGGTTAGGCTCAGAATAGCGATTCAAGTTTGCACGTAGCGGCTAAAACGAATCGGAACAAGTTAATACACACAAGGCCTACAGGCACTTTTAGGCATGATGTGCAAATAGGCGTCACTCAAGCTTGCGCGCGTTAGGCTCAGAACTGCGATTCAAGTTTGCACGTATCGGCTCAAACGAATCGCAACAAGTTAATACACACAAAGCCTTACAGGCTCTTTTAGGCATGATGCGCAAAACGCGGTCATCCAGCTTGCTCGGGTTAGGCTCAGAAATGAGATTCAAGTTTGCACATAGCGGCTAAAACAAATCGCAACAAGTTAATACACACAACGCCTTACAGGCACTTTAAGGCATGATGTGCAAAACGGGGTCTTCCAGCTTGCGCGGGTTAGGCGCAGAACTGCGATTCATGTTCGCATATAGCTGCTAAAACGAATCGGAATACACAACGCCTTACAGGCACATTAAGGCATGATATGCAAATAGGCGTCACTCAAGCTTGTTCTGGTTAGGCTCACAACTGCGATTTAAGTTTGCACATAGCGGCTCAGACGAATCGCAACAAGTTGATACACACAACGCCTTACAGGCAATTTTAGGCATGATGTGCAAAACGGGGTCATCCAGCTTGCTCGGGTTAGGCTCAGAAATGCGATTCAAGTTTGCACATAGCGGCTAAAACGAATCGCAACAAGTTAATACACACACAGCTTTACAGGCACTTTTAGGCATGATGTGCAAAACGCGGTCATCCAACTTGCTCGGATTAGGCTCAGAACTGCGATTCAAGTTTGCACGTAGCGGCTCAAACGAATCGCAACAAGTTAGTACATACAACGCCTTACAGGCACTTTCAGGCATGATGTGCAAAACGCGGTCATCCAGCTTGCTCGGGTTAGGCTCAGAACTGCGGTTCAAGTTTGCACATAGCGGCTAAAACGAATCGCAACAAGGTAATACACACACAGCTTTACAGGCACTTTAAGCATGATGTGCAAAACGCGGTCATCCAGCTTGCTCGGGTTAGGCTCAGAACTGCGATTCAAGTTTGCACGTAGCGGCTCAAACGAATCGCAACAAGTTAGTACATACAACGCCTTACAGGCACTTTCAGGCATGATGTGCAAAACGGGGTCTTCCAGCTTGCGCGGGTTAGGCTCAGAAATGCGATTCAAGTTTGCACGTAGCGGCTCAAACGAATCGCAACAAGTTAATACACACAAAGCCTTACAGGCTCTTTTAGGCATGATGTGCAAAACGCGGTCATCCAGCTTGCTCGGGTTAGGCTCAGAATAGCGATTCAAGTTTGCACGTAGCGGCTAAAACGAATCGGAACAAGTTAATACACACAAGGCCTTACAGGCACTTTTAGGCATGATGTGCAAATAGGCGTCACTCAAGCTTGCGCGCGTTAGGCTCAGAACTGCGATTCAAGTTTGCACGTAGCGGCTCAAACGAATCGCAACAAGTTAATACACACAAAGCCTTACAGGCTCTTTTAGGCATGATGCGCAAAATGCGGTCATCCAGCTTCCTCGGGCTAGGCTCAGAAATGAGATTCAAGTTTGCACATAGCGGCTAAAACAAATCGCAACAAGTTAATACACACTACGCCTTACAGGCACTTTAAGGCATGATGTGCAAAACGGGGTCTTCCAGCTTGCGGGGGTTAGGCGCAGAACTGCGATTCATGTTCGCATATAGCTGCTAAAACGAATCGGAATACACAACGCCTTACAGGCACATTAAGGCATGATATGCAAATAGGCGTCACTCAAGCTTGTTCTGGTTAGGCTCACAACTGCGATTCAAGTTTGCACATAGCGGCTAAAACGAATCGCAACAAGTTAATACACACAAAGCCTTACAGGCACTTTTAGGCATGATGGGCAAAACGGCTTCATCCAGCTTGCGCGGGTTAGGCGCAGAACTTCGATTTAAGTTTGCACATAGCGGCTCAGACGAATCGCAACAAGTTGATACACACAACGCCTTACAGGCAATTTTAGGCATGATGTGCAAAACGGGGTCATCCAGCTTGCTCGGGTTAGGCTCAGAAATGCGATTCAAGTTTGCACATAGCGGCTAAAACGAATCGCAACAAGTTAATACACACACAGCTTTACAGGCACTTTTAGGCATGATGTGCAAAACGCGGTCATCCAACTTGCTCGGATTGGGCTCAGAACTGCGATTCAAGTTTGCACGTAGCGGCTCAAACGAATCGCAACAAGTTAATACACACACAGCTTTACAGGCACTTTTAGGCATGATGTGCAAAACGCGGTCATCCAGCTTGCTCGGGTTAGGCTCAGAAATGCGATTCAAGTTTGCACATAGCGGCTAAAACGAATCGCAACAAGTTAATACACACACAGCTTTACAGGCACTTTTAGGCATGATGTGCAAAACGCGGTCATCCAACTTGCTCGGATTAGGCTCAGAACTGCGATTCAAGTTTGCACGTAGCGGCTCAAACGAATCGCAACAAGTTAATACACACACAGCTTTACAGGCACTTTTAGGCATGATGTGCAAAACGCGGTCATCCAGCTTGCTCGGGTTAGGCTCAGAAATGCGGTTCAAGTTTGCACATAGCGGCTAAAACAAATCGCAACAAGTTAATACACACAACGCCTTACAGGCACTTTTAGGAATGATGGGCAAAACGGCTTCATCCAGCTTGCGCGGGTTAGGCGCAGAACTTCGATTTAAGTTTGCACATAGCGGCTCAGACGAATCGCAACAAGTTGATACACACAACGCCTTACAGGCACTTTTAAGCATGATGTGCAAATAGGCGTCACTCAAGCTTGCGCGGGTTAGGCTCAGAACTGCGATTCAAGTTCGCACATAGCGGGTAAAACGAATCGCAACAAGTTAATACGCACAAAGCCTTACAGGCACTTTTAGGCATGATGTGCAAATCGCGGTCATCCAGCTTGCGCGGGTTAGGCTCAGAAATTCGATTCAAGTTTGCACGTAGCGGCTAAAACGAATCGCACCAAGGTAATAACACAAAGCCTTACAGGCACTTTTAGGCATGATGTCCAAAACGCAGTCATCCAGCTTGCTCGGGTTAGGCTCAGAGCTGCGATTCAAGTTTGCACATAGCGGCTAAAACAAATCGCAACAAGTTAATACACACAACGCCTTACAGGCACTTTAAGGCATGATGTGCAAAACGGGGTCTTCCAGCTTGCGCGGGTTAGGCGCAGAACTGCGATTCATGTTCGCATATAGCTGCTAAAACGAATCGGAATACACAACGCCTTACAGGCACATTTAGGCATGATATGCAAATAGGCGTCACTCAAGCTTGTTCTGGTTAGGCTCAGAACTGCGATTCAAGTTTGCACATAGCGGCTAAAACGAATCGCAACAAGTTAATACACACAAAGCCTTACAGGCACTTTTAGGAATGATGGGCAAAACGGCTTCATCCAGCTTGCGCGGGTTAGGCGCAGAACTTCGATTTAAGTTTGCACATAGCGGCTCAGACGAATCGCAACAAGTTGATACACACAACGCCTTACAGGCACTTTTAAGCATGATGTGCAAATAGGCGTCACTCAAGCTTGCGCGGGTTAGGCTCAGAACTGCGATTCAAGTTCGCACATAGCGGGTAAAACGAATCGCAACAAGTTAATACGCACAAAGCCTTACAGGCACTTTTAGGCATGATGTGCAAATCGCGGTCATCCAGCTTGCGCGGGTTAGGCTCAGAAATTCGATTCAAGTTTGCACGTAGCGGCTAAAACGAATCGCACCAAGGTAATAACACAAAGCCTTACAGGCACTTTTAGGCATGATGTCCAAAACGCAGTCATCCAGCTTGCTCGGGTTAGGCTCAGAGCTGCGATTCAAGTTTGCACATAGCGGCTAAAACAAATCGCAACAAGTTAATACACACAACGCCTTACAGGCACTTTAAGGCATGATGTGCAAAACGGGGTCTTCCAGCTTGCGCGGGTTAGGCGCAGAACTGCGATTCATGTTCGCATATAGCTGCTAAAACGAATCGGAATACACAACGCCTTACAGGCACATTTAGGCATGATATGCAAATAGGCGTCACTCAAGCTTGTTCTGGTTAGGCTCAGAACTGTGATTCAAGTTTGCACATAGCGGCTAAAACGAATCGCAACAAGTTAATACACACAACGCCTTACAGGCACTTTTAGGCATGATGGGAAACGGCTTCATCCAGCTTGCGCGGGTTAGGCGCAGAACTTCGATTTAAGTTTGCACATAGCGGCTCAGACGAATCGCAACAAGTTAATACACACAAAGCCTTACAGGCTCTTTTAGGCATGATGTGCAAAACGCGGTCATCCAGCTTGCTCGGGTTAGGCTCAGAAATTCGATTCAAGTTTGCACGTAGCGGCTCAAACGAATCGCAACAAGTTAATACACACAACGCCTTACAGGCACTTTCAGGCATGATGTGCAAAACGCCGTCATCCAGCTTGCGCGGGTTAGGCTCAGAAATGCGATTCAAGTTTGCACATAGCGGCTAAAACGAATCGCAACAAGTTAATATACACACAGCTTTACAGGCACTTTTAGGCATGATGTGCAAAACGCGGTCATCAAGCTTGCTCGGATTAGGCTCAGAACCGTGATTCAAGTTTGCACGTAGCGGCTCAAACGAATCGCAACAAGTTAATACACACCACGCCTTACAGGCACTTTTAGGCATGACGTGCAAAACGGGGTCTTCCAGCTTGCGCGGGTTAGGCTCAGAAATGCGATTCAAGTTTGCACGTAGCGGCTCAAACGAATCGCAACAAGTTAATACACACAAAGCCTTACAGGCTCTTTTAGGCATGATGTGCAAAACGCGGTCATCCAGCTTGCTCGGGTTAGGCTCAGAAATGCGATTCAAGTTTGCACGTAGCGGCTAAAACGAATCGGAACAAGTTAATACACACAAGGCCGTACAGCCACTTTAAGGCATGATGTGCAAAACGGGGTCTTCCAGCTTGCGCGGGTTAGGCTCAGAACTGCGATTCAAGTTTGCACGTAGCGGCTCAAACGAATCGCAACAAGTTAATACACACACAGCTTTACAGGCACTTTTAGGCATGATGTGCAAAACGCGGTCATCCAGCTTGCTCGGGTTAGGCTCAGAACCGCGATTCAAGTTTGCACGTAGCGGCTCAAACGAATCGCAACAAGTTAATACACACACAGCTTTACAGGCACTTTTAGGCATGATGTGCAAAACGCGGTCATCCAGCTTGCTCGGGTTAGGCTCAGAACTGCGGTTCAAGTTTGCACATAGCGGCTAAAACGAATCGCAACAAGGTAATACACACACAGCTTTACAGGCACTTTAAGCATGATGTGCAAAACGCGGTCATCCAGCTTGCTCGGGTTAGGCTCAGAACTGCGATTCAAGTTTGCACGTAGCGGCTCAAACGAATCGCAACAAGTTAGTACACACAACGCCTTACAGGCACTTTTAGGCATGATGTGCAAAAGGGGGTCTTCCAGCTTGCGCGGGTTAGGCTCAGAAATGCGATTCAAGTTTGCACGTAGCGGCTCAAACGAATCGCAACAAGTTAATACACACAAAGCCTTACAGGCTCTTTTAGGCATGATGTGCAAAACGCGGTCATCCAGCTTGCTCGGGTTAGGCTCAGAATAGCGATTCAAGTTTGCACGTAGCGGCTAAAACGAATCGGAACAAGTTAATACACACAAGGCCTACAGGCACTTTTAGGCATGATGTGCAAATAGGCGTCACTCAAGCTTGCGCGCGTTAGGCTCAGAACTGCGATTCAAGTTTGCACGTATCGGCTCAAACGAATCGCAACAAGTTAATACACACAAAGCCTTACAGGCTCTTTTAGGCATGATGCGCAAAACGCGGTCATCCAGCTTGCTCGGGTTAGGCTCAGAAATGAGATTCAAGTTTGCACATAGCGGCTAAAACAAATCGCAACAAGTTAATACACACAACGCCTTACAGGCACTTTAAGGCATGATGTGCAAAACGGGGTCTTCCAGCTTGCGCGGGTTAGGCGCAGAACTGCGATTCATGTTCGCATATAGCTGCTAAAACGAATCGGAATACACAACGCCTTACAGGCACATTTAGGCATGATATGCAAATAGGCGTCACTCAAGCTTGTTCTGGTTAGGCTCAGAACTGCGATTCAAGTTTGCACATAGCGGCTAAAACGAATCGCAACAAGTTAATACACACAACGCCTTACAGGCACTTTTAGGCATGATGTGCAAAACGGCTTCATCCAGCTTGCGCGGGCTAGGCGCAGAACTTCGATTTAAGTTTGCACATAGCGGCTCAGACGAATCGCAACAAGTTGATACACACAACGCCTTACAGGCAATTTTAGGCATGATGTGCAAAACGGGGTCATCCAGCTTGCTCGGGTTAGGCTCAGAAATGCGATTCAAGTTTGCACATAGCGGCTAAAACGAATCGCAACAAGTTAATACACACACAGCTTTACAGGCACTTTTAGGCATGATGTGCAAAACGCTGTCATCCAGCTTGCTCGGGTTAGGCTCAGAACTGCGATTCAAGTTTGCACGTAGCGGCTCAAACGAATCGCAACAAGTTAATACACACACAGCTTTACAGGCGCTTTTAGGCATGATGTGCAAAACGCGGTCATCCAGCTTGATCGGGTTAGGCTCAGAACTGCGGTTCAAGTTTGCACGTAGCGGCTAAAACGAATCGCAACAAGGTAATACACACACAGCTTTACAGGCACTTTAAGCATGATGTGCAAAACGCGGTCATCAAGCTTGCTCGGGTTAGGCTCAGAACTGCGATTCAAGTTTGCACGTAGCGGCTCAAACGAATCGCAACAAGTTAGTACACACAACGCCTTACAGGCACTTTTAGGCATGATGTGCAAAACGGGGTCTTCCAGCTTGCGCGGGTTAGGCTCAGAAATGCGATTCAAGTTTGCACGTAGCGGCTCAAACGAATCGCAACAAGTTAATACACACAAAGCCTTACAGGCTCTTTTAGGCATGATGTGCAAAACGCGGTCATCCAGCTTGCTCGGGTTAGGCTCAGAATAGCGATTCAAGTTTGCACGTAGCGGCTAAGACGAATCGGAACAAGTTAATACACACAAGGCCTTACAGGCACTTTTAGGCATGATGTGCAAATTGGCGTCACTCAAGCTTGCGCGGGTTAGGCTCAGAACTGCGATTCAAGTTTGCACGTAGCGGCTCAAACGAATCGCAACAAGTTAATACACACAAAGCCTTACAGGCTCTTTTAGGCATGATGCGCAAAACGCGGTCATCCAGCTTGCTCGCGTTAGGCTCAGAAATGAGATTCAAGTTTGCACATAGCGGCTAAAACAAATCGCAACAAGTTAATACACAAAAGGCCTTACAGGCACTTTTAGGCATGATGTGCAAATAGGCGTCACTCAAGCTTGCGCGGGTTAGGCTCAGAACTGCGATTCAAGTTTGCACGTAGCGGCTCAAACGAATCGCAACAAGTTAATACACACAACGCCTTACAGGCACTTTTAGGCATGATGGGCAAAACGGCTTCATCCAGCTTGCGCGGGCTAGGCGCAGAACTTCGATTTAAGTTTGCACATAGCGGCTCAGACGAATCGCAACAAGTTGATACACACAACGCCTTACAGGCAATTTTAGGCATGATGTGCAAAACGGGGTCATCCAGCTTGCTCGGGTTAGGCTCAGAAATGCGATTCAAGTTTGCACATAGCGGCTAAAACGAATCGCAACAAGTTAATACACACAGCTTTACAGGCACTTTTAGGCATGATGTGCAAAACGCTGTCATCCAGCTTGCTCGGGTTAGGCTCAGAACTGCGATTCAAGTTTGCACGTAGCGGCTCAAACGAATCGCAACAAGTTAATACACACACAGCTTTACAGTCACTTTTAGGCATGATGTGCAAAACGCGGTCATCCAGCTTGATCGGGTTAGGCTCAGAACTGCGGTTCAAGTTTGCACATAGCGGCTAAAAGGAATCGCAACAAGGTAATACACACACAGCTTTACAGGCACTTTAAGCATGATGTGCAAAACGCGGTCATCCAGCTTGCTCGGGTTAGGCTCAGAACTGCGATTCAAGTTTGCACGTAGCGGCTCAAACGAATCGCAACAATTTAGTACACACAACGCCTTAAAGGCACTTTTAGGCATGATGTGCAAAAGGGGGTCTTCCAGCTTGCGCGGGTTAGGCTCAGAAATGCGATTCAAGTTTGCACGTAGCGGCTCAAACGAATCGCAACAAGTTAATACACACAAAGCCTTACAGGCTCTTTTAGGCATGATGTGCAAAACGCGGTCATCCAGCTTGCTCGGGTTAGGCTCAGAATAGCGATTCAAGTTTGCACGTAGCGGCTAAAACGAATCGGAACAAGTTAATACACACAAGGCCTTACAGGCACTTTTAGGCATGATGTGCAAATAGGCGTCACTCAAGCTTGCGCGCGTTAGGCTCAGAACTGCGATTCATGTTCGCATATAGCTGCTAAAACGAATCGGAATACACAACGCCTTACAGGCACATTTAGGCATGATATGCAAATAGGCGTCACTCAAGCTTGTTCTGGTTAGGCTCAGAACTGTGATTCAAGTTTGCACATAGCGGCTAAAACGAATCGCAACAAGTTAATACACACAACGCCTTACAGGCACTTTTAGGCATAATGGGAAACGGCTTCATCCAGCTTCCGCGGGTTAGGCGCAGAACTTCGATTTAAGTTTGCACATAGCGGCTCAGACGAATCGCAACAAGTTGATACACACAACGCCTTACAGGCAATTTCAGGCATGATGTGCAAAACGGGGTCATCCAGCTTGCGAGGGTTAGGCGCAGAACTGCGATTCAAGTTCGCATATAGCTGCTAAAACGAATCGGAACACACGCCTTACAGGCACTTTTAAGCATGATGTGCAAATAGGCGTCACTCAAGCTTGCGCGGGTTAGGCTCAGAACTGCGATTCAAGTTTGCACGTAGCGGGTAAAACGAATCGCAACAAGTTAATACACACAAAGCCTTACAGGCACTTTTAGGCATGATGTGCAAAACGCGGTCATCCAGCTTGCGCGGTTAGGCTCAGAAATTCGATTCAAGTTTGTACGTAGCGGCTCGAACGAATCGCAACAAGTTAATACACACAATGCCTTACAGGCACTTTTAGGCATGATGTGCAAAACGCCGTCATCCAGCTTGCGCGGGTTAGGCTCAGAAATGCGATTCAAGTTTGCACGTAGCGGCTAAAACGAATCGCACCAAGGTAACACACAAAGCCTTACAGGCACTTTTAGGCATGATGTGCAAAACGCGGTCATCCAGCTTGCTCGGGTTAGGCTCAGAACTGCGATTCAAGTTTGCACATAGCGGCTAAAACGAATCGCAACAAGTTAATATACACACAGCTTTACAGGCACTTTTAGGCATGATGTGCAAAACGCGGTCATCCAGCTTGCTCGGGTTAGGCTCAGAACCGCGATTCAAGTTTGCACGTAGCGGCTCAAACGAATCGCAACAAGTTAATACACACCACGCCTTACAGGCACTTTTAGGCATGATGTGCAAAACGGGGTCTTCCAGCTTGCGCGGGTTAGGCTCAGAACTGCGGTTCAAGTTTGCACATAGCGGCTAAAACGAATCGCAACAAGGTAATACACACACAGCTTTACAGGCACTTTAAGCATGATGTGCAAAACGCGGTCATCCAGCTTGCTCGGGTTAGGCTCAGAACTGCGATTCAAGTTTGCACGTAGCGGCTCAAACGAATCGCAACAAGTTAGTACACACAACGCCTTACAGGCACTTTTAGGCATGATGTGCAAAAGGGGGTCTTCCAGCTTGCGCGGGTTAGGCTCAGAAATGCGATTCAAGTTTGCACGTAGCGGCTCAAACGAATCGCAACAAGTTAATACACACAAAGCCTTACAGGCTCTTTTAGGCATGATGTGCAAAACGCGGTCATCCAGCTTGCTCGGGTTAGGCTCAGAATAGCGATTCAAGTTTGCACGTAGCGGCTAAAACGAATCGGAACAAGTTAATACACACAAGGCCTACAGGCACTTTTAGGCATGATGTGCAAATAGGCGTCACTCAAGCTTGCGCGCGTTAGGCTCAGAACTGCGATTCAAGTTTGCACGTATCGGCTCAAACGAATCGCAACAAGTTAATACACACAAAGCCTTACAGGCTCTTTTAGGCATGATGCGCAAAACGCGGTCATCCAGCTTGCTCGGGTTAGGCTCAGAAATGAGATTCAAGTTTGCACATAGCGGCTAAAACAAATCGCAACAAGTTAATACACACAACGCCTTACAGGCACTTTAAGGCATGATGTGCAAAACGGGGTCTTCCAGCTTGCGCGGGTTAGGCGCAGAACTGCGATTCATGTTCGCATATAGCTGCTAAAACGAATCGGAATACACAACGCCTTACAGGCACATTTAGGCATGATATGCAAATAGGCGTCACTCAAGCTTGTTCTGGTTAGGCTCAGAACTGCGATTCAAGTTTGCACATAGCGGCTAAAACGAATCGCAACAAGTTAATACACACAACGCCTTACAGGCACTTTTAGGCATGATGGGCAAAACGGCTTCATCCAGCTTGCGCGGGCTAGGCGCAGAACTTCGATTTAAGTTTGCACATAGCGGCTCAGACGAATCGCAACAAGTTGATACACACAACGCCTTACAGGCAATTTTAGGCATGATGTGCAAAACGGGGTCATCCAGCTTGCTCGGGTTAGGCTCAGAAATGCGATTCAAGTTTGCACATAGCGGCTAAAACGAATCGCAACAAGTTAATACACACACAGCTTTACAGGCACTTTTAGGCATGATGTGCAAAACGCTGTCATCCAGCTTGCTCGGGTTAGGCTCAGAACTGCGATTCAAGTTTGCACGTAGCGGCTCAAACGAATCGCAACAAGTTAATACACACACAGCTTTACAGGCGCTTTTAGGCATGATGTGCAAAACGCGGTCATCCAGCTTGATCGGGTTAGGCTCAGAACTGCGGTTCAAGTTTGCACGTAGCGGCTAAAACGAATCGCAACAAGGTAATACACACACAGCTTTACAGGCACTTTAAGCATGATGTGCAAAACGCGGTCATCAAGCTTGCTCGGGTTAGGCTCAGAACTGCGATTCAAGTTTGCACGTAGCGGCTCAAACGAATCGCAACAAGTTAGTACACACAACGCCTTACAGGCACTTTTAGGCATGATGTGCAAAACGGGGTCTTCCAGCTTGCGCGGGTTAGGCTCAGAAATGCGATTCAAGTTTGCACGTAGCGGCTCAAACGAATCGCAACAAGTTAATACACACAAAGCCTTACAGGCTCTTTTAGGCATGATGTGCAAAACGCGGTCATCCAGCTTGCTCGGGTTAGGCTCAGAATAGCGATTCAAGTTTGCACGTAGCGGCTAAGACGAATCGGAACAAGTTAATACACACAAGGCCTTACAGGCACTTTTAGGCATGATGTGCAAATTGGCGTCACTCAAGCTTGCGCGGGTTAGGCTCAGAACTGCGATTCAAGTTTGCACGTAGCGGCTCAAACGAATCGCAACAAGTTAATACACACAAAGCCTTACAGGCTCTTTTAGGCATGATGCGCAAAACGCGGTCATCCAGCTTGCTCGCGTTAGGCTCAGAAATGAGATTCAAGTTTGCACATAGCGGCTAAAACAAATCGCAACAAGTTAATACACAAAAGGCCTTACAGGCACTTTTAGGCATGATGTGCAAATAGGCGTCACTCAAGCTTGCGCGGGTTAGGCTCAGAACTGCGATTCAAGTTTGCACGTAGCGGCTCAAACGAATCGCAACAAGTTAATACACACAACGCCTTACAGGCACTTTTAGGCATGATGGGCAAAACGGCTTCATCCAGCTTGCGCGGGCTAGGCGCAGGACTTCGATTTAAGTTTGCACATAGCGGCTCAGACGAATCGCAACAAGTTGATACACACAACGCCTTACAGGCAATTTTAGGCATGATGTGCAAAACGGGGTCATCCAGCTTGCTCGGGTTAGGCTCAGAAATGCGATTCAAGTTTGCACATAGCGGCTAAAACGAATCGCAACAAGTTGATACACACACAGCTTTACAGGCACTTTTAGGCATGATGTGCAAAACGCTGTCATCCAGCTTGCTCGGGTTAGGCTCAGAACTGCGATTCAAGTTTGCACGTAGCGGCTCAAACGAATCGCAACAAGTTAATACACACACAGCTTTACAGGCACTTTTAGGCATGATGTGCAAAACGCGGTCATCCAGCTTGATCGGGTTAGGCTCAGAACTGCGGTTCAAGTTTGCACATAGCGGCTAAAAGGAATCGCAACAAGGTAATACACACACAGCTTTACAGGCACTTTAAGCATGATGTGCAAAACGCGGTCATCCAGCTTGCTCGGGTTAGGCTCAGAACTGCGATTCAAGTTTGCACGTAGCGGCTCAAACGAATCGCAACAATTTAGTACACACAACGCCTTAAAGGCACTTTTAGGCATGATGTGCAAAAGGGGGTCTTGCAGCTTGCGCGGGTTAGGCTCAGAAATGCGATTCAAGTTTGCACGTAGCGGCTCAAACGAATCGCAACAAGTTAATACACACAAAGCCTTACAGGCTCTTTTAGGCATGATGTGCAAAACGCGGTCATCCAGCTTGCTCGGGTTAGGCTCAGAATAGCGATTCAAGTTTGCACGTAGCGGCTAAAACGAATCGGAACAAGTTAATACACACAAGGCCTTACAGGCACTTTTAGGCATGATGTGCAAATAGGCGTCACTCAAGCTTGCGCGCGTTAGGCTCAGAACTGCGATTCAAGTTTGCACGTAGCGGCTCAAACGAATCGCAACAAGTTAATACACACAAAGCCTTACAGGCTCTTTTAGGCATGATGCGCAAAATGCGGTCATCCAGCTTCCTCGGGCTAGGCTCAGAAATGAGATTCAAGTTTGCACATAGCGGCTAAAACAAATCGCAACAAGTTAATACACACTACGCCTTACAGGCACTTTAAGGCATGATGTGCAAAACGGGGTCTTCCAGCTTGCGGGGGTTAGGCGCAGAACTGCGATTCATGTTCGCATATAGCTGCTAAAACGAATCGGAATACACAACGCCTTACAGGCACATTAAGGCATGATATGCAAATAGGCGTCACTCAAGCTTGTTCTGGTTAGGCTCACAACTGCGATTTAAGTTTGCACATAGCGGCTCAGACGAATCGCAACAAGTTGATACACACAACGCCTTACAGGCAATTTTAGGCATGATGTGCAAAACGGGGTCATCCAGCTTGCTCGGGTTAGGCTCAGAAATGCGATTCAAGTTTGCACATAGCGGCTAAAACGAATCGCAACAAGTTAATACACACACAGCTTTACAGGCACTTTTAGGCATGATGTGCAAAACGCGGTCATCCAACTTGCTCGGATTAGGCTCAGAACTGCGATTCAAGTTTGCACGTAGCGGCTCAAACGAATCGCAACAAGCTAATACACACACAGCTTTACAGGCACTTTTAGGCATGATGTGCAAAACGCGGTCATCCAGCTTGCTCGGGTTAGGCTCAGAAATGCGGTTCAAGTTTGCACATAGCGGCTAAAACAAATCGCAACAAGTTAATACACACAACGCCTTACAGGCACTTTAAGGCATGATGTGCAAAACGGGGTCTTCCAGCTTGCGCGGGTTAGGCGCAGAACTGCGATTCATGTTCGCATATAGCTGCTAAAACGAATCGGAATACACAACGCCTTACAGGCACATTTAGGCATGATATGCAAATAGGCGTCACTCAAGCTTGTTCTGGTTAGGCTCAGAACTGTGATTCAAGTTTGCACATAGCGGCTAAAACGAATCGCAACAAGTTAATACACACAACGCCTTACAGGCACTTTTAGGCATAATGGGAAACGGCTTCATCCAGCTTCCGCGGGTTAGGCGCAGAACTTCGATTTAAGTTTGCACATAGCGACTCAGACGAATCGCAACAAGTTGATACACACAACGCCTTACAGGCAATTTCAGGCATGATGTGCAAAACGGGGTCATCCAGCTTGCGAGGGTTAGGCGCAGAACTGCGATTCAAGTTCGCATATAGCTGCTAAAACGAATCGGAACACACGCCTTACAGGCACTTTTAAGCATGATGTGCAAATAGGCGTCACTCAAGCTTGCGCGGGTTAGGCTCAGAACTGCGATTCAAGTTTGCACATAGCGGGTAAAACGAATCGCAACAAGTTAATACACACAAAGCCTTACAGGCACTTTTAGGCATGATGTGCAAAACGCGGTCATCCAGCTTGCGCGGGTTAGGCTCAGAAATTCGATTCAAGTTTGTACGTAGCGGCTCGAACGAATCGCAACAAGTTAATACACACAATGCCTTACAGGCACTTTTAGGCATGATGTGCAAAACGCCGTCATCCAGCTTGCGCGGGTTAGGCTCAGAAATGCGATTCAAGTTTGCACGTAGCGGCTAAAACGAATCGCACCAAGGTAACACACAAAGCCTTACAGGCACTTTTAGGCATGATGTGCAAAACGCGGTCATCCAGCTTGCTCGGGTTAGGCTCAGAACTGCGATTCAAGTTTGCACATAGCGGCTAAAACGAATCGCAACAAGTTAATATACACACAGCTTAACAGGCACTTTTAGGCATGATGTGCAAAACGCGGTCATCCAGCTTGCTCGGGTTTAGGCTCAGAACCGCGATTCAAGTTTGCACGTAGCGGCTCAAACGAATCGCAACAAGTTAATACACACCACGCCTTACAGGCACTTTTATGCATGATGTGCAAAACGGGGTCTTCCAGCTTGCGCGGGTTAGGCTCAGAACTGCGGTTCAAGTTTGCACATAGCGGCTAAAATGAATCGCAACAAGGTAATACACACACAGCTTTACAGGCACTTTAAGCATGATGTGCAAAACGCGGTCATCCAGCTTGCTCGGGTTAGGCTCAGAAATGCGATTCAAGTTTGCACGTAGCGGCTAAAACGAATCGCACCAAGGTAACACACAAAGCCTTACAGGCACTTTTAGGCATGATGTGCAAAACGCGGTCATCCAGCTTGCTCGGGTTAGGCTCAGAACTGCGATTCAAGTTTGCACATAGCGGCTAAAACGAATCGCAACAAGTTAATATACACACAGCTTAACAGGCACTTTTAGGCATGATGTGCAAAACGCCGTCATCCAGCTTGCGCGGGTTAGGCTCAGAAATGCGATTCAAGTTTGCACGTAGCGGCTAAAACGAATCGCACCAAGGTAACACACAAAGCCTTACAGGCACTTTTAGGCATGATGTGCAAAACGCGGTCATCCAGCTTGCTCGGGTTAGGCTCAGAACTGCGATTCAAGTTTGCACATAGCGGCTAAAACGAATCGCAACAAGTTAATATACACACAGCTTAACAGGCACTTTTAGGCATGATGTGCAAAACGCGGTCATCCAGCTTGCTCGGGTTTAGGCTCAGAACCGCGATTCAAGTTTGCACGTAGCGGCTCAAACGAATCGCAACAAGTTAATACACACAAAGCCTTACAGGCTCTTTTAGGCATGATGTGCAAAACGCGGTCATCCAGCTTGCTCGGGTTAGGCTCAGAATAGCGATTCAAGTTTGCACGTAGCGGCTAAAACGAATCGGAACAAGTTAATACACACAAGGCCTACAGGCACTTTTAGGCATGATGTGCAAATAGGCGTCACTCAAGCTTGCGCGCGTTAGGCTCAGAACTGCGATTCAAGTTTGCACGTATCGGCTCAAACGAATCGCAACAAGTTAATACACACAAAGCTTTACAGGCTCTTTTAGGCATGATGCGCAAAACGCGGTCATCCAGCTTGCTCGGGTTAGGCTCAGAAATGAGATTCAAGTTTGCACATAGCGGCTAAAACAAATCGCAACAAGTTAATACACACAACGCCTTACAGGCACTTTAAGGCATGATGTGCAAAACGGGGTCTTCCAGCTTGCGCGGGTTAGGCGCAGAACTGCGATTCATGTTCGCATATAGCTGCTAAAACGAATCGGAATACACAACGCCTTACAGGCACATTTAGGCATGATATGCAAATAGGCGTCACTCAAGCTTGTTCTGGTTAGGCTCAGAACTGCGATTCAAGTTTGCACATAGCGGCTAAAACGAATCGCAACAAGTTAATACACACAACGCCTTACAGGCACTTTTAGGCATGATGGGCAAAACGGCTTCATCCAGCTTGCGCGGGCTAGGCGCAGAACTTCGATTTAAGTTTGCACATAGCGGCTCAGACGAATCGCAACAAGTTGATACACACAACGCCTTACAGGCAATTTTAGGCATGATGTGCAAAACGGGGTCATCCAGCTTGCTCGGGTTAGGCTCAGAAATGCGATTCAAGTTTGCACATAGCGGCTAAAACGAATCGCAACAAGTTAATACACACACAGCTTTACAGGCACTTTTAGGCATGATGTGCAAAACGCTGTCATCCAGCTTGCTCGGGTTAGGCTCAGAACTGCGATTCAAGTTTGCACGTAGCGGCTCAAACGAATCGCAACAAGTTAATACACACACAGCTTTACAGGCGCTTTTAGGCATGATGTGCAAAACGCGGTCATCCAGCTTGATCGGGTTAGGCTCAGAACTGCGGTTCAAGTTTGCACATAGCGGCTAAAACGAATCGCAACAAGGTAATACACACACAGCTTTACAGGCACTTTAAGCATGATGTGCAAAACGCGGTCATCCAGCTTGCTCGGGTTAGGCTCAGAACTGCGATTCAAGTTTGCACGTAGCGGCTCAAACGAATCGCAACAAGTTAGTACACACAACGCCTTACAGGCACTTTTAGGCATGATGTGCAAAACGGGGTCTTCCAGCTTGCGCGGGTTAGGCTCAGAAATGCGATTCAAGTTTGCACGTAGCGGCTCAAACGAATCGCAACAAGTTAATACACACAAAGCCTTACAGGCTCTTTTAGGCATGATGTGCAAAACGCGGTCATCCAGCTTGCTCGGGTTAGGCTCAGAATAGCGATTCAAGTTTGCACGTAGCGGCTAAGACGAATCGGAACAAGTTAATACACACAAGGCCTTACAGGCACTTTTAGGCATGATGTGCAAATTGGCGTCACTCAAGCTTGCGCGGGTTAGGCTCAGAACTGCGATTCAAGTTTGCACGTAGCGGCTCAAACGAATCGCAACAAGTTAATACACACAAAGCCTTACAGGCTCTTTTAGGCATGATGCGCAAAACGCGGTCATCCAGCTTGCTCGCGTTAGGCTCAGAAATGAGATTCAAGTTTGCACATAGCGGCTAAAACAAATCGCAACAAGTTAATACACAAAAGGCCTTACAGGCACTTTTAGGCATGATGTGCAAATAGGCGTCACTCAAGCTTGCGCGGGTTAGGCTCAGAACTGCGATTCAAGTTTGCACGTAGCGGCTCAAACGAATCGCAACAAGTTAATACACACAACGCCTTACAGGCACTTTTAGGCATGATGGGCAAAACGGCTTCATCCAGCTTGCGCGGGCTAGGCGCAGAACTTCGATTTAAGTTTGCACATAGCGGCTCAGACGAATCGCAACAAGTTGATACACACAACGCCTTACAGGCAATTTTAGGCATGATGTGCAAAACGGGGTCATCCAGCTTGCTCGGGTTAGGCTCAGAAATGCGATTCAAGTTTGCACATAGCGGCTAAAACGAATCGCAACAAGTTAATACACACACACAGCTTTACAGGCACTTTTAGGCATGATGTGCAAAACGCTGTCATCCAGCTTGCTCGGGTTAGGCTCAGAACTGCGATTCAAGTTTGCACGTAGCGGCTCAAACGAATCGCAACAAGTTAATACACACACAGCTTTACAGGCACTTTTAGGCATGATGTGCAAAACGCGGTCATCCAGCTTGATCGGGTTAGGCTCAGAACTGCGGTTCAAGTTTGCACATAGCGGCTAAAAGGAATCGCAACAAGGTAATACACACACAGCTTTACAGGCACTTTAAGCATGATGTGCAAAACGCGGTCATCCAGCTTGCTCGGGTTAGGCTCAGAACTGCGATTCAAGTTTGCACGTAGCGGCTCAAACGAATCGCAACAAGTTAGTACACACAACGCCTTACAGGCACTTTTAGGCATGATGTGCAAAAGGGGGTCTTCCAGCTTGCGCGGGTTAGGCTCAGAAATGCGATTCAGGTTTGCACGTAGCGGCTCAAACGAATCGCAACAAGTTAATACACACAAAGCCAGGCTCTTTTAGGCATGATGTGCAAAACGCGGTCATCCAGCTTGCTCGGGTTAGGCTCAGAATAGCGATTCAAGTTTGCACGTAGCGGCTAAAACGAATCGGAACAAGTTAATACACACAAGGCCTACAGGCACTTTTAGGCATGATGTGCAAATAGGCGTCACTCAAGCTTGCGCGCGTTAGGCTCAGAACTGCGATTCAAGTTTGCACGTATCGGCTCAAACGAATCGCAACAAGTTAATACACACAAAGCCTTACAGGCTCTTTTAGGCATGATGCGCAAAACGCGGTCATCCAGCTTGCTCGGGTTAGGCTCAGAAATGAGATTCAAGTTTGCACATAGCGGCTAAAACAAATCGCAACAAGTTAATACACACAACGCCTTACAGGCACTTTAAGGCATGATGTGCAAAACGGGGTCTTCCAGCTTGCGCGGGTTAGGCGCAGAACTGCGATTCATGTTCGCATATAGCTGCTAAAACGAATCGGAATACACAACGCCTTACAGGCACATTTAGGCATGATATGCAAATAGGCGTCACTCAAGCTTGTTCTGGTTAGGCTCAGAACTGCGATTCAAGTTTGCACATAGCGGCTAAAACGAATCGCAACAAGTTAATACACACAACGCCTTACAGGCACTTTTAGGCATGATGGGCAAAACGGCTTCATCCAGCTTGCGCGGGCTAGGCGCAGAACTTCGATTTAAGTTTGCACATAGCGGCTCAGACGAATCGCAACAAGTTGATACACACAACGCCTTACAGGCAATTTTAGGCATGATGTGCAAAACGGGGTCATCCAGCTTGCTCGGGTTAGGCTCAGAAATGCGATTCAAGTTTGCACATAGCGGCTAAAACGAATCGCAACAAGTTAATACACACACAGCTTTACAGGCACTTTTAGGCATGATGTGCAAAACGCTGTCATCCAGCTTGCTCGGGTTAGGCTCAGAACTGCGATTCAAGTTTGCACGTAGCGGCTCAAACGAATCGCAACAAGTTAATACACACACAGCTTTACAGGCGCTTTTAGGCATGATGTGCAAAACGCGGTCATCCAGCTTGATCGGGTTAGGCTCAGAACTGCGGTTCAAGTTTGCACGTAGCGGCTAAAACGAATCGCAACAAGGTAATACACACACAGCTTTACAGGCACTTTAAGCATGATGTGCAAAACGCTGTCATCCAGCTTGCTCGGGTTAGGCTCAGAACTGCGATTCAAGTTTGCACGTAGCGGCTCAAACGAATCGCAACAAGTTAGTACACACAACGCCTTACAGGCACTTTTAGGCATGATGTGCAAAACGGGGTCTTCCAGCTTGCGCGGGTTAGGCTCAGAAATGCGATTCAAGTTTGCACGTAGCGGCTAAGACGAATCGGAACAAGTTAATACACACAAGGCCTTACAGGCTCTTTTAGGCATGATGTGCAAAACGCGGTCATCCAGCTTGCTCGGGTTAGGCTCAGAATAGCGATTCAAGTTTGCACGTAGCGGCTAAGACGAATCGGAACAAGTTAATACACACAAGGCCTTACAGGCACTTTTAGGCATGATGTGCAAATTGGCGTCACTCAAGCTTGCGCGGGTTAGGCTCAGAACTGCGATTCAAGTTTGCACGTAGCGGCTCAAACGAATCGCAACAAGTTAATACACACAAAGCCTTACAGGCTCTTTTAGGCATGATGCGCAAAACGCGGTCATCCAGCTTGCTCGCGTTAGGCTCAGAAATGAGATTCAAGTTTGCACATAGCGGCTAAAACAAATCGCAGCAAGTTAATACACAAAAGGCCTTACAGGCACTTTTAGGCATGATGTGCAAATAGGCGTCACTCAAGCTTGCGCGGGTTAGGCTCAGAACTGCGATTCAAGTTTGCACGTAGCGGCTCAAACGAATCGCAACAAGTTAATACACACAACGCCTTACAGGCACTTTTAGGCATGATGGGCAAAACGGCTTCATCCAGCTTGCGCGGGCTAGGCGCAGAACTTCGATTTAAGTTTGCACATAGCGGCTCAGACGAATCGCAACAAGTTGATACACACAACGCCTTACAGGCAATTTTAGGCATGATGTGCAAAACGGGGTCATCCAGCTTGCTCGGGTTAGGCTCAGAAATGCGATTCAAGTTTGCACATAGCGGCTAAAACGAATCGCAACAAGTTAATACACACACAGCTTTACAGGCACTTTTAGGCATGATGTGCAAAACGCTGTCATCCAGCTTGCTCGGGTTAGGCTCAGAACTGCGATTCAAGTTTGCACGTAGCGGCTCAAACGAATCGCAACAAGTTAATACACACACAGCTTTACAGGCACTTTTAGGCATGATGTGCAAAAGGGGGTCTTCCAGCTTGCGCGGGTTAGGCTCAGAAATGCGATTCAGGTTTGCACGTAGCGGCTCAAACGAATCGCAACAAGTTAATACACACAAAGCCAGGCTCTTTTAGGCATGATGTGCAAAACGCGGTCATCCAGCTTGCTCGGGTTAGGCTCAGAATAGCGATTCAAGTTTGCACGTAGCGGCTAAAACGAATCGGAACAAGTTAATACACACAAGGCCTACAGGCACTTTTAGGCATGATGTGCAAATAGGCGTCACTCAAGCTTGCGCGCGTTAGGCTCAGAACTGCGATTCAAGTTTGCACGTATCGGCTCAAACGAATCGCAACAAGTTAATACACACAAAGCCTTACAGGCTCTTTTAGGCATGATGCGCAAAACGCGGTCATCCAGCTTGCTCGGGTTAGGCTCAGAAATGAGATTCAAGTTTGCACATAGCGGCTAAAACAAATCGCAACAAGTTAATACACACAACGCCTTACAGGCACTTTAAGGCATGATGTGCAAAACGGGGTCTTCCAGCTTGCGCGGGTTAGGCGCAGAACTGCGATTCATGTTCGCATATAGCTGCTAAAATGAATCGGAATACACAACGCCTTACAGGCACATTTAGGCATGATATGCAAATAGGCGTCACTCAAGCTTGTTCTGGTTAGGCTCAGAACTGCGATTCAAGTTTGCACATAGCGGCTCAGACGAACCGCAACAAGTTGATACACACAACGCCTTACAGGCAATTTTAGGCATGATGTGCAAAACGGGGTCATCCAGCTTGCTCGGGTTAGGCTCAGAAATGCGATTCAAGTTTGCACATAGCGGCTAAAACGAATCGCAACAAGTTGATACACACACAGCTTTACAGGCACTTTTAGGCATGATGTGCAAAACGCTGTCATCCAGCTTGCTCGGGTTAGGCTCAGAACTGCGATTCAAGTTTGCACGTAGCGGCTCAAACGAATCGCAACAAGTTAATACACACACAGCTTTACAGGCACTTTTAGGCATGATGTGCAAAACGCGGTCATCCAGCTTGATCGGGTTAGGCTCAGAACTGCGGTTCAAGTTTGCACGTAGCGGCTAAAACGAATCGCAACAAGGTAATACACACACAGCTTTACAGGCACTTTAAGCATGATGTGCAAAACGCGGTCATCCAGCTTGCTCGGGTTAGGCTCAGAACTGCGATTCAAGTTTGCACGTAGCGGCTCAAACGAATCGCAACAAGTTAGTACACACAACGCCTTACAGGCACTTTTAGGCATGATGTGCAAAACGGGGTCTTCCAGCTTGCGCGGGTTAGGCTCAGAAATGCGATTCAAGTTTGCACGTAGCGGCTAAGACGAATCGGAACAAGTTAATACACACAAGGCCTTACAGGCTCTTTTAGGCATGATGTGCAAAACGCGGTCATCCAGCTTGCTCGGGTTAGGCTCAGAATAGCGATTCAAGTTTGCACGTAGCGGCTAAGACGAATCGGAACAAGTTAATACACACAAGGCCTTACAGGCACTTTTAGGCATGATGTGCAAATTGGCGTCACTCAAGCTTGCGCGGGTTAGGCTCAGAACTGCGATTCAAGTTTGCACGTAGCGGCTAAAACAAATCGCAACAAGTTAATACACACAACGCCTTACAGGCACTTTTAGGCATGATGGGCAAAACGGCTTCATCCAGCTTGCGCGGGCTAGGCGCAGAACTTCGATTTAAGTTTGCACATAGCGGCTCAGACGAATCGCAACAAGTTGATACACACAACGCCTTACAGGCAATTTTAGGCATGATGTGCAAAACGCTGTCATCCAGCTTGCTCGGGTTAGGCTCAGAACTGCGATTCAAGTTTGCACGTAGCGGCTCAAACGAATCGCAACAAGTTAATACACACACAGCTTTACAGGCACTTTTAGGCATGATGTGCAAAACGCGGTCATCCAGCTTGATCGGGTTAGGCTCAGAACTGCGGTTCAAGTTTGCACATAGCGGCTAAAAGGAATCGCAACAAGGTAATACACACACAGCTTTACAGGCACTTTAAGCATGATGTGCAAAACGCGGTCATCCAGCTTGCTCGGGTTAGGCTCAGAACTGCGATTCAAGTTTGCACGTAGCGGCTCAAACGAATCGCAACAAGTTAGTACACACAACGCCTTACAGGCACTTTTAGGCATGATGTGCAAAACGGGGTCTTCCAGCTTGCGCGGGTTAGGCTCAGAAATGCGATTCAAGTTTGCACGTAGCGGCTCAAACGAATCGCAACAAGTTAATACACACAAAGCCTTACAGGCTCTTTTAGGCATGATGTGCAAAACGCGGTCATCCAGCTTGCTCGGGTTAGGCTCAGAATAGCGATTCAAGTTTGCACGTAGCGGCTAAGACGAATCGGAACAAGGCCTTACAGGCACTTTTAGGCATGATGTGCAAATTGGCGTCACTCAAGCTTGCGCGGGTTAGGCTCAGAACTGCGATTCAAGTTTGCACGTAGCGGCTCAAACGAATCGCAACAAGTTAATACACACAAAGCCTTACAGGCTCTTTTAGGCATGATGCGCAAAACGCGGTCATCCAGCTTGCTCGCGTTAGGCTCAGAAATGAGATTCAAGTTTGCACATAGCGGCTAAAACAAATCGCAACAAGTTAATACACAAAAGGCCTTACAGGCACTTTTAGGCATGATGTGCAAATAGGCGTCACTCAAGCTTGCGCGGGTTAGGCTCAGAACTGCGATTCAAGTTTGCACGTAGCGGCTCAAACGAATCGCAACAAGTTAATACACACAACGCCTTACAGGCACTTTTAGGCATGATGGGCAAAACGGCTTCATCCAGCTTGCGCGGGCTAGGCGCAGAACTTCGATTTAAGTTTGCACATAGCGGCTCAGACGAATCGCAACAAGTTGATACACACAACGCCTTACAGGCAATTTTAGGCATGATGTGCAAAACGGGGTCATCCAGCTTGCTCGGGTTAGGCTCAGAAATGCGATTCAAGTTTGCACATAGCGGCTAAAACGAATCGCAACAAGTTAATACACACACAGCTTTACAGGCACTTTTAGGCATGATGTGCAAAACGCTGTCATCCAGCTTGCTCGGGTTAGGCTCAGAACTGCGATTCAAGTTTGCACGTAGCGGCTCAAACGAATCGCAACAAGTTAATACACACACAGCTTTACAGGCACTTTTAGGCATGATGTGCAAAACGCGGTCATCCAGCTTGATCGGGTTAGGCTCAGAACTGCGGTTCAAGTTTGCACATAGCGGCTAAAAGGAATCGCAACAAGGTAATACACACACAGCTTTACAGGCACTTTAAGCATGATGTGCAAAACGCGGTCATCCAGCTTGCTCGGGTTAGGCTCAGAACTGCGATTCAAGTTTGCACGTAGCGGCTCAAACGAATCGCAACAATTTAGTACACACAACGCCTTAAAGGCACTTTTAGGCATGATGTGCAAAAGGGGGTCTTCCAGCTTGCGCGGGTTAGGCTCAGAAATGCGATTCAAGTTTGCACGTAGCGGCTCAAACGAATCGCAACAAGTTAATACACACAAAGCCTTACAGGCTCTTTTAGGCATGATGTGCAAAACGCGGTCATCCAGCTTGCTCGGGTTAGGCTCAGAATAGCGATTCAAGTTTGCACGTAGCGGCTAAAACGAATCGGAACAAGTTAATACACACAAGGCCTTACAGGCACTTTTAGGCATGATGTGCAAATAGGCGTCACTCAAGCTTGCGCGCGTTAGGCTCAGAACTGCGATTCATGTTCGCATATAGCTGCTAAAACGAATCGGAATACACAACGCCTTACAGGCACATTTAGGCATGATATGCAAATAGGCGTCACTCAAGCTTGTTCTGGTTAGGCTCAGAACTGTGATTCAAGTTTGCACATAGCGGCTAAAACGAATCGCAACAAGTTAATACACACAACGCCTTACAGGCACTTTTAGGCATAATGGGAAACGGCTTCATCCAGCTTCCGCGGGTTAGGCGCAGAACTTCGATTTAAGTTTGCACATAGCGGCTCAGACGAATCGCAACAAGTTGATACACACAACGCCTTACAGGCAATTTCAGGCATGATGTGCAAAACGGGGTCATCCAGCTTGCGAGGGTTAGGCGCAGAACTGCGATTCAAGTTCGCATATAGCTGCTAAAACGAATCGGAACACACGCCTTACAGGCACTTTTAAGCATGATGTGCAAATAGGCGTCACTCAAGCTTGCGCGGGTTAGGCTCAGAACTGCGATTCAAGTTTGCACGTAGCGGGTAAAACGAATCGCAACAAGTTAATACACACAAAGCCTTACAGGCACTTTTAGGCATGATGTGCAAAACGCGGTCATCCAGCTTGCGCGGTTAGGCTCAGAAATTCGATTCAAGTTTGTACGTAGCGGCTCGAACGAATCGCAACAAGTTAATACACACAATGCCTTACAGGCACTTTTAGGCATGATGTGCAAAACGCCGTCATCCAGCTTGCGCGGGTTAGGCTCAGAAATGTGATTCAAGTTTGCACGTAGCGGCTAAAACGAATCGCACCAAGGTAACACACAAAGCCTTACAGGCACTTTTAGGCATGATGTGCAAAACGCGGTCATCCAGCTTGCTCGGGTTAGGCTCAGAAATGCGATTCAAGTTTGCACATAGCGGCTAAAACGAATCGCAACAAGTTAATATACACACAGCTTTACAGGCACTTTTAGGCATGATGTGCAAAACGCGGTCATCCAGCTTGCTCGGGTTAGGCTCAGAACCGCGATTCAAGTTTGCACGTAGCGGCTCAAACGAATCGCAACAAGTTAATACACACCACGCCTTACAGGCACTTTTAGGCATGATGTGCAAAACGGGGTCTTCCAGCTTGCGCGGGTTAGGCTCAGAACTGCGGTTCAAGTTTGCACATAGCGGCTAAAACGAATCGCAACAAGGTAATACACACACAGCTTTACAGGCACTTTAAGCATGATGTGCAAAACGCGGTCATCCAGCTTGCTCGGGTTAGGCTCAGAACTGCGATTCAAGTTTGCACGTAGCGGCTCAAACGAATCGCAACAAGTTAGTACACACAACGCCTTACAGGCACTTTTAGGCATGATGTGCAAAAGGGGGTCTTCCAGCTTGCGCGGGTTAGGCTCAGAAATGCGATTCAAGTTTGCACGTAGCGGCTCAAACGAATCGCAACAAGTTAATACACACAAAGCCTTACAGGCTCTTTTAGGCATGATGTGCAAAACGCGGTCATCCAGCTTGCTCGGGTTAGGCTCAGAATAGCGATTCAAGTTTGCACGTAGCGGCTAAAACGAATCGGAACAAGTTAATACACACAAGGCCTACAGGCACTTTTAGGCATGATGTGCAAATAGGCGTCACTCAAGCTTGCGCGCGTTAGGCTCAGAACTGCGATTCAAGTTTGCACGTATCGGCTCAAACGAATCGCAACAAGTTAATACACACAAAGCCTTACAGGCTCTTTTAGGCATGATGCGCAAAACGCGGTCATCCAGCTTGCTCGGGTTAGGCTCAGAAATGAGATTCAAGTTTGCACATAGCGGCTAAAACAAATCGCAACAAGTTAATACACACAACGCCTTACAGGCACTTTAAGGCATGATGTGCAAAACGGGGTCTTCCAGCTTGCGCGGGTTAGGCGCAGAACTGCGATTCATGTTCGCATATAGCTGCTAAAACGAATCGGAATACACAACGCCTTACAGGCACATTTAGGCATGATATGCAAATAGGCGTCACTCAAGCTTGTTCTGGTTAGGCTCAGAACTGCGATTCAAGTTTGCACATAGCGGCTAAAACGAATCGCAACAAGTTAATACACACAACGCCTTACAGGCACTTTTAGGCATGATGGGCAAAACGGCTTCATCCAGCTTGCGCGGGCTAGGCGCAGAACCTCGATTTAAGTTTGCACATAGCGGCTCAGACGAATCGCAACAAGTTGATACACACAACGCCTTACAGGCAATTTTAGGCATGATGTGCAAAACGGGGTCATCCAGCTTGCTCGGGTTAGGCTCAGAAATGCGATTCAAGTTTGCACATAGCGGCTAAAACGAATCGCAACAAGTTAATACACACACAGCTTTACAGGCACTTTTAGGCATGATGTGCAAAACGCTGTCATCCAGCTTGCTCGGGTTAGGCTCAGAACTGCGATTCAAGTTTGCACGTAGCGGCTCAAACGAATCGCAACAAGTTAATACACACACAGCTTTACAGGCGCTTTTAGGCATGATGTGCAAAACGCGGTCATCCAGCTTGATCGGGTTAGGCTCAGAACTGCGGTTCAAGTTTGCACGTAGCGGCTAAAACGAATCGCAACAAGGTAATACACACACAGCTTTACAGGCACTTTAAGCATGATGTGCAAAACGCGGTCATCAAGCTTGCTCGGGTTAGGCTCAGAACTGCGATTCAAGTTTGCACGTAGCGGCTCAAACGAATCGCAACAAGTTAGTACACACAACGCCTTACAGGCACTTTTAGGCATGATGTGCAAAACGGGGTCTTCCAGCTTGCGCGGGTTAGGCTCAGAAATGCGATTCAAGTTTGCACGTAGCGGCTCAAACGAATCGCAACAAGTTAATACACACAAAGCCTTACAGGCTCTTTTAGGCATGATGTGCAAAACGCGGTCATCCAGCTTGCTCGGGTTAGGCTCAGAATAGCGATTCAAGTTTGCACGTAGCGGCTAAGACGAATCGGAACAAGTTAATACACACAAGGCCTTACAGGCACTTTTAGGCATGATGTGCAAATTGGCGTCACTCAAGCTTGCGCGGGTTAGGCTCAGAACTGCGATTCAAGTTTGCACGTAGCGGCTCAAACGAATCGCAACAAGTTAATACACACAAAGCCTTACAGGCTCTTTTAGGCATGATGCGCAAAACGCGGTCATCCAGCTTGCTCGCGTTAGGCTCAGAAATGAGATTCAAGTTTGCACATAGCGGCTAAAACAAATCGCAACAAGTTAATACACAAAAGGCCTTACAGGCACTTTTAGGCATGATGTGCAAATAGGCGTCACTCAAGCTTGCGCGGGTTAGGCTCAGAACTGCGATTCAAGTTTGCACGTAGCGGCTCAAACGAATCGCAACAAGTTAATACACACAACGCCTTACAGGCACTTTTAGGCATGATGGGCAAAACGGCTTCATCCAGCTTGCGCGGGCTAGGCGCAGAACTTCGATTTAAGTTTGCACATAGCGGCTCAGACGAATCGCAACAAGTTGATACACACAACGCCTTACAGGCAATTTTAGGCATGATGTGCAAAACGGGGTCATCCAGCTTGCTCGGGTTAGGCTCAGAAATGCGATTCAAGTTTGCACATAGCGGCTAAAACGAATCGCAACAAGTTAATACACACACAGCTTTACAGGCACTTTTAGGCATGATGTGCAAAACGCTGTCATCCAGCTTGCTCGGGTTAGGCTCAGAACTGCGATTCAAGTTTGCACGTAGCGGCTCAAACGAATCGCAACAAGTTAATACACACACAGCTTTACAGGCACTTTTAGGCATGATGTGCAAAACGCGGTCATCCAGCTTGATCGGGTTAGGCTCAGAACTGCGGTTCAAGTTTGCACATAGCGGCTAAAAGGAATCGCAACAAGGTAATACACACACAGCTTTACAGGCACTTTAAGCATGATGTGCAAAACGCGGTCATCCAGCTTGCTCGGGTTAGGCTCAGAACTGCGATTCAAGTTTGCACGTAGCGGCTCAAACGAATCGCAACAATTTAGTACACACAACGCCTTAAAGGCACTTTTAGGCATGATGTGCAAAAGGGGGTCTTCCAGCTTGCGCGGGTTAGGCTCAGAAATGCGATTCAAGTTTGCACGTAGCGGCTCAAACGAATCGCAACAAGTTAATACACACAAAGCCTTACAGGCTCTTTTAGGCATGATGTGCAAAACGCGGTCATCCAGCTTGCTCGGGTTAGGCTCAGAATAGCGATTCAAGTTTGCACGTAGCGGCTAAAACGAATCGGAACAAGTTAATACACACAAGGCCTTACAGGCACTTTTAGGCATGATGTGCAAATAGGCGTCACTCAAGCTTGCGCGCGTTAGGCTCAGAACTGCGATTCAAGTTTGCACGTAGCGGCTCAAACGAATCGCAACAAGTTAATACACACAAAGCCTTACAGGCTCTTTTAGGCATGATGCGCAAAATGCGGTCATCCAGCTTCCTCGGGCTAGGCTCAGAAATGAGATTCAAGTTTGCACATAGCGGCTAAAACAAATCGCAACAAGTTAATACACACTACGCCTTACAGGCACTTTAAGGCATGATGTGCAAAACGGGGTCTTCCAGCTTGCGGGGGTTAGGCGCAGAACTGCGATTCATGTTCGCATATAGCTGCTAAAACGAATCGGAATACACAACGCCTTACAGGCACATTAAGGCATGATATGCAAATAGGCGTCACTCAAGCTTGTTCTGGTTAGGCTCACAACTGCGATTTAAGTTTGCACATAGCGGCTCAGACGAATCGCAACAAGTTGATACACACAACGCCTTACAGGCAATTTTAGGCATGATGTGCAAAACGGGGTCATCCAGCTTGCTCGGGTTAGGCTCAGAAATGCGATTCAAGTTTGCACATAGCGGCTAAAACGAATCGCAACAAGTTAATACACACACAGCTTTACAGGCACTTTTAGGCATGATGTGCAAAACGCGGTCATCCAACTTGCTCGGATTAGGCTCAGAACTGCGATTCAAGTTTGCACGTAGCGGCTCAAACGAATCGCAACAAGCTAATACACACACAGCTTTACAGGCACTTTTAGGCATGATGTGCAAAACGCGGTCATCCAGCTTGCTCGGGTTAGGCTCAGAAATGCGGTTCAAGTTTGCACATAGCGGCTAAAACAAATCGCAACAAGTTAATACACACAACGCCTTACAGGCACTTTAAGGCATGATGTGCAAAACGGGGTCTTCCAGCTTGCGCGGGTTAGGCGCAGAACTGCGATTCATGTTCGCATATAGCTGCTAAAACGAATCGGAATACACAACGCCTTACAGGCACATTTAGGCATGATATGCAAATAGGCGTCACTCAAGCTTGTTCTGGTTAGGCTCAGAACTGTGATTCAAGTTTGCACATAGCGGCTAAAACGAATCGCAACAAGTTAATACACACAACGCCTTACAGGCACTTTTAGGCATAATGGGAAACGGCTTCATCCAGCTTCCGCGGGTTAGGCGCAGAACTTCGATTTAAGTTTGCACATAGCGACTCAGACGAATCGCAACAAGTTGATACACACAACGCCTTACAGGCAATTTCAGGCATGATGTGCAAAACGGGGTCATCCAGCTTGCGAGGGTTAGGCGCAGAACTGCGATTCAAGTTCGCATATAGCTGCTAAAACGAATCGGAACACACGCCTTACAGGCACTTTTAAGCATGATGTGCAAATAGGCGTCACTCAAGCTTGCGCGGGTTAGGCTCAGAACTGCGATTCAAGTTTGCACATAGCGGGTAAAACGAATCGCAACAAGTTAATACACACAAAGCCTTACAGGCACTTTTAGGCATGATGTGCAAAACGCGGTCATCCAGCTTGCGCGGGTTAGGCTCAGAAATTCGATTCAAGTTTGTACGTAGCGGCTCGAACGAATCGCAACAAGTTAATACACACAATGCCTTACAGGCACTTTTAGGCATGATGTGCAAAACGCCGTCATCCAGCTTGCGCGGGTTAGGCTCAGAAATGCGATTCAAGTTTGCACGTAGCGGCTAAAACGAATCGCACCAAGGTAACACACAAAGCCTTACAGGCACTTTTAGGCATGATGTGCAAAACGCGGTCATCCAGCTTGCTCGGGTTAGGCTCAGAACTGCGATTCAAGTTTGCACATAGCGGCTAAAACGAATCGCAACAAGTTAATATACACACAGCTTAACAGGCACTTTTAGGCATGATGTGCAAAACGCGGTCATCCAGCTTGCTCGGGTTAGGCTCAGAACCGCGATTCAAGTTTGCACGTAGCGGCTCAAACGAATCGCAACAAGTTAATACACACCACGCCTTACAGGCACTTTTATGCATGATGTGCAAAACGGGGTCTTCCAGCTTGCGCGGGTTAGGCTCAGAACTGCGGTTCAAGTTTGCACATAGCGGCTAAAATGAATCGCAACAAGGTAATACACACACAGCTTTACAGGCACTTTAAGCATGATGTGCAAAACGCGGTCATCCAGCTTGCTCGGGTTAGGCTCAGAACTGCGATTCAAGTTTGTACGTAGCGGCTCAAACGAATCGCAACAAGTTAGTACACACAACGCCTTACAGGCACTTTTAGGCATGATGTGCAAAAGGGGGTCTTCCAGCTTGCGCGGGTTAGGCTCAGAAATGCGATTCAAGTTTGCACGTAGCGGCTCAAACGAATCGCAACAAGTTAATACACACAAAGCCTTACAGGCTCTTTTAGGCATGATGTGCAAAACGCGGTCATCCAGCTTGCTCGGGTTAGGCTCAGAATAGCGATTCAAGTTTGCACGTAGCGGCTAAAACGAATCGGAACAAGTTAATACACACAAGGCCTACAGGCACTTTTAGGCATGATGTGCAAATAGGCGTCACTCAAGCTTGCGCGCGTTAGGCTCAGAACTGCGATTCAAGTTTGCACGTATCGGCTCAAACGAATCGCAACAAGTTAATACACACAAAGCTTTACAGGCTCTTTTAGGCATGATGCGCAAAACGCGGTCATCCAGCTTGCTCGGGTTAGGCTCAGAAATGAGATTCAAGTTTGCACATAGCGGCTAAAACAAATCGCAACAAGTTAATACACACAACGCCTTACAGGCACTTTAAGGCATGATGTGCAAAACGGGGTCTTCCATCTTGCGCGGGTTAGGCGCAGAACTGCGATTCATGTTCGCATATAGCTGCTAAAACGAATCGGAATACACAACGCCTTACAGGCACATTTAGGCATGATATGCAAATAGGCGTCACTCAAGCTTGTTCTGGTTAGGCTCAGAACTGCGATTCAAGTTTGCACATAGCGGCTAAAACGAATCGCAACAAGTTAATACACACAACGCCTTACAGGCACTTTTAGGCATGATGGGCAAAACGGCTTCATCCAGCTTGCGCGGGCTAGGCGCAGAACTTCGATTTAAGTTTGCACATAGCGGCTCAGACGAATCGCAACAAGTTGATACACACAACGCCTTACAGGCAATTTTAGGCATGATGTGCAAAACGGGGTCATCCAGCTTGCTCGGGTTAGGCTCAGAAATGCGATTCAAGTTTGCACATAGCGGCTAAAACGAATCGCAACAAGTTAATACACACACAGCTTTACAGGCACTTTTAGGCATGATGTGCAAAACGCTGTCATCCAGCTTGCTCGGGTTAGGCTCAGAACTGCGATTCAAGTTTGCACGTAGCGGCTCAAACGAATCGCAACAAGTTAATACACACACAGCTTTACAGGCGCTTTTAGGCATGATGTGCAAAACGCGGTCATCCAGCTTGATCGGGTTAGGCTCAGAACTGCGGTTCAAGTTTGCACATAGCGGCTAAAACGAATCGCAACAAGGTAATACACACACAGCTTTACAGGCACTTTAAGCATGATGTGCAAAACGCGGTCATCCAGCTTGCTCGGGTTAGGCTCAGAACTGCGATTCAAGTTTGCACGTAGCGGCTCAAACGAATCGCAACAAGTTAGTACACACAACGCCTTACAGGCACTTTTAGGCATGATGTGCAAAACGGGGTCTTCCAGCTTGCGCGGGTTAGGCTCAGAAATGCGATTCAAGTTTGCACGTAGCGGCTCAAACGAATCGCAACAAGTTAATACACACAAAGCCTTACAGGCTCTTTTAGGCATGATGTGCAAAACGCGGTCATCCAGCTTGCTCGGGTTAGGCTCAGAATAGCGATTCAAGTTTGCACGTAGCGGCTAAGACGAATCGGAACAAGTTAATACACAAAAGGCCTTACAGGCACTTTTAGGCATGATGTGCAAATTGGCGTCACTCAAGCTTGCGCGGGTTAGGCTCAGAACTGCGATTCAAGTTTGCACGTAGCGGCTCAAACGAATCGCAACAAGTTAATACACACAAAGCCTTACAGGCTCTTTTAGGCATGATGCGCAAAACGCGGTCATCCAGCTTGCTCGCGTTAGGCTCAGAAATGAGATTCAAGTTTGCACATAGCGGCTAAAACAAATCGCAACAAGTTAATACACAAAAGGCCTTACAGGCACTTTTAGGCATGATGTGCAAATAGGCGTCACTCAAGCTTGCGCGGGTTAGGCTCAGAACTGCGATTCAAGTTTGCACGTAGCGGCTCAAACGAATCGCAACAAGTTAATACACACAACGCCTTACAGGCACTTTTAGGCATGATGGGCAAAACGGCTTCATCCAGCTTGCGCGGGCTAGGCGCAGAACTTCGATTTAAGTTTGCACATAGCGGCTCAGACGAATCGCAACAAGTTGATACACACAACGCCTTACAGGCAATTTTAGGCATGATGTGCAAAACGGGGTCATCCAGCTTGCTCGGGTTAGGCTCAGAAATGCGATTCAAGTTTGCACATAGCGGCTAAAACGAATCGCAACAAGTTAATACACACACAGCTTTACAGGCACTTTTAGGCATGATGTGCAAAACGCTGTCATCCAGCTTGCTCGGGTTAGGCTCAGAACTGCGATTCAAGTTTGCACGTAGCGGCTCAAACGAATCGCAACAAGTTAATACACACACAGCTTTACAGGCACTTTTAGGCATGATGTGCAAAACGCGGTCATCCAGCTTGATCGGGTTAGGCTCAGAACTGCGGTTCAAGTTTGCACATAGCGGCTAAAAGGAATCGCAACAAGGTAATACACACACAGCTTTACAGGCACTTTAAGCATGATGTGCAAAACGCGGTCATCCAGCTTGCTCGGGTTAGGCTCAGAACTGCGATTCAAGTTTGCACGTAGCGGCTCAAACGAATCGCAACAAGTTAGTACACACAACGCCTTACAGGCACTTTTAGGCATGATGTGCAAAAGGGGGTCTTCCAGCTTGCGCGGGTTAGGCTCAGAAATGCGATTCAAGTTTGCACGTAGCGGCTCAAACGAATCGCAACAAGTTAATACACACAAAGCCAGGCTCTTTTAGGCATGATGTGCAAAACGCGGTCATCCAGCTTGCTCGGGTTAGGCTCAGAATAGCGATTCAAGTTTGCACGTAGCGGCTAAAACGAATCGGAACAAGTTAATACACACAAGGCCTACAGGCACTTTTAGGCATGATGTGCAAATAGGCGTCACTCAAGCTTGCGCGCGTTAGGCTCAGAACTGCGATTCAAGTTTGCACGTATCGGCTCAAACGAATCGCAACAAGTTAATACACACAAAGCCTTACAGGCTCTTTTAGGCATGATGCGCAAAACGCGGTCATCCAGCTTGCTCGGGTTAGGCTCAGAAATGAGATTCAAGTTTGCACATAGCGGCTAAAACAAATCGCAACAAGTTAATACACACAACGCCTTACAGGCACTTTAAGGCATGATGTGCAAAACGGGGTCTTCCAGCTTGCGCGGGTTAGGCGCAGAACTGCGATTCATGTTCGCATATAGCTGCTAAAACGAATCGGAATACACAACGCCTTACAGGCACATTTAGGCATGATATGCAAATAGGCGTCACTCAAGCTTGTTCTGGTTAGGCTCAGAACTGCGATTCAAGTTTGCACATAGCGGCTAAAACGAATCGCAACAAGTTAATACACACAACGCCTTACAGGCACTTTTAGGCATGATGGGCAAAACGGCTTCATCCAGCTTGCGCGGGCTAGGCGCAGAACTTCGATTTAAGTTTGCACATAGCGGCTCAGACGAATCGCAACAAGTTGATACACACAACGCCTTACAGGCAATTTTAGGCATGATGTGCAAAACGGGGTCATCCAGCTTGCTCGGGTTAGGCTCAGAAATGCGATTCAAGTTTGCACATAGCGGCTAAAACGAATCGCAACAAGTTAATACACACACAGCTTTACAGGCACTTTTAGGCATGATGTGCAAAACGCTGTCATCCAGCTTGCTCGGGTTAGGCTCAGAACTGCGATTCAAGTTTGCACGTAGCGGCTCAAACGAATCGCAACAAGTTAATACACACACAGCTTTACAGGCGCTTTTAGGCATGATGTGCAAAACGCGGTCATCCAGCTTGATCGGGTTAGGCTCAGAACTGCGGTTCAAGTTTGCACATAGCGGCTAAAACGAATCGCAACAAGGTAATACACACACAGCTTTACAGGCACTTTAAGCATGATGTGCAAAACGCGGTCATCCAGCTTGCTCGGGTTAGGCTCAGAACTGCGATTCAAGTTTGCACGTAGCGGCTCAAACGAATCGCAACAAGTTAGTACACACAACGCCTTACAGGCACTTTTAGGCATGATGTGCAAAACGGGGTCTTCCAGCTTGCGCGGGTTAGGCTCAGAAATGCGATTCAAGTTTGCACGTAGCGGCTCAAACGAATCGCAACAAGTTAATACACACAAAGCCTTACAGGCTCTTTTAGGCATGATGTGCAAAACGCGGTCATCCAGCTTGCTCGGGTTAGGCTCAGAATAGCGATTCAAGTTTGCACGTAGCGGCTAAGACGAATCGGAACAAGTTAATACACACAAGGCCTTACAGGCACTTTTAGGCATGATGTGCAAATTGGCGTCACTCAAGCTTGCGCGGGTTAGGCTCAGAACTGCGATTCAAGTTTGCACGTAGCGGCTCAAACGAATCGCAACAAGTTAATACACACAAAGCCTTACAGGCTCTTTTAGGCATGATGCGCAAAACGCGGTCATCCAGCTTGCTCGCGTTAGGCTCAGAAATGAGATTCAAGTTTGCACATAGCGGCTAAAACAAATCGCAACAAGTTAATACACAAAAGGCCTTACAGGCACTTTTAGGCATGATGTGCAAATAGGCGTCACTCAAGCTTGCGCGGGTTAGGCTCAGAACTGCGATTCAAGTTTGCACGTAGCGGCTCAAACGAATCGCAACAAGTTAATACACACAACGCCTTACAGGCACTTTTAGGCATGATGGGCAAAACGGCTTCATCCAGCTTGCGCGGGCTAGGCGCAGAACTTCGATTTAAGTTTGCACATAGCGGCTCAGACGAATCGCAACAAGTTGATACACACAACGCCTTACAGGCAATTTTAGGCATGATGTGCAAAACGGGGTCATCCAGCTTGCTCGGGTTAGGCTCAGAAATGCGATTCAAGTTTGCACATAGCGGCTAAAACGAATCGCAACAAGTTAATACACACACAGCTTTACAGGCACTTTTAGGCATGATGTGCAAAACGCTGTCATCCAGCTTGCTCGGGTTAGGCTCAGAACTGCGATTCAAGTTTGCACGTAGCGGCTCAAACGAATCGCAACAAGTTAATACACACACAGCTTTACAGGCACTTTTAGGCATGATGTGCAAAACGCGGTCATCCAGCTTGATCGGGTTAGGCTCAGAACTGCGGTTCAAGTTTGCACATAGCGGCTAAAAGGAATCGCAACAAGGTAATACACACACAGCTTTACAGGCACTTTAAGCATGATGTGCAAAACGCGGTCATCCAGCTTGCTCGGGTTAGGCTCAGAAATGAGATTCAAGTTTGCACATAGCGGCTAAAACAAATCGCAACAAGTTAATACACACAACGCCTTACAGGCACTTTAAGGCATGATGTGCAAAACGGGGTCTTCCAGCTTGCGCGGGTTAGGCGCAGAACTGCGATTCATGTTCGCATATAGCTGCTAAAACGAATCGGAATACACAACGCCTTACAGGCACATTTAGGCATGATATGCAAATAGGCGTCACTCAAGCTTGTTCTGGTTAGGCTCAGAACTGCGATTCAAGTTTGCACATAGCGGCTAAAACGAATCGCAACAAGTTAATACACACAACGCCTTACAGGCACTTTTAGGCATGATGGGCAAAACGGCTTCATCCAGCTTGCGCGGGCTAGGCGCAGAACTTCGATTTAAGTTTGCACATAGCGGCTCAGACGAATCGCAACAAGTTGATACACACAACGCCTTACAGGCAATTTTAGGCATGATGTGCAAAACGGGGTCATCCAGCTTGCTCGGGTTAGGCTCAGAAATGCGATTCAAGTTTTCACATAGCGGCTAAAACGAATCGCAACAAGTTAATACACACACAGCTTTACAGGCACTTTTAGGCATGATGTGCAAAACGCTGTCATCCAGCTTGCTCGGGTTAGGCTCAGAACTGCGATTCAAGTTTGCACGTAGCGGCTCAAACGAATCGCAACAAGTTAATACACACACAGCTTTACAGGCACTTTTAGGCATGATGTGCAAAACGCGGTCATCCAGCTTGATCGGGTTAGGCTCAGAACTGCGGTTCAAGTTTGCACATAGCGGCTAAAACGAATCGCAACAAGGTAATACACACACAGCTTTACAGGCACTTTAAGCATGATGTGCAAAACGGGGTCTTCCAGCTTGCGCGGGTTAGGCTCAGAAATGCGATTCAAGTTTGCACGTAGCGGCTCAAACGAATCGCAACAAGTTAATACACACAAAGCCTTACAGGCTCTTTTAGGCATGATGTGCAAAACGCGGTCATCCAGCTTGCTCGGGTTAGGCTCAGAATAGCGATTCAAGTTTGCACGTAGCGGCTAAGACGAATCGGAACAAGTTAATACACACAAGGCCTTACAGGCACTTTTAGGCATGATGTGCAAATTGGCGTCACTCAAGCTTGCGCGGGTTAGGCTCAGAACTGCGATTCAAGTTTGCACGTAGCGGCTAAAACAAATCGCAACAAGTTAATACACACAACGCCTTACAGGCACTTTTAGGCATGATGGGCAAAACGGCTTCATCCAGCTTGCGCGGGCTAGGCGCAGAACTTCGATTTAAGTTTGCACATAGCGGCTCAGACGAATCGCAACAAGTTGATACACACAACGCCTTACAGGCAATTTTAGGCATGATGTGCAAAACGGGGTCATCCAGCTTGCTCGGGTTAGGCTCAGAAATGCGATTCAAGTTTGCACATAGCGGCTAAAACGAATCGCAACAAGTTAATACACACACAGCTTTACAGGCACTTTTAGGCATGATGTGCAAAACGCTGTCATCCAGCTTGCTCGGGTTAGGCTCAGAACTGCGATTCAAGTTTGCACGTAGCGGCTCAAACGAATCGCAACAAGTTAATACACACACAGCTTTACAGGCACTTTTAGGCATGATGTGCAAAACGCGGTCATCCAGCTTGATCGGGTTAGGCTCAGAACTGCGGTTCAAGTTTGCACATAGCGGCTAAAAGGAATCGCAACAAGGTAATACACACACAGCTTTACAGGCACTTTAAGCATGATGTGCAAAACGCGGTCATCCAGCTTGCTCGGGTTAGGCTCAGAACTGCGATTCAAGTTTGCACGTAGCGGCTCAAACGAATCGCAACAAGTTAGTACACACAACGCCTTACAGGCACTTTTAGGCATGATGTGCAAAACGGGGTCTTCCAGCTTGCGCGGGTTAGGCTCAGAAATGCGATTCAAGTTTGCACGTAGCGGCTCAAACGAATCGCAACAAGTTAATACACACAAAGCCTTACAGGCTCTTTTAGGCATGATGTGCAAAACGCGGTCATCCAGCTTGCTCGGGTTAGGCTCAGAATAGCGATTCAAGTTTGCACGTAGCGGCTAAGACGAATCGGAACAAGTTAATACACACAAGGCCTTACAGGCACTTTTAGGCATGATGTGCAAATTGGCGTCACTCAAGCTTGCGCGGGTTAGGCTCAGAACTGCGATTCAAGTTTGCACGTAGCGGCTCAAACGAATCGCAACAAGTTAATACACACAAAGCCTTACAGGCTCTTTTAGGCATGATGCGCAAAACGCGGTCATCCAGCTTGCTCGCGTTAGGCTCAGAAATGAGATTCAAGTTTGCACATAGCGGCTAAAACAAATCGCAACAAGTTAATACACAAAAGGCCTTACAGGCACTTTTAGGCATGATGTGCAAATAGGCGTCACTCAAGCTTGCGCGGGTTAGGCTCAGAACTGCGATTCAATTTTGCACGTAGCGGCTCAAACGAATCGCAACAAGTTAATACACACAAAGCCTTACAGGCTCTTTTAGGCATGATGCGCAAAACGCGGTCATCCAGCTTGCTCGGGTTAGGCTCAGAAATGAGATTCAAGTTTGCACATAGCGGCTAAAACAAATCGCAACAAGTTAATACACAAAAGGCCTTACAGGCACTTTTAGGCATGATGTGCAAATAGGCGTCACTCAAGCTTGCGCGGGTTAGGCTCAGAACTGCGATTCAAGTTTGCACATAGCGGCTCAAACGAATCGCAACAAGTTAATACACGCAACGCCTTACAGGCACTTTTAGGCATGATGTGCAAAACGCCGTCATCCAGCTTGCGCGGGTTAGGCTCAGAAATGCGATTCAAGTTTGCACGTAGCGGCTAAAACGAATCGCACCAAGGTAATACACACAAAGCCTTACAGGCACTTTTAGGCATGATGTGCAAAACACGGTCATCCAGCTTGCTCGGGTTAGGCTCAGAACTGCGATTCAAGTTTGCACATAGCGGCTAAAACGAATCGCAACAAGTTAATTAACACACAGCTTTACAGGCGCTTTTAGGCATGATGTGCAAAACGCGGTCATCCAGCTTGCTCGGATTAGGCTCAGAACCGCGATTCAAGTTTGCACGTAGCGGCTCAAACGAATCGCAACAAGTTAATACACACCACGCCTTACAGGCACTTTTAGGCATGATGTGCAAAACGGGGTCTTCCAGCTTGCGCGGGTTAGGCTCAGAAATGCGATTCAAGTTTGCACGTAGCGGCTCAAACGAATCGCAACAAGTTAATACACACAAAGCCTTACAGGCTCTTTTAGGCATGATGTGCAAAACGCGGTCATCCAGCTTGCTCGGGTTAGGCTCAGAACAGCGATTCAAGTTTGCACGTAGCGGCTCAAACGAATCGCAACAAGTTAATACACACACAGCTTTACAGGCACTTTTAGGCATGATGTGCAAAACGCGGTCATCCAGCTTGCTCGGGTTAGGCTCAGAACTGCGGTTCAAGTTTGCACATAGCGGCTAAAACGAATCGCAACAAGGTAATACACACACAGCTTTACAGGCACTTTAAGCATGGTGTGCAAAACGCGGTCATCCAGCTTGCTCGGGTTAGGCTCAGAACTGCGATTCAAGTTTGCACGTAGCGGCTCAAACGAATCGCAACAAGTTAATACACACACAGCTTTACAGGCACTTTTAGGCATGATGTGCAAAACGCGGTCATCCAGCTTGCTCGGGTTAGGCTCAGAACCGCGATTCAAGTTTGCACGTAGCGGCTCAAACGAATCGCAACAAGTTAATACACACACAGCTTTACAGGCACTTTTAGGCATGATGTGCAAAACGCGGTCATCCAGCTTGCTCGGGTTAGGCTCAGAACTGCGATTCAAGTTTGCACATAGCGGCTAAAACGAATCGCAACAAGTTAATATACACCACGCCTTACAGGCACTTTTAGGCATGATGTGCAAAACGGGGTCTTCCATCTTGCGCGGGTTAGGCTCAGAACTGCGATTCAAGTTTGCACGTAGCGGCTCAAACGAATCGCAACAAGTTAATACACACAAAGCCTTACAGGCTCTTTTAGGCATGATGCGCAAAACGCGGTCATCAAGCTTGCTCGCGTTAGGCTCAGAAATGAGATTCAAGTTTGCACATAGCGGCTAAAACAAATCGCAACAAGTTAATACACACAAGGCCTTACAGGCACTTTTAGGCATGATGTGCAAATAGGCGTCACTCAAGCTTGCGCGGGTTAGGCTCAGAACTGCGATTCAAGTTTGCACGTAGCGGCTCAAACGAATCGCAACAAGTTAATACACACAAAGCCTTACAGGCTCTTTTAGGCATGATGCGCAAAACGCGGTCATCCAGCTTGCTCGGGTTAGGCTCAGAAATGAGATTCAAGTTTGCACATAGCGGCTAAAACAAATCGCAACAAGTTAATACACACAACGCCTTACAGGCACTTTAAGGCATGATGTGCAAAACGGGGTCTTCCAGCTTGCGCGGGTTAGGCGCAGAACTGCGATTCATGTTCGCATATAGCTGCTAAACCGAATCGGAATACACAACGCCTTACAGGCACATTTAGGCATGATATGCAAATAGGCGTCACTCAAGCTTGTTCTGGTTAGGCTCAGAACTGCGATTCAAGTTTGGACATAGCGGCTCAAACGAATCGCAACAAGTTAATACACGCAACGCCTTACAGGCACTTTTAGGCATGATGTGCAAAACGCCGTCATCCAGCTTGCGCGGGTTAGGCTCAGAAATGCGATTCAAGTTTGCACGTAGCGGCTAAAACGAATCGCACCAAGGTAATACACACAAAGCCTTACAGGCACTTTTAGGCATGATGTGCAAAACACGGTCATCCAGCTTGCTCGGGTTAGGCTCAGAACTGCGATTCAAGTTTGCACATAGCGGCTAAAACGAATCGCAACAAGTTAATATACACACAGCTTTACAGGCACTTTTAGGCATGATGTGCAAAGCGCGGTCATCCAGCTTGCTCGGATTAGGCTCAGAACCGCGATTCAAGTTTGCACGTAGCGGCTCAAACGAATCGCAACAAGTTAATACACACCACGCCTTACAGGCACTTTTAGGCATGATGTGCAAAACGGGGTCTTCCAGCTTGCGCGGGTTAGGCTCAGAAATGCGATTCAAGTTTGCACGTAGCGGCTCAAACGAATCACAACAAGTTAATACACACAAAGCCTTACAGGCTCTTTTAGGCATGATGTGCAAAACGCGGTCATCCAGCTTGCTCGGGTTAGGCTCAGAAATGCGATTCAAGTTTGCACGTAGCGGCTCAAACGAATCGCAACAAGTTAATACACACACAGCTTTACAGGCACTTTTAGGCATGATGTGCAAAACGCGGTCATCCAGCTTGCTCGGGTTAGGCTCAGAACTGCGGTTCAAGTTTGCACATAGCGGCTAAAACGAATCGCAACAAGGTAATACACACACAGCTTTACAGGCACTTTAAGCATGATGTGCAAAACGCGGCCATCCAGCTTGCTCGGGTTAGGCTCAGAACTGCAATTCAAGTTTGCACGTATAGGGCTCAAACGAATCGCAACAAGTTAGTACATACAACACCTTACAGGCACTTTTAGGCATGATGTGCAAAACGCCGTCATCCAGCTTGCGCGGGTTAGGCTCAGAAATGCGATTCAAGTTTGCACGTAGCGGCTAAAACGAATCGCACCAAGGTAACACACACAAAGCCTTACAGGCACTTTTAGGCATGATGTGCAAAACGCGGTCATCCAGCTTGCTCGGGTTAGGCTCAGAACTGCGATTCAAGTTTGCACATAGCGGCTAAAACGAATCGCAACAAGTTAATATACACACAGCTTTACAGGCACTTTTAGGCATGATGTGCAAAACGCGGTCATCCAGCTTGCTCGGGTTAGGCTCAGAACCGCGATTCAAGTTTGCACGTAGCGGCTCAAACGAATCGCAACAAGTTAATACACACCACGCCTTACAGGCACTTTTAGGCATGATGTGCAAAACGGGGTCTTCCATCTTGCGCGGGTTAGGCTCAGAACTGCGGTTCAAGTTTGCACATAGCGGCTAAAACGAATCGCAACAAGGTAATACACACACAGCTTTACAGGCACTTTAAGCATGATGTGCAAAACGCGGTCATCCAGCTTGCTCGGGTTAGGCTCAGAACTGCGATTCAAGTTTGCACGTAGCGGCTCAAACGAATCGCAACAAGTTAGTACACACAACGCCTTACAGGCACTTTTAGGCATGATGTGCAAAACGGGGTCTTCCAGCTTGCGCGGGTTAGGCTCAGAAATGCGATTCAAGTTTGCACGTAGCGGCTCAAACGAATCGCAACACACAAAGCCTTACAGGCTCTTTTAGGCATGATGTGCAAAACGCGGTCATCCAGCTTGCTCGGGTTAGGCTCAGAATAGCGATTCAAGTTTGCACGTAGCGGCTAAAACGAATCGGAACAAGTTAATACACACAAGGCCTTACAGGCGCTTTTAGGCATGATGTGCAAATAGGCGTCACTCAAGCTTGCGCGCGTTAGGCTCAGAACTGCGATTCAAGTTTGCACGTAGCGGCTCAAACGAATCGCAACAAGTTAATACACACACAGCTTTACAGGCACTTTTAGGCATGATGTGCAAAACGCGGTCATCCAGCTTGCTCGGGTTAGGCTCAGAACTGCGGTTCAAGTTTGCACATAGCGGCTAAAACGAATCGCAACAAGGTAATACACACACAGCTTTACAGGCACTTTTAGGCATGATGTGCAAAACGCGGTCATCCAGCTTGCTCGGGTTAGGCTCAGAACTGCGATTCAAGTTTGCACGTAGCGGCTCAAACTAATCGCAACAAGTTAGTACACACAACGCCTTACAGGCACTTTTAGGCATGATGTGCAAAACGGGGTCTTCCAGCTTGCGCGGGTTAGGCTCAGAAATGCGATTCAAGTTTGCACGTAGCGGCTCAAACGAATCGCAACAAGTTAATACACACAAAGCCTTACAGGCTCTTTTAGGCATGATGTGCAAAACGCGGTCATCCAGCTTGCTCGGGTTAGGCTCAGAATAGCGATTCAAGTTTGCACGTAGCGGCTAAAACGAATCGGAACAAGTTAATACACACAAGGCCTTACAGGCACTTTTAGGCATGATGTGCAAAACGGGGTCTTCCAGCTTGCGCGGGTTAGGCGCAGAACTGCGATTCATGTTCGCATATAGCTGCTAAAACGAATCGGAATACACAACGCCTTACAGGCACATTTAGGCATGATATGCAAATAGGCGTCACTCAAGCTTGTTCTGGTTAGGCTCAGAACTGCGATTCAAGTTTGCACATAGCGGCTCAGACGAATTGCAACAAGTTGATACACACAACGCCTTACAGGCAATTTTAGGCATGATGTGCAAAACGGGGTCATCCAGCTTGCGAGGGTTAGGCGCAGAACTGCGATTCAAGTTCGCATATATCTGCTAAAACGAATCGGAACACACGCCTTACAGGCACTTTTAAGCATGATGTGCAAATAGGCGTCACTCAAGCTTGCGCGGGTTAGGCTCAGAACTGCGATTCAAGTTTGCACATAGCGGGTAAAACGAATCGCAACAAGTTAATACACACAAAGCCTTTCAGGCACTTTTAGGCATGATGTGCAAAACGCGGTCATCCAGCTTGCGCGGGTTAGGCTCAGAAATTCGATTCAAGTTTGCACGTAGCGGCTCAAACGAATCGCAACAAGTTAATACACACAACGCCTTACAGGCACTTTTAGGCATGATGTGCAAAACGCCGTCATCCAGCTTGCGCGGGTTAGGCTCAGAAATGCGATTCAAGTTTGCACGTAGCGGCTAAAACGAATCGCACCAAGGTAATACACACAAAGCCTTACAGGCACTTTTAGGCATGATGTGCAAAACGCGGTCATCCAGCTTGCGCGGGTGAGGCTCAGAACTGCGATTCAAGTTCGCACATAGCGGCTAAAACGAATCGCAACACGTTGATAAACACAAAGCCTTACAGGCACTTTTAGGCATGATGTGCAAAACGCGGCCATCCAGCTTGCGCGGGTTAGGCTCAGAACTGCGATTCAAGTTTGCACATAGCGGCTAATACGAATCGCAACAAGTTAATACACACAACGCCTTACAGGCTCGAAGGGAACAAAATGTAGCGCACCAAGCAGAGAAAGAAGACACACACAGCGCTAACTTCCAACTAATGTTTATTCTAGGAAGAAAGCATGGTTTTATACCACCGCGTATCACATGCGCCAAAGAACATGCGCTAGCAAGTCATATCACTCAGATACGCAATCTCCTTTGGCAACAACGCGACAGAAGGGTTACTAATACAATCATCTTTCAAAAGAGTAATCCATTCAGCTTCAACTATTTCACGCGTTAACCGGTTTTTGTGCACATTTAAAAGCATACTTTTTTTCAGGAGAGGAATACAATTGCAAACACGGCAATGAGCCGACAAACCTTTACCACACCTGTTACTGACATCCCGGCCATGCTCACGAAGCCTATCATTGAGGCATCTGCTCGTTTGACCAATATATTGCTTGCCACAGGATAGGGGTATTTGATAGACTACATTTTGGATGCAATTAACAAATTTTTCTTTATGTTTCTTTCAAACACAAAATAACATAAAAGGAACAGCCAAGGTCGCAATGAGCGACTGCAGGTGACAAATGCATCGGTCCCTGGTACTCGTGCTTTTTTAACATCACACTATGCAGCACTGAACTGAATGCTCATACGAGCGAAAATGAAAAACTCTAGGGGCACTTTGGACCACTAAAGAGCAATGAGGTGAAAGCCTTTATTGCACGGTGGTCTGATGCCCTCCACTATGGCACCTCCTTCCTCGTTTTCCTCATGGCTCGATTCAGGTGTTCGTGGAGAAGTGTGAGATACTACGCCTTTTCTTTCCTGTAAACCAATTTGAAGTGCTGCTGATGCTTGCTGTACTGCGTCTGCCTTTGTATGCTGTGTCATGTGGCGTTTGAGCAAACGCCAAATGAAAGGCGCTGCACTGACGACTGGATCGGGTTAACCTTCACATGTGCTCGAGTCGCCTGGTAACGTCATGACTGAATGTGATGTCATGATGGTGTAAGTTTCGGCCATGACATCATAGTAATCTCTGTCATTATCATCAATGTCACTAACTATCATGATCAATCAGTATCTATCACTAACTTCTTCACTGACAGATTTAAAGGTAAACAGCACAACCATGCAACTGCTCGCAAGATTCCAATGACAGCTCTCGCATGTTGGAATGGGGACGGAGGAAAGCAGTGGCAATGTGAGTGGCAAGTATGTATTTCCTGGGGCGGCTGTGCTGCGCAGACAGAGCGGGGACATACGTGAAGACACAGGTGCCTTCACGGCCAGTCAGGCTCAAGCAATTCCCAGGCGAGGTGTCTCTGGCCACCCTCCTAACACCTCTCATAACCATGTTGCGCGAACTGCAGCGGGGATGGTGGAGGCTGCTGCCACAGTTGCTCTAACAGTGCAATTGCAAAACGTTTTTTCCCAAGTTTATGGTTACGAGAAATCCAAGTTTATGGTTTTCCCAAGTTTATGGTTACGAGAAATCACCGTGGGAATGTAAACATTCCCACGGTAATTTCACTTATATGTACTCATTTTGGTTTCCACTCTTCTTCACGCAAAAATTTCACAGAACCAAGAAATAAAACTGCAGACCTGTCGTAGTTAGGTTATAACTGGGTTTAAATGTATTCAATGTGGTAATCACCGATAGATTAAGAGGAAACCTAGACTTTAGTGAACAAAAAGGCCAGGCTGGATTTCAGGCACACCACTTGACCACAGCCGATGTTCACGGCACCAATCAGATGAAAGAGGAACCACAGAATATACAGTATTTAGAGTAAACAATTCCGTAATGAATATATGATGTGAGGGAAGAGTTTGTGTCGAGAATAAAAACAAAAAAATTTTATCACGATTCCAACACAAGCTCACGATTATAACATGAAATCGTAACATTAAAGGCAACCATAGCTGGGGATGTGACAATAAAGGAGACTGCATTTAAAAATCCAAAAGAAAAGTATCCGAGTGGTTTATTCACTGTCACTACTCGTTTCCCCCCTCTTGATTAGACACGATTTGCTAAGCACTACATGCTTTCTTCTCTCGCTTAGAATCCCGCATCTCTCCCTGCATGTTTTGCCCATTGGCCATGATGTAATGATATTAAACAGGAGAGTTCGAACCCTCAATAACTACAGCTTTTTATTATTTTTTTCACTTCCACCTTTTGGTCTTTCTCTATGGTTACCTTTTTTTTTTACCCTTGCCTCATTTTACAGCCTCGAAGTTGCCGGAAATTTGCCTTCTCTTCGCAACTGGCTTGCCTGGTGGTAAAGCTATCTTGATGACCAGCAAAAAAAGTAAAAGTGTTAAATTCAGATATTGCTTCTGAACACAGCATGAAGTGCTGTTTCAGTGATGCAATTTCTAAAAAAACTAACTCGTGCTATAATCGTATAAATACTGGAAGCAACCCCTACATACAACCTGCTTATATTACAAGCATTTGATTTAGTCTAAGCATCAATCATGTATGCATTACATAACCATGGCATAGGAAAGGCATATGTAGAAACGCTGTAATGGTATATGGAAACCGCACAGCAGCCACAAGTCTTCTGCACAGAAAGCTAACCCTGATCAGGAATGGCGGTAGTTCCCCCCCCCCCCCCCCCATAGTTCATCCTGTGTTTTGTGCACCCCTAATCCCATGAATTTAGCGGTGAGGAGGAAGGCAGAAGAGTTCAGGATTTCGTTACAGAATAGGTATTCAGCTCTAACCGAGGATGGCGACATTATCCTAGAAGCAAGGAACAATAATTTCAGAGATATCATTACTGAGTGCGCGGTAGAAGTAGGCGGTAGGATAGTTAGAGAGGATACCGGTAAGCTGTCTAAGGAGACGAAAGATTTGATTAAGAAACGCCAGAGTATGAAAGCTTCCAATCCAACAGACCAGATCGAATTGGCTGAGATATCAAAGCTAATCAATAAGCGCAAGGTGGCCGATATAAGGAAGTATAACATGGAGAAAATTTAGCATGCTGTAAAGAACGGGGAAAGCTTTAAAGCGGTAAAGAAGAAATTGGCCATAGGCAAAAACCAGATGTATGCGATAAGGGACAAGGCGGGAAACGTCATCACGAATATGGACAAGATAGTCAAAGTAGCCGAGGAGTTCTATACACATCTCTACAGTAGCCAAAGTAGTCAGGACCGTAATGAGATATCCGGTAGGGAAAAACAGTCAGACGTTCCATCAGTGACGAAAGACGAGGTCAAGAAAGCACTAGAAACTATGAAAAGGAGGAAATCAGCTGGAGAGGATCAGCTAACTACAGATTTGCTGAAGGACGAGGGGGATATCGTGCTAGAAAAACTGGCCACCCTGCATACGCAGTGCCTGGTGTCATCGACGGTATCGGAACCATGGAAGAATGCAAACATTATCCTCATTCATAAGAAAGGGGATGCTAAGGACCTTAAAAATTACAGACCAATCAGCTTACTGTCTGTTACGTATAAGGTGTTTACTAAGGTAATCGCTAATAGAATCAGGGCAACCTTAGACTCCAATCAAGCAAAGTATCAAGCAGGGTTTCGGAAACGGTACTCTACTATCGATCATATCCATACCATCAATTAGGTGATAGGGAAATGCTCGGAATATAACCAGCCCTTATACATAGCATTCATTGATTACGAAAAAGCACTTCACTCAGTTGAAACCTCGGCGGCGATGCAGGCATTGCGAAATCAGGGGGTAGACGAGCCGAACGTGAAAGTGCCGGAAAGTGCCGGAAGTCACTGCACAGCAACCATAGTTCTGCATAAAGAAAGTAACAAAATTCTGATAAAGAAAGGTGTTAGGCAAGGAGACACAATCTCCCCAGTACTATTCACAGCTTGCTTAGAGGAAGTATTCAGAGACTTGGAATGGGAGCAGTTATGGATAAGGGTAGATGGAGAATACCTCAGTAATCTGCGATTTGCTGATCACATTGCCTTGGTAAGCAACTCGGGGATGAACTGCAAATAATGACTGATGACCTAGACAGGAAAAGTAGAAAGGTAAGCTTGAAAATCAATATGCAGAAGACTCCTAAGTGCAGCTGCCGACTATAGCTGTTAACAATGTTGCGTCATACGCTTAAAAGCAGAGCTTATGTGTATCCCTGACATATATCGCACCAAGTAGTGACACACAAGCGATCTTCATCTGAAGAATGATGGCAGCCACCGACTTCCGCGAGAGGACGCGACGTGCAACAGGGATGTACAGGTTAGCCATGCAGGCGCTGAAATTAAAGGTGCAAGCATGGGTAGAAAGTAACAAGATGCTCGGAGAGGCGCTTAGATGATAGCCTGTTCGTGCTTACCCGATGCATCGAAATATCTAGAGTGGAAAATAGATCCTTTGTATTTGGCCTTCCTGGACACAAACGGGGCGTACGACAACGTAAGCAGGGAACTCCTGTGGAACATATTAAAAGAAAAAGGTATCGGTTATGAGATAATAGAGTTCCTACAGGAACTATACCGGGATAACAAAGTAGATATTACCTGCAAAGGGATAAGAAGTACGCAAGATGTAAAGTATGCAAAGGATTAAGACAAGGCTGTCCTCTATCAAGGTTGCTGTTCATGCATTATATGATAAACCTGGAGCAAGAGGATACAAGACAGCAACCTAGGTTTTAACCTATCATATAGATTAGGTGGAAAGGCGGTCTATACCGCCTCCCCGGTTTGATGTATGCAGACGATATTGTGCTATTAGCTGAGAGTCTGGAAGAATTGCAAGAATTGTTAACTATTGCGGAGACGAAGGGGACGCTCTCGCTTCAGTTTCAGCGCAGTTAAGTCGGGACTGATGATTTTCAACGGCTCAACTGATCAGGGTCTTAAAATACAAGGCCTTGAAATACCTTGGTATGGGTAAACGAAGGATTGGCATACATTGGAAAGCATGAGCAATCACTTAAGGCAAAAGCGCGAAGGAATGCCGGGATAATGAAGCATAAGGCATTGTGGGGATACAATAGGTATGAGGTTTTGAGGGGTATTTGGAAAGGAATTATGGTGCTCGGACTTACTTTCGGAAATGCGGTTTTGTGCCTAAAATCAGAGGTACAGTCGACAGTAGAAATAAATCAGAGATCCGTTGGACGATTTGCACTAGGTGCCCACGGCAAAACTACAAATGAGGCGGTACAGGGAGATATGGGCTGGGCATCTTTCGAAGTACAGGAAGCTCAGAGTAAAATATTATATGAGGAACGCCTGAGGAAATTGGTCAGTAACAGATGGGCAGCTAGAGTATTTAAATACCTGTACTTATAAAGCGTTGACTCACAATGGAGGAAAAGAACTAGGAAACTAACTAGTAAGTATGCTAGTCACAAGGACAGAGAAATACAGAGCATTAAGCAACAGGTGGAAAACACAGAAGGTAAAAACTGGAGAAACTCGATGGAAAAGAAACAGTGTGGAATTATATCGAAAGTGGAAAATGCAGATCAGGAAGGAAGATTTCTTTGATAACTCAAGAGGCAGTGCCCTACTTTTTGAAGCTAGATCAGTGTGCCTTAGAACACGCAGCTACAAAAAGAAATTTAACAATGTGGTACCTCCAGTGAAACAATGACCATATTATACTCGAATGTAATGGTATCCATCCGGTAGTTTATGCAGGCGCAATCCCTGTTCCTGAAGCTCTGGGGCACGGTGGAAGAAAGAGAGGTGCTACTACTACGACGGCGCGGCCGCGCTGCAGCGAGCGCGCGGCCGCTTAGTGTGACCAGAAGAGAGGGCAGCCGCGAGGGTCAGCACGTGTTCTGGGGGCCATCCTCTTCGCCGCTTCTGCTGGCGTGCCTATGAAGCACCGGCGCGCGCGCTTATAATTTCGCACTTAAATCAGCAATAAAAGGTCTTAACTCTTAGATATTTATTTTGCGATATTTACACCCCAAGTTCTGAGCAGATAGAAACTTTCGTAACGCTGACTAAACAAATAACTCCATTTCCGAGCAAACAGAGACGCGTCGTCTGCTTGAGCGGACGACACGCTGCGCTCACCGCTCCGGACCACGCATCAGGCGCGCTTCTAGCGGATTGTGGCCACGTCTGGCCAATTAAAGAGAAGCTTCATGACATCATGCCGCCGGTGCAACACCTCTTGGGTAGCTGTTCAACGCATGTGAAATGAAGGTTCGCTATTCTATCCGCCCCTTGTTCGCATCGCAACCAGACGCCGATTGCATGGCGGTGAAGGAAGCAAGATTAAAGCGCTGTCGGGGAGGTTTGAGCGCCCGCTTTATCCCCGCGGGCGCGACAACCGTTGCCACACGAGAAACAGCGCTGCGCCTGTTTGAACGTGGCGCTCCAGTGGCAAAGTGAAGTATCGAACACAAAAAAGCAAAGCTATCTATAGCCGGATGCGCGTGTCTATCTCAGACGAAGGCTACCGCACTGTCAGACTGGGGCTTTTCCCGAGCGTTCGATCTGCCGTTCACACTTCTTGCAGGCATGCATAGCCTAGACTGCATGAAAGAAACAAAGAAACTGTGCACAGGAATGAAGGCAAAGTGCATCGTCGAATGATTAAAGTAAACGACTGCAGCTAAGAAACATTCTATTTTAATGGGGGAATTCTCCATGACCTTCACAATTTCTTCATTTCACTAGTAATATTTGGAATACGTTGCTTGCTCATTGAAATTTATCGTATTTTTGCGCAATCTGTGTTTTGGTGAAGGTAAGACTCAAAAAACATCTCTGTGCTGCCCGATGCCACAAGCGCATCAGGAACACCACGCGTACGAATTTCCGAATCATTCACTACGCTGTCTGCCAGATAATTTGCAACGCCAAGACATAAATGACAAAATACAATATTATGCCACATTGAAAAACGGTGTGCGATTCACAAATGTCGTAGAATCTTGAATCCTGCTTCGTGCACTGAGACTTGTGCAAGGGCGTTATTGGAGTGGCCGTAATTACTAGCGCAACTAAATTATGCAATATCTTTTCAATGAATTTGAAAGCTGAAGCAAAGGAGAATAGGGGACAAAGTTTAAGAAATATAAGAAAAATTATTTGCCTTAAGAAATTTTCATTGCTCGCTGTTTTCTTGAAATTAGCGCGATCGTACGTCTGTATATTGAAACATTATGTAAATATAAGCTTTCGCAGTTTGATACATAAGTATGCTGAGAACAGTGTGTGGAAGATTGCCGCTCTATCACAAACGTTTTTCGAGACAAAGGCCTGCAAAATAGGCAAAATTTCATTTCCAGGCCCGATTTTGCCCCGCAGCGTGGTGCAGTTGATAAGATGCCCGACTGCTGTGCCGGAGCACCCTGGTTCGATCCCGACCGCCGACGGCTGCGTTTCGATGGAGGCGAAAAGAAGAGGCGTCCGTGTGATGTCAGATACCCGGGTGGTCGAAATTACTCCTTAGCCCTCCACTGCGGCACCTTTTTCTCTCTTTCCGCTTTCACTTCCACACTCCTCCCTTCCCTAAAAGCACGGGTCAGGTGTCCACAGAACATTTGTGACAGATACTATGCCTTCCCTTTCCTGTGAAAACTAATTATTTTATTTTAGGAGATTTCATAAAAACAGACTAGGTGATTCTTACAAATCTGGTGAAAAGGAGTAACCGGAACCGCTATGCGCCACCAAATTCTCCTTTATTGTTCACATAAATAAAAAAATCTGCACCCCCCTCCCCCCCCCCCACCAAAAAAAAAAGCAATTATCTGAATACAAACAAAAGCATGCATATTTTTAGTCAGACCATTTCCAGCTACCTTGCTTTATTATAATTTCTGTAATCAGTCTAATCAATAACCAAAGTTGGCAAAAACAACAGAAAACATAAGCGCGGCACTCCACTTCGTTATTATTAATTTCCTATGCCCCGAAAAAGAAAAAAAAATTGGCAGCACATCCAATTGCAGATATCTTCTTTCCAGTCATCGGGCAACAGTATATCAAAATTTTAAAATCAATTTATAAGGTCGGCCGACCATCCTTTGTTTGATCGTACATGGAATCGCCTTATAGCATCCTACCATCAAATTGGGCTGTAATGCAAGACAGGCACGTGTAATGGCAATAAAAAGAAATGCGAGCAAAGGCACGCCTACGGGTTCCGCTGTTTAAATTTCTTGCGTCATGTTTACATTTGGGTTGCATAAAAAGCCTTCTACAATTGTCCGCAATGCAATTAATCTGGACATTTGCGTGTCTTTGCTATCAACCGGAAAAAAAATGAACGGCGAGAAAAAATTCAAATCGTGGAGTGCACGAACGTAACTCTGTTCGTTTTTTTTTTTTTTTTTTTTTTTTTCCAGCGCGACAGTATCTGGAACTTTGCACATGTTGGCAGCTGTGAAGGCTCACATAGTCCTCTTGCACTCCTTTGGATGCTCTTTACGCATCGCTCACTCGCGTTTGTCGTAAACAGCAGAGCTGCATATCAATTAAGAAATTATTCATGCAATCCCGAGTCGAATTATAACCTAGAAAATGGGCAGAAATATAGAGGTACATAATTCCAACAAAAAAAAATTGTTCCAAGCAGGCGAACGCCCCTATGTGTCAAAAACAAGCGCCCGTCCTAGACGCGCCCATTGAAACGCCAGCGAAACGAGCGAAGAGACAAGCTGGATGGATGGATGGATAGAATATAGGAGCGTCCCCTTTGAAACGGGCTGGTAGCAGTAGCTATCATGCTCATTTTCCTCCCTATATCTTAATTATTGATTTAGAATGGTTAACTAAACCCCCATTCTATTTATTAAATTTTGTTCCTACATTACTAACATTATGTCAGATCTCTGCTTTTAAGCCACCAATCTTCCAGTCGTTTTTTGCTAGTTTCCACCGCCGGTTTATTCACCCGGCCACTGTTATCTCTAACCCCAGAGCTTCAGGAACAGTGATTGCGCCTGCACCAACTTCCGGATGAATACCATTACATCATCATCAGCCTGCTTATACCCACTGCAGGGCGAAGGCCTCTCCCATATTTCTCCACTTAACCCGGTTCTGTGCTAGCTGCTTCCACTTGACCCCTGCGAACTTCTTAATCTCATCCGCCCACCTAACATTCTGCCGCCCCCTGCTACGCTTTCCTTCCCTTGGAATCCAGTTTGTTACCCTCAGCGACCATCGGTTATCCTCTCTTCGCACTACATGTCCTGGCCATGTCCATTTCTTCTTAATTTCTACTAGAATGTCGGTAACTTGAGTTATTTCTCTGACCCACTCTGCACGCTTTCTATCTCTTAATGTTACCCCTACCATTTTTCGTTCCATAGCCCTCCATACCGTTCCATACCATTACATTCGAGTATAATATGGTCAATTGTTTCACTGGAGTTTCCACATACAGCACATGCGTCATATCTATTGTTAAATTTCTTTTTTTAGCTGCGTGTTCTAAGGCACCCTGATATAGCTTCAAAAAGTAAGGCACTGCCACTTGAGATATCAAAGAAATCTTCCTTCCTGATCTGCATTTCCCACTTTCGGTATAATTCCACACTGTGTTTCTTTTCCATCGAACTTATCCAATTTTTACCTCCTGTGTTTTTCACCTGTTGCTAAATGCTCTTTATTTCTCCGTCCTTTTTACTAGCATACTTACTAGTTAGTTTCCCGGTTCTTTTCCTCCATTGTGAGTCAACGCTTTTTAGGTACAGGTACTTAAATACTTTCACTGGCCATCTGTTACTGTCCAATTTCCTCAGGCGTTCCCCATATAATATTTTACTCTGAGCTTCCCGTACTTCGAAAGATGCCCTGCCCATATCTCCCTGTACCGCCTCATTTGAAGTTTTGCCGTGGGTACCTAGTGCTAATCGTCCAACGGATCTCTGATTTGTTTCTAATGTCGACTGTACCTCTGATTTTAGGCACAAAACCGCATTTCTGAAAGTAAGTCCGAGCACCATAATTCCTTTCCAAATACCCCTCAAAACCTCATACCTGTTGTATCCCCACAATGCCTTATGCTTTATTATCCCGGCATTCCTTCGCCCTTTGGCCTTAAGTGATTGCTCATGCTTTCCAATGTATGCCAATCCTTCGTTTACCCATACCCCCAGATATTTATATTCTGCTACTCTAGGTATTTCAAGGCCTTGTATTTTAAGACCCTGATCAATTGAGCCGTTGAAAATCATCAGACCCGACTTAACTGCGCTGAAACTGAAGCCTAGAGCGTCCCCTTCGTCTCCGCAATACTTAACTAGAGTTTGCAATTCTTCCAGACTCTCAGCTAGCAGCACAATATCATCTGCATACATCAAACCGGGGAGGCGCTGCTCTACCGCCTTTCCACCTAATCTATATGACAGGTTAAAACCTAGGTTACTGTCTTGTATCCCCCAGTACCCGTGCTGCCCCTGGCGGCCGCGTCGTGCGTAAAAGTCATACTAAGCGGCCGCTCCTCGCGGCGCCGTCGGAGCACCTCTCTTTCTTCAACCGTGCTCTGGGGTTTAGAGATAACAGTGGCCGAATGAATAAACCGGCGGTGGAAACTAGCAAAAAACGACTGGGAGATTGGTGGCTTAAAAGCAGAGAAGTGACATAATGTTAGTAATGTAGAAACAAAAATGTAATAAATAGAATGATAGTTCAGTTAACCAATCTAAGGCAATAATTAAGATATAGGGAGAAAAATGAGCATGATATAGCTACTGCTACCACCCGTTTCAAAGGGGACGCTCCTATATTCTATCCATCCATCCATCCATGCCACGTTCGCCACTCCGCGCGTAGCGGCCGCCGGGATAACTGAGGTACAGAGGAGGGCGCGGTTCTCTTCGGAGCTATTTTCACATGCTATGCATTTGGTGCGATATTTAACAAAGAGGCTACTTATTCCAGGTGCTTAAACCGATCCCTGCAATAGTCCTTTACGTCCCTCTGGAGACGCCATGCACGCTTGGGTATTCATTTAGAGCAGCGCGCTATGCTGGAATCGCTATTTGAAACTCTTTCAAGGTTTCAAAGGGAAGCTGAAGCGGTTATCAAATTGCATGAAATGCTGTGGTTGAGAAGAAAAGACCTCGAAAATCATATGTGTAAATTTTTTCTCGATTCTGTCCGTTAGAACAGCCGCAATCGCCTTTTAAAAACCCGCGCGGACACGCCCCCGTCGCCTCCGGAAGCGCCGGGTTGGGGGATGGCAAAATTGGAGAGCTGGCGGAAGTGACGCCGTTTACGGGGACCCACGAGCCGGCCGGCCGTCCTGCCTGTCCCGCATTGCTTGCTCCGCTGCGTCTCGCGCTTTGGCGTGGCGAACGACGATTCAACGTAATCATTTGCTAGTGCCTTTTGTTTTTTCTAGTTCGAGCGTTCTGTGTGGAGTGGGTGTAGCGACAAGTGGCCATCATGTTGTCGTTCTGCGCAGCATTCGGCTGCGCGAACACCTGCGGCCGGGACGATGTGGTGTTTCACACGTTTCCAAAGGACAAGAAACTTTCAGCGCGGTGGGTCTCTGACGTGAAGAGGAAAAATTTCGTACCTACGAAATCAACTGTGTTGTGCTCGAACCACGGGCACTCGGAATTCCAATTAAATCAGCGCGACTGAAGCCCGGAGTCGTTCCGTCAGTGTTCCCGCACAACAATAACGCCTCGCCACCTCCAAGAGCGGCCTTCGCCAAAAGAAAGCGGCGGGAGGTAAGTGTTTAAGGTACCCTTGTGCCTGTCCATGGTTTGCTTGTGTGGTTCGACGTTCCGCGAACTGACTAGAGCTATGTGAAGGACATAGTGGCTCGGGAAATATTTCTCATGCCCGAATCTCCATACATCGGATATTACACATGGCGCCTTGCATCTGCTGTGGCGGGGCCAAATCCCTCTGCCTCGAAATTAGCGCCCTAGCAATCGGCACCCGAGGGCCATAACTGTATACTGGATCGTGTGAACATATCCTGTGCGCCGCAGCCACCAGTCGGCGGCACGAGGCCCACCAGATAATAAGGTGTGACTCGGCAGCCCGTCTGTTTTCTTTCGACGACATTTGTCAAAACAACCACTGAGCCACCGCGGTGGGACAGTATTTTTTTTTTTAATTGCGTGCTATCAGCGTTGTAGTACGCGGGGGTATATCTGTACAGCATAAAACTGAGACCTTTGGTCGGAGTTTAACTTTCGTATTCTCTCTTATTCACCCTCTGAACATATATCTGTCAAAATGCACCATTATTGGTGCAGTGGCAGTAGTTTTCTGTGCTCGTTAGTAAAGTTGCACTCACTCTTGTGCTGTTAATCAGTATAAATCTGACTTCCTTGGACAGAATCTTGCAACTACATTTTTCACAATGCAAAAGAACAGAGTGCAGGGAAGAGCACGTCTCAGGATAGTAAATTCCTTGAGGCTCCTAATCTTTGGATGTAGTCTAAGGCACTGTGGGTATTGATACTAAAGAAAGAAAATGCTTTTGTCAGTGTTTTCATGAATTTTTATGTATTTCTTCATAGTAGGCTGGCATTTGTGTTGTGCATATTTCATATTCTTTCAGGTCCTCACAGAAATGCTCGAGAACACGCCTCCTGAAGAAGAAGCTACCACTTCACCCCCTTCGCCATGCGAAGAGAATGTAAAAATCAGGGTTACAGAGGCACAGGTCGTCTCAAAGGAAACTGCTGACAAAAGCCTGCAAGTTAGCAAAAAACAGCCACACTAAAAATGTACTTCAAACGCATTGTATTTATTTCGTATTAATTTCGCATTTTTTTGTCCCAATGCCATACAAATATGTTATAAATATACTAGGAGTACAACACTGCATATCTTTATATAAAAATGTTTAAAATATGCTTTTTGCCTGTTGAGTATATTCCTAACATACCTAAAAAGTACTTTCTTCAGCTTGGCAGGGTTCACAAAATCTTCCATCTATAGACTGACAATGTACTTTGAAAGTATTACTAATGTACTTGACCTATTTTTCATGCTGGCAGAAAGTACCCTTAGAATAGATTAAAAATATATGAAAAATAGGATACGCTCATATTTTTTGGAGCATTACAAATATGTTGCAGCTATATTTTCCAAACCAAGAAAAGTATACTAATAATATATATACTAAAAGCATAATTTATACCATTCTCAGAATGCACTAAAAATATATGAAAAATTTGATGCGCTTATATTTTTGATGCATTACAAAAATGTAGCAAAAATGCACCAAAAATATAGCTGCCAAATGCTGAAAATACGTCCGACATTTTGAAAACTAGCTACCGAGAAACATAAATGAAGGGCAACACTGACAAACACCTCAATGCGACATTTGTGTCCATTGTCATGACCCTTTTTCATGCTCCTTGGTTGACAGTTTTCAAAAGTCAATGTTACTTAAGCTAACTTACCGTTATTTCCGTCCCTGTATTTTACCCACCCAGTCTGAATATATGTGACACAACTTCCTTTATATCTTTATTTAAAGCATTTGAGTGCAATGTCCCACCGTGGTGGTGCTGTGGTTAGGGTGCAAGACTATATCCCGGTATATTTCCTACAGGAAATATACCGGGATAACAAAGTAGAAATTACGTGGGAAGGGATAAGAAGTACGGAGGATGTCAAAGTATGCAAAGGATTAAGACAAGGCTGTCCTCTATCACCGGTGCTGTTCATGCCTTATATGATAAACCTGGAACGGAGGATACAAGACAGTAACCTAGGTTTTAACCTGTCATACAGATTAGGTGGAAAGGCGGTAGAGCAGCGCCTCCCCGGTTTGATGTATGCAGACGATATTGTTACGATGAAATAGCAAAGGGGTGTTTATTTACAGTGATATGGCAGTGGGATAAGGTGAAGCCTACTAGCCCCAGGCACCAACGCTTCGTCTTCTTCTTCTGTCTCACCATCACCATCCCTCATCGTCGTCATTAGCGTGACATTTCCCCCCTACTCAGACGAAGCCCTCTGGGCGTGTTCGTGAGTCGTGCGAGGCTGACACGGCTTCAAGCGAGCAACATGACACAGTTCGGTTTTGGCAGACCGGCGACCCGATGCTGTCAGGCGGGCTATTCCATAAGTTAAATCACTAAGGCGTTTGATAACCACATATGGGCCGTCATAATGGGCCAAGAGTTTTTGATGTAGGCCACGGCGCCGAATTGGACGCCATAGCCAGACTAAATCACCTACAGAGTACGTGACCTGCCGGTGACTGGCATCGTATCGCACTTTGGAACGTTCTTGTGAAGCACCAGACCGTAATCGGGCGATTCTCCGAGCTTCTTCGGCGAGACAGAGGGTCTCAGCCAGGCAGGGGTCTTCACGGCTTGTGAAGGGCAGGATAGTATCCAGAGAGTAGCGTGGCGGTCTGGCATAAAGCAGAAAAAATGGACTGTACCCAGTCGTCTCATGCGTGGCGGTATTAAACGCATACGTGATGAAGGGCAGTATGGTGTCCCAGTTCTTATGCCCTGCGTCCACATACATGGCTAGCATGTTGATAAGCGTTCTGTTGACGCGCTCAGTCAAGCCATTTGTCTGGGGATGGTATGGCGTCGAGTGTCGGAAAGTTACGGCGCATAAACGCATGAGCTCTTCAACAACATCAGCAGTGAATTGTCGGCCCCGGTCAGTGATGACAATTCGTGGCGGCCCGTGTCGTAAGATGACTGAGTGCAGCAAGAAAAGCGACACCTGATGCGCCGTAGCAGATGGAAGAGCGGAGGTTTCACAGTAACGTGTGAGATAGTCCACGCAGATTACAATCCAGCGATTTCCATCCACGGACTTCGGAAACGGACCTACGAGGTCAATGCCTACTTGATCAAACGGTGCTGTCGGGGTCTTCACAGGGTGCAGCAAGCCAGACGGAGTTGCAGTTGGACGTTTGTGGCGTTGACATTGCTTGCAACTGGCAACGTATTGTTCAACCGTCGAGCGCATTCTGGGCCAGTAAAATCTTTCTTGAGCACGGTGGAGTGTTCTAACCGATCCCAAATGCCCAGAAGTTGGATTATCATGCATAACACGCAATACGTCCGTGCACAACGTCTTGGGAACTACGAGTAGGTATCGCTGGCCGACAGGCGAATAACTCTTTTTCCATAGGAGGCCATCATGCACACAAAAACGGCTTGTAGGTACGTTGGCTTGGGCAAAGAGAGGCTGCAGACTGGTATCATTTTGCTGTTCCGTTTTGAAAACATTCGTGTCGGGGAACGCTGGTTCGAGGGTCGATATATAATTGTCGAAATCGTCGCTTTCAGGTCCAGTCGTGGCCATTGGCATCCTAGAAAGACAATCTGCGTCTGCATGACGCCTCCCGCTTTTGTAAACCACGGCAAAGTCATATTCCTGTAACCGGAGGGCCCAGCGTGCGAGGCGACCACATGGGTCTCGAAGGTTCCGCAACCAACAGAGTGAATGATGGTCAGTTACGATAGTAAACGAACGTCCGTACAAATATGAACGGAAACGCTGCACAGCGAAAACTACAGCTAGGCATTCCTGTTCGGTGACTGTGTAGTTTCGCTCCGGCTTGCTCAGGGTACGACTTGCGTACGCGATAACATGCTCTCGTTCATTGTGCCGTTGGACAAGGACTGCACCAAGACCGATTCCACTAGCGTCCGTGTGTACTTCTGTCATTGCAGTAGGATCGAAGTGACGTAAGATGGGTTTCGATATTAAAAGAAACTTCAGTTGACGGAATGACGCGTCGCAGTCTGGTGTCCAGTTAAAAGTAGAGTTTTTGTGGAGAAGGCACGTCAATGGGTAAGCAACGTCAGCAAAGCGATGTATAAAGCGTCTAAAATACGAGCACAACCCTAGAAAACTGCGCAACTCCTTCACTGTCTGCGGGGGTTTAAAAGACTCAACAGCGGCAGTTTTCTGGGGATCCGGCATTACACCATCACCATTGACAAGGTGTCCTAGCACCAGCGCTTGGCGCTCTCCAAAGCGGCACTTTTTGGAGTTCAGAATTAGGGCGGCGTTGTGCAGGCAATTCAAGACACGTACTAGACGGTCATTGTGTTCTTGGAAGGATTTCCCAAATATCACGACATCGTCCAGATAGCAAAGACAAATGTCCCATTTTAAGCCGCGCAAAACTGTGTCCATAAAGCGTTCGAATGTAGCTGGCGCATTACACAGCCCGAATGGCATAACATTAAACTCATAAAGGCCATCTGGCGTTACGAAGGCTGTTTTTTTCTTATCCGCAGGGTCCATTGGAATTTGCCAGTAGCCAGATCTGAGATCAAGACAAGAAAAATAGGACGCACCAGAGAGGCAGTCGAGGGCATCGTATATGCGAGGAAGAGGATAGACGTCCTTTTTCGTAACAGAATTTAAACGCCGATAATCGACGCAGAATCGCCACGAACCGTCTTTCTTGCGTACAAGAATAACAGGGGCAGCCCAGGGGCTAGATGACTCCTGTATCACCTTTTTCTGTAGCATGTCCTCCACTTGCTCATAAATGACTTTGCGCTCAGATGGGGACACGCGATATGGCTTTTGACGAATGGGACGAGCCGAACCAGTGTCGATGCTATGATGGGTCCGATGTGCAGGGCGAGAGGTTGGTCCATCTGTTTCAGAAAAGTCAAACATAGGCGAAAAAGGTAGAAGAATATCCACAAGAGTACGGCGTTGAGGTGAGCTGAGATCGGCGCTGATCATGCGGGAGATTGAAGTTTCATCAGCAGGCAAAGGTGCGGTGACACTCGTAGCATCTGTGACCAAAGCAACGACGTGGGGCGCATCGGGTCCACAGGAGGCAAGCTTCAATCCCGCTGGTAAAACTGCGGGCTCGGACGATGGGTTGATGGTCCATAACGAGGCACTACCATGATGCACGGATATCATACAGTGAGGGATAATTACATTTTTCTTCAGGCATGCTGAGTGAACTGGGTGCACCATGGCCTGGAATGAAACCTTCTCAAGAAGTGGAACGGACACGGGGACGAACATGGCAGACAAGGGTGGAACTACTGTGTCTTCGGTAATACTAAAAACTGTTTCTTCATCACGGCCACTTTCAAAAAATGTCGGCAGATGCGAGCCATCAAAATGAACCTCTTGACTTCGGCAGTCCACGGTAGCGCCACAAAACTTCAAGAAGTCCATTCCTAAAATGATGTCATGCGTAGAGTGGGGTAAGACTACGAATTCGGCTTGAAAAATTGCACCACCCACAGACACTTGCGCACTACACACACCCAGTGGCCGCAACGCCTCTCCACTCACACCACAAAACGTTGAAGCACGGTCATATTCAAACATCACTTTGCGTCCCAACAAGCGCCTAAACTGATTACTCATCACAGACACAGTCGCACCCGTATCCACCAAAGCTAATGTATACACACCATCAATAAACACACGAATTTTGTTTTTGAGCATTATAGTTGGAGGGATGTTGGCACACAGCACATTTCCAGCGGCCTCACCCCCATTGGTCGCGCTGGTTAGTTTTCCTGCTGAGGATGCTGAGGCGACATGGGGCGCCGTCGTGGTGATGGAGAACGACGCGCACGGAAGGCGGGTGGTGGAGTAACACTTCTATCAGATGCAGGGGAGTGGTCGCGGATATTCTGGTTATGGATGTTGCGGTAATACCCACGCTCAGTATTTGATTGTTGAAAAACGGGATTGTATTGCCGATTGTTGGGTACTGTTGGAAGCGCCGGACGGTTATAGCGAGGTGGGAACCTACTGCGGCAGTATCTGGCGATGTGACCTTCGATGCCGCAGCGGTAGCATATCGGCGGAGAAGGTAGAAAATGCTGTTGCGAATAAGAGCAGGGAACAGCTGGGTGCGTCGTAGTTCTGTCTGAATGGTCATACTGCTCAGGAATCCTGGTAGATCGAATGGAAGATCTATGGGCACTTGAGGCGACGTCATACCTTGGGGCGTCAGGCACCGACGCATTCCGGTTGGCGAAATGCATAGGAGGATAGTCAATGGAAGCTGCAACTTCAGGAGCTTGTGGGAAAGGCTGAACGGTAATCGCTTGTGGTGGTGAAGCCGGCCGTCTAGATACCGTCTGGACAGAGACCTCAGCAGATTCGTGCAGGGGTAGTGGGTTGAGCCGCAGTAGTTCTTCCCGCACGATTTGCCGGATCGTCGACGGAAGATCTAGTTGGGCGTGGTCATCAAGGCTGGCCACGGTAGGCACGTTGGCCAGCCGCCCAAATTTTGGCACAATACGACGCGTTTTCAGAGCTTGAAAAGCGCGGATGTGTTTAATGACATCGGAGACGGTTTCAAGGCTGTCTTTGGCGATTAAAAAGTTGTACACGTCAGCCGCGATACCCTTCAAAATGTGGCCGACTCTGTCTTCTTCGGGCATGTTGGAATTGACACATCTGCACAATCGGAGGATCTCTTCTGTATAAGTGGTACAAGTTTCATCCGGCAACTGAGCTCTTTGGGCAAGGGTCTGCTCAGCCCGTTTTTTGCTCGGTACAGAGTCACCAAAACGCTGTTTGATCTCGGTGGCAAACCGTTCCCAAGTTGTCAAATTGTCCTCGTTATTCTCGAACCATGTCATCGCCGTGTGAGTTAGAAAGAAGACGGCATTTGTGAGCATGGTGATAGGGTCCCACCGGTTGTACCGACTAACTCGTTCATAATGAAGCAGCCACTTCTCAACGTCCTCACCTTCCTCTCCTGCAAACGGTCGTGGTTCCCGGTAAGGCTGGCAGGGAATAGAGCTGGAGGGGGCAGGCCTGTCACCAGCCTGGCTTGCAGCGTCGCGGCCGGCGCGGTTAGAATCGCTGTGGTCCATGATGTTTGGAAGCGGTGGCAGTCCAGCAAGGCGGCGACTACGTCGAAACTCCAGTGGTTCTTGCTGCGCCGTACTTGGGGATCGAACGGAGCACCTTCCACCAAGTTGTTACGATGAAATAGCAAAGGGGTGTTTATTTACAGTGATATGGCAGTGGGATAAGGTGAAGCCTACTAGCCCCAGGCACCAACGCTTCGTCTTCTTCTTCTGTCTCACCATCACCATCCCTCATCGTCGTCATTAGCGTGACAATATTGTGCTGCTAGCCGAGAGTCTTTGCAAACTCTAGTTAAGTATTGCGGAGACGAAGGGGACGCTCTAGGCTTCAGTTTCAGAGCAGTTAAGTCGGGTCTGATGATTTTCAACGGCTCAACTGATCAGGGTCTTAAATTTCAAGGCCTTGAAATACCTAGAGTAGCAGAATATAAATATTTGGGGGTATGGGTAAACGAAGGATTGGCATACATTGGAAAGCATGAGCAATCACTTAAGGCCAAAGGGCGAAGGAATGCCGGGATAATGAAGCATAAGGCATTGTGGGGATACAATAGGTAGAGAGCAATGGTTAGCCTTGACCGCCTAGTAAAGAGCAGAGACATTAGTCTGCCAAACAGGATCTGTATAACTCATGCTATGGTCTTTCCAGTTGTGTTGTATGGATGTGAGAGTTGGACTGTGAAAAAGGCTGACCACCGAAGAATTGACGCGTTTGAATTGTGGTGCTGGCGAAGACTCTTGAGAGTTCCTTGGACTGCCAGAAGATCAAATCAGTCGATATTGTCGACCATAAACCCTGACTGCTCATTGGAGGGTCAAATTTTAAAGTTAAAGCTCAGCTACTTTGGTCATCTGATGAGAAGAGAGGAGTCGCTGGAGAAAGATTTGATGTTGGGAAAGGTTGAGGGTCGCCGGAGAAGGGGTAGGCAGCGAACGCGTTGGTTAGATGGCATCCTCGAGGCACTGCAGATAAAGTTATGTGATGTTAGGAAGATAGTGAGAGACCGGAAAGCGTGGCGTGACATGGTCCATAGGGTCACGAAGAGTCGGACACGACTGAACGACTAAACTGAACTGAATAGGTATGAGGTATTGAGGGGTATTTGGAAAGGAATTATGGTGCCCGGACTTACTTTCGGAAATGCGGTTTTGTGCCTAAAATCAGAGGTACAGTCGACATTAGAAAGAAATCAGAGATCCGTTGTACGATTAGCACTAGGTGCCCACGGCAAAACTACAAATGAGGCGGTACAGGGAGATATGGGCTGGGCATCTTTCGAAGTACGGGAAGCTCAGAGTAAAATATTATATGAGGAACGCCTGAGGAAACTGGACAGTAACAGATGGGCAGCTAAGGTATTTAAATACCTGTACCTAAAAAGCGTTGACTCACAATGGAGGAAAAGAACTAGGAAACTAACTAGTATGCTAGTAACAACGACGGAAAAATAAAGAGCATGAAGCAACAGGTGAAAAACACAGAAGGTAAAAATTGGATAAATTCGATGGAAAAGAAACAGAGTGTGGAATTATACCGAAAGTGGAAAATGCAGATCAGGAAGGAAGATTTCTTTGATAACTCAAGAGGCAGTGCCCTACTTTTTGAAGCTAGATCAGGGTGCCTTAGAACACGCAGCTACAAAAAGAAGTTTAACAAGTGCCCTACTTTTTGAAGCTAGATCAGGGTGCCTTAGAACACGCAGCTACAAAAAGAAGTTTAACAATAGAGATGACACATGTGCTGTATGTGGAAACTCCAGTGAAACAATTGACCATATTATACTCGAATGCAATGGTATCCATCCAGAAGTTGATGCAGGCGCAATCACTGTTCCTGAAGCTCTGGGGTTTAGAGATAACAGTGGCCGGGTGAATAAACCGGCGGTGGAAACTAGCAAAAAACGGCTGGAAGATTGGTGGCTTAAAAGCAGAGAAGTGACATAATGTTAGTAATGTAGGACGAAAATTTAATAAATAGAATGATGGTTTAGTTAACTATTCTAAATCAATAATTAAGATATATGGAGAAAAATGAGCATGATAGCTACTGCTACCACCCCGTTTCAAAGGGGATGCTCCTATATTCTATCCTTCCGTCCATCCAAGACTTCTGTGCCCAAGGATGTGGGATCGAATCCCGGCCGCAGCAGCAACTTTTTGATGGAGGTGGAAAGCAAGGCGCCTGAGTGCTGTGCAATCTCAGTGCACATTAAAGAAGCCCAGGTGGTCGAAATTTCCAAAGCCCTCCACTATGGGGTCTTTCATAGTACTCTTCTGCCATACCATATCACGCATCATTAAATCACAATACAGTCCATGGAAAGGAAATACGCCTATGCCACTCAATATCTATTTACAGAGTTTAATTTTCAAGAAACAGTGCTACAATACACCATCATATAGAGTAGCAAAACACTGATCTCGTGCTAAACGAAAGCAAGTAGAAACTCCGGACCGCAGATCTGGATAGGTTCCAAACTTTGGACGCAACGTGTACTGAAAAGGAAGAAAACAAGACACAAATTAAGGTAGGCTTTTTAACATTCAATCATATACTGCTACAAGAACTAGCTTTAGAAACCAGATGGTTTGTTCCTTCTTAACATGGTTATGAATGATGACAAAACAAAAGTAAAAAAAGCTGAGCTGGAGTTGGAAACCGCAATGTCTGAAACGCCATATTTGAAATGTAGATTATGGCAAAGCCACCAACCTGTAATGGAAACCACAACGGGGCATTCTGTTTTTTTATCTGATCCTGACATGAATATAATAGTTCCATTTTTCAGAGTAAAGGAGTGCGGGTTAGAATCTTGGAAGCATTTTTTTTTTTTTTTATCAGAGGATGAGAAGTGATACATACTTCCTGTTTATGCATGAGGTTCCATAGCGCGCATCAAGAAAAGGACCGAACATGAGCGCTTGTGTTCTGTCCCTTCTTTAATGTGCGCTATGGAACCTCATGTAGATTACCCACTAGCCCGAACCCTGACCCTTCCTGTTTGATTCTTTGCTTGCTTTCTTCAATGCACTCGCTGCATTGTAGAATTTGTGACGCAAGAAACTCTGGACCATAGAGTAAGGTAGGTGGGGAAATTTTGACATCGCATGAACTGAAGAGGAAGGAAACAAGACACAAATTAAAGCCCTCTTTTTAACATTTAAAACAATCAAATACTGTAACAAAATAATAAATACTGTAAGCTGTAACAAATATGGCAGCCCCTATTAATGCAAAATAAGTGAATAAAATTCTCAAATGCAGCCCAAATCTGGTCAGGTTAGATATACCAGTACTGCCCTTCTAAAAGCCGGTGTCATGATCACAGCTGACCGCATGCTTTCGATGCTTTATAAATGCAAAAATGGACAACTCTCGCAAAAAAAAAAAAAAAGATAAATGTGCCGCTTCTTAACATTCGCATCCACCATAGCTTATGCTACTTTGCACGTTCAGACGACAAGGACGGTCGACTCTGGCAAAAAAACAAGAAAGAAAAAAAAAAACATCTGCCGCTTCTTAGAGTCCGCCCTAATCCATCCTAATTTACAACGAAATTTTGTTTTTACACAGCAGCATTTATATAAAAAAAAAACACTGTTATATTACGAACTTCACTGCATGAACAGTTTATCTTTTAGCGGTGTAGAAAATACAAAACACAAGTTCTCGAACCCTTCCCTTTTCGCTTAATCTTGAATGCATGCATTTGTGACTATAATACAAGCGAATTTGGAAGAAACAGCAAACGAAAGAAGTAAAGCTTTGGTAACATACAATTCATCATCATCATCATCAGCCTGACTATACCCACTGCAGGGCGAAGGCCTCTCCCATATTTCTCCACTTAACCCGGTTCTGTGCTAGCTGCATCCACTTGACCCCTGCGAACTTCTTAATCTCATCCGCCCACCTAACTTTCTGCCGCCCCCTGCTGCGCTTTCCTTCCCTTGGAATCCAGTTTGTTACCCTAAGCGACCATCGGTTATCCTGTCTTCGCACTACATGTCCTGCCCATGTCCATTTCTTCTTCTTAATTTCCACTAGAATGTCGGTAACTTGAGTTATTTCTCTGACCCACTCTGCACGCTTCCTATCTCTTAATGTTACCCCTACCATTTTTCGTTCCATAGCCCTCTGGGTTGTCCTCAACTTAAGTAGAACTCTCTTGGTTAGCCTCCACGTTTCAGCGCCATAGGTGAGTACAGGTAAGATGCAACTGTTATATACTTTCCTCTTTAGCGATACCGGTAAGCTGCTAGACATAATCTGCGAGTGCCTGCCAAATGCACTCCATCCCAATCTTATTCTTCTTGTTATTTCCTTTTCATGGTCCGGATCTGCGGTTACTACCTGTCCTAAGTAGACATATTCGCTTACTACTTCCAGTACTTCGCTACCTAATGTAAACTGCTGTTCCTTCCCGAGGCTGTTGAACATTACCTTAGTCTTCTGCATTCTGCATACAATTGCATACCTCAAAACATCAGTACAGTTGAAATTTTCTGTGGAGCCAAGCTGCTCCCAACAGGTGCTCTATCATTAATTTTACCCACAGAAAACCTTTTGACCAAACTTGGGACATCTCAATTAAAATCCTGACTGACGGCTGGAGGTACAAACATTGCCATCAAAAATTATCATGAGCTTCATGTGTTGATACAACTGCCATGAAATGGGTACTCCCACTGAATGCGAAACCAAGTGGCGCTGTGAATGTTTTAACGGTGCCTGAAAGCCTGCAACTGCATTGCAGGTATAATAGGAATGGGATGTGCAAACTGAAAGTCTCAGCAATATAGACCACCAAGTTCAGTTTGATTCTTGTACTGTAAGTTCTCAATGGTTTTCTCACATGAATGCCAACTAGCGCCCATATTGTAAACGTGCCTCAACTCGATGCTCTACCACCAGTGCTTGGAGTGGAGAAAACAGCCACTCCTCCACTTCAGGGCCAATTTGGATTCATAAATCCAACTCGGCATTTCCTCTGACAAGTTCTCTCTCCACTCGAAGCAGCACAAATGGCGTATGGGGATGAAATTAAGGCGTACTTTTGGCCCGAAAACTGTGTGCTAAAGTAGCACGCTTAGTTTTTCATGTTGAGTCTTCTAAACAACCTTCGCAAGCAAGTTGTATGTTAAGAGCATAGTGGAACTTGCTTTGCGGGCTAGATGAAAAGGGTGGCTGTGAAAAACGACCAAAAATGCTTTTGCGCCTGGCAACAGTCGCTGCTGGTGACGTAGAGTTTACGCAGTACATGACATAGGCTTTGAGAAATGGTGTGAATACTTCGGTTGGTGTGAGGTGTTCTCGCCCTTTGCCGCTCTGCCTTTTTTTTTTATTGCCATGCTTTGACAGACATCAAAATACATTGGAAAAAAAAAAAAGTAAAAGCCGGCACTTTCTATGAACATGGCTTTGGCCTTCAGAGGGCTCGGGGGCAAACGGTGAAAACCTGCATGCTGCTTCACAGTGCGTTTCAGCGCATACACCTGAATTCGGAGCCCTAACTGAAAATGTGCTTGAAGAGAATGCCTTCGCTGGCAGCGAATATCCATCCGTAGGACAAGCACACCAATGCACTCCCTCGACAGTGCCACGCGTCCAAAGACGCACTACGTACCCTCAGGTGACAGGCAAGCCATTGATGCGTGGGGTGCAGCACAGATGTCCGCACAGCCCCACCGCGCCTTCGGTGCACCCCAGCTTACTGCTTGCGACATGCTGTTCCCCCACAACAAGTTTGCCGCCGTTCATCAGAAAGGGCGAGCTATGGAAGGAGTGCGCCTCCCCCACAGCTCGAGTCCACCTTCAAGCTCACCATTAACCGTGAAATGCGCGCCTCAACTCTGCACTCAGTAGGCTCCGAAAAGTCGTTCACTTCATCGGCAATGACTTCAAATGTACCCACACCACAGGAGCATAATGCGATAATCAATTACAGTACTGGTACCGGCGGCTGATCACAGTTATAAAAGCTCGGCACGGGCAGCAAGAGGCCACGGCCGCACCTGTAAAACGATAACGTGCCAGATGTCCTGGGTCGCTGTCACTTTCAGCCAATGCTTTAGAGAAAGGTTTGGTGCATCCTCGTCATATCCACTTTCGTGAAGTTTGGTATACCGGTAGAACAAAGTCCACACAGCGAGCAAACGATGTGATGTCCTCAGTGTTTACAAGTGGAGTGGTCGAGGAGCGGCGCCAAGGCAGCGGCATTGCGGACTAGAGATTCTTGAGAAAACTCGAGTTCTCTCTGGCACTGTGGGCGTTATTCGAGTGGAGGTTGTTTTCTGAAAAGAAAAACGGGCCTCAGGGGCTGCTTGGAGTAGAAGTTCGAGTGAAGGCGCAGTCGTGAATATGACGGTAAGACTAACTGCCACATTCGCGAACATGCCTTCACTGCAACTTCTACTCCAGGCCGTTTGGAGCGGCAGATCTGTTTTGTTTTTTGCCAGAGTCGACCATCCTTATAGTCTGCACGTGCAGCGTAGCATAAGATTTGATAACTCTGATCAGCTGCCGGTACCAGTACTGTAATTGATCATCGCATTACACTTTTGTGGCATGGGCACATTTCAAGTCGTCACTGGTAAGCGAAAGTTTCGTGGCTCGCCCTGCGCGATGGCTTCCCCAGACGACGGTGAACTTGCAGGGGAGCAGTGTGTTACATGCAGTAGTAATTGGGGGAACTGGAGGTGCGGAGAAGCTGTGCGGACATCTGTGCTGCACCCCACGCTTCAGTGCCTTGCCCATGGCAGTCGAGGAAGCGCATTCATTTGCTCATCCTACAGAGCGATATTTGCAGTCAGCAAAGGGCATGGCTTTTCAAGCAGGTTTTCAATTATGGCTCCGAACTTGTCCGAAAGAGACAGGGCAATCAATGAACAGAAGGGTAAATGAACATCGGGCAGACACAGGCAAAGCCCTCCCAAAGGCAGTTTCCCAGCATTTCAATCAGATGGGCCGTAAGGTTGTTGAAATTTATTTATTTATTCTCCATGTTGGGCTTTAAATCTTCAAGGGACACAAAATATAGGGTGGCATATCTAATCCATAAATTTAGAACATTGGAACCAACAGGAGCAAATATTGTTACGTGAAAACTATGTATTTACAGTATATTTACAACAGCCTCAACTAGCATAGCCGCGAGCAGCAACATGGAACCAGGCCCATTTGTTATCTCCTTGTCCCTTCCACGAGGCAAGTGAAGGAAACACTTCGTTGTCGTTATCTTGCAACAATATCTTGAAAGAAGCATTAGTATTCCTTAAATATATTTCCTCTCTGCCACAACTAGTCATGAAAACAATCCCATAAATGTAAATAGTACAGTTTATTCATAGCACATGTGCATACTCTGGATCCCCGGCCCCCCTCCTGTAAAAGCATAAGCTCCAATTGTTTTTTCAAACATGTTTGTTTCTCACTACTTCTTACTTTGGTTCCCCCTTGAATTGTTTCAGATAATGCCATGCTTGGCAGGTATAGTATACTCTGATTTGTTGTTATTTAGATTTTTTTTTGTCCTTCTCTCCCCTTTCCAAAACCTCTTGATAGCTGTTCCCATGCAGCTGCATTGCTCATCAGGTCCCTTTGGAATGCTTGTTCCTTTCAATGTATGAAGGAGCACTGAACAAGGGTAAAAGGGGTACAAGAATGCTGAATTGGGTGAGTTGGTGAGTTTGCAGTTGTCCTTGTCTTCTTTGCGCTACGTTTCCTAAAATGTAAAAGGGGTACATCTCAGTTTGCAGGTCGAGCCAACGTTTCGACAAGTGGACTTGTCTTCGTCTGGGCAAAGCGATCATCAGTGGCAGGGGTTTAAATACGCTTTTGCTTCCAAAGAAGAAAAGCTGTGGAGGTGAAAATGGGTGGGAATAAAGCAGGTGAAGGAGTGGGGAGGGGAGGATGGGTGAGAAGATGAGAAGAAAGTAGGTCATGGAGTGAAGAAAAAAAAAACATCTTCAGTATGTATTTCTCAGCCTGGAACCAGGGATCCTGTGGCCAGTAAAAGAAGTAAAAGCAGCATACCAGGAAAAACTACAATACCGGGTAGATGATTAGTCACCACTTAAGAAAATCCCTTAAGTATATTCCCTATGCAACATAACTATTCGGGGAAACAATCCCACATAGCGTTAATTGTACAGTTTATTCACAACGCATGTACACTCTATTCCCTTCTGCAATAGCATAAGCTGTACATGTTTCTCCAAACACATTTCCCCCTTATCACTTGTTGCTTGAGTTTGTCCTCAAACCTTTTTTTTTTTTTGCATGTCATTTGTGGTTCACTGTGCGGTTATTATCCTGTGACTTTGTACACACCTCCCCCTCCCCCCCCCCCCCCCCCGCCACCACCACCACCAGCTTTGCAGAAAGTTTTAAGAATTGGCCCCCTTAGATATATTCCTTATCAGGGCCCTTTGCAAAGCCTGTCTCTTTGTAAGGTGTATCTGCACCAAACCCTCTTAAGTGGTGACAAATCATCTTCCCGGTATTGTAGTTTTTCCTGGTATGCTGCTTTTACTTCTTTTGCAGGCCACAAGATCCCTGGTTCCAAGCTGAGAAATACATATACTGAAGATTTATTTATTTTTTCACTGCATGACATACTTCCTTCTCACCCATCCTCCCCTCCACACTCCTTCACCTACTTTCTTCTCACCCACTTTTCCCTCCTAAACTTTTCTTCTTCGGAAGCAAAAGCGTATTTAAACCCCTGCCAGTGATAATCACTTTGCCCAGACGAAAACAAGTCCACTTGTCGAAACGTTGGCTCGACCTGTGAACTGAGGCGTACCCCTTTTACACTTGTTCAGTGCTCCTTCATAACGGGTAAACCATCTTCTACCTGTCCCCTTTCAAGAAACACGTGTCAGCATCGAACCTGCTTTCGGTGCTGACAATCGTCTACTTCGCATATTAGATTTTCTTGCTGCTGCTGCTTTTCTTTTTTTTTTTTCATGTGATGGAGGCACTGGTTCCATGCTCATAGAAATTCATACCCAAGGAAACATTCTTTCACTTCTCGCCCTGCTTCTCCCCCCCCCCCTGGCTTTTCTTCTTCGGAAGCAAAAGCGTATTTAAAACCTCCACCAGTAATTGTGCTGCCCAGACGAAGACAAGTCCCCTTGTCAAAATGTTGGCTCGGCTTGCTAACTGAGGCTCCCCCTCTACACTTGTTCAGTGCTCTTTCATCCTACAAGCGAATTCCCTACTTTGATCTAATAGATGTGCCACCTTCATGGTCCCAACAGCGCAACAAACTTTGTTTAGACTTGATGTTAAATTCCTCTGTTCATAGTAAAACTCAAGGTGTATCTGGGACAATTAGATTTCTAACTGCTTAGACTGTGCAGCTCTGACAGGTCAACTTTCAGTGCCCCAATGAGGCATTTACACTGCCCAACTTGACACACAGTACTTTCAGAGAGAATCATGCTTAGCAACAGGTATAAAAAAATAATCCAGAATAGGTGCCTCTTATAAAGGGCTACAGGTTAACTTAATTTTCATTGCAACAGTTGATCAACACTTACAGGACGGCCAAAACACTCAGCACCTCCAGTATTTCCTGCTGCTGCACCAGCCATCCCAGAAGTATTGAAGACGTCAACAAGTTCTGGCAACTCTATAAAACAACAGAACATTACAGAAAGAAAACATGAGCAACACTGCGCATCAGAGCTTCAGATGGGTGAAGTTTAAATTTCCCAAACTTATTTAGCTACCGACAGCACAGAGCAACACAAAGATGCTACTCAGCTAGAAATCATCTGCACTATGTCGTGCAGCAACCAACAATGCTACTGAGTAAAACTTATTTGCCTTTGTCTGGGCCTTAGAAAATAACCTTTTATTTATTTATTTTTTCGTTTGCTCCTGCACAAGGTCTGCAGACATAATTAAAAAGGTATCACTTGCAGAGTTTAGAAATCGTTCTTGAGGTGGCACCACAAAAGGCAGCTATGTATTGTACAACCAACAGACATATGAGCTACCACTGCACAGCACCAACTATAAGATTGGAATGCAAGGAGGCAGTGTCCATATTCCAGTGTACATAAAGCAATACCTACAGGAAGAAGGTGTGCCTACATACACACCCACCAGCTGCTCGGTTAAATGGACTCACTTGCTCAAAATAATGCGCAATGGTCTCAACTGCCTCAGATGAAATAGACAAAGCGAGCACTCAGATTAAAATATTCAAGGTGCATTCTGAATGAGTGAGCCCAAGAAAATTTGCACTTTTCTTTCTAGATGCAAGATTTCTGGTTCCCAATTCAACGAAAATGTTTGTACTCTAAAAAAGTAGTCGCATACAGTGCCAAGTCTGAACGACAAGCACTGTATCGCAACAGTGCTCAGATAACAACATTTTAGCGCACATTATTTGGATTACATAACTGGTATCAAAGCCTCCCTTAACCTTCACCCACTGGAAATTCCGACAGAAAATTGCACAACTTTGTCCTCATTGACCAAACTTGCTCTTAGAGTCGCCACTACGCACTTCTCGTTGCCATTATAATTCAATGAGCGTTCAGCATCTTCATGGTCACACTGATGCTTTCAACAGGTCCTTTTTTCCTAGACCAATTGCAGCATAGAATAAATTACCCGAATCAATAGCCTCCAAGCATGACATTTAAATTTACGACTATACTTGCTGCCCATCTAAACGAACAACTACAATGGTTTCCTTTCTGTGCAATATTTATTCTTTCGAGTTAGTTATGTTGCATTTGTTTTTGCTCTTATACTGCCCATAGTCTGTTTTAGGAGTTTTTGAATTGCGCTCAGGTACAATTTATGGTATTCTTGAATTGCTGTTGTATTACTGCATTGGTAGTGCCTGTTCTCGTTTTTCATTTACTGACCGTTGATACATATGTTATCGATTCCCCCCCCCTAATGTAATACCCCACTTGGGGCCTTTAAGGGATAGAAAATGATGATGAGACACAGTAAAGGTTATGTGAACGCATAACTTTTTCTATCACGCAAATAAGACAGGGAGTCTTGCGCTCGTGCCAATAACTTTGGCATGTAAGTATGCGGCGACATAGCACAGCTAGAAGCAATATAAGAACACAGGAGCACGTGGCCTCCACACTTTGCAAAGTGCTGCCACCGACATGTGATCAGAATCAGCAGTAAAGGCGCACGCAAAGTAAGCTTGGACGGCTCCTTTTTCCGAGGATGCCCTTTACATTATTTCTTTAAACAAAGAAATAAGTGGTCAGTGGTACCATGGATTGACCCATAATTTGATGAAGATTGGACACAGACATGGCATCCGGATTGTTCCCTGCGACATAAAACAGAGCCAAAGGCATGTTTGGTCGAGTGAATAACCAGGAGTTTCTAGATGCCAAACTGCGCACCGGACAAGGTACTCCGATTGTATCCAGGGGATTGTTTACCAGATTCCCTTACATTGTGGGAAGCAATACATTGATTAAAACTTCCTGCTGGGCGAGTTGGTAGTTCATCTTGATGTAGGTTTTTATTTTTTTTATTTTTTTAGCGCAAACGTCTCGCCTTTCTTGTCTGTCTTTGTTTGCGCTAAAAAAAAAAAAAACCTACATCATGCAATACATTGGACAAACAGGAAGATTCATTAATAACAAAATTAGAGAGCACACTGCAGCAATATCGGAGAAGTCAGACATCAACCTCCCAGTGCACTGCAAAGGCTGCTTTATTTGTATTTGCAAAGACCAAAAATGACCAGCTGACCTTCACAATGGGAAGGTTTTGAGAAGGAATAAAGACAGGTTAACAAGGGAAATTTTCAAAGCACATGCAATCAGGAACTCGGAAGACCAATGTGTTACCACGCCTTCAATGGTACTGTTGAAAAAGGAATTAGATTACGCTTGTTGGCAGGATGTTAAAGATAAGGAATAAGTTAGCTGCAGAGGTAAAGTGAAGGGAGAAAAGATGCGCGGGTTCAGATCAATATAGTTGTCAGTGCAGTGTTGTCCTTGTGTCTGTGTGCGCTTCTTCGGTTTTGTTCCTCTGCTCTGCTGCCTTCTTCCAAGATGTTACACCAACTAGCTCAACGTTCTACTCTATTATTGTTCAACTGAGTGATTTCATGTGAAAACCAAAGCCTTGAATGTACACGGCATTGCGTTCCACTGTTTAGGGCATTTAAAAGGCAATAGATGAGAAATGTATGCGACAGTCAAGCACAGCAAAACTGAACATGCCCGCGCCTACATTTCTTGCCATCACTACCTTGTGTTTCGCCTTGCAGCTCGGAAATTTATTTCTTTCCCTACTTCTTGCTACGCTTTTCCTCTCTTTTACTTCTGAGTGAACTGCACCACCTTCCTTCCATATTCATAGCCAACTTTACTTTTTTATTCTATGCACTGTATTCTTTCCTTCTAAGGCTTATGTAAAGTTGGCTCCTTAGTGTTGGTGAGCCTGATGGTAAAGCCATTAAAAAAAGCAATTTTGCGTTTTTTGTTTGTTTTTTTTATATCTGCCCTTCGATTCTAAGTAGTGCGTGTGCAGTGATGTAATTTCAAGGGAAGTACATCCCCGTGGCCAGGTGCACTTTACGACAACTGATTGTTACCAAAGATGTTTTTACCATTTAGGCAAAAGATGTAGCTTATGGAAGAGGAACTGGGACTTCAGTTTCATTTTACTATATCCGAGTTTACTATAGTGGGGTTCCACTGTATTAGCACTGCGCTGCGTGTTCATTGTCAGTTTCGCTGAGCTAAGACAGTGCACTCTTAGACAGGCCCTCCAATGGTTAACCGGCTTCAAGACAGCAATAAATGAACCAGCTGTGAATGGACCCCTTTCTAAGTCAAGCCAGAGCTTTGAAATCAATACTGAGTTGCAGGCAGTCACAAATTTGCAGTGATGGCAGATGAGACTGGGACAGGCATTGAAAAACATTCCTCATCATATGTCTATTCTGCACATGCACCATGCCAATCATTTAACGTGCCAGAGAGTGCCATGTAATGATTAATCACAGGCCTTTAATTGTGACACTCAATTGTACAGTGAAAATCCTTTCCTATTTACAAAAGTGATCACTAGCTGTAACATGAACTGTAGAAATTAACACAGAGAGCTGAGGCTGTGTGATCACTACATGCATAATATCTGCATTCCCAGGCCATTAAAATTGCAAACAAGCCATTCCTTTCTCCAGTAGACACAATATGAAAAATTTTTGACTGATTTTAACTCTTATTTATGTGGAGGATCAGAATATCGCAAAAGTGTATTTAAATTGCCAATGACAATTTTTTATTCAATATGAGTTATGCATAGATAAGCCTACTAACTACTTCAACGTAGCCAAAAACATGTAGTTGCTTACCTTTTGATCTAATTCCAGCCTAAGATGCTGTCTCCCCATTTTTGATTTCCTGGCTTCTATTATACAAAAAAGAAACACCAGAATTTTTTTTCAAAAATGAGGTTTAACTGCTTAAACACAAACAATTTAGAACTGATTCCTAGCTTTTAACAAGCAGCAGTCATTCATCAATAAGAGGCCTGGAGGAATGTAAGAGACTAATGGTATAATGAATAATGCAATTTGAACATTATTTTCAATAGCAAGCTGTGGTACTTAAGAGAATAGTGAAAGCTTAGCATCAACACTAAGGCAACAGGTGATGCCACCAAGCTGCCCATTAAAGCTCACAAAAATAATTTCTTTTGCCGATGTACTGCATATTAAACTCGCTAAAATTGGTGTGCCAGACTTACTGAATAACATAAAAAGCTTTCTGCTAAATAATTTGACAATCTACCAGCTCCAAGATGCTGTGGAGCTGGCAGATACACATGGGGTTCACGACCACCCTGTGCAGGATTTCTGGCTCAAACAGGCTTCTGCTCCACACTGCTAACTCGAATAAGGAAGTTACTACATGATGATCTTAAAACATATGTTAATGGCCTGCAGATCTATTTAATTTCCGACTCTGTCTCAGGGATTAGATAGCAAACGTAAGCATTTTATGCTGTTGTCAAAAAAGGAAAACAATACATTTTTACAGAAATCTAAAAAGCAATACAAAACATTTTCTCATTATGGCCTATAACACACGAATGGAAGGTACAGAAGACAGAAACCTTGCTGGTCTTCAGTTGATGGGCATCACCCTATCCCTCCTCTTCCTCTAGCATTGCATTCAGTAATTTTTCCAGATTGCTGCGCACAGCTAGGAAGAAGAAAACCTATTAGTAGACACTCTCATACCAGTCTTTGCTTCACTCTATATTATGGCTTGTGAATGACATCACTTGCCTTAACATACAAATGCCACAGTTCAAAATTGAGCTCTTGCTCTGAAAAAGCAATGACTATGTTCATTTTTGTTTTTACATATCGAACACCCTGGGCGGGGACACTTATATCCCCACCCACGGTGTCCGATATGCAAGAACAAAAATGTTGAAGCCGGCTTGCTGTGGGACTGCCCAGCAAGCCGGCTGGGCACTTGACACGAATCCCGGCACTTGGCGAAAGCTAGCCTACCAGCAAACAATCCTGCCACGTATATCACCTGGACGCAGGGACTCCTTGACTTCATAAAATCACCCAACCTTTTTCCATTAATTTAATCATTTCTTCATTCTTCATCTCATACCCTAGTGATGCCCTTAGGCAGTAAATATCGTTAAAAAAAACAAAAATCAGACGGCACAAGCAGGCAATGTACTTTCCGGTTCTAACCCAAAAACATTAATGGGATGAAATTCAGGAGCAGCTGCAAACTGGAAATTTTGTAGTATATGGTGTAGCAGAAACCCACCTTAGAGACAGTGAAGAACCTCCACACATTGAAGGATACTCATGGCTGGGGTGCAATAGAAAAGGGAAGGACCGAAAAGGAGGTGGCCTGGGGGCGCTAATCAAAGGCCAAGATTGGAAAAGGATAACAGAAAGCTGCAGAGAACATATATGGCTCCAGGGTAGAGTGGGAAAACTAGATACAATACTAGGGTTTGTTTACCTAAAAACAGGAAATGACTCAAATGAGGAAAATTCAGAACATTTCAGATGTTTAGCTAAAGACAGAGGAATTTGGCCAGAATAAGGAAGTGATAATCTTAGGGGATATGAATGCCCACATGGAATTTTTTGATGGAGCTACCGATACGACAGGCAAAATGTTAGGAACATTTTGTGAAGCCCAGGATCTCACAATAGTTAATTCAGAAATAAAGTGTGAGGGAAAAATAACATGGGAAAGAAATAACTCTCATTCCACAATCGACTATTGTCTGATGTCCCACAAGCTGTATGACAGGTTAGTAGGCATGGAAATTGATGAAGAAGGGGCGAAGAGCTTAGGAAGCGATCACAAAAGAATTAAACTCCAATTTGGCGGGACAGCGGCCGCAACAAAAATGCAGGTATGTGAAAGCAACCAGAAACTCAATGATATGCAGTTGGAAAAAGGGTCAAAGCGCATTGAAGACATAGTAAACCAACAACCAAATAGAGAATGGACATACGATGACCTCGTAGAAGTATTTAAAAGAGAGCTAAAAAAGGGCAAGATTAGAAGAGGAAAGAGAAAATATAAACCAAAAAGCTGGTGGGATGCTGAAGTTAAAGCAGCCATAACGAGGCGTCAAGAGGCATCCAGAGAGCACAGATTAACAAAGAAGAGGGGAGCCACACCAAGGGAAGTAGAATCCAAATGGGAGGAGTACCTTGAGAGAAAAAGGGAGGCGTCAACCTTAATCCAAATCAAAATAGGAAAAGCTGGGATCCAGTGGATGATGGACATAAGTAAAAAAGATAAAAATGCTGCAAAGAGGTTTTGGAACCACATAAGGCTACAAGCAAAAAAGACGGAAGGGGTCCAACACTCACTGACCACAGAGGAAGGAAAAAGAGTGGAGGGAGAGGAAGCACAGGAATATGTTAGGCGCACAATAGAAACAGCCTTTGCCAGTCTGGAAGTGAATACCGCAGAAGAAATGGAGAATAATGAGGACCACAGGGACGAGGAGCAAGAATACAAGGAGATGACAGCAAGACAATGGGAAAAAATAGAACGGAAGGTCCCCTTGGGAACAGCGACAGGACCAGATAGCATACCCATGGGATTGATTACCAGATTAAGACAAAAAAGCAAAGTAAAATTGCGACAGTTGATTGAACAAACAATAAAGGGCGGTCAAGTACCAAAAGATTGGAAATTAAGCAGGATGAGACTAATATACAAAGGCAAGGGAAGCAGAGATAACATAAAGTCCTATCGGCCAATCACAGTTACATCAGTTATATACAGGGTAGCAATGCAGTTAGTAAAAGTAATGATGGAGGAATGGGCAGAAGGAGGGAATATCCTCGGAGAACTACAAAATGGTTTCCGCAAGGACAGAAGACTAGAGGATAATTTATTTGTGGTTACCCAGTGTATAGAAACAGCAGCTGCAAGTCAGAGACCATTATGGATAGCGTTTTTAGATATTAAAGGGGCATACGACAGTGTAGATCAGAAAAAACTGTGGGACCAGTTGAAGGAATATGGCCTGAATAAAAACCTGGTTCAGTTCATACAAGAAGTGTATGCAGATAATGAGGCAGTGATAGTATGCGAGACGGAAACAACAAAACCAGCAAAAATAAAAAGGGAGCTTAGGCAAGGGTGCCCACTGTCACCGCTGCTTTTCATGATATACATGAGCCAAATGGAAAGGCGCCTGGAGGAAAGTAATAAGGGATTCGATGCAAGCTATATGCAGGGAGGACAGAAAGTAACACAAGTTCTACCAGGATTGATGTGCGCGGATGACATTGTACTGCTGGCAGATAAGAGGGATGGGTTGCAGGAGCTGCTTAAGACCTGTGGAGAAGAGGGTGAAAAGCTGGGACTGCAATTTAGCAGTGAAAAATCAGGAATAATGGTATTTAATGATGAAAGGGGGGACGTGCTGGAAATACAAGGCACCAAGGTTGAACATGTGGAGAGCTATAAATACCTGGGCATATGGATCAACGAAGGAAAAAATTACCTAGAAAAGCATGAAGGAATTACGATAGACAAAGGGAAAAGGAGTTCGGATATTATGAAACACAGGGCCCTCTGGAATTATAACAGGTATGAGGTTGTTAGAGGAGTATGGAAGGGTGTTATGGTACCAGGACTCACTTTTGGAAATGCAGTCCTGTGCATGAAATCAGAAGTACAGTCAGGCCTTGAAATCAGACAGAGAAAGGTAGGTAGATTGGCATTGGGAGCACATGGCAACACACCTAATGAAGGAGTCCAGGGAGATATGGGCTGGGCATCATTTGAGGTTAGAGAGGCAATTAGCAAACTAAAATATGATCAGAGACTAACCGAAATGGAGGAATCAAGGTGGGCACGAAAAATGTACAAGCACCTCTTCATGAAAACCCTGAATACGAAATGGACTAACAGAACCCGAAAGCTCAGATTTAAGTACCTAGAGTTTGGAGATACACCGCAGCAAAACAGCAGCATTGAAAAGCAAGTAAAGGAGGCAGAAAGGAAAATGTGGGAGGAAAGAATGCAAGGAAAATCAACATTGGGTATGTATAGAACTCGAAAACAGGAAAACAGAACTCGAAATCAGTGGGCTCGGCGAAAGAGGACTGGACGGTGTGCTAAGCATGCCTCCCATCTTATTGCAGGCGATCGTGCTATCTACAGCCGGACTGCTTTCAACATTTCAACCCCAAGGCGATGGGCTCAGAGAGCAAGCAGCAACATTCGGCAGCACGTGGGACAACGCCTACTGCATCGACGGTTTTCTACAAGCGGCAACAACAAGCATCGGATTTGTGACGTCATCAAAGACACGGGCTATAAAATCAGGACTGCATTCTTGGGACTTCAGTGAGCTCGGCGAAAGAGGACCGGACGGTGTGCTAAGCATGCCTCCCATCTTATTGCAGGCGATCGTGCTATCTACAGCCGGACTGCTTTCAACATTTCAACCCCAAGGCGATGGGCTCAGAGAGCAAGCAGCAACATTCGGCAGCACGTGGGACAACGCCTACTGCATCGACGGTTTTCTACAAGCGGCAACAACAAGCATCGGATTTGTGACGTCATCAAAGACACGGGCTATAAAATCAGGACTGCATTCTTGGGACTTCAGTGGGCTCGGCGAAAAAGGACCGGACGGTGTGCTAAGCATGCCTCCCATCTTATTGCAGGTTAGTTATACTGGCTTATTTAGAAGTGATGAAAGAACGCTTGTTGTTGTGCCGAGCCCACACACTCTCCTATTTATTGCTGCTGACTGCTTTCATGTTTGTAAGTTATTGCTTTGTGGCGATATAGAGGAAAACCCTGGTCCTTCTGTTGCAGAAATGTTAGAGCAACTAGTGGAAGGTCAGAAAATAATTCGCAGCGATCTAGTAGATATTAAGCAAAGACTGGAGAATACTGAGAAAGCTGTGTTTGAATTTGGTGTGCGCATGGAGAAGGTAGAAGAGAATATTAAGGAAGTACACAAAAATTCGCAGCAGATACAAAGGCTGCAAGAAATTGTTGCAAAATACCAAGAACTTAACTCGCAGAGGTCACGTCTATCGGATTTGGAAGATCGTAGTCGAAGAAATAACTTAGTTGTGTTTGGCATTAACGAACAGGATGATGAAACTGAAGATGACCTGCGACGGAAGGTAATTGACGAGGTTTTTAATCAAAAATTGGGTGTTGATTGCTTATCTGTAGCACGCATTCACAGAATGGGGCGAGGAGCCTCTATTCGCCCAGTTATTCTCTACTTCCAGAACTACCTTGAGAAGCAAATGGTTTGGCGTAACGTACGGAAGCTACAAGATTCTGGTATTTCTATTCAAAATGACTTCTCGCCAGAAACTTTAAGAAAGCGCAAATTACTTTGGCAAAGCGGAAAAGCAGAGAAGGACGCTGGCAAAAAAGTAAATCTAGTTGGAGATAAACTACGTGTTGATAAAGCCTTTTACGTTTGGGATGATTCGTGCAACATGCCAATGCCGGCTCGACGAACCGTTCAATCAGATAGATAGCGATCACAGACTCTGCAGCGTCAACTACGCATGCTCTCGCTCAACGTCAGGAGTATCGTGAATAAAACTGATAGCCTGGAATGCCTGCTTCTCTCATATGACCCTCATATAGTCATCCTTACAGAAACTTGGTTACATGATGGCATCTCTAGCGATACAATTGTTCCAACTGGTTACAAAGTATACAGGCGTGACCGGTGTTCTCGTGGTGGAGGGGTTGCCGTTATAGTGAAGTCTTCTGTTGCCGTTACTGTATTAGACCAAATACCTGACCACGAAAGCTTATTTTTGAATGTATCTCTTTGGGGCACTTCCTTTCTACTATGTTCAGTTTATCGTCCACCCAACTCTGCAAATTCGTACCTTCAAAAATTGTATGATCACCTGCTGGCAAAGCGTTATTGTAATACCATATTAACTGGCGATTTCAACCTGCCAAGCGTGAATTGGCCATGTCTGGCTTATGGACAATGTGATGACAATAATACTATCTTGGATATCATGTTAGCTCTGAATTTAGATCAAATGGTTAGAGAACCCACCCGTGACAGTGCCCTTCTTGATTTGTTTTTTGTCAGTGAAATTTTTTCCAAAGGCTTTTTGAGTGTTGAGCGTGGCATTTCAGATCATGACTTGTTATCGTTTTGTTGGTCTTGTAACTATGAACGGTCGTCCGAGAATGTACCACCTGTACGTATTCGAGACTTTAATCGATCAGACGACGCTGCCATAATAGACTACCTAGAAACGTCTTTAGTTATTAACGAGAGCGATGATATTCATGTTTTGTGGAATAGGTTTAAAAAATCAATACTTTCTGCTATTGAAACTTTTGTTCCTCTGAAAAAAATAAAACCTAATCGAAGGAATCCTTGGGTCACCCGGGAAATTATACACCTGAAACGCAAAATAAAACGACATCGTAGGCAACTTAAGGCCCCTACTGCAACCTTTCAAGAATTAAAGCACGCGTTAGCACGTAAGTTAATGATGGCAAAGAACCATTACTACCAAGTTATTCTTCCTTCATATTTAAATACTTATCCTAGCAGATTTTGGAGACATCTAAGTAAGAGAAAGGAAGTGATAGATAGAGTGAAAACGGATGAAACTGTGTTACTTGATAGCCAGAAAATTGCGGATTCTTTTAATCATTACTTTCAAAGCGTTTTCACATTGAAACCTGTCCTTACTAAACCGAAAGAATGTATAGATCCTAGTAGTATTCCTTCCATCTCAACAGAAGGCGTATTATCATTGCTACGCCAACTTGACACAAAGAAAGGCTGTGGAGTGGATGGCATTCCAAACACTTTTTTAAAACGCTATGCTTCACAGATTGCTGAGTATTTAGCCAACATGTTTTCAGTTTCCTTCCGTACAAGCGATTTACCTTTTGACTGGAAAGTAGCACGTGTAGTGCCCATTCACAAATCAGGTGATCGATCAATACTATCCAATTACCGTCCTATATCAATAACTAGCAGCTGTTGCAAAATTATAGAACACATTCTGGCGGGTATCGTTAGGGATTTTCTCAGTGACAAAAACATTTTATCCCCTTTCCAACATGGATTCCGAAAAGGAATGTCAACAGTTACCCAACTTGTGTCAACTGTTCATGAATTATCCTCTGCCCTTGACAATTCCGGCCAAATGGACATATTGTTCTTGGATTTTGCCAAGGCCTTCGATACGGTCCCACACAATAAACTTATTCGTAAATTAGAGCTAATATGTCTTCCACAATATATAGTTCAATGGATAGAAGCATACTTGGAAAAGAGAAGTCAGTTTGTTGAGGTGAATGGTGCCATTTCCGAATCACTGTGTGTCACTTCGGGTGTACCGCAGGGAAGCGTGTTGGGTCCATTACCGTTTCTTATATATATAAATGATTTGCCTGATGTTATTCCAAATTCTGTATCCATACGATTATTTGCAGATGATTGCATAGTGTTTAAGCAGATAAGGAAAACTTCTGATCATGGTATTCTTCAAGCCTCTTTGACAGCTATTGACAAATGGCGTGTGGAATGCAGCATGAAACTTAATGTCAAGAAAACTGTACTCCTACGTGTAACAAGGAAAAAACATTTTAGCCCATTTACTTATTCCCTACAAGGCTCCGATATTAAAGAAGTAGCAAGCCATAAGTATTTAGGGCTGACACTTACCAATCAATTGGACTGGTCACCGCATATCTCACAAATTTGTTCTTCGGCATTCTCGACACTCTGCTTCCTAAAACGCAAACTTAATCGCGCCCCCTCTAATATCAAACTTTTGGCATACAACACATTCATCCGAACTAAGCTCGAGTACGCCTCTATCATTTGGGACCCTCACACAAAAAAGAACATCACTGCTCTTGAAATGATACAAAGGAAAGCAGTCAGGTTTATTTTCCACAAGTACAGCAGATCTGATTCTCCCACACAGCTGATGGTAGAAAATGACATCCCGCTTCTTTCAGTCCGCCGCAAAATGAGCAGAATTTTGTTTCTTCGTAAGATTCTGTCACAGGAAGTTAATATTCCATTACCTAACTTTGTCCAACCTTCTACTGCCAGACGAACACGACACACTAGGGAACATATGCTGCAACCTGTCTTTGCCCGAACAAATTCATTTAAGTACAGTTTTTTCCCACGGACCATCTCTGATTGGAATTTGCTTCCAGAATTTCTTTTCCAAAGCAGTAATTTTAACAAGGCACTGGAAGGTCATTTGTTTGGTTAGGCTGCTCAACTTTTCACTACTTTATATCTGTTTCCTTTGTTCATGCCAAATTGTGCTGTGTGTTATTGCCTATTTTTATTTGTTAGACTGTCAAATTGTTTAATAATTACTATTACTATTATGATTCCTTTTTTCTCGCCGAATTGTAGTGTGTATTGTATTTTTTGTTTTTTCTGTGTGTGATTGTTACCTGGTATGCCCCTCCTGCTTGGGCCATAAGGCCTGCAGTATTATGAAATAAATAAATAAATAAATAAATAAATAAATATAAAGAAAGAAAGTTTATTCGACAACTCACGAGGGAGCTCATTGCTGTTTGAGGCTAGGACAGGGGCCCTCAGAACAAAAACGTACAGGAAAAAATTTCAGGAAGTAGATATATTATGCGCGGCGTGCGGAACTGAGGAGGAAACGACGGAACATGTTGTTCTAAGGTGCCAAAAACTTCGTCCTGCCCTTCCCGCGGAAAAAGCGGCAGATCTGGAGAGAGCGCTGGGATTTGCTGGGGAAGATGGACGAATGGATGAGGAACGCGTTCTGATAACAAAAGAGAGGTTAGAGGATTGGTGGAAAAAGTCAAGAGAATAAAGAGAGGAAAAAAAGGGAGGGGGGCAGATACGGGCGAATAAGAAGCTAAAAATGGGGAAGAGATAAATATATTTCTTTTAATTTTTTGGCTAGGCGGCGCAAGCTGCCGCCCGATTCAAAGGGCAGAGCCACTATCATCCATCCATCCAAAAAAATTGCGGCATCTGAAAAACCCAATAACGCCGGTTTTTGGTACCTAGTACCAGTTCTTGAAAAACTTTTCCTCTTTCCGTCCCTTCAGAGTACAGAAACAAGCACACAGTATTTTAACCATGGCTCCACTTGTTTACGTTATTGCAAAATCCGGACACTGCGATATGTGCCAAAAGTCTTTCTGTGGCGTGACATCGTATTTTTTCTCCCTTAATACCAACGTTGGGAAAAAAATTACTGCACTGTCGACATGTTGAGCACTACGTGCATGCCCCTTCTCCCCAATGAGGGCCGTAAATATAAATAACCAAAGAACTTGGGAGACCCTGCACAGCTCTGACCCTGAGACGCAGCTGGGCGCGATCAACCTGGCCGAAGAACAACGCACACCAGCCAGCATCCGAGGCGAAGCGCCAGACGCAGGTGGCGGAGATACGCGAAGTCTATTCCTCCTTCTTGATAAACATGCATGCATACCGCCACAGCGAAATAGCAGCGCTATCTGGCTCAATGCAAGGGCGCCAGTTCTACATCTGCAAAAAATACAATAATAGTCTGTATACTTACGGCTGAACTTGACAGCTTGCGCGACGAGCAGCTTTGATGAGCCAGTTGCCCGCCGTTTTTTATCCTCTCGGGCCAGGCAACGTTTACCCAATTGACCTTCTGTTGAAGGGCCGCTGAACGTCGGCAAGGTTTTTGAGTTACGTCTGACGACTGCGTCGTGCCCCTGAATTACATTAACATACTCTACAGCAAAAGATTCATCGGGAAATCGGAACAGCGCGAACTTGTACATGGCGATGGCGATGGCGATATGGTCGTACCCTTTTGAACGGGCGATCACCCAGTGGGATCTGACCAGAAAAGAAAAAAAAGACACACACACACACACCAAAAAAAAGGAAAAAGGAGAGTACAGATGTTAGTTCACTCTACGTCTTTACGCCGCTCTGGCTGCACTGCTCCTCGTGTCCACCAGAACTCCAGGCGTCTCTTCGTACATTCCACGACTGCACCAAGTGATAACACTCCGCTCCCCTCTTCATGTGACGCCGCGGCCCCGTCGGTGCTTCCCTCTGCCGTGTCAGCCGTGTTGCCTGCGAAGCCAAGGGCGACCGGCAGCGACGCCGTGCGAGGGGCGGGAGAAATCGCAACACATCCAAGTATCACGTGCTCCACAGTTTCCTCCTCCGCTCCGCAGAGGGCGCAGTCGGATACGCACTTGCTAGTGGACCTAGATCGCCACTGCCGCGTCCTCAAGGCTCCACACCTGGCTTCAGCCAGTAGCCCGCTCCCCACGGAGTTGTCATACCATGGTTCAGGACTAATCCCTGTCTTCTGCGCGCTGTACAATGCCAGGGATGACTTCTCCTTTGCCCTGCGCATCCACTCAGCTGTCTCAGCTTCCTTCACTTTCAGCTTGAGCTTCTTCCCCTGGCTCACCGCCGGTACATCCGAGAGGCAAACTGTTGGCAGATGGTACCGTCTCTGCAGCCTCGCTAGCCGCCTTGTCCACTTCGTTGCTATTCCAGCATACACCAGGTGGATTAGCGTCTGATGTGCCAGGTTACTTGCCTCCGCTAGTACAGAACAAGATCAGGGTTGCCAGGTCCAAAAAAACGAAAAGTCTCCACAAAAATGGGAAAAATAGCCAGAAAGTAGCCAACCAGAGGAAGAGCAATAAAAAGTAGCCAAAAAGGAGCCATGGGGCCATGGATGGGGCAGTAAATAGAGCGCTCACTGCAAAAAGACAACCTAAAACATTCGTTTAATAGTCGTTTTATTCCAACGCTCGTGAAGAAACAAATGACAGTTGCGTCTTATAGCAACTCACATAGAAAAGTTGTCCGAAAAAAAAAAAAAAAAAACTGGCTGCGTAACACTGCGATATTATATAAACAGACATAAAACTAAACTGACCAGATAAACACACATGTTATCAGAAACTTCTCTGTGATGATTAGAAACAGTATAAAATGCATAAAATTATGTCCACGAAAATGTAAGTATAAAATGTTAGTGGAGTTGGACGTCTCAAACAATGGCTACAAAAGGAGAACATGACGAAACGAAACTGCAACCACTCAGGTGCGATGTTCAGGCCTGCCGTAAATAGTTGAGTTGACCTTCTCAATCATGGTTTGGGTTTATCAAGGATACGGCCAATGTGCAGGGGGTGTTCACATGTTCACACACACTTCTTTTTGATCATGACTACTAGGCGTTGGACGGGAACCTTCGGTTTCTCAAGCATAATATTACATTATCGAGAGGCGTTTACCTTGCCTAGAGATATAGAAATCATTCTTTCATAGGTATACCAAGTATATTCGTAAGCTTTCTTGACACCAGTGCCTAATAATGTTCGGCGAATTGCGGTCAATGAATGGTTGTCCGCGCTCCTTGATCGCATTCAAAGTGCGCAACTGTTTTATTCAGTGAACAAACTAGAGTGCAAGAGCCACTTTCACACTGATGAGACAAACCTGTGGACGGAAGATGCACTCATGACTAATTTATTGTCAGCGGGTGCACGCTAGATAAGACCTACTGCACTCAAATATGCACGGACAAAGAAAAACATTTCGAAGCAGTTCGTGGTAAGCCTAGTTAGTGTGTTAGCTCTGGTGTGATGTTTATCTAAGTTTGGCTAGCTAGCATAATGCGTTTACACTTGCCCTTTGTTGGCCATCTATAATGCAAAATTTGGCTTTAAGTGCAGTTAAATAATTAGCACTAATTAATTCGGTTCGATAACTAGCACAACTGATTTGCATTCAACCTAAGCTTTCGAAAGGTCTATGACTCGGTATATGAAAGGTATATGGTTTTGATTGCATATAGCTCACTAACGCTAATATGGATCGCTAATTCAGAGCATTTGGATTCACCCTAAGCTTTTCAACGGTATGACTTGATCGTCTAGCTCAAGTTAGGTTTTATACAAAATAAATATTTAACGCAGATTAATGAGGATCGCTAACTACCATAGTGTCATTACACTTGGCCTAAGCTTTCCAACGGTATATGACTCGATGCTGCAGTGCAAATTTGGGTTTCAAGTGCGGTTTACTAAATATCATTTAATTTGGCCCGTAGTTGGTCAAAATAAGTGCATAATTAACCAATGATCCAAACTAATCCAATGATCCAATGATCACGTGACATATACTATGCTTAGCCAAGATAGCTTGAAAGTAGCGAAATAGACTAAGCGGCCGCTTTGACTTTCTCTGATCTTAAAGTTAAAAGCACTAGCCTGGGTCGTTTTCTCGTTTTGCGAAGTTTTACCGCGGTGACAGAGTTCACGCTAAAAAAAAAACAAAAAAAAAACAAACACAGACAAAGTCAGAGGCAGTACTAGATCCTGGAGCGCAGACCTGGACCAAAAACGCGCGCTTCACTGACTGCTGCGGCCGGCCGGCGGGCGCCAGGTAGAAAAAGCGTGTCGTGCGCAGAGCTCGCAGCCGCCCCGCGCTAGGAGAATTGAGGAGGAAAGCGCGGCGCGGGGGAGAGTGTCGCTACTTTCGAATTATCAAGGGGTTTTAGTGGAGGGATGTCCTGGCGCTGCAGGAGACCAGGATACCTGTAGAATCTGCTCGCCTTCCGGGCTACACTGGTTACTCTGGCCTGTCCAGCTGTGCCCTCGGTTCATGTGCAGATGCCCCCTGCCTGGACCCGTCCCACCCTCAGGACCGACCCCGCACTGCCATCTACGTGCGTAACACCATCCCGCACACGGTGCTAGATGTCGCTGCCAAGGACCTGGGACACCTCGAGATTTGCGCCATCCGTGTCCGTCTGGGCAACACAGACACCTCGGTGGCCTCGGTCTACGTCCCCCCGGGCGTCCCATGGGATCCTTCCTGCCTCACGGCCCTGCATTGCCGCCTAGGTAATGATGCTGTAATCTGTGGCGATTTTAACTCTCACCACAGGGCCTGGGGCAGCCAGACATCCTCAGCCAGGGGCAAGAAGCTGCTGGATTCCATTTCAGCGGCTGGCATGCGGTTCCTGAGGCCCACGGCCCCAACCTTCATCAGGCCTCGATGCTCGTCCGTCCTCGACCTGGCCCTGCTGACGGAGTCCTGCTTCTACATCTGGGAGCGAGCGGCAGACTCCCTGGGCTCCGACCACTTCCCCATCTACCTGACACCTACCAAGCAGCGTCGACAACGAGACAGGGTGTATCGGGTAACGAGGTGGTCTCAGTTCAGGGAGCTGACCAAGGGTATCCCGCACGCAGGTGACTTCCTAACCCTTTTAGGAGAATGTGCCCAGAGTGCCACCGTGACTGGCCATGTTCCCAGACTCACCCCGGTGCCTGACCTCCGGCTACTGGGTCTTCGAGCAGCTAGGCGAAGGGCGGAACGCACAGCCAAGCGGACGGAGCTTCCCAAGGACTGGTCCAAATGGAGGAAGGTCGACGCCTGCTGCCGCCGACAAGCCAACCGACGGGGTCGAGAAGGCTGGGCCAGCCTCTGCCACAAGCTTCAAACCGCCCGACAGTCAGCGACAGCATGGCGTCTCTTCCGGTCTCTCCTGCAGGTGACCGTCAACCGCCATCCTGTCCTGGGCGCCGCCATTGCCAGAGGGGTGTCATACCAGGCGTTAGCCGAGGAGCTGGCCGACCACCTGTCCAGGGCTGCCCGCCCTGCAGTTGGCCCTCTTCCAAATCCTCCACTACGTGAGCCTCTGACTTGCCACCCCCTTCCTCCCGCAGCAGCCTCCATGGTCGCTGCTCAGTGCTCGGATCCCATCACCACCCACGAGCTTCTCCGGGCCCTCAACCGGTCCAAGAAAAAGACGGCTCCAGGTGCAGATGGGATCACCCTCCAAATGCTGCGCAACCTTGACTCCCCAGAAAAGGCCCGCCTCCTGCAGGTGTTCAACGGGATCTGGGAAAGCGGCATCCTTCCCGAGAGTTGGACCACGGCCATCGTGGTCCCCATCCTCAAGGGGAAGAAGCCCCCCCAGCAGCTCTCGTCCTACCGCCCCGTGTCCCTGACATCTGCAGCCTGCAAGGCCATGGAGTCCGTGGTCCTGGAGCGCCTCTCTTGGATCGCACGGGTGAAGAACTTTCTCCCTGAATGTCAGTCCGGGTTCCGGAGACACAGGTGCACAGCGGACTCCATCGCGGATGTAGTGTCCACCCTGGAAGAGGCACAGTACATGGGCGACGTCGCCTTTCTCGCCCTTCTGGACGTCGAGTCTGCCTTCGACCACCTACCACACCAGGCCATCCAACAGGCTCTGGATGACCTGGGAGTCACAGGTAACCTGCGGCGTTTCATCACAGCCTTTCTTTCCAATCGTACCCTGCAGGTCCGGGTTGGAAAGACCCTGAGCTCGCCTCGCCCCATCAACACCGGAGTGCCCCAGGGGTCTGTTCTCAGCCCCTTCCTGTTCAACCTGGTGCTGGCCGGTCTCCTGAGCGCCATCAAACAGGATTGGGACCACAGAGTGCTGACCTCGATCTACGCTGATGACGTGGCGCTCTGGGTCCGGGCCCCAAGGAGGAGGATGATCTCTGCCAGGAAAGCCCTTCAACGAGCCCTCGACTCCGTGCAGCAGTTCCTTCACGACAGGGGGCTCAAGCTCTCTGCCGCAAAGTCTGAGGCCCTCATGGTGCACCCTTTGGGAGCACGAGCGTCAGCTCATGCAACCACCCTGATGATCGACGGCAACAGCCTGCCCTGGAGACGCCAGGTCAAATACCTGGGGCTGGTGATCGATCACCGCCTCACATGGATCCCTGCAGACAAGGCCTACCTGGGTCATCTGAACCGGGTTGGCCGAGCAGCCCAACGTCTTCTTGCAGGGGGCAACGGCTGCTCCACATCATGGGCAATCCGGCTGTTTGAGGCGGCCGCCACCTCTTCGATACTTTCATCATCATCATCATCATCATCAGCCTGATTATACCCACTGCAGGGCGAAGGCCTCTCCCATATCTCTCCACTTAACCCGGTTCTGTGCTAGCTGCATCCACTTGACCCCTGCGAACTTCTTAATCTCATCCGCCCACCTAACTTTCTGCCGCCCCCTGCTACGCTTTCCTTCCCTTGGAATCCAGTTTGTTACCCTCAGCGACCATCGGTTATCCTCTCTTCGCACTACATGTCCTGCCCATGTCCATTTCTTCTTCTTAATTTCCACTAGAATGTCGTTAACTTGAGTTATTTCTCTGACCCACTCTGCACGCTTTCTATCTCTTAATGTTACCCTTACCATTTTTCGTTCCATAGCCCTCTGGGTTGTCCTCAACTTAAGTAGAACTCTCTTCGTTAGCCTCCACGTTTCAGCCCCATAGGTGAGTACAGGCAAGATGCAACTGTTGTATACTTTCTTCTTGAGCGATACCGGTAAGCTGCTAGTCATAATCTGCGAGTGCTTGCCAAATGCGCTCCATCCCAATCTTATTCTTCTTGTTATTTCCTTTTCATGGTCCGGATCTGCGGTTACTACCTGTCCTAAGTAGATATATTCGCCTACTACTTCCAGTATTTCGCTACCTAATGTAAACTCCTGTTCCTTCCCGAGGCTGTTGAACATTACCTTAGTCTTCTGCATATTGATTTTCAAGCCTACCTTTCTACTTTTCCTGTCTAGGTCATCAATCATTATTTGCAGTTCATCTCCCGAGTTGCTTAGCAAGGCAATGTCATCAGCAAATCGCAGATTACTGAGGTATTCTCCATCTAGCCTTATCCCTAACTGCTCCCATTCCAAGTCTCTGAATACTTCCTCTAAACAAGCTGTGAATAGTACTGGGGAGATTGTGTCTCCTTGCCTAACACCTTTCTTTATGGGAATTTTGTTACTTTCTTTATGCAGAACTATGGTTGCTGTGCAGCCACTATATATCTCTTCCAGCACTTTCACGTACGGCTCGTCTACCCCCTGATTTCGCAATGCCTGCATCACCGCCGAGGTTTCAACTGAGTCAAATGCTTTTTCGTAATCAATGAATGCTATGTATAAGGCCTGGTTATATTCCGCGCATTTTTCTATCACCTGATTGATGGTATGGATATGATCGATAGTAGAGTACCGTTTCCGAAACCCTGCTTGATCCTTTGCTTGATTGCAGTCTAAGGTTGTCCTGATTCTATTAGCGATTACCTTAGTAAATACCTTATACGTAACAGACAGTAAGCTGATTGGTCTGTAATTTTTAAGGTCCTTAGAGTCCCCTTTCTTGTGAATGAGGATAATGTTTGCATTCTTCCATGCTTCCGGTACCGTCGATGACACCAGGCACTGCGTATACAGGGTGGCCAGTTTTTCTAGCACGATATCCCCCCCGTCCTTCAGCAAATCTGTAGTTATCTGATCCTCTCCAGCTGATTTCCCCCTTTTCATAGTTTCTAGTGCTTTCTTGACCTCGTCCTTCGTCACTGGTGGAACGTCTGACTGTTTTTCCCTGACGCCAATCTCATTACGGTCCTGACTACTTTGGCTACTGTAGAGATCTGTATAGAACTCCTCGGCTACTTTGACTATCTTGTCCATATTAGTGATGACGTTGCCCGCCTTGTCCCTTATCGCATACATCTGGTTTTTGCCTATGCCCAATTTCTTCTTTACCGCTTTAAGGCTTCCCCCGTTCTTTACAGCATGCTCAATTTTCTCCATGTTATACTTCCTTATATCGGCCACCTTGCGCTTATTGATTAGCTTTGATATCTCGGCCAATTCGATCTGGTCTGTTGGATTGGAAGCTTTCATACTCTTCGATACTTTATGCCCTCCCTTTTGTTTCCCTCAGGCCCACCAGAGTGAACATCCTGGACGGAGCACGCAGGAAATGGATCCGACGCCTGCTGGGAGCAACGCAGTGCTCTAGGATTGCGGCAACACTGGCGGAAGCCGGTGTCTACCCCCTGACCCTCCAGCTCCTCCAGAGAGGCCTCACTCACGTGGACCGCCTTCACCATGCCCCTGATGGAGCTTCCCTCCTGGCACGGCTGTGCAGCGCCCCCCATTCACGGATGGGGCAACTGACGGCTGTATACAAGGACTTCATCGGAGATGCCCCAGGGTATTCCATCCTCCCTCCTCCACCAACACGTCCTCCTTTACAGGTCATCCTTGACCTGGAGGGGGTCAGCAAGCGCCGCTCCCCAGTTGCTGCCCTGGGCCAGGCTGCCGCAGCCCTGATTGAAGAGTGCAAAGGGAGCACCCTCCTCTTCACCGACGGCTCGGTCCTGCCTTCCACGGGCCAGGCTGCAGCGGCTATGACGGCCCCACAGGTGGGGGTGTCCAGCTCTTGCAGGCTCTCCTTTCCAGGTAGCTCTACTGCAGCCGAGCTGGCGGGCCTCCATCTGGCAGTGGACTTCCTGGAGACTGGTCAGCCCCCAGGCTTCTACACCATCCTGTGCGACTCGAGGCCGGCACTGCAGCTCCTGCGCAAGCCGTCCTGCTTCCAGCTATCGGCTTGCCACCTACGAGCGCGACTCCAGGCCCTGGAGGATGCCGGCTTCGTCATCTTACTGCACTGGATCCCGGGCCATGCGGGCATCCAGGGCAACGATGAGGCCGACGCTCTTGCCAAAGCGGCCCACTCCGACCAGGTAAGTATGACTAATCATGTATCTGCCTTTGACTTTTCCAGGCTCCCCCTCAAGAAGGCCGTGAGGGCCCTGCACCCCGATCGGCGGATCGCCGAGGGGAGGACTTTCCACCGCCTGTCCGACAAGCTCGCCCGCAGGGAACGAGCTCTCCTCCTACGCCTCCGCACCGGAGGTTCCTGGACGCCCACGGAGATGTATGTCCGTGGCCGGGCCCCCACCCCAGCATGCCCCTCCTGCGGTGATGCAGGAACGCTGGAGCACCTCCTCTGTGTGTGCCCGGCACACGCCCACCACCGTCGCAAGATGGAGGCAGGCTACCGGGCCCTCGGACTTTCTGCTGCCACCGAGGAGCACCTGCTCTTCCCGGCCAGGAGCCCCCTGGCAGCCCACCGGCTCCTGCTGGCCTTCCTGGAGGAGTCCGGCCTGGCTGCAAGACTGTAGCCCACCACCGGGCCTGCTGACCTGCTGGCCACAGCGCTGGCGACGGAGCCGATGACAAGGACGACGAGAGCGACTCCACGACGACGATGATGACCTCCCCTCCCAACATCCCATCTCCCCTTCCCCCGGACACCAAGAGTGCCGCCGCGAATTAAGGCCGGCATAACCCGTGTCCGGTATCCCCCCCCCCCCCCCAAGAATAACCCAAAGACCCCAACTCAACTGTTAAGAGCGTCCCCTTTGAAACAGGGTGGGGACAGTCGTCACCATGCACAGTTGGTTGTATTGCAGCGCTACCGTTAATAAATTTGCTATCTGTCTAAAAATGAGCATCCTGAACAGCGCGCAAACGGGCTCGTTGGAATAGGTGAAAATTTTTCAAAGTAGCCAGAAAGTAGCCAAGTAGCCAACCGAAAATATTTGTCGCCAGGCGGCTCAGAAAGTAGCCAATTTGGCGTAAAGTAGCCAAATCTGGCAACCCTGAACAAGATGTCACATGTCACCAATGGATCCCAAAATGGCCTAATCGCACGTGTGTCGCACCCGCCACCTATAAGGAGTAAATAATGTTTCTTTCTCTTGATTTAGTAGTAACTCACACCATTTAGCCCCAAATCTAGCCCTTGTTAACAATCTTTTTCCTCATTTCTTTTTTTTTTCACAGACATCTTTTTACCATGTATACAAGCATGACCTCCGAGATCACCAAACGCGCGCGTTTGGTGATCTCGGAGGCCATAATACAAGCAACTTTTTTTATATATATTTATTTTTCAAATTTTATAGGCCTACACGTCACATTTTTGTCTCGCTTGACATTGACACACACAATCCTTCTGCATCTGCTTTTGTGTCTGCTCACGTTTTGTAACGCACCATAATTAGTACAGCTTCATATACAAAGGCGTAGCAATTTCATTACAAACACCATTCTTATTTCATTTTTTTTTTTTTTGTCAATTCGGTCGCCGTCGTCAGACAAGTTGTCCTGCATGTTGCTCCTTTTACCCGAAAGTTAACGAAGAACTCGTCCGCACCGTTATGAAGACGATTGTTCGAAAGGATAACAATTCGGCGTTCTCGCTGTCTCGGCATCATTTCACTAGAACTGCTAGCTGAGAGGCGCACACGACCACAAAACATCAGTCATGATGTATGTGCACCCCTCGAATGTATTCAGGAAAACAAAAGGGACGCAGGAGGTTTAGGAGGTATGATCTAGTCCTGAAAGTGGTAGTGTGTCCCTCTTAATCACTTGAGTAAGAGACAGAGAAGATCGGCATCGTAGCCACGGACGTTCCGCCACGCTATGCTCTGTGGCCATTCCAACGTGTTAGCAAACACATCGCAAGACATCGTCGCTGCCGTATTCAGCTGATTGTAGTACATATATGAAAGAGTATATGTGTGACCCGTACTAAGCTCGCCATATGTGTTTGATACGACGTCCCGTATATTTGCTTGTGTTATATACGTGATCGGGATTGGGACAGGGGGCCGATAGAACACTGCACGGGAACGGGCCGCGGGCCAGGGCTTTCTGTGTATACAGCTTCTTTTGGAAATGAAGGAATCCTGCCGCTAAATTTGGTCCAGTGATTTATTTGACGCCGAATAAGAGAAAGCGTATTGTAGACAGAGGAGTAAAATGTCTTCCCAAAACTTTCTTGACGAAACCTTTTTCTTCTACAGGTACTACACTACTGCCCTTAATTATCTGTTGAGAAGAATATTACTGTAAGTTTTTTTTTTTTTTTTGTCTCATCTTGGCATATTTTTATGTACTGGCGGTAAGCAGTGCATTTTTAAGGCGTCTGCGCATGCACACTTTGTCGGGCCCGGGGCGGGCCTAGTCGCGGAAACGCGGGCCAGGTACGCGCCTGGTTCATGTGTGAATGGGGCCGGGCTGGGCTCGGCCTTTAAACGGTGGGCATGGGCCGGGTCCGGACAGGAAAATGAGGTGCAGAGCTCTAGTCATGGCGTCGAGCGTGTGTTAATGCTGGAAGCACGTAGAGCATGAAAGCTTGCAGCGCGAACCCAAGACCCTTTTTGCAAGAAATTTCTATAAGCCAGCCAGATATATCAACTGAGTTTACCATGGGCAGTATCAAATAACTATAAAAAAACTATTGCAATTAGACCATAATCGTTCAGCGGTTCAATTGTGCAAGTGCGTTAATGCAGGAAAGCCAAATTCAATTTCGAGCGACCCGGGAATTAATCTTGTGCCCTGAACGTCCGTTTCAACTTGGATACCGCGGCTGCGCTCATGTACCCATGCATGTTCAACGGACAGTCCTTCACGCTCTTCAGCGCTTGAATTTTTATCCCGAGAATGAAAACGAGTGAATTAAAACGATTTAGGCCAAGGATCCTGTGGCTTAAAGGCCCACTGTCCACCCTCCGGTCGAAAATATTTTCTTCCCCGGTGACTGAGAGACTTCGCCCCTAGAACGCAAGGCCGCAAAAGTTTTTTGAAAAGAGTAACTAATAACGCAGTTACAGCCACCGCGATCACCCGATTCTGTCATGCTTCTCTCCTTCCGTTCCCTCGCAAAGGTTTTTCACTCTCCTGCCCGAGGTCGTCTAGCCTCCGCAAGACAATTTCCCCTTCGTCCTCCGCGTTTGGCGGGAGGTGGGGCGTGGCACTCCGCGAGCGCGAAAAAAAAAAAAAAAAGAAACAGCCGATGAGCACGCGCCGCTGGATTCAGTCTGGCCGTGGCGAGGGAAAAGCGCGCAGCGAGCGGTAGACACCCATCCTTCTCCCGTCAACCAGCGAGACGGACCAATGGACGTCGTTCGCGGTACGTACGTCATTACTGTGGCCCGTCGGGCCAGCGCAGGAAACGGTGATGGATGGATGGATGGAAAAACTTTATTTTCGTCAGAGAGCATGTATGGCTGACGGCGACCTGGGTGGCCCACTCCACGGCCCTGGTCTGGACGACCGGGTCTGAGCTGGCCAACACGGCCTCCCACTGCTCGAGGGAAGGATCACGCATAATATCCGCCGGTGGCGGTGCTATGCTACAGCTCCTAAACTACAGCTCCTACAGCTAAACATGCAAGGAGGTAGAAAAAGAGCGAAATGGCTAGAGATAGAACAGCAGTTGAAGGATGACAAAATAGGTGTGTACGCTCTTTGCGAGACTCATCTCAGGGATCTAGAAGATCCGCCGTTTATAGAAGGCTACGTCTGGGAAGGGTGCAACACAACGAGAACGGAAAGAAAGGGTGGAGGGGTAGGTATGCTGATACACCAGGGAACAAATTGGCAAAGAATTAAATCATCTTGTAAAGAACATATCTGGGTTTCGGGAACCATTGCCGGTATAAGGACATGGCTAGGGGTAGTTTATTTAGGAACAGGACATCAATGCAGGCAAGAAAACAGGGATCTTGTTGAATGTCTCAGTGACGATATAAGCCAGTTTGGAAACGGGGCCAATATTATTCTGCTGTGAACGGCCACATCGTCGATCTGGATGGATACACGGATTGTAACGGGAAGCTAATGCTAGATTTCTGCGAGCGACACGATCTAGTTATAGTAAATAGAGAAACAAAATGTGAAGGCCAAATCACGTGGGAATTCCGCAACAGGCAGACGACCATTGACTATTGTCTAATGAAGCAGGAAATTTATAGCAAGGTCACAAAAATGGAAATAGACGAAGAAGGGGAGTGTAGTCTGGGAAGTGATCATAAACGTATTAGTCTGCAGATGGGGCCCTTGATGAAAAGAGAAATGGAACTTAGACAAAGCGTAAACGCAAAATTAAACGACGATCAAATAGCGCAGATAGCAGCAGACATAGAGGAAGCAATAGAGAAAAGCCCCATGGAAGACTGGGATTATGAACAGGTAGAACTACTCATAAGAAGTAAAATTCAGGAGGTTAAAGTAGCAAACCGCTGGAATGGAAAAAGGAAGCCACGGAGCTGGTGGAATAAGGAAATCAGGGAAACTATTGAACAACGACGGGCTGCTTCAAGGGAACACCGAATGGCAAGGAAAGCACAGGCTTCTCAGGAGGAAATCGTCCAAAAATGGGAATCATATCGACAAAAGAAACTTCAAGTGCAGGCCCTCGTCCAAAGTAAAATAAGACAGTCCACCGATCGCTGGATGGCTGATATACACGATGCCTCTAGAGGCGGAGCAAGAAAATTCTGGAACCATATAAGCTGGCTAGGGAAGAAGAATCAAAGAAAGCAAGATCAGATTCAAGATAACGAGGGAAATTGTTTAAAAGGAGACAACGCAGTGAACTACATTAGATCAGTTATAGCCGAGTCATTTAAGAACGACGATAGGGCAATCTCCGCAAATCAGGATGCAACACAAGGTAGCAGAATACAAAGCACCTTAGAACTGACCAATCTAAACTGGAAAAAGGCAGAAAAAAATATTCCTAAAAACACATCTACAGGAATAGATGGAATTCCGATCAAGCTGATTAATGAACTCGGTCCAAAAAGTAAGGAAAGGTTGTTAAAAGCTTAGGAAACAGTCATATCGAATAAGCAAATTCCGGACAGCTGGCGGCAGAGTAAAATGAATTTGATTTATAAAGGGAAAGGAGAAAGGATGCACATAAAATCCTACAGGCCGATTACCATAACATCTGTAATGTACAGGTTAGCCATGCAGGCGGTGAAATTAAAGGTGCAAGCATGGGTTGAAAGTAACAAGATACTCGGAGAACTTCAGAACGGCTTTAAAAATGGTAGGCGCTTAGATGATTGCCTGTTCGTGCTTACCCAATGCATCGAAATATCTAGAGTGGAAAATAACCTTTGTATTTGGCCTTCCTGGACATAAACGGGGCGTACGACAACGTAAGCAGGGAACTCCTGTGGAACATATTAAAAGAAGAAGGTAGCGGTTATGAGGAGTTCCTACAGGAAATATACCGGGATAACAAAGTAGAAATTACGTGGTTAGGGATAAGAAGTACGGAGGATGTCAAAGTATGCAAAGGATTAAGACAAGGCTGTCCTCTATCACCGGTGCTGTTCATGCTTTATATGATAAACCTGGAACGGAGGATACAAGACAGTAACCTAGGTTTTAACCTGTCATACAGTTTAGGTGGAGAGGCGGTAGAGCAGCGCTTCCCCGGTTTGATGTATGCAGACGATATTGTGCTGCTAGCTGAGAGTCTTTAATACTCACAATGCCTTACAGGCACTTTTAGGCATGATGTGCAAAACGCGGTCATCCAGTTTGCGCGGGTTAGGCTGAGAACTGCGATTCAAGTTCGCACAAAGCGGCTAAAACGAATCGCAACAAGTTAATACACACAAAGCCTTACAGGCACATTTAGCATGATGGGCCAAACGCGGTCATCAAGCTTGCGCTGGTTAGGCTCAGAACTTCGATTCATGTTTGCACATAGCAGAACGATGGGCAGCATCGTCTGCTCTGGACCAAGCGGAGCGTACGCCATGCTGCACTTTATCTGCACCTCTTCTGGAGCGAGTGCACAGTGAGCGAGAACTCGTGCAGACTAGCCCTGCACCTTGACAAAACGAGGAGAGAAGTGCAGACGGCGGCGCGGCACTGGCAAAACAAGGACGGCGGTGCTGCACTACTTCAACTAGTGCAGCTGGTGCAGCCAAATCGAAGGGACCTAAATATAAAAAAAGTTGCTTGTATTATGGCCTCCGAGATCACCAAACGCGCGCGTTTGGTGATCTCGGAGGCTATGCTTGTATACATGGTAAAAAGATGTTTGTGAAAAAAAAAATAAATGAGGAAAAAGATTGTTAACAAGGGCTAGATTTGGGGCTAAATGGTGTGTTACTACTAAAACAAGAGAAAGAAACATTATTTACTCCTTATAGGTGGCGGGTGCGACACACGCGCGATTAGGCCATTTTGGAATCCATTGGTGACATGTGACATCTTGTTCTGTACTTGTAAAAGTTCGCGCTGTTCCGATTTCCCGATGAATCTTTTGCTGTAGAGTATGTTAATGTAATTCAGGGGCACGACGCAGTCGTCAAACGTAACTCAAAAACCTTGCCGACGTTCAGCGGCCCTTCAACAGAAGGTCAATTGGGTAAACGTTGCCCGGCCCGAGAGGATAAAAAACGGCGGGCAACTGGCTCATCAAAGCTGCTCGTCGCGCAAGCTGTCAAGTTCAGCCGTAAGTATTCAGACTATTATTGTATTTTTTGCAGATGCAGAACTGGCGCCCTTGCATTGAGCCAGATAGCGCTGCTATTTCGCTGTGGCGGTATGCATGCATGTTTATCAAGAAGGAGGAATAGACTTCGCGTAACTCCGCCACCTCCGTCTGGCGCTTCGCCTCGGATGCTGGCTGGTGTGCGTTGTTCTTCGGCCAGGTTGATCGCGCCCAGCTGGGTCCCAGGGTCAGAGCTGTGCAGGGTCTCCCAAGTTCTTTGGTTATTTATATTTACGGCCCTCGTTGGGGAGAAGGGGCATGCACGTAGTGCTCAACATGTCGACAGTGCAGTAATTTTTTTCCCAACGTTGGTATTAAGGGAGAAAAAATACGATGTCAAGCCACAGAAATACTTTTGGCACATATCGCAGTGTCCGGATTTTGCAATAACGTAAACAAGTGGAGCCATGGTTAAAATACTTTGTGCTTGTTTCTGTACTCTGAAGGGACGGAAGAGGAAAAGTTTTTCAAGAACTGGTACTAGGTACCAAAAACCGGCGTTATTGGGTTTTTCAGATGCCGTAATTTTTTTACCGGCGAATGTTTATCAATGTTTTTGGGTTAGAACCGGAAAGTACATTGCCTGCTTGTGCCGTCTGATTTTTGTTTTTTTTTTAACGATATTTACTGCCTAAGGGCATCAGTAGGGTATGAGATGAAGAATGAAGAAATGATTAAATTAATGGAAAAAGGTTGGGTGATTTTATAAGTCAAGGAGTCCCTGCGTCCAGGTGATATACGTGGCAGGATTGTTTGCTGGTAGGCTAGCTTTCGCCAAGTGCCGGGATTCGTGTCAATTTCAGTGCTGGGCAGTCCCACAGCAAGTCGGCTTCAACATTTTTGTTCTTGCATATCGGACACCGTGGGTGGGGATATAAGTGTCCCCGCCCAGGGTGTTCGATATGTAAAAACAAAAATGAACATAGTCATTGCTTTTTCAGAGCAAGATCTCAATTTTGAACTGTGGCATTTGTATGTTAAGGCAAGTGATGTCATTCACAAGCCGTAATATAGAGTGAAGCAAAGACTGGTATGAGAGTGTCTACTAATAGGTTTTCTTCTTCCTAGCTGTGCGCAGCAATCTGGAAAAATTACTGAATGCAATGCTAAAGGAAGAGGAGGGATAGAGTGATGCCCATCAACTGAAGACCAGCAAGGTTTCTGTCTTCTGTACCTTCCATTCGTGTGTTATAGGCCATAATGAGAAAATGTTTTGTATTGCTTTTTAGATTTCTGTAAAAATGTATTGTTTTCCTTTTTTGACAACAGCATAAAATGCTTACATTTGCAATCTAATCCCTGAGACAGAGTCAGAAATTAAATACATCTGCAGGCCATTAACATATGTTTTAAGATCATCATGTAGTAACTTCCTTATTCGAGTTAGCAGTGTGCAGCAGAAGCCTGTTTGAGCCAGAAATCCTGCACAGGGTGGTCGTGAACCCCATGTGTATCTGCCAGCTCCACAGCATCTTGGAGCTGGTACATTGTCAAATTATTTAGCAGAAAGCTTTTTATGTTATTCAGTAAGTCTGGCACACCAATTTCAGCGAGTTTAATATGCAGTACATCGGCAAAAGAAATTATTTTTTGAGCTTTAATGGGCAGCTTGGTGGCATCACCTGTTGCCTTAGTGTTGATACTAAGCTTTCACTATTCTCTTAAGTACCACAGCTGGCTATTGAAAATAATGTTCAAATTACATTATTCATTATACCATTAGTCGCTTACATTCCTCCAGGCCTCTTATTGATGAATGACTGCTGCTTGTTAAAAGCTAGGAATCAGTTCTAAATTGTTTGTGTTTAATCAGTTAAACCTCATTTTTGAAAAAAAATTCTGGTGTTTCTTTTTTGTATAATAGAAGCCAGGAAAACAAAAATGGGGAGACAGCATCTTAGGCTGGAATTAGATCAAAAGGTAAGCAACTACATGTTTTTGGCTACGTTGAAGTAGTTAGTAGGCTTATCTATGCATAACTCATATTGAATAAAAAATTGTCATTGGCAATTTAAATACACTTTTGCGATATTCTGATCCTCCACATAAATAAGAGTTAAAATCAGTCAAAAATTTTTCATATTGTGTCTACTGGAGAAAGGAATGGCTTGTTTGCAATTTTAATGGCCTGGGAATGCAGATATTATGCATGTAGTGATCACACAGCCTAAAGGAGAAAAGGAGAATTGCATAAATAGGAGAATAAAGGAGAATTTGGTGGCGCATAGCGGTTCCGGCTACTCCTTTTCTCCAGATTTGTAAGAATCACCTAGTCTGTTTTTATGAAATCTCCTAAAATAAAATAATTGGTTTTCACAGGAAAGGGAAGGCATAGTATGTGTCACAAATGTTCTGTGGACACCTGACCCGTGCTTTTAGGGAAGGGAGGAGTGTGGAAGTGAAAGCGGAAAGAGAGAAAAAGGTGCCGCAGTGGAGGGCTAAGGAGTAATTTCGACCACCCGGGTATCTGACATCACACGGACGCCTCTTCTTTTCGCCTCCATCGAAACGCAGCCGTCGGCGGTCGGGATCGAACCAGGGTGCTCCGGCACAGCAGTCGGGCATCTTATCAACTGCACCACGCGGCGGTGCAAAATCGGGCCTGGAAATGAAATTTTGCCTATTTTGCAGGCCTTTGTCTCGAAAAACGTTTGTGATAGAGCGGCAATCTTCCACACACTGTTCTCAGCATACTTATGTATCAAACTGCGAAAGCTTATATTTACATAATGGTTGTATGCTGATGATTATGTGTTAGATAATATCGGCACAAATTAAGGGATTAGTGCTTATACCTTTCAGGACCGCTTTAAGCCAATCGTTCATATATGAATGATGGTTCTCACACACAGGCAGAGGTAAATTTTCGTGCTTGGAACATGTAGCCCCATTTAGGCAGATAGTATGACAAAAGTAATTATAGTAACTAGTTCACAGGAATGGAAAGGCACAGAATCTGTCACTTGTTTCTGTGGGCACCTGAACTATACCGTAAGGGAAGGGAGGAGGGAGTCAAAGTGGAAAGACAGAAATGGGTGCCGTAGTGGAGGTCTGTAGAGTAATTTTGACCACCTAGGGATCTTTAACGCGCGCTGACATCACACAGCACACGGGTGCCACTTCGTTTGCATTGAAAGCAGCCGCCAGCGATCGGGTTCGGACATAGGTACTCCGGCACAGTAATCTAGCATCTTAACCATTTTACTACCGCAGTGGGGTTATTGTGACAACCATAGTTTCTGTTTGTGTGCAGCTTGTTTTTTTTTTTTTTTGTTCTTTCTGGCACAGTGCGACATTTAAAAAATTATTCGAAATAAAGAGGTCTTTGGCGCCATTCACACGATTCTGCTGCTTCTACTATAGTTTTCTTTTTATGAGAGCAGTAGCGAAGTCTCTTGAAGACAATTTTACTAGCTCTCAGTTCAGCTCAGATGATGAATCAGTCAAATGTCAGCCTCGAACTTCAGCTAGTGGCCAAGAAAAGCTTAGTTTCACTCTCTGATCACTCTTGGTCAGTTACACGTGCTCATTTTGTGTTCCCACTGTTCTGTTTCCATTCGCTGGGTTTCAGCAGCAATGAAAGCTTGGTACTACTTGATGTGGCTTCTCCAGAACTTCAAGTGTGGAACTTTTCAAGCAAATCCAGTGGAGCTTGAACACCGAGCTCCTATTGCAGATTTTCAAATTTGATGGCAAACTCTCCCACCTTCTGGAAAACATGTCACCAAATAATCCAGTCATAAATCCTGAAAGGTTTGGAAATGCCAATGCTATAAACTGTAAAATCAGTAGAGGAAGGCCGAGCTTAAAAATGGGTGTTTTCAGCAACTTAGCTATATTTCTGAGAGAACAGCACACCTTCAAAATGAACTTCAGAACGTAAATTATTACTTCCTTGGCAGTTGGGCTTCGCTGCATTTTGTTAGTGTGATTTGGAGAATAGGTACATGAGACTCTCAACAACTGCTGCAGGAAGTCAGGAATGACCACTCCTTCCGAACAGCACTACGAAAAAAAAGAAATCTGCCGATAGGTGCACCATATCTTTACTAGTAATAAAAGAGGCAGTGTAGCATATTTTTAGTATTCTGAATTATTTTTCTTGCTGTCTTATTTTGATATTCATGCCCCCTTTTCTTTCACTTTTTGGATTTTTTCTGCAACTTTCGCAGAAAAAGGTTTTTATGTTATGTATAAAGCCAAAACAAAAACATGGGCATTTATGTATTTGAGCATCTAAATACCTGCATTTTAGTATTATCTAATAACAAGATTGTGTAAATATTTCATTTAATAAACAAATTATATGGTGCTGAAGGAGTTGAGGCAAAAAAAAAAACTTCATTTGCAAGCTGTAGATTAAGAAATGAGCATTTTTCTGCCTTTTGTATATCCTCAAGATTTTATTACAATTTCTTGTTTTTATATTCATGTTTGACAATACTTTGTGAGTATTTTACCCAGTGCTGAGAATTTATCTTATGTATTATGCTTATATTCATAATATTCACGTGTTTAGAGGGCATTTAAATAGCTGTATTTTTATTGGCTCATGTGCGTCATGTACAGAAAGTGTGATCAGAAATTGTCACCAAGAAACGTCCTTCATACTGGAACTTGCGTGTGAAGAGCTCTGGCAGGTGCGTGCTCTGTTGCCGCGTTGCAGAGAGGAGGAAAGGCGGCATCCTGGCTGTGCAAACCGCCGCGGAGAGGTGACAAAGAGGGTAATGGCAACCCCTGCATACTCGGGCCACTTATGCGCTTATTCACAGGACCTCGGAGGATGGGCGTGTGGTATTCGATCTGTCATTTGACGCGCGTAACTATAAGGCTGCATTCCCTGCACCGTACCTATTAGTCACATATTCTAATTCTGGTGCCGGGTTGTGTTCGCCTTAGCGATCTTAGAGCTCTTAAGCACTTCCTACATTTTTTTTGTAGGTTGCAGCAAAGTTCTTTAAACACTTCATTTATAAAATAGCAAGGTGCATGCATGCGATCAAGGATCCACAAGGGAAGCTGCAGACGGGAGCTGTTGACACTGCCGTGCTATACTCTTAAAGACAGATCTCAAGTGTCTCCTAAATTTTTATAGCAAAACGAACATCCGCACAGTGTTTGCTGGAGATGCTTACAACCCTGCTGTCCTGTCCGAAGACAGGGGTACATGCATTACTGCCCGCCATATGCAAGGCCAGCCACAATTAAACATTCGTTACAGCATAGTCATAGTAGTGTGCACCTTTCCAATAAGTGGTCACGGGGTGTCACCATATTACCTGCTGGACTGCTTTGTGCATTTGGCGCTAGCACAGTGGAAGCAGAGCCGGTTTGCAGCAGTCCAGAGAGGAGAAGCGAACAATATGGTGGCACCGAGTAGCACTTATTGAAAAGGTGTATATAGACTGCTTGTTCCTGCAAGAAGCGAGTTAAACCGCTCTCATTCGAACAGTTTCGATCCTCATTGAACTGGATCTACATTCAACTCATTGTAGATCGAGGTTGTCACACGGCAACTGTCAAGTGCAGTCGAGCTCGAGCCTGCTTGACTCAAGGTTGCTTCCTCAATCGCTCTCGAGATTTCAAGCACACTCAAAAGCGGTCATTGACACCCTCGTCATCAACGAGCTCTAAAACTTGAAAACGAATAAATGCAATAGAACTGCACATAATAACACATAAATGCATTAAAAGGCATGATAGAACATTGGTAGAACGGCTAATTTTATAATATTAACACCGTAGTCTACTGCCAGTGGAAGCTAAGGTGGCGTTCTCTTCGACTGCGTCAGCGTGGAAACTGTGGAGCGGAAGAGAAACTGCATTGTAGCACTTGACCGCTGGGAAGATAGGTTAGGTGACCTGAGGCGCCAAAAGCGGAATGCTGCTGTGTACACTGAAATCGTGCAATCATTACCCCATGCTTAAATTTCCTTTTGAGACTCATTGCGACTGACAGTAGACGACGGACCACGTAGGAAATTTCTCAATGCTAGCTGAAAACGCCCGTGTAGCACCGGACGCTTCAACCCTTCTTGGAAGCCTGAATGCAGATTGAGTTCAATGAGGATCGGAAGTGTTTGTGTGACAGAGGGATTAGTGTAGCGCAGCTAAAGCTTTGTGTTATCTGGTGTGCACACGTTGGGTGGCCAAGCTGTGTTAAATGGTCTTACAATGCATATTTAGAAAACAAAACAGGGCACCCCAATGGTTTATTCAACTTCTCAGATTATTTGGCATTACACACATTGTCTTGAAAGCAGTCCACAATATGGCCAGCACAACTTATGTCCTTGCTTATTTCAGATTGTTTATTTAAGAGAGCTAACATATTCAAGGGCTGCTGACCAGGCTGACATTTTAACCAAGCCCGATAAGGCGTTGGACATGATCTCTGCGAAATGCTGCAGCGATGCACACACTGGAAAGCAACAAAATGCAAACCAAAGCTCTCATGGTCCTTTTCAGACAGCCAAACCTCCTCATCCTCTGCGCTGGCCATCGAACTTTGTCGATGAGGTACCAACAGATACTGCATCCATTGGTGTCTCTCTGACTGATGGGCGAGGGGTGTCACTTGGTCTGCTGATGTCACGCACTTTTTTGTCTTGCATTTCATTTTCACTCTTGCATACACTCACACAAGAAAGAAGGCTTTTAGTTTCTTGCCCTTGTCTATGCATGCTTCAGAGTTTTGTGCACTGTGCTACACTCTTAGAAAAGAGGTTAGTAAGAAGCTAGTAAATGCAGCAGTTACTAACTTCGAATGGGCTTTACTACGTTTTTACTAACCTTGAACTAACTCGCAACTTTTTGAGGTAGTAACGGCTCCCATTACTAACAAGGGAGTTTCTGTTAGTAGTTTTGACGAGTTAAATGCTAGAATCCTGGGCAACTTTACCATGGTATCTTGCTAGCGTAACTTTACCAATGTTTTCAGAAATTCATGCTTTGGCTGTTTTTCCAGTCATACATTAAAACTTATTCTGAAATTAACGAGATACATTACTTTCGATCATTTAATGGCGTTCGTTTTAGTTTTTTCTTTTTTGAAATCTATGTTTTTGTGCACACTTCAAGCTAAAGAAAAAACATTACAGAATTTGAGTTTTCTTGCCCCATGCGAGCTCCTGACAGCGTAATGCGGTGACGAAAAAAGTCAGAGCGACACTTAGCTCTTCCAGGAAAAGCCTGCAGTATAGTGAACTGGGACGCTTTGAGGGAACGACCTGCAGTCAGTCACAGACAAACGCTCAAGTGCGGATGGCGTCATTTTAGAAACAAGACATTTTTTTTTTTTTTAAATTGAAAATAAGTTGTATTCACGTTGCATAGCACAAGGTTTTTGCGTCTACTGCTGTTGTTTTGTTCATCTTAACATTGTGCTTTCCACCAGTGCAACAGAAATGCACAACGACACGAAATCAATACCTTTCCACCTCGCACGTAGTTGCCTGCAATCAACATTTATTCCATTTTCTTTACGTATGGTCCAAGCATCAACACCCTGTAAGCAAAAAAAAAAAAAAAGAAAACACACTCGCACACACACACACACACACAGAACGGTGCCGGGAGGAATGCGCGTGGGCTAGACGGCTGGCACGGGCTGTACCGTCGACATTTGATCCAGGCATCCAAACTGTCCAAACGTGCCAGCGCTGCAGGTGGCCGAAGTACGGCGGACGGTCGACGCCGAAATATGACACGGTTTCACGCGCGGCTATAAAAAGAACAATGGGGCGATGGCTAATACTCGGGCATATTCCCCTCTCACTTTGCGCATGCTTTCCGCTGTGCGAAACTGCGCGCTGTGGACGGGAGCGTCGTCGTTGTGCTGGTGGAATGGTGGTTGTCGAGTCTCACACTTTCGTAAATGTCTGCGTGTCCTGGTGCACATATTAAAGTTCATGAGTGCCATCGAAAAGCCCACACATCAAGCACAACGTAAATGTTGCTCTTGCAGACATCGACTCCAGGATCCCATCGTTTTTGACAGCAGCGCCGCCGCTCGTTTGCCGCGCATTGTGCCAGCATCGACTTGTCAGACTGGCTTATTTTCATTCGTTCTGCTTCGAGGTGCTCGCCGTCTGCCACCGATACCGATTTTGGCGGGAAGAGTGACGCCGAGGCGCTGTGTTTGTCGCCCATGTCTAGTGATTTGGAAAGACCGAAAGAGAGTTATTCAAGCTAGCGGGCAGCATCGGCAGGAAGATCTGATAAATGCTTTGCTGGATGGCGATTTAGGGATGGTGCAGAAAACGTGCGCTTCGAGGTAAGTTGCCCGTTTTTATCTTCATTGCTTGGAATGCAAAGACCTGCGTATTGCAAACGCAATTATTTATCGCCATTGTTAGTAAATTGTTGCCGAGTGTTTCCTGATCCTGACAAGAACTAAATGCCGTAGAAATAATGCCAACTTTGTTGAAGTGAAATTGAACAGAGTAAGCTGTAGAGCCATTTGCTACAAACATTATGCTCAACGAAAACGACATGCCCTGTTGTCGCCTTTCTTTTTCTTGTGAAAATGCTGTTTTTGTTGAGCATAAACACCGCTGAAAGTAAAACGAACCTAACACAGTAAAAATTATGCCTCGTGCGAAGGAAAAAATGCGCCCTTTTTTTTTTTTTTGAAATCAGGTTTGCACAAGTATAACTAAATCATGTTTTTTTTCGCACGTGATTACATCGCAGTTCTGTCGTGTTTTTGTAGTAATTTGTAGGTTTGTAGTAAACCCAAACCTTGTGGACATCTTTGTTATCTTTTGGCACCCGCAGTCCTAGAATTTTTTGTAGCAAACTGTAGGTTTGTAGTAAGTTCAAATTTTTGCTGACATCAATAGAGTCGAACGATGAGCTAGTTGGTCACACATCTCTTGGAAAAAGGCAGCAGAGCAGGTAACATCAACACAAAGCACAAGAGGCACACACACGCACACAGGGACTACGCTGCACTAACAACTATTTCAAGTGGAAACCGCACATCTTCTTTCACTTCTTCCTTCACTTTACACTTTACGTCTGGAGCCAACTTCTTTCTTGTCGTTAATATCCTGCCGGTTTGCGCAAAAATTCTACTTCCTTCTTCAACAAAACCACCGATGGCATGCTGACACATTGGTCTCCCAAGTCACAGATTGCATATGCTTCATAAATCTCTCTGGCTAACTTGACCTTCATCCTTTTCATAACCTTAACATTGTGAAGGTCAGCCGGACATTTTTGGTCTTACAATCAACGCAGTCTTTGCAGTGCACAGCCAGATTTGTGCCAGACTTGTCCGATATTGCCTTAACGTGCTCTCTAATCCTTTCATTGAGGCATCTTCCTGTTTGTCCAATATATTTCTTTCCACAATGCAAGGGAATCTCATAAACAACCCCCTGAATACACTTAGAGTACCTAGTCCGGTGAAAAGTTTTGCATCCAGAGTTGAAGTCCTGGTTATTAACCTGCATTCCGACGGCACCAAACAGGGCTAAAGGGATGTGTGTGGAGGAAAGAAATATATTGGACAAACAGGAAGATGCCTCAATGAAAGGATTAGAGAGCACGTTAAGGCAATATCGGACAAGTCTGACAAAAATTTGGCTGTGCACTGCAAAGGCTGCGTTGATTGTAGAGACCAAAAATGTCCGGCTGACCTTCACAATGTTAAGGTTATGAAAAGGATGAAGGACAAGTTAGCCAGAGAGATTTATGAAGGATATGCAATCTGTGACTTGGGAGACCAATGTGTCAGCATGCCATCGGTGGTTTTGTTGAAGAAGGAAGTAGAATTTTTGCGCAAACCGGCAGGATGTTAACGACAAGAAAGAAGTTGGCTGCAGACGTAAAGTGAAGGAACAAGTGAAAGAAGAAGATGTGCGGTTTCCAGTTGAAATAGTTGTCAGTGCAGCGTAGTCCTTGTGTGCGTGTGTGTGCCTCTTGTGCTTTGCGTTGGTGTTACCTGCTCTGCTGCCTTCATCCAAGAGTTTTGCTGACATTTTTGTTATTTGTCGGGAACATATAACTTGGTCACGAACTTACTTCAAGACCGTATGAGCTGAGTTTTTCTGCTTTGTTTTGTATACAATTATTGGATCCTAGTGCATCTGCTCGAGCTACGCCCGTCTTTAGAAATATGTTTATGTAATCTGTACGCAGTCCAAAAAATTCCTACAGCCTTGTCACAAACTGGAAATGATTTAGTCAAGTGAAACCAATTGCTGGGCTAGTTGGTGCATTTCACAGAAAAGGAAAGATTCACAGCGCTAGCAAGTACGCACACATAAATAGACACACATAGAATGATAAAATAGACGCTGACTCCAACATTTTTCTTTTTCGAAACGACAGCAAAATGAAACGTATGTTTTTTTTAAGAAGTTTGGAGTCAGCGCCTGTCCTGTGTGTGTCTGTTTGTGAGTGTCTATTTTTTAGCGCTGTGAACCTTCCCTTTTCTGGAAATTATTGTATAAAATATCCATCCCAAAATTTATATCTGTGTGTTTATATCTTTTTGGAAGAAGCATCGTTTTGGTGAAAGGCACTTACTAGGTTAGCATCTGGTGTTACTTGACTAAATCATTTCCAGTTTGCGACAAGGTTGTAGGGCGTTTTTGAACTGCATACAGATCTTTTTTTTTTTTTAAGAAGTTTCATTTTGGTGTCCTTTCGAAACAGAAGATGGAGTCAGCGCCATTCTTGTGTGTGTGTGTGTATTTGTGAGTGTCTATTTGTTAGTGCTGTGAATCTATCCTTTTCTGGAAATTCTATAAAATATCCATCTCAAAATGTATATCTGTGTATCTACATTTATTTTTTAAAATTTCAAAATGTGATATGAACCAACTAGCCTAGCAATTATTTTTACTTGATTAAGTCATTTCCAGTTCACGACAAGGTGTAGCAATTTTTTGAACTGCATATAGAATTCTTTTTTTTTTTCAAGAAGTTTCATTGTGGTGTTTCGAAAAAAAAAAGATATTCAGTGCCTGTCCTATGTGTGTGTGTACTTGTTAGCGCTGTAAATCTTTTCTTTTCTGGAAATGATTGTATAAAATACCCATCCCAAAATTTTTACCTGGGTGTGGTATCATAATTCTATGAATGTTGCTTTGTGTTTAGCAAAGACAAAACAGCCTGTAAATCTGAAAGCACCGGAATATATGAAATTAAGGTAATAATTTTCTGTGGAATATAGGCGTGTTCAATAAACTGCGGACTTCATTATTTGAAAAAAAAAAAAACAATTTCATAAGTTCTAAGTCTTTATTGCTCCCTTTTATTGTCATTGAAGAAGTGGTTTTAAAATATGTCAATTCTGTAATACTTGCAGATCACTTTGCTATTGAATGGTGGAACTTTTGCCTCTGCATGGTTGTGAAAGAATTGAAAGCCACATTTCTGGGTGAGGCCAGTAAGTATAAATTTGCTATAAATTCATTTGTGCCTTCTAATTTAATTACTTTCTATGTTGCATTTTAGGACATCTACCCAGCATTGGAGTGCGTCCGGATGAACCCTGATGACGCCGACGCAATATATGCTGGGTTTGAAGATATCAAGGTCGAATGCTAGACATCATCGTGGGACTCACGCATGCCATTGAGAGCTACTGGATATTTAATGTCAGGCATTCAACGCGCAACGAAAACGTTTGCGCAGTGCTAGAGTATTTATGTAGCCTAAGAAGCTCATCGCCACTATGCATTTCTGCCATTGAAAAGGGCATAGCCACACTGCCTTTAAATACGAATAAAGTGAGTATTCGTTGTCCGCAAGTTTTGTCGTCATTGCTTGAAGACTGGTGCGAACAAGGGAAAATTAGTTAGCATCTTGTTTGTAGATCAGCTCAATGTTGCACCGAACTTGAAGCCGATGACAATTGACCACATATTACGAATAATACAATTAATTTTAATTACCAAATCTTTATTAAGATATTCAATATTTTCAGAAATAATTTACCTATCCATGCATATATTGGCTCCATACAGGTAGCAATTGATACTAGGTTTCTGCCGCAGGAAGCACTAGGACCTATGTAGTGAGAACCTCTAGGCCATGTAGTATTTTATACTAAAGAAAAGGTTGCACATTATACTACCTTTTCAATGGTAACCCATAATAAGAACTAGGTATATGTTGTAATAAGTACTACGACCTATGTAGTACGAATCTCTAGGTGCGGTAGTACTGCATACTACCTAGAAGGTAGCATATTCCACTACCCTTCAAAGGCAAACTATAATGCACCAAGGTGTTGGTATTCACTAACCTACTACTAAGTGGCGCTAGTACTGTTCACTAACTTCCTGGGGTAGTAAATTTCACTAGCTGTATTTTTACTACCTCGAGTTACTAAGAAGGTAATGATCTATGGGACAAGTAAAAGGTTAGTATTTACTTAGTGAATTCACCAACCTTTTTTTTAAGAGTGTATTCATACACCAACGGCTGGACTCAATTGTGGCAGCGGCGCGCGCTTTCATACAGCCTGCGCATTCGCCGCAGATATAATGGCAGCTCTTCTAGGCAAGCAGTGCTCTCTTCCCTGTGGAGGATTTACCCAACCCTGGTCACTCGCTTCTGTGGCGGCGCCCGGTGTGAACCTGCGTTCGCGCCTTCAAGCGTTCAAGTGTTCAGTTTACGGAGTGAGCGAAATACTTAGAGAAATTATGTAGTCTCAATTTTGTGTGCGCAAAAGCGGTGCAGTGTAGGCTCAGGCAACAGTATTATTTAGCACATTTTGATCGTAGTAATACTTACTTTGTCATATTTCTTACAGTGCGCAACATGTGCTAATTACCATCTGAATACAACAGTGATTTGGGTTATCAGTCTGCAGTAAGGCAAGTAGCAGCATACTATTGTAAGGTCAGTCCCATTATGCTGCACAAAAGCTGATTTTTTTTCTTCCTGCTGTAACTTTGTTTCCTTCATGGTATGAGGGGAACAGTCAAAAATGCATTGACATGGCTACAGAAGCACAGAATTTGTCACATCCGCATTTTTGGCCTCTCGGGCCTGTTCTGCCAGGCCTGTTTACAATTAGTGGCCGAGCAAGGAGGAGTACCTGTTTTGCCTACATGCATTATTTCAAATGATATGCCAGTGCGACTGCATCTTTTCGCTTTTGGGCACATTTCTGTCTGCTTCTGCACATGCACCGAAATTTCGAGCGCCTTCACGTGTCTGCAAGTCAGGCCTGTTTTAAGTTAGTGCAAATTAAAAAAAAAAAAAGGTAACCTGCTCTTATTGCACTTGTTGTGCACTTTGAACAGCGCATTCACTGTAACTGCTTTTCCTGTTCTGAGGCGTGCGCAACATCACATGGAAATAACAGGAGACATTCATCACCATTCTCATATAAGGATAGTAGGAAAGCCTTCCGACCCTTGTCTTTGCCTGCCACCTATGTTGCTAAACTCTGCGGCTAGTTTGTAACGAAGCTAACTTTATGACAATAGTTGAGCTTCTCAGCCACAGTGTGCTTTTGGTATTTCCTTCGGTCCGGACCCATACGTATGTTTTCTGCCACACATTTGAACTTTATTTCCTCTGAACGACGTGCACGATTTTCGAAGGATGGAGAACTCTGTTCCAATAATTTAGCTATATTTTATGCGAGTTTTTCCCTGGTTTTGGCTCTTCAGCATGCTGATGCACAGCCAGAGCTTGTAAGGATGGCTCACGGACGGCACACCTATCATCTATGACTCTCAGTACAGCGGCAAAAATCACTGCAGGTCGCTCTGAACGCTCAAGTTTATGACATCTCGTTGGCAAGAATCACAACCGGGTGAAAGTGCAGGCTTGCAGCCGCAGGCTTGGCCAGCCTCCGCTTTTTTTTTTTTCCAGCTTGTTGCACACCAAATGACTGCGTCACTGAGTAGACGCGTCAATGCCACACAGTGCCACGATTTCGCAGCTGTAGCAGACAGGAAGCACCCTCCATGCGTAGGTCGTAAAGAGCGCACCGTCGCCACTGGCAGTGGAAACTAGCAAAAAACGACTGGGAGATTGGTGGCTTAAAAACAGAGAAGTGACATAATGTTAGTAATGTAGAAACAAAAATGTAATAAATAGAATGATGGTTTAGTTAACCAATCTAAAGCAATAATTAAGATATAGGGAGAAAAATGAGCATGATATAGCTACTGCTACCACCCATTTCAAAGGGGACGCTCCTATATTCTATCCATCCATCCATCCATGTCACGTTCGCCACTCCGCGCGTAGCGGCCGCCGGGATAACGGAGGTACAGAGGAGGGCGCGGTTCTCTTCGGAGCTATTTTCACGAAAAGCAAGGCGCCCGTGTGCTGTGCGATGTTAGTGCACGTTAAAGAACCCCAGGTGGTCGAAATTTCCGGAGTCCTCCACTACGGCGTCTCTCATAGCCTGAGTTGCTTTGAGACGTTAAACCCCACAAACCAACCAACCAGCCTTTCTCGTCTCACCTTACCATCTCCGCACAAATTCCTTTCCCAGCACCACACATTTTTCTAACTCCAGCTTGTCTCGACCTCCTCCACCTTTGGACGTCCTCGCCGGCCGACTTCCTCCCCCCGCGTCACCATTGAAGTTGAACATCCGGCTCGGTGCTGAACAAAGCAGCCTGCCACTGCTGCGCACTGGTAAGATGCCAATAGGCAGGGGGCAAGCGTGCAGGGTAGGAGTATAGGATATCAGAGTAATCGACGTGAGAGCTGTCGTATAAACGACAGGCCGGCGAGGACGTCCAAAGGTGGAGGAGGTCGAGACAAGCTGGAGTTAGAAAAATGTGTGGTGCTGGGAAAGGAATTTGTGCGGAGATGGTATGCAATTGGTGCGATATTTAACAAAGAGGCTACTTATTCCAGGTGCTTAAACCGATCCCTGCAATTCCTTTACTATAGTCCTTTACGTCCCTTTGGAGACGCCATGCACGCTTGGGTATTCATTTGGAGCAGCGTGCTATGCTGGAATCGCTATTTCAAACTCTTTCAAGGTTTCAAAGGGAAGCTGAAGCGGTTATCAAATTGCATGAAATGCTGTGGTTGGGAAGAAAAGACCTCGAAAATCATGTGTAATTTTTTTTCTCGGTTCTGTCCGTTAGAACAGCCGCAATCGCCTTTTAAAAACCCGCGCGGACACGCCCCCGTCGCCTTCTAGAATTGAAAAGTGTGCCGTCTTCGGCGCGCGGAAATGGGAGCGACGTGGTCGCCGGAGCGATGAAAAGCGTAGGTGGCGCTGTCAGCCGTAGGAGCGCATCACAAGCGCGCGCGCCGCAGAGGAAACGCTTGGGGCGTCTGCTTCTGCGGCTCGTTTCCTGCGTGAATTTTGTTGCATCGCGTTGCTTCTCTGGCTGTTGTACTATGGCGCGTTGTTGAGCGAAGAGCGATCATTGGTCAAGCAGGAAAACACATGTTTGCAGAGAGCACAGTAACAGTTCCGTCCGTCTCGTATGACTCCCCCCCCCCCCCTCTTTTACTGAATGCTCTTTTCCTTCCTTTCGTTCTTTCTTCTTGCTCATTGCGCGCTCTTTCTGCTGCCTTCCCTATTCGAACCCTTCCCCTCGAAATACACTCAAAGCATGGTTTCCTAAGCAACAGCACCGCGAAAGGCCTTCGGGTAACTTAAGTTACCCGAAGGCCTTCCGCGGTGCTGTTGCTTAGGAAACCATGCTTTGACTGTATTGCAGTCCACAGTCGACCTGGTTGACTACTTATCTGCAAAATGCGGTTTTACATATGTTATCACATCGAGACTAAGCCAAGACCAACTAGAAAACCTCTTCGGCATCGTGAGGCAATTTAATGGCTGCAACGATCATCCCACGCCGGCTCAATTTTTAGTGCAAGGGTGGAAGAACGGGCTAGTTGGTAATTCATCTTGGAAATCAAATTAGCGCACTTCAAAACAAAGACACAGGAAGAGAACGACAACACAGCGCTGACTTCAACTGGTTTTTATTAGAGAGTGACACAATATATATATTGTCGCGGACGCCGGACGCACAGGACCGGAGCCGAGGGTAGCGTTGACCGGCGAAGCGTCGAGGAACCGCGGAGACGTGGAGCTTTCATTAGAGCTGAGTACAAGTAGTTTATTTACATGTTTACACGCTGGAGATTTCAGAAGGAAGCCCTCTCGAGATGTCGGACCCCCGGTTTTCTTCTCTTGGGTCTCCCTAGGTCCCTAGGCAGGGAAAAAGTTCATCTTTGGCACGGGCGAATCGCAAAGCGCGAGGTGACAGTTTGCGCACTGCATCACTGAGCCCCGCCCCGCACATTCTTGCACGTGTGCCACTACACTTTAACAAACACATCGCCAGTTCACAAGCGACCCCCCATCGTTCTATTCTCACGGCTGGCCTCTGTTTTTCTCCGTTCGGTCCGGCGCCCTGTGGGTCTCCCCCTCAGCAGCAAACACTTCAGCCAGCAGGCCAGACCTCGCGCGAAGCCGACGATGGCTTATCCCTCCGCAATTGTCCGACGTCGAGTACCGTAACCCGACACCGCGCGGCTCCGACGACGGTTGCTTGCTCCGCCGCCGCCCCTCTGTAGGTCATTAACAGGCCAGGCTCTTCTTGGGAAGTCAGGCCGTTTCTTCACAAAGCGACCAAATCGGCGCTTCGAAATGGCCATGGGAGAGGACAGCGGCTGTTGAGGCGTGCGTGCAGACCGGGTGGGCATCTGCAGACGAAGCTTGCTGAGATGCCCATGGAGCGCACTCCACGCAGACACACCAACGCCTTCTGAGCAATAAATTAGCTCGGACACAACAATATGTACGAAAAGTGGGCGTGAAAGAATTGATAACTGCTGAGTTTGCACGTTTTCTTTTTTTTTTAGTTCAGGAAAGATTAACGCAAATAGCATGCGTGAATTTGCTCGTCAGTTCGTCGGCAATATGTATCTTACATTGCCTGTATTTGTATTGCCGTTCCTTGACGACGGCCGCTTATTTCACAGGGAACTAGTTGTTTTGTTCATGAACATAATATGAACATACATTTAGACAAGCGTGTGGGAGCTAAAGCGCCTTCGGAGTCCGATTGAACTAGCGGTGACGGTTCACCCAGCTGTCTGCTCCGCGTTCACTGCGCTCCTCTAGGGTGCCTGGATGCTCTCTCTCGCCCATCCAGGCACCCTACGCTCCTCCTGCACACAGCGCCCTCTCTCCTGTCATCGCTGAAACGACCAGCTCGCCGGCTGCAGACGGCACACTTCTCAATTCTAGAACGCTATACCGGAAGCGCCGGGTTGGGGGATGGCAAAATTGGAGAGCTGGCGGAAGTGACGCCATTCACGGGGACCCGCGAGCCGGCCGGCCGTTCTGCCTGTCCCACATTGCTTGCTCCGCTGCGTCTCGCGCTTTGGCGTGGCGAACGACGATTCAACGCAATCATTTGCTAGTGCCTTTTGTTTTTTTTAGTTCGAGCGTTCTGTGTGGAGTGGGTGTAGCGACAAGTGGCCATCATGTTGTCGTTCTGCGCAGCATTCGGCTGCGCGAACACCTGCGGCCGGGACGATGTGGTGTTTCACACGTTTCCAAAGGACAAGAAACTTTCAGCGCGGTGGGTATCTGACGTGAAGAGGAAAAATTTCGTACCTATGAAATCAACTGTGTTGTGCTCGAACCATTTCCGTGACAGTGACTATTATCGGAGCTTGGGAACGATGCGGGCACTCGGAATTCCAATTAAATAAGCGCGACTGAAGCCCGGAGTCGTTCCGTCAGTGTTCCCGCACAACAATAACGCCTCGCCACCTCCAAGAGCGGCCTTCGCCAAAAGAAAGCGGCGGGAGGTAAGTGTTTAAGGTACCCTTGTGCCTGTCCGTGGTTTGCTTGTGTGGTTCAACGTTCCGCGAACTGACTAGAGCTATGTGGAGGACATAGTGGGTCGGGAAATATTTCTCCTGCCCGAATCTCCATACATCGGATATTACACAGGCGCCTTGCATCTGCTGTGGCGGGGCCAAATCCCTCTGCCTCGAAATTAGCGTCCTAGCAATCGGCACCCGAGGGCCATAACTGTATAGTGGATCGTGTGAACATATCCTGTGCGCCGCAGCGACCAGTCGGCGGCACGAGGCCCACCAGTTAATAAGGTGTGACTCGGCAGCCCGTCTGTTTTCTTTCGACGACATTCGTCAAAACAACCACTGAGCCACCGCGGTGGGACAGTATCTTTTTTTTTTTAATTGCGTGCTATCAGCGTTGTAGTACGCGGGGGTATATCTGTACAGCATAAAACTGAGACCTTTGGTCGGAGTTTAACTTTCGTATTCTCTCATTCACCCTCTGAACATATATCTGTCAAAATGCACCATATTGGTGCAGTGGCAGTAGTTTTCTGTGCTCGTTAGTAAAGTTGCACTCACGCTTGTGCTGTTGATCAGTATAAATCTGACTTCTTTTGAACAGAATCTTGCAACTACATTTTTCACAATGCAAAAAAACAAAGTGCAGGGAAGAGCACGTCTCAGGACAGTAAATTCCTTGAGGCTCCTAATCATTGGATGTGGTCTAAGGCACTGTGGTTATTGATACTAAAGAAAGAAAATGCTTTTGTCAGTGTTTTCATGAATTTTTATGTATTTATTCATAGTAGGCTGGCATTTGTGTTGTGCATATTTCATATTCTTTCAGGTCCTCGCAGAAATGCTCAAGAACACGCCTCCTGAAGAAGAAGCTACCACTTCACCCCCTTCGCCATGCGAAGAGAATGTAAAAATCAGGCTTACTGAGGCACAGGTCGTCTCAAAGGAAACTGCTGACAAAAGCCTGCAAGTTGTGGTGCGACCGCCAACAGTTTGCTATGCATCCACCGTGCTCTAAATAAATGAAAAACAAATGCTTTACCTCGCATGACTCGTGTAAGCATGCCGGCGTTTTGAATTCGATATTACGGGTGTCTGGTGTTTTGGCTGTTATGCAGCAGCCAGTAAGCAACAGCTTTTCGACGTGATTTAGTTTATTACCACTTGCACATCTACCTCGCAAAGATATGTAAAAACAAGCACCTATGCAAAACATACGTACCAGAGGAGATTTCCAACCCGTGAAAATGTCGCGGCGTCACTTTCTCCATCGGCGCACTCCGCGGCGTCGTTGGTTCCGCCGTTTTCTGCAGCCGCTGATGGCTCGAGCATATATGTCGAGAGTCCAAACTGTTCACTACTGCCCGCACTATCCATAATTTTCAAGACTAGGCCTTCCAGCCAACTGAAGCAACGCGCTAGCAACGCAGTACGCAGCAACGCCGTCGGTGCAGGCCGGAGACCCGCGGGACACCCATAGATGACGTCACGACGGTCCCGACCACTCACAGGCGACAGTGGCGTTCGCTCGGCGCCCTGAGGCGCTGGCGCGCGTTTTCTTCTAAAAAAGAACAGCTGTTTGCGTTTATTTAAGCCCTTTTTTAATGCGATATTGTTGTTCAGTGGACCAAAAACAACTAAATGCTGCCGAAAACTCAATTTCTTCGAAAGGTGCTTCAGCTTCCCTGCTGTCATATTAACATGTAACCAAAATTTGGTATCCTTCAAGTGGTGGCTTGTTCGTCCCTTTGAGACCTTGATTGGCAGGTGGCAAAGTAGAGACAAGAGGGATGATGAAAAGAAGGTAGGGGGCAGAGGGTGGAGAACGGGTACAATATGTGTCGCACTGTGATTTGTAGATTAGGTGGCACTACCTGCTTGCATGGTCGTAACCCATCAGCGACATCGATAACAGCAATGCTAACTCCTAGCACATACTCCCCTGAAAGATCGTATTGATTGTCTATACTTTTTCTTGGACAAGTTCTTCTGAATGTCTCGTAGGATGTCACTGTTAAGATTTTTGTACGGCCCCTGAAGGCTAGGTGTTGCTCCAAAGCACCTTCTCCAGTGTTTCTGCAATGGGCACAAAACTGGACTCCATTCCACTCGTGAAATATGGAGGAGTCTCTATGACCGGTTATCATTGTACAGTAGAACCCTGCTATAGTAAAGTGAAACTGAGGTCCCATCATATAGTAAGGGTGCGTTTGGTAAAACTAGGTTATACTAAACAAAGTCTGGCCGCGGCGTCGACTTCCCACGAAATGACATTGCTGCACATGCATTACTTAGAATCGCAAGGAATTTTTTTTTCTTAAAAAGAAATTTGTGCTTATTTTTTTTATGGTTTTACCGCTAGGCTCATCAGAACTGAGAAGCAGCCAACTTTAAGGCCTTGGAGTCGTGAGGGAAAGCATACAGCGCGTAGGGGGAAAAAAGTAAAGCTGACTACAAACACAAAAAGAAGACGGCCGGTCACTTAAAGATAGAGTAAAAGTGCAGCAAGAAAAAGGGAAGCGAAGAAACGGCCGAACATTCACACAACACTGTTCAGCACGAAGGAGGAGTGGCAAGAATTGGAGGCGTGGCTTGTGCGGTTTTGCAGTGCTGGACTGTCGCACATTTTTCATCTATTGCCTCTTAAAAGAAGGAAACAGCGGAAGATGATGCCGCGCTCACGCAATGCTTTGGTTCTCAGCTGAAATCAAGCTCGGCTGCACTCGTATCTATGTTGCATTCATGCTAAACAGGTCCTTCTACAAGCTGTAAAAAAAATGAAACAGGAAATGGCACAGAGACGATAAGACAGAGATGGAAGGCATTTTAGAGTGTTCTATTCATAAAGCAGACTTAAATTACGAGATAGTATCTTCAGGACCATGTCATCACTAACAACTGATATCACTGATCACTAACTAACTGAGTAAGATTTTGGCCGGTCCCGGTGACTTTACTATAATGGGGTTCTACTGTACTTATCAGTTCGCAAAGAGCACTTCCTGGCAGAAGGGCAGCTCAATACTGTTAATGTGGAAAACCACTCACCACTCTGCTCGTGCTCAAACTGAAACCCACATCTGAATTTGAATATGCTTCCTGCAGGAACGACCTTTAGTCTGCATCTCAAGTGAGCATGCGGGGTTATTGATGCTCATTTTTATTTTTTGTAACCACAATCTCGAGCAGACAAATTCGCCAAAGCTGGCAGCGCTGGTTGTGTATACGTTTGCCGCTGGCTCAAGCCTGCACTGCAGTGAAGTGCAGGCACAGAGCTACGCTGGAGAAGAGCATAGGCGTTCAAATTGCGAATTGCCCGAGTCAAAAATAATTCCATTTACGCTTCCGGGAAAAAAAAAACAAAAATGCTAGAGTGGCCCTGCGCAATATAATACCATTTACCAGCTACTCTCTAGAGTGACTTTCTGTTAGCTAGTGCCAAGTTGCTGTATATCTGGCAGAACCACATGAATGGTTTGTGGGGTTTAACGTCCCAAAGCGACTCAGGCTATGAGAGACGCTGTAGTGGAGGACTCCGGAAATTTGGACCACCTGGGGTCCTTTAACGTGCACTGACATTCCACAGCACACTGTCGCCTTGCTTTTCGCCTCCATCGAAAAGCGGTCGCCGAGGCCAGGATTCGATCCCGCATTCTCAGGAAGCGCCCTAACCACTGCGCCAACCCGGCGGGGTAAAAAATAATCTGATTTATTTATAGGAAGGGAAAGGCACGGTAACTGTCTCACTTGTGTTCTGTGGACACCGCAACCGCGCCGTAAGGGAAGGGAGGAAGATGGGAGTGAAAGTGGAAAGATAGAAGGAGGAGCCGTAGTGGAGGGCTACGGAGTAATTTCGACCACCTGGGGATCTTTACCGTGCGCTGACATCGCACAGCACACGGACGCCACTTCGTTTCGCCTCCATCGAAACGCAGCCGCCGAGGTCGGGTTCGAACCCGGGTACGCCCGGCGGGGTAACACATGAATGTGTCATGACAAACACAAAATAACATAAAAGGAACAGCCAAGGTCGCAATGAGCGACTGCAGGTGACAAATGCATCGGTCCCTGGTACTCGTGCCTTTTTAACATCACACTATGCAGCACTGAACTGAATGCTCATACGAGCGAAAAGTAAAAACTCTAGGGGCACTTTGGACCACTAAAGAGCAATGAGGTGAAAGCCTTTATTGCACGGTGGTCTGATGCCCTCCACTATGGCACCACCTCCCTCGTTTTCCTCATGGCTGGATTCAGGTGTTCGTGGAGAAGTGTGAGATACTACGCCTTTTCTTTCCTGTAAACCAATTTGAAGTGCTGCTGATGCTTGCTGTACTGCGTCTGCCTTTGTATGCTGTGTCATGTGGCGTTTGAGCAAACGCCAAATGAAAGGCGCTGCACTGACGACTGGATCGGGTTAACCTTCACATGTGCTCGAGTCGCCTGGTAACGTCATGACTGAATGTGATGTCATGATGGTGTAAGTTTCGGCCATGACATCATAGTAATCTCTGTCATTATCATCAATGTCACTAACTATCATGATCAATCAGTATCTATCACTAACTTCTTCACTGACAGATTTAAAGGTAAACAGCACAACCATGCAACTGCTCGCAAGACTCCAATGACAGCTCTCGCATGTTGGAATGGGGACGGAGGAAAGCAGTGGCAATGTGAGGGGCAAGTATGTATTTCCTGGGGCGGCTGTGCTGCGCAGACAGAGCGGGGACATACGTGAAGACACAGGTGCCTTCACGGCCAGTCAGGCTCAAGCAATTCCCAGGCGAGGTGTCTCTGGCCACCCTCCTAACACCTCTCATAACCATGTTGCGCGAACTGCAGCGGGGATGGTGGAGGCTGCTGCCACAGTTGCTCTAACAGTGCAATTGCAAAATGTTTTTTCCCAAGTTTATGGTTACGAGAAATGGGGGTTTACTGTAAACATTCCCACGGTGATTTCACTTATATGTACTCCTTATTTTGGTTTCCACTCTTCTTCACGCAAAAATTTCACAGAACCAAGAAATAAAACTGCAGACCTGTCGTAGTTAGGTTATAACTGGGTTTAAATGTATTCAGTGTGGTAATCACCGATAGATTAAGAGGAAACCTAGACTTTAATGAACAAAAAGGCCAGGCTGGATTTCAGGCACACCACTTGACCACAGCCGATGTTCACGGCACCAATCAGATGAAAGAGGAACCACAGAATATACAGTATTTAGAGTAAACAATTCCGTAATGAATATATGATGTGAGGGAAGAGTTTGTGTCGAGAATAAAAACAAAAAAATTCTGTCACGATTCCAACACAAGCTCACGATTATAACATGAAATCGTAACATTAAAGGCAACCATAGCTGGGGATGTGACAATAAAGGAGACTGCATTTAAAAATCCAAAAGAAAAGTATCCGAGTGGTTTATTCACTGTCACTACTCGTTTCCCCCCTCTTGATTAGACACGATTTGCTAAGCACTACATGCTTTCTTCTCTCGCTTAGAATCCCGCATCTCTCCCTGCATGTTTTGCCCATTGGCCATGATGTAATGATATTAAACAGGAGAGCTCGAACCCTCAATAACTACAGCTTTTTATTATTTTTTTCACTTCCACCTTTTGGTCTTTCTCTATGGTTACTTTTTTTTTTACCGTTGCCTCATTTTACAGCCTCGAAGTTGCCGGAAATTTGCCTTCTCTTCGCAACTGGCTTGCTTGGTGGTAAAGCTATCTTGATGACCAGCAAAAAAAGTAAAAGTGTTAAATTCAGATATTGCTTCTGAACACAGCATGAAGTGCTGTTTCAGTGATGCAATTTCTAAAGAAAGTAACTCGTGCTATAATCGTATAAATACGGTAAGCAACCCCTACATACAACCTGCTTATATTACAAGCATTTGATTTAGTCTAAGCATCAATCATGTATGCATTACATAACCATGGCATAGGAAAGGCATATGTAGAAACGCTATAATGGTATATGGAAACCGCACAGCAGCCACAAGTCTTCTGCACAAAAAGCTAACCCTGATCAGGAATGGCGGTAGTTCCCCCCCCCCCCCACCCCCCCCCCATAGTTCATCCTGTGGTTACAGAATAGGTATTCAGCTCTAACCGAGGATGGCGACATTATCCTAGAAGCAAGGATCAATAATTTCAGAGATATCATTACTGAGTGCGCGGTAGAAGTAGGCGGTAGGATAGTTAGAGAGGATACCGGTAAGCTGTCTAAGGAGACGAAAGATTTGATTAAGAAACGCCAGAGTATGACAGCTTCCAATCCAACAGACCAGATCGAATTGGCTGAGATATCAAAGCTAATCAATAAGCGCAAGGTGGCCAATATAAGGAAGTATAACATGGAGAAAATTTAGCATGCTGTAAAGAACGGGGAAAGCTTTAAAGCGGTAAAGAAGAAATTGGCCATAGGCAAAAACCAGATGTATGCGATAAGGGACAAGGCGGGAAACGTCATCACGAATATGGACAAGATAGTCAAAGTAGCCGAGGAGTTCTATACACATCTCTACAGTAGCCAAAGTAGTCAGGACCGTAATGAGATATCCGGTAGGGAAAAACAGTCAGACGTTCCATCAGTGACGAAAGACGAGGTCAAGAAAGCACTAGAAACTATGAAAAGGAGGAAATCAGCTGGAGAGGATCAGCTAACTACAGATTTGCTGAAGGACGAGGGGGATATCGTGCTAGAAAAACTGGCCACCCTGCATACGCAGTGCCTGGTGTCATCGACGGTATCGGAACCATGGAAGAATGCAAACATTATCCTCATTCATAAGAAAGGGGATGCTAAGGACCTTAAAAATTACAGACCAATCAGCTTACTGTCTGTTACGTATAAGGTGTTTACTAAGGTAATCGCTAATAGAATCAGGGCAACCTTAGACTCCAATCAAGCAAAGTATCAAGCAGGGTTTCGGAAACGGTACTCTACTATCGATCATATCCATACCATCAATCAGGTGATAGAGAAATGCTCGGAATATAACCAGCCCTTATACATAGCATTCATTGATTACGAAAAAGCACTTCACTCAGTTGAAACCTCGGCGGCGATGCAGGCATTGCGAAATCAGGGGGTAGACGAGCCGAACGTGAAAGTGCCGGAAGTCACTGCACAGCAACCATAGTTCTGCATAAAGAAAGTAACAAAATTCTGATAAAGAAAGGTGTTAGGCAAGGAGACACAATCTCCCCAGTACTATTCACAGCTTGCTTAGAGGAAGTATTCAGAGACTTGGAATGGGAGCAGTTATGGATAAGGGTAGATGGAGAATACCTCAGTAATCTGCGATTTGCTGATCACATTGCCTTGGTAAGCAACTCGGGGATGAACTGCAAATAATGATTGATGACCTAGACAGGAAAAGTAGAAAGGTAAGCTTGAAAATCAATATGCAGAAGACTCCTAAGTGCAGCTGCCGACTATAGCTGTTAACAATGTTGCGTCATAGGCTTAAAAGCAGAGCTTATGTGTATCCCTGACATATATCGCACCAAGTAGTGAAACACAAGCGATCTTTGTCTGAAGAATGATGGCAGCCACCGACTTCCGCGAGAGGACGCGACGTTGAACAGGGATGTACAGGTTAGCCATGCAGGCGCTGAAATTAAAGGTGCAAGCATGGGTAGAAAGTAACAAGATGCTCGGAGAGGCGCTTAGATGATAGCCTGTGCGTGCTTACCCGATGCATCGAAATATCTAGAGTGGAAAATAGATCCTTTGTATTTGGCCTTCCTGGACACAAACGGGGCGTACGACAACGTAAGCAGGGAACTCCTGTGGAACATATTAAAAGAAAAAGGTATCGGTTATGAGATAATAGAGTTCTTACAGGAACTATACCGGGATAACAAAGTAGATATTACCTGGAGAGGGATAAGAAGTACGCAAGATGTCAAAGTATGCAAAGGATTAAGACAAGGCTGTCCTCTATCAAGGTTGCTGTTCATGCATTATATGATAAACCTGGAACAAGAGGATACAAGACAGCAACCTAGGTTTTAACCTATCATATAGATTAGGTGGAAAGGCGGTCTATACCGCCTCCCCGGTTTGATGTATGCAGACGATATTGTGCTATTAGCTGAGAGTCTGGAAGAATTGCAAGAATTGTTAACTATTGCGGAGACGAAGGGGACGCTCTCGCTTCAGTTTCAGCGCAGTTAAGTCGGGTCTGATGATTTTCAACGGCTCAACTGATCAGGGTGTTAAAATACAAGGCCATGAAATACCTAGAGTAGCAGAATATAAATATCTGGGGGTATGGGTAAACGAAGGATTGGCATACATTGGAAAGCATGAGCAATCACTTAAGGCAAAAGGGCGAAGGAATGCCGGGATAATGAAGCATAAGGCATTGTGGGGATACAATAGGTATGAGGTTTTGAGGGGTATTTGGAAAGGAATTACGGTGCTCGGACTTACTTTCGGAAATGCGGTTTTTAGCCTAAAATCAGAGGTACAGTCGACATTAGAAATAAATCAGAGATCCGTTGGACGATTTGCACTAGGTGCCCACGGCAAAACTACAAATGAGGCGGTACAGGGAGATATGGGCTGGGCATCATTCGAAGTACAGGAAGCTCAGAGTAAAATATTATATGAGGAACGCCTGAGGAAATTAGACAGTAACAGATGGGCAGCTAGAGTATTTAAATACCTGTACTTATAAAGCGTTGACTCACAATGGAGGAAAAGAACTAGGAAACTAACTAGTAAGTACGCTAGTCACAAGGACGGAGAAATACAGAGCATTAAGCAACAGGTGAAAAACACAGAAGGTAAAAACTGGAGAAACTCGATGGAAAAGAAACAGAGTGTGGAATTATATCGAAAGTGGAAAATGCAGATCAGGAAGGAAGATTTCTTTGATAACTCAAGAGGCAGTGCCCTACTTTTTGAAGCTAGATCAGTGTGCCTTAGAACACGCAGCTACAAAAAGAAATTTAACAATGTGCTGTATATGGTACCTCCAGTGAAACAATGACCATATTATACTCGAATGTAATGGTATCCATCCGGTAGATTATGCAGGCGCAATCCCTGTTCCTGAAGCTCTGGGGCACGGTGGAAGAAAGAGAGGTGCTACTACTACGACGGCGCGGCCGCGCTGCAGCGAGCGCGCGGCCGCTTAGTGTGATCAGAAGAGAGGGCAGCCGCGAGGGTCAGCACGTGTTCTGGGGGCCATCCTCTCCGCCGCTTCTGCTGGCGTGCCTATGAAGCACCGGCGCGGGCGCTTATAATTTCGCACTTAAATCAGCAATAAAAGGTCTTAACTCTTAGATATTTATTTTGCGATATTTACACCCCAACTTCTGAGCAGATAGAAACCTTCGTAACGCTGACTAAACAAATAACTCCATTTCCGAGCAAACAGAGACGCGTCGTCTGCTTGAGCGGACGACACGCTGCGCTCACCGCTCCGGACCACCCATCAGGCGCGCTTCTAGCGGATTGTGGCCACGTCTGGCCAATTAAAGAGAAGCTTCATGACATCATGCCGCCGGTGCAACACCTCTTGGGTAGCTGTTCAACGCATGTGAAATGAAGGTTCGCTATTCTATCCGCCCCTTGTTCGCATCGCAACCAGACGCCGATTGCATGGCGGTGAAGGAAGAAAGATTAAAGCGCTGTCGGGGAGGTTTGAGCGCCCGCTTTATCCCCGTGGGCGCGACACCGTTGCCACACGAGAAACAGCGCTGCGCCTATTTGAACGTGGCGCTCCAATGGCAAAGTGAAGTATCGAACACAAAAAAGCAAAGCTATCTGTAGCCGGATGCGCGTGTCTATCTCAGACGACGGCTACCGCACTGTCAGACTGGGGCTTTTGCCGAGCGTTCGATCTGCCGTTCACACTTCTTGCAGGCATGCAAGCCTGGGCTGCATGAAAGAAACAAAGAAACTGTGCACAGGAATGAAGGCAATGTGCGTCGTCGAATGATTAAAGTAAACGACTGCAGCTAAGAAACATTCTATTTTAATGAGGGAATTCTCCATGACCTTCACAATTTCTTCGTTTCACTAGTAATATTTGGAATACGTTGCTTGCTCATTGAACTTTATCGTATTTTTGCGCAATCTGTGTTTTGGTGAAGGTAAGACTCAAAAAACATCTCTGTGCTGCCCGATGCCACAAGCGCATCAGGAACACCACGCGTACGAATTTCCGAATCATTCACTACGCTGTCTGCCAGATAATTTGCAACGCCAAGACATAAATGACAAAATACAATATTATGCCACATTGAAAAACGGTGTGCGATTCACAAATGTCGTAGAATCTTGAATCCTGCTTCGTGCACTGAGACTTGTGCAAGGGCGTTATTGGAGTGGCCGTAATTACTAGCGCAACTAAATTATGCAATATCTTATATTGAAACATTATGTAAATATAAGCTTTCGCAGTTTGATACATAAGTATGCTGAGAACAGTGTGTGGAAGATTGCCGCTCTATCACAAACGTTTTTCGAGACAAAGGCCTGCAAAATAGGCAAAATTTCATTTCCAGGCCCAATTTTGCCCCGCCGCGTGGTGCAGTTGATAAGATGCCCGACTGCTGTGCCGGAGCACCCTGGTTCGATCCCGACAGCCGACGGCTGCGTTTCGATGGAGGCGAAAAGAAGAGGCGTCCGTGTGATGTCAGATACCCAGGTGATCGAAATTACTCCTTAGCCCTCCACTGCGGCACCTTTTTCTCTCTTTCCGCTTTCACTCCCACACTCCTCCCTTCCCTTCAGGTGTCCACAGAACATTTGTGACAGATACTATGCCTTCCCTTTCCTGTGAAAACTAATTATTTTATTTTAGGAGATTTCATAAAAACAGACTAGGTGATTCTTACAAATCTGGTGAAAAGGAGTAGCCGGAACCGCTGTGCGCCACCAAATTCTCCTTTATTGTTCACATCAATAAAAAAATCTGCACCCCCCCTCCCCCCCCCCCCCCAAAAAAAAAGCAATTATCTGAATACAAACAAAAGCATGCATATTTTTAGTCAGACCATTTCCAGCTACCTTGCTTTATTATAATTTCTGTAATCAGTCTAATCAATAACCAAAGTTGGCAAAAACAACAGAAAACATAAGCGCGGCACTCCACTTCGTTATTATTAATTTCCTATGCCCCGAAAAAGAAAAAAAAAATTGGCAGCACATCCAATTGCAGATATCTTCTTTCCAGTCATTGGGCAACAGTATATCAAAATTTTAAAATCAATTTATAAGGTCGGCCGACCATCCTTTGTTTGATCGTACATGGAATCGCCTTATAGCATCCTACCTTCAAATTGGGCTGTAATGCAAGACAGGCACGTGTAATGGCAATAAAAAGAAATGCGAGCAAAGGCACGCCTACGGGTTCCGCTGTTTAAATTTCTTGCGTCATGTTTACATTTGGGTTGCATAAAAAGCCTTCTACAATTGTCCGCAATGCAATTAATCGGGACATTTGCGTGTCTTTGCTATCAACCGGAAAAAAAATGAACGGCGAGAAAAAATTCAAATCGTGGAGTGCGCGAACGCAACTCTGTTCGTTTTTTTTTTTTTTTTTTTTTTTTTTTTTTCAGCGCGACAGTATCTGGAACTTTGCACATGTTGGCAGCTGTGAAGGCTCCCATAGTCCTCTTGCACCCCTTTGGATGCTCTTTACGCATCGCTCACTCGCGTTTGTCGTAAACAGCAGAGCTGCATAGCAATTACGGAATTATTCATGCAATCCCGAGTCGAATTATAACCTAGAAAATGGGCAGAAATATAGAGGTACATAATTCCAACAAAAAAAAAAAAATTGTTTCAAGCAGGCGAACGCCCCTATGTGTCAAAAACAAGCGCCCGTCCTAGACGCGCCCATTGAAACGCCAGCGAAACGAGCGAAGAGACAAGCTGGATAACCTGGTTAACCAATCTAAAGCAATAATTAAGATATAGGGAGAAAAATGAGCATGATATAGCTACTGCTACCACCCGTTTCAAAGGGGACGCTCCTATATTCTATCCATCCATCCATCCATGCCACGTTCGCCACTCCGCGCGTAGCGGCCGCCGGGATAACTGAGGTACAGAGGAGGGCGCGGTTCTCTTCGGAGCTATTTTCACATGCTATGCAATTGGTGCGATATTTAACAAAGAGGCTACTTATTCCAGGTGCTTAAACCGATCCCTGCAATTCCTTTACTATAGTCCTTTACGTCCCTCTGGAGACGCCATGCACGCTTGGGTATTCATTTAGAGCAGCGCGCTATGCTGGAATCGCTATTTGAAACTCTTTCAAGGTTTCAAAGGGAAGCTGAAGCGGTTATCAAATTGCATGAAATGCTGTGGTTGGTAAGAAAAGACCTCGAAAATCATATGTGTAAATTTTTTCTCGATTCTGTCCGTTAGAACAGCCGCAATCGCCTTTTAAAAACCCGCGCGGACACGCCCCCGTCGCCTCCGGAAGCGCCGGATTGGAGGATGGCAAAATTGGAGAGCTGGCGGAAGTGACGCCGTTCACGGGGACCCGCGAGCCGGCCGGCCGTCCTGCCTGTCCCGCATTGCTTGCTCCGCTGCGTCTCGCGCTTTGGCGTGGCGAACAACGATTCAACGTAATCATTTGCTAGTGCCTTTTGTTTTTTCTAGTTCGAGCGTTCTGTGTGGAGTGGGTGTAGCGACAAGTGGCCATCATGTTGTCGTTCTGCGCAGCATTCGGCTGCGCGAACACCTGCGGCCGGGACAACGTTTCCAAAGGACAAGAAACTTTCAGCGCGGTGGGTCTCTGACGTGAAGAGGAAAAATTTCGTACCTACGAAATCAACTGTGTTGTGCTCGAACCATTTCCGTGACAGTGACTATTATCGGAGCTTGGGAACGATGCGGCCACTCGGAATTCCAATTAAATCAGCGCGACTGAAGCCCGGAGTCGTTCCGTCAGTGTTCCCGCACAACAATAACGCCTCGCCACCTCCAAGAGCGGCCTTCGCCAAAAGAAAGCGGCGGGAGGTAAGTGTTTAAGGTACCCTTGTGCCTGTCCGTGGTTTGCTTGTGTGGTCCAACGTTCCGCGAACTGACTAGAGCTATGTGAAGGACATAGTGGCTCGGGAAATATTTCTCATGCCCGAATCTCCATACATCGGATATTACACATGGCGCCTTGCATCTGCTGTGGCGGGGCCAAATCCCTCTGCCTCGAAATTAGCGTCCTAGCAATCGGCACCCGAGGGCCATAACTGTATACTGGATCGTGTGAACATATCCTGTGCGCCGCAGCGACCAGTCGGCGGCACGAGGCCCACCAGTTAATAAGGTGTGACTCGGCAGCCCGTCTGTTTTCTTTCGACGACATTCGTCAAAACAACCACCGAGCCACCGCGGTGGGACAGTATTTTTTTTTTTTAATTGCGTGCTATCAACGTTGTAGTACGCGGGGGTATATCTGTACAGCATAAAACTGAGACCTTTGGTCGGAGTTTAACTTTCGTATTCTCTCTTACTCACCCTCTGAACATATATCTGTCAAAATGCACCATATTGGTGCAGTGGCAGTAGTTTTCTGTGCTCGTTAGTAAAGTTGCACTCACTCTTGTGCTGTTAATCAGTATAAATCTGACTTCTTTTGAACAGAATCTTGCAACTACATTTTTCACAATGCAAAAGAACAGAGTGCAGGGAAGAGCACGTCTCAGGATAGTAAATTCCTTGAGGCTCCTAATCTTTGGATGTAGTCTAAGGCACTGTGGTTATTGATACTAAAGAAAGAAAATGCTTTTGTCAGTGTTTTCATGAATTTTTATGTATTTCTTCATAGTAGGCTGGCATTTGTGTTGTGCATATTTCATATTCTTTCAGGTCCTCACAGAAATGCTCGAGAACACGCCTCCTGAAGAAGAAGCTACCACTTCACCCCCTTCGCCATGCGAAGAGAATGTAAAAATCAGGGTTACAGAGGCACAGGTCGTCTCAAAGGAAACTGCTGACAAAAGCCTGCAAGTTAGCAAAAAACAGCCACACTAAAAATGTACTTCAAACGCATTGTATTTATTTTGTATTAATTTCGCATTTTTTTGTCCCAATGCGATACAAATATGTTATAAATATACTAGGAGTACAACACTGCATATCTTTATATAAAAATGTTTAAAATATGCTTTTTGCCTGTTGAGTATATTCCTAACATACTTAAAATGTACTTTCTTCAGCTTGGCAGGGTTCACAAAATCTTCCACCTATAGACTGACAATGTACTTTGAAAGTATTACTAATGTACTTGACCTATTTTTCATGCTGGCAGAAAGTACCCTTAGAATAGATTAAAAATATATGAAAAATAGGATACGCTCATATTTTTTGGAGCATTACAAATATGTTGCAGCTATATTTTCCAAACCAAGAAAAGTATACTAATAATATACTAAAAGCATAATTTATACCATTCTCGGAATGCACTAAAAATATATGAAAAATTTGATGCGCTTATATTTTTGATGCATTACAAAAATGTAGCAAAAATGCACCAAAAATATAGCTGCCAAATGCTGAAAATACGTCCGACATGTTGAAAACTAGCTACCGAGAAACATAAATGAAGGGCAATACCGACAAACACCTCAATGCGACATTTGTGTCCATTGTCATGACCCTTTTTCATGCTCTTTGGTTGACAGTTTTCAAAAGTCAATGTTACTTAAGCTAACTTACCATTATTTCCGTTCCTGTATTTTACCCACCCAGTCTGAATATATGTGACACAACTTCCTTTATATCTTTATTTAAAGCATTTGAGTGCAATGTCCCACCGTGGTGGTGCTGTGGTTATGGTGCAAGACTATATCCCGGTATATTTCCTACAGGAAATATACCGGGATAACAAAGTAGAAATTACGTGGGAAGGGATAAGAAGTACGGAGGATGTCAGAGTATGCAAAGGATTAAGACAAGGCTGTCCTCTATCACCGGTGCTGTTCATGCTTTATATGATAAACCTGGAACGGAGGATACAAGACAGTAACCTAGGTTTTAACCTGTCATACAGATTAGGTGGAAAGGCGGTAGAGCAGCGCCTCCCCGGTTTGATGTATGCAGACGATATTGTGCTCCTAGCCGAGAGTCTTTGCAAACTCTAGTTAAGTATTGCGGAGACGAAGGGGACGCTCTAGGCTTCAGTTTCAGTGCAGTTATGTCGGGTCTGATGATTTTCAACGGCTCAACTGATCAGGGTCTTAAATTTCAAGGCCTTGAAATATCTAGAGTAGCAGAATATAAATATTTGGGGGTATGGGTAAACGAAGGATTGGCATACATTGGAAAGCATGAGCAATCACTTAAGGCCAAAGGGCGAAGGAATGCCGGGATAATGAAGCATAAGGCATTGTGGGGATACAATAGGTAGAGAGCAATGGTTAGCCTTGATCGCCTAGTAAAGAGCAGAGACATTAGTCTGCCAACCAAGATCCGTATAACTCGTGCTATGGTCTTTCCAGTTGTGATGTATGGATGTGAGAGTTGGACTGTGAAAAAGGCTGACCACCGAAGAATTGACGCGTTTGAATTGTGGTGCTGGCGAAGACTCTTGAGAGTTCCTTGGACTGCCAGAAAATCAAGTCAGTCGATATTGTCGACCATAAACCCTGACTGCTCATTGGAGGGTCAAATTTTAAAGTTAAAGCTCAGCTACTTTGGTCATCTGATGAGAAGAGAGGAGTCGCTGGAGAAAGATTTGATGTTGGGAAAGGTTGAGGGTCGCCGGAGAAGGGGTAGGCAGCGAACGCGTTGGTTAGATGCCATCCTCGTGGCACTGCAGATAATGTTATGTGATGTTAGGAAGATAGTGAGAGACCGGAAAGCGTGGCGTGACATGGTCCATAGGGTCACGAAGAGTCGGACACGGCTGAACGACTAAACTGAACTGAACTGAATAGGTATGAGGTATTGAGGGGTATTTGGAAAGGAATTATGGTGCCCGGACTTACTTTCGGAAATGCGGTTTTGTGCCTAAAATCAGAGGTACAGTCGACATTAGAAACAAATCAGAGATCCGTTGGACGATTAGCACTAGGCCCCCACGGCAAAACTACAAATGAGGCGGTACAGGGAGATATGGGCTGGGCATCTTTCGAAGTACGGGAAGCTCAGAGTAAAATATTATATGAGGAACGCCTGAGGAAATTGGACAGTAACAGATGGGCAGCTAAGGTATTTAAATACCTGTACCTAAAAAGTGTTGACTCACAATGGAGGAAAAGAACTAGGAAACTAACTAGTATGCTAGTAACAACGACGGAGAAATAAAGAGCATGAAGCAACAGGTGAAAAACACAGAAGGTAAAAATTGGATAAATTCGATGGAAAAGAAACAGAGTGTGGAATTATACCGAAAGTGGAAAATGCAGATCAGGAAGGAAGATTTCTTTGATAACTCAAGAGGCAGTGCCCTGCTTTTTGCAGCTAGATCAGGGTGCCTTAGAACACGCAGCTACAAAAAGAAGTTTAACAATGGAGATGACACATGTGCTGTATGTGGAAACTCCAGTGAAACAATTGACCATATTATACTCGAATGCAATGGTATCCATCCGGAAGTTGATGCAGGCGCAATCACTGTTCCTGAAGCTCTGGGGTTTAGAGATAACAGTGGCCGGGTGAATAAGCCGGCGGTGGAAACTAGCAAAAAACGGCTGGAAGATTGGTGCCTTAAAAGCAGAGAAGTGAAATAATGTTAGTAATGTAGGAGGAAAATTTAATAAATAGAATGATGGTTTAGTTAACTATTCTAAATCAATATTTAAGATATATGGAGAAAAATGAGCATGATAGCTACTGCTACCACCCCGTTTCAAAGGGGATGCTCCTATATTCTATCCTTCCATCCATCCAAGACTTCTGTGCCCAAGGATGTGGGATCGAATCCCGGCCGCAGCAGCAACTTTATGATGGAGGTGGAAAGCAAGGCGCCTGAGTGCTGTGCAATGTCAGTGCACATTAAAGAACCCCAGGTGGTCGAAATTTCCAAAGCCCTCCACTATGGGGTCTTTCATAGTACTCGCAGCAAACAATTTCTGCCATACCATATCACGCATCATTAAATCACAATACAGTCCATGGAAAGGAAATACGCCTATGCCACTCAATATCTATTTACAGAGTTTAATTTTCAAGAAACAGTGCTACAATACACCAATATATAGAGTAACAAAACACCGATCTCGTGCTAAACGAAAGCAAGTAGAAAGTCCGGACCGCAGATCTGGATAGGTTCCAAACTTTGGACGCAACGTGTACTGAAAAGGAAGAAAACAAGGAAAACAAGAATTAAGGTAGGCTTTTTAACATTCAATCATATACTGCTACAAGAACTAGCTTTAGAAACCAGATGGTTTGTTCCTTCTTAACATGGTTATGAATGATGACAAAACAAAAGTAAAAAAAGCTGAGCTGGAGTTGGAAACCGCAATGTCTGAAACGCCGTATTTGAAATGTAGATTATGGCAAAGCCACCAACCTGTAATGGAAACCACAACGGGGCATTCTGTTTTTTTATCTGATCCTGACATGAATATAATAGTTCCATTTTTCAGAGTAAAGGAGTGCGGGTTAGAATCTTGGAAGCATTTTTTTTTTTTTTTTATCAGAGGATGAGAAGTGAAACATACTTCCTGTTTATGCATGAGGTTCAATAGCGCGCATCAAGAAAAGGACCGAACATGAGCGCTTGTGTTCTGTCCCTTCTTTAATGTGCGCTATGGAACCTCATGTAGATTACCCACTAGCCCGAACCCTGACCCTTCCTGTTTGATTCTTTGCTTGCTTTCTTCAATGCACTCGCTGCATTGTTGAATTTGTGACGCAAGAAACTCTGGACCATAGAGTAAGGTAGGTGGGGAAATTTTGACATCGCATGAACTGAAGAGGAAGGAAACAAGACACAAATTAAAGCCCTCTTTTTAACATTTAAAACAATCAAATACTGTAACAAAATAATAAATACTGTAAGCTGTAACAAATATGGCAGCCCCTGTTAATGCAAAATAAGTGAATAAAATTCTCAAATGCAGCCCAAATCTGGTCAGGTTAGATATACCAGTACTGCCCTTCTAAAAGCCGGTGTCATGATCACAGCTGACCGCATGCTTTCGATGATTTATAAATGCAAAAATGGACAACTCTCGCAAAAAAAAAAAAAAGATAAATGTGCCGCTTCTTAACATTCGCATCCACCATAGCTTATGCTACTTTGCACGTTCAGACGACAAGGACGGTCGACTCTGGCAAAAAAACAAGAAAGAAAAAAAAAAAAACATCTGCCGCTTCTTAAAGTCCGCCCTAATCCATCCTAATTTACAACGAAATTTTGTTTTTACACAGCAGCATTTATATAAAAAAAAAACACTGTTATATTACGAACTTCACTGCATGAACAGTTTATCTTTTAGCGGTGTAGAAAATACAAAACCCAAGTTCTCGAACCCTTCCCTTTCCGCTTAATCTTGAATGCATGCATTTGTGACTATAATACAAGCGAATTTGGAAGAAACAGCAAACGAAACAAGTAAAGCTTTGGTAACATACAATTGCATACCTCAAAACATCAGTACAGTTGAAATTTTCTGTGGAGCCAAGCTGCTCCCAACAGGTGCTCTATCATTAATTTTACCCACAGAAAACCTTTTGACCAAACTTGGGACATCTCAATTAAAATCCTGACTGACGGCTGGAGGTACAAACATTGCCATCAAAAATTATCATGAGCTTCATGTGTTGATACAACTGCTATGAAATGGGTACTTCCACAGAATGCGAAACCAAGTGGCGCTGTGAATGTTGTAACGGTGCCTGAAAGCCTGCAACTGCATTGCAGGTATAATAGGAATGGGATGTGCAAACAAAGTCTCAGCAGTATAGACCACCAAGTTCAGTTTGATTCTTGTACTGTAAGTTCTCAATGGTTTTCTCACATGAATGCCAACTAGCGCCCATATTGTAAACGTGCCTCGACTCGATGCTCTACCACCAGTGCTTGGAGTGGAGAAAACAGCCACTCCTCCACTTCAGGGCCAATTTGGATTCATGAATCCAACTCGGCATTTCCTCTGACAAGTTCTCTCTCCACTCGAAGCAGCGCAAATGGCGTATGGGGATGAAATTAAGGCGTACTTTTGGCCCGAAAACTGTGTGCTAAAGTAGCACGCTTAGTTTTTCATGTTGAGTCTTCTAAACAACCTTCGCAAGCAAGTTGGATGTTAAGAGCATAGTGGAACTTGCTTTGCGGGCTAGATGAAAAGGGTGGCTGTGAAAAACGACCAAAAATGCTTTTGCGCCTGGCAACAGTCGCTGCTGGTGACGTAGAGTTTACGCAGTACATGACATAGGCTTTGAGAAATGGTGTGAATACTTCGGTTGGTGTGAGATGTTCTCGCCCTTTGCCGCTCTGCCTTTTTTTTTTATTGCCATGCTTTGACAGACATCAAAATACATTGGAAAAAAAAAAGTAAAAGCCGGCACTTTCTATGAACATGGCTTTGGCCTTCAGAGGGCTCGGGGGCAAACGGTGAAAACCTGCATGCTGCTTCACAGTGCGTTTCAGCGCATACACCTGAATTCGGAGCCCTAACTGAAAATGTGCTTGAAGAGAATGCCTTCGCTGGCAGCGAATATCCATCCGTAGGACAAGCACACCAATGCACTCCCTCGACAGTGCCACGCGTCCGAAGACGCACTACGTACCCTCAGGTGACAGGCAAGCCATTGATGCGTGGGGTGCAGCACAGATGTCCGCACAGCCCCACCGCGCCTTCGGTGCACCCCAGCTTACTGCTTGCGACATGCTGTTCCCCCACAACAAGTTTGCCGCCGTTCATCAGAAAGGGCGAGCTATGGAAGGAGTGCGCCTCCCCCACAGCTCGAGTCCACCTTCAAGCTCACCATTAACCGTGAAATGCGCGCCTCAACTCTGCACTCAGTAGGCTCCGAAAAGTCGTTCACTTCATCGGCAACGACTTCAAATGTACCCACACCACAGGAGCATAATGCGATAATCAATTACAGTACTGGTACCGGCGGCTGATCACAGTTATAAAAGCTCGGCACGGGCAGCAAGAGGCCACGGCCACACCTGTAAAACGATAACGTGCCAGATGTCCTGGGTCGCTGTCACTTTCAGCCAATGCTTTAGAGAAAGGTTTGGTGCATCCTCGTCATATCCACTTTCGTGAAGTTTGGTATACCGGTAGAACAAAGTCCACACAGCGAGCAAACGATGTGATGTCCTCAGTGTTTACAAGTGGAGTGGTCGAGGAGCGGCGCCAAGGCAGCGGCATTGCGAACTAGAGATTCTTGAGAAAACTCGAGTTCTCTCTGGCACTGTGGGCGTTATTCGAGTGGAGGTTGTTTTCTGAAAAGAAAAACGGGCCTCAGGGGCTGCTTGGAGTAGAAGTTCGAGTGAAGGCGCAGTCGTGAATATGACGGTAAGACTAACTGCCACATTCGCGAACATGCCTTCACTGCAACTTCTACTCCAGGCCGTTTGGAGCGGCAGATCTGTTTTGTTTTTTGCCAGAGTCGACCATCCTTATAGTCTGAACGTGCGGCGTAGCATAAGCTTTGATAACTCTGATCAGCTGCCGGTACCAGTACTGTAATTGATCATCGCATTACACTTTTGTGGCATGGGCACATTTCAAGTCGTCACTGGTAAGCGAAAGTTTCGTGGCTCGCCCTGCGCGATGGCTTCCCCAGACGACGGTGAACTTCCAGGGGAGCAGTGTGTTACATGCAGTAAATTGGGGGAACTGGAGGTGCGGAGAAGCTGTGCGGACATCTGTGCTGCACCCCACACTTCAGTGCCTTGCCCATGGCAGTCGAGGAAGCGCATTCATTTGCTCATCCTACAGAGCGATATTTGCAGTCAGCAAAGGGCATGGCTTTTCAAGCAGGGTTTCAATTATGGCTCCGAACTTGTCCGAAAGAGACAGGGCAATCAATGAACAGAAGGGTAAATGAACATCGGGCAGACACAGGCAAAGCCCTCCCAAAGGCAGTTTCCCAGCATTTCAATCAGATGGGCCGTAAGGTTGTTGAAATTTATTTATTTATTCTCCATGTTGGGCTTTAAATCTTCAAGGGACACAAAATATAGGGTGGCATATCTAATCCATAAATTTAGAACATTGGAACCAACAGGAGCAAATATTGTTACGTGAAAACTATGTATTTACAGTATATTTACAACAGCCTCAACTAGCAGAGCCGCGAGCAGCAACATGGAACCAGGCCCACTTTGTTATCTCCTTGTCCCTTCCACGAGGCAAGTGAAGGAAACACTTCGTTGTCGTTATCTTGCAACAATATCTTGAAAGAAGCATTAGTATTCCTTAAATATATTTCCTCTCTGCCACAACTAGTCATGAAAACAATCCCATAAAGTGTAAATAGTACAGTTTATTCATAGCACATGTGCATACTCTGGATCCCCGCCCCCCCTCCTGTAAAAGCATAAGCTCCAATTGTTTTTTCAAACATGTTTGTTTCTCACTACTTCTTACTTTGGTTCCCCCTTGAATTGTTTCAGATAATGCCATGCTTGGCAGGTATAGTATACTCTGATTTGTTGTTATTTTGATTTCTTTTTGTCATTCTCTCCCCTTTCCAAAACCTCTTGATAGCTGTTCCTATGCAGCTGCATTGCTCATCAGGTCCCTTTGGAATGCTTGTTCCTTTCAATGTATGAAGGAGCACTGAACAAGGGTAAAAGGGGTACAAGAATGCTGAATTGGGTGAGTTGGTGAGTTTGCAGTTGTCCTTGTCTTCTTTGCGCTACATTTCCTAAAATGTAAAAGGGGTACATCTCAGTTTGCAGGTCGAGCCAACGTTTCGACAAGTGGACTTGTCTTCGTCTGGGCAAAGCGATCATCAGTGGCAGGGGTTTAAATACGCTTTTGCTTCCAAAGAAGAAAAGCTGTGGAGGTGAAAATGGGTGGGAATAAAGCAGGTGAAGGAGTGGGGAGGGGAGGATGGGTGAGAAGATGAGAAGAAAGTAGGTCATGGAGTGAAGAAAAAAAAAACATCTTCAGTATGTATTTCTCAGCCTGGAACCAGGGATCCTGTGGCCAGTAAAAGAAGTAAAAGCAGCATACCAGGAAAAACTACAATACCGGGTAGATGATTAGTCACCACTTAAGAAAATCCCTTAAGTATATTCCCTATGCAACATAACTATTCGGGGAAACAATCCCACATAGCGTTAATTGTACAGTTTATTCTCAATGCATGTACACTCTATTCCCTTCTGCAATAGCATAAGCTGTACATGTTTCTCCAAACACATTTCCCCCTTATCACTTGTTGCTTGAGTTTGTCCTCAAACCTTTTTTTTTTTTTTTTTTGCATTCATTTGTGGTTCACTGTGTGGTTATTATCCTGTGACTTTGTACACACCTCCCCCCCCCCCCCCCCCCCCCGCCACCACCACCACCAGCTTTGCAGAGTTTTAAGAATTGGCCCCCTTAGATATATTCCTTATCAGGGCCCTTTGCAAAGCCTGTCTCTTTGTAAGGTGTATCTGCACCAAACCCTCTTAAGTGGTGACAAATCATCTTCCCGGTATTGTAGTTTTTCCTGGTATGCTGCTTTTACTTCTTTTGCAGGCCACAAGATCCCTGGTTCCAAGCTGAGAAATACATACGTATTTACTCGAATCTAACGCGCCCTCGATTGTAACGCGCACCCGTTTTTCGTGACCCCCACCCCCGAAAAAAAAAAAAGCTCCGATTGTAACGCGCACCCGTTCTCCGCGAAAAAGAGTACCGCGCACCTAACGCTTTCATACAGCAATACAACTTTGTCTCGTTTGGAAAAGCAAAGATTTAATCTCGGTGCACTAAAAAACACACACACAAAAGGAAACGGCTTATCTTGCCAAGATTGTCACTATGCCGGCACAAGGTTCACTCGTCGTCGCTGTCAGACAACTCCTTGTCACTGCTGACGGATCAAAGCATCTCATCCTCGGTGCCGTCCATGACATTCGATATGCCACATTTTTTAAAGGCCTTGATGACCATGGCAGACGGTATCGTGCACCACGCATCTTTCGCCCATCCAGTGAACTCTTGCAGCGAGGCACGCTTCATTCTGTTGCTGGGAGTGAATTCATGGCAGCCACTCACAAGCCATTCGGTGTACAGCGCCCGAATCCTATCTTTCACTGGCTTGTTCAAGCAAACATCGAGCGGCTGGAGCTGCGATGTCATGCCACCTGGTATCACGACAAGGTCGGTGTTGCACGCAGCGAGCTTGTCCTTGATGCGTTGGTCGAGATGGCACTTGAAAGCGTCGAGCACAAGCATCGCACGCAGGCCCAAACTGCCGCCGGGTCTCTTGCGCCAGACGTTATCGATCCAGTCGGCGACCAAGTCCGTTGTCATCCAACTTTTTTCATTGGCGCGCACAATCACGCCACTCGGAAACACGATTCCTTTCGGGAGCGTCTTGCGCCTGAATATGATACGGGGGCAGCTTGTGTCCATCCGCGGTGCAACAAAGCATTGCGGTGACGCGTGTTTTTTCGTGGCCGGAAGACAACACGCGCACTTGCTTCGCCCCCTTCTTTTCAACGGTTGTGGTGGCAGGCATGTCAAAGTACAGCGGTGTCTGATCGGCATTTCCAATCTGGCCGAGGTGGTAGCCGTACTTGCGGCGCAAACTCAGAACGAACCGCTGAAAACTGTGCAGCTTTTCTTCGTACTCTTCAGGCAACTTCTGGCATATCCCTGTCCGCCTTCGAAGAGAAAAGCCTTTTCTCTTCATAAAATTAGACAGCCAGCACCTGCTCGCTTTAAAGTCGCTCCGCGTTAGCCCTGTTTGTAGGGCTAGCTGCATGGCCCGGACTTTGAGCAGGTCCGTCGTCACTGGCCGCTGCGCCGCTCGCTGCTCTAGAACATATTCTGCGAGCCGCTCTTCTATTTCGGTGAACCGGCCCTGCTTCGGTCCACTGAAACCTTTTCGTGTAGCCTTGCTGCCGAAAATCTTTTCCTTCTGCTTGCGCCAGTCCCGCACGCATGTTTCCGGAACTCCGAATGCGCGTGATGCGGCCCGATTTCCGTCCGTCTCTGCACACACGATGACTTTCCGTTTAAATGCGGCATCATGATGAACTCGACGAATCTTCGGCACGTCCATACTGGTCGGTCAATCGCAGAAAACGGGTAGGCTAACCAAAGCACATGTACCAGAGCACACGAAGGACGCTACTGCAGCTAGGCATAGACAGCTAGACCAGCTAGTAGGCTCGAAGTCATGGAGGAAGGAAGAACATAGGAGAGGCCCTTGCTATTCCCAATGCATTGGAGAAAGTGTGGCGGAAGTGACGTCAAAATTTAGGGTTAGCCAAGTCGGGCCATTAGCAACGGCGACGCGTTGCTATGAAAACTCGGGCCACTAGCAACAGCGTTGCTAAGGGCCCGAGCGAAGGGCGGCATCGGCTGCTTCTCAGTCGGTAGCGGTGGCCGCGACTGAATCTGAAATGGTGGGTTTTGGCTTCGTGTGTGGAAGCCGTACACGTCTCATGATATTACGCACTCATTTGTTATGTAATACATTTCATTTCATCGCCGAGTCGCAGTTTTTTCTCGTCAAAGAAAATTTTATGGCGCGCCGCGATGGCTAGTGTCAATCGCTTGCACGTCGGCGTGCTTCACCGAGTCTTGCTTCGATCAGTTCCTTACTGCAGCTACCCAGGTCTGTGCAAAAAAACACGGACAGGAAGCGGTTTTCAGCATCGCCGCCGCTTCGTGTCGAAAGTATGACCGTAGAGCATCGTACACCGATGGCGCGTGCGCGCGTGCGATATCGTATTTCTAGGCGCCGATGCATACCATATTTCTATTCATGGGGAATGGTCGCCACTGAACAGCAAGCTTTAAAGCTATGTTGCTCACTTTCTCGGAAGATTCAATGATTAGCGCCCGCAGAACTGTGGCCGCTGGTGGCTCGCCGCTATATGAATTCCGATTTGTACCCGAAGACCCGAATTGTTTATGCTCCGAGTGTACTGCATGCATGTTTACATATACAGATTATCAACACTAAGCGAACAGCATATTCAAGTGAGCGGTCAACCACAAGGGAACATATTCCAGCTATAGCGCTAGTGTGCACACGCATTATACTGGTGAAAGAGAATTTGTAACGAAAAAACAAGAAAACTAGTAGGTTTATTGTTTTGGTTTCATAGACAAACACTACCAATGCATGCACGTAAAGGTTAAAACTGCCTGCCCGAGAAACCAATGAAAAGAATAATGTGCGCCTATGCAAATTAGAATTTGCTCACTAAGCTGCTATAGAGGTAAAAGTTTTCATCCATAAGAGTTTTTTTTTAGAGCAAAGTTTGAGAATAGTTTCACTCGGTAATTTAAACTTGGGCTCATTGCCTATGAGTCTATTGTTTGGGGCCAACATGAAACCAATTCTGTGCACATGCACTTTTAGCAGTATGCTTTACTTTTCTCAGCCATGCTATACATAGTGTTTGTAATATTGTTTTATATACTGCAGTTAAGTGGCTCTTGCACCAGTCATACATGCAAGGTGACCTACCTTTTATCTCCTTATGCAAACATATATTTTCTCCTAAAGGGCAGAAAGGTCTTCATAAACAAAATTATGTGTATGACCTGGTTTTGCATTCTCTATAGAGAAGCCTTGTATAAATTTTGCCCTGTTATAGGGACACTATAACAATGAAAATTACAGTGGAATACCATGCTTCATAACCAAAACATTTATTCGGGGTCGCTCGACCACTGCATTCAACGAGTGAACAGACATATGGAGTATTATGCACACTTAAACAATTGCTGCATGTGTTGAATGACATATAGTACAGAACACAGTATTCATTAGTATTTTTTATACAGTAGCAAATACTTACATGGCATATTTACAGAGGACATTTAGACAACTGTAATGAAAAAGAGTATAAGTAGGTCTGCATAATTTATGTATACACAGAAAAGCTTTATAACGTCTAGAATTAATGTACGTCCGACTAGTTTGCTGTAACATGAAAACCATTGTTAAGCATATGGCATAGCTAGTTCACAGATGAGCACTGTTACAAAATATGCAAATGTGCAAGACATGCTGTTGAAACAATGACATACGTGTGTTCTGTTATAATGAACATATTCATAGTCTCCACAAAACTGTTTACATATGCACAGTCTGTGGTTGCAGGGTAGCTTGCAGGCACTGTAACAACGTTTTAGTTGCATTGAACTGTAAAGCAGTTCACAATTTCAATGCTCGCAAAAGACTTTTGAAGGTTGATGTTCTCTGAACCACTTTCCAGAGGCTTTGCATAGTCATCTGGTACCTCGAGGACAGGTTGAATAAAGCTTGACGTTCATGCACTGGAGCTTGATGCTCATTCACTGGCTAAATATAGCACAGAGGCTATGCTGTGCATGTCCTCCATTACACTGAGAGCAATTCTGTTGCTATAAAATGCAAAAACAACAATGTGTCGTATGATGCCAGTGCACGTTAAAAACATAGATCAGGACGTTCTCAAACCGGGAGATGGGAGATTCTTCATGTGCCTGCTCTATTTCATGATAATCATGTTGCAGTTGTCTTTGGCGGACTCTTTTCCATACACAGCCAGTCAGTACAAACTGAATTTGGCCATTTGTTAGAATATATCCACTCGCGCGCTCTTCTCTACATCGATGTGAGGCAATAGGGGATGGAAGTGAAAGCACCTGGAATCGGGACCTTTTAAGAATTGTAGTGGTTTTTCAAAGCTACAAAAAATTTAAAATCCATCACCATGGATGAAATATATGTGGAAGCCTTACATTCTGGCTTCTCGTAGAGCTGCAGTGTAGTTTAAGGGTAGTAAACTTCACACTGGCATAAGTTTACTTATGTGTTGCTTGTAGCTACATATTTCCTTTCATTTTTATGTCACGTAATACTAATTGCACCCCACTAACTGAAAAAAAGGGTAGTGTTTAAACAACTTTTAATACAATTTTCTGCTCTTCTAACAGAGAACCTATTTGTGGTTAGTGTTACCTTGGAGATTTGTAATAGTACAAGTTCAGACTGCTGTCATGACACCAGGAGGAGGAGGAAGATGAGGAGGAAAGGCAGGGAGGTTAACCCGTAAAATAAACCGGTTTGCTACCCTGCACTGGGGGAAAGGGGTGAGTGGATATAAAAGTTGTGAGAGAGGGATGGGTGAAGTTAGTGCAGTCACATCACAGACATGTCACATCATATCACGTCATAGGTTTCTGAAATCAAGGTACCTCTTTTCTTAAAACTCGAAAAATGATCTTGTGGCCAGCACAAGCTATGATTACTGTACACAATACATAGCACAAGTTCCAGAAAGGGAAAATAATGAACTTCTAGGGCTGCAACTTACTAAGGATTCAGAAAAGAAAAATGCAAGTGTCACTGAGCATCAAACTAAGCGAGCTTCATCTAAATCTGTTTATGGATTTCAGAAAACAAACAGTGCCTATTTACATACTACTGTCCCTTAAACTGAGTAAGCTTCCTGTACACTTGTCGCACATGAGTATCCTGGAAGCCTTCTGTGACCATTTTGCCTGCATGAAAGAGCCTCATATTCAAGAAGCACTCTGTGATGCTTTGTACAAGTAAAATGTAGTGATTTTCAAGTGGAGCAGTGTCAAACATGTGCTCATGAAGCTCTGGAAAAAGCTCTCTTTGCTGAAAGGAGTCTAAAACCTCATGCACAAGATCCCTCAGCAAGTTTTTCGATGTTATGCACTTAGTATGTAGTGCCCACCGCACAAGTGACTCACTTTTTTTGCAAATTTCAATTACGCTTTGCGATGGGTAGCGTAGTCCTCCCCTGCTTTTCCTCCGGATGAATGAGTAGCTATGTGCATCAGGCTGAGTTGTGAAAAGTGCTGCCGTGCAACGTTCACACAGCAGCTTTGCATTTAACTTGTGCGCAACATAGCCAGCCATGTAGGTAACTACTCTTGTTCCCCATTCAGTGATGTGTCCTGGATGAGAGATGTAGTCGTGGTCACTGGCTACTTGTTGGTGTTGCGCAGCTGTGTCATTGTCCAAAATCAGTCTTCTTTCTGTCGATGCATTCAACCTTTCACTTGCTGAAGCACTGGGCACACTGCTGCACGATAAGATTGCGACTGCCTCCAGCGGTAAACAGTTCCCAGTGGCAGCATCACCCAATTCATTTTGAATAATTACTCTTTTGAATGCGGCGCGAAACTGCTGTGTAGTTGGGTTGTCGTTGTGACCCCCATGTGACCTAATGAGGCCAAAAAAAAGTTCCAGATGGTCTTGACAAATTTTGTGGGCTGGAAGGTATTTCAAAACTTTCTTTTCCCCAACAGTGAAATTGTAAACAGCAGTTAGGCTTTTCATGCACGTAATGAAACCAATAAATCCTGTTTTCCGAGCTGTCTCTACCAGTCTTCGACCATTTATGGATTCTTTCAGAGATGAAAGGTACATGGTTGAAGTTTTAAACATGGCCTCAATGCTGTTCAGATTTCTCTCATTTAATGGTTTTTTGAACCCCTTTTGGTGCATGCTCCTTGAATTTAGTGCGTCAAATGTGTTGTTTATACACATTAAAAATTTCCCGGTAGGTTCAGAGTTGGCAAACCCTTCTAGTTTAAGCTCTCGGCATTCAGCCAGTGCTGTTGCAACAGAAATGCTCATTACTTGTGCTGCCAGTCTAACTTTCATTGGCTGTCTGTGCCATTCAATATGGGCTCTGCACAATTTGTTTGCCAAGTGAATCCCTTCTTTTTGCTGCAAATTGTGCAACCGTTCAACATGCTGCCATGCTACTGTTCTCCCATTATTATCAATGAAAGTTTTTTTATGTGCTAAAGCATTGCGCACAAGTTTTAGCATGTGGCAAGGATCGAGGAATGCAGCCACAGGTTCCTGGGTGGCAGGATGAGGGAATGTTGTTCTTAAGTAATCCACATTCCTGAAGCTGCACCCAAGCTCTTGCAGCATGGCCAAATTAGCTGGAGCACCATCACATGTAAGTGATACAATCATTGCCCCGGCATCATGAGCAAGCAACAGGCTTTGTGTGACTAAATTTGCGCGCTGTTCTCCAACGAGACCATCGACAAAAAAGTATCCTAAGGGCAGCTTCCATCGTCCATTGATGGCCACTGCCATGAGAACAAAAGCTGATTTTGCCTGAGGCAGGCAATCACTATCTACTCCTGTGCCGATGTCAGCAAACCCTTCAAAATGACCCCTATTCCACTGGACCTGCTGCCTGATTGCCATCTCATCGACCATCAAACTGCACACAGTTTGGTGGCCTTGGCTCTTCATGTCATCGCATTTCATTTTTAGCGCTTTAAATGCCTCGGTGGAAAACCCAGCATTACCGTCTACTGTTTGATACCACTTCCTTAGTGTTCTAGGGTGAGGCAAGCAGGTGTCGAAGACTTGACGTACATAATTATATGCTCGTGGCGAATAGAAATTTAGAGTAAGGGCAAATGCCCTGAGCTCAGGTGAGAACTGCCTAGGTACGTCTTTTCCAGATCGCTTTGATAACTGCCTTTTAAGGAGATGCTGATTGGCAGCACCAAGAGTGTCGAGCATGGCCACTTGCTCCTTTAGTAGGATGTTCTGCCGCATTAGTGTTTGCAGAACTGCCTTCAGCTCGGCATTCTGCTTCTGCAGTCTTCTTCTGCACTGCTGCAGCCTCTTGATTTTTTTTTGAGTCCTTGCATGGTCTTCAGCAAACTTCTTGGCGCGTGCTCTCAAGAAGGCTTTTTCTGGAGTGTCAGCCTATAAAGTGGAACTGAAATTTAGCCTCCTTTGACAACTGCAGGCTGCTAGAGTGCAGCCACATGTACTTTCATCAGTAACGATATGCAAATTTGGACTGTGGTTTACGTAAAATCAAAATTTTCTGGACTCACCGGCTCTTCTGTTTCTTGCACCATAGTTCCAAACCAGGAGATCTTACAGCAGCTACCTCAGCTTGATGTGGAGGACACTCACAAACTCAAAAATTCATTGATTTATTGATCAAAAAGCAGCATACATATATGTTAGATGTGTTAGCCAGAATCATGGGTGCAAAATCAAGCTAGAAACAGTCACTCACAATCCCTTATTACGCAGTGTCATTGGATTATAAGTAATAAGCGCATGCCAGAAATAGACCATTCACACACACACACACACACACACACACATGCAGTCTTTGCTGTTGAATAGTGTTTCTAGATTAACTTTTTCTTCTTAGGTAACTCTCTCTTTCTAAGTGTTTTCTGTCTGGCTAACTTACCGCTACTAGCTTTCTCTTTCTTGGTGTCGTAACAGAGCTTGGGGTTCGAAAGAGTTGTGGAGGCACCTTTACCTGCACAAATTGTTGTTTGCAGAATATTTTACGATATTGTGAGGAGAATAATGCTTAAATAAATGAAATTTGCAATGACAGCCTCATCAGCATGGTATTTTACTCACATGACATCCATTATCTGGGAACTCACTTTCCTCCGAAGATGAGACGCTAAAGCTGACCTAGAAAACAGATATTGTCACTGCATGTAAACCATACTCGGCAGGCGATGAATTTGCAATTCATACTATGTACTGAGCTTGCATACGATTTGAAGATTGGAAGTTTCAGCTTTCCTAGCACGATATATTCCCCATCCTTCAACAAATCTGTAGTTACCTGATCCTCCCCAGCTGCTTTCCTTCTTTTCATACTTTCTAAAGCTTTCTTAACCTCATTCTTCATCACTGGTGGAACATCCGACTGATTTTCCTTACTGCTAATCTCATTATTGTCCTGAATACTTTGATTACTGTACAGATCAGTATAGAACTCCTCGGCTACTTTGACTATATCTTGTCCACATTTGTGATGACATTGCCTGCCTTGTCCCTTAGCGCATATATCGATTTTTGCCAATGTCCAGCTTTCACTTTGCCGCTTTAAAGCTGCCCCCTATTCTTTAGAGCATGCTCACATTCCCCATGTTATACTTCCCTATGTCGGCCACTTTTCGCCTACTGATTAGCTTTGGTATCTCTGCCAGCTCTACCGTGTCTGTTGGGTTGGAATCTTTCTTAATTTGACGTTTCTTAATCAAATCTTTCGTCTCCTTACGATAGTTTACCAGTATCCTCCCCAACTATCCTCCTGCCTACTTCTACCGCGCACTCAGTAATGACATCTCTGAAATTATTGTTCATTGCTTCTAGGTTAAGGTCGTCATCCTCAGTTAACGCTGAATATCTATTCTGTAGCGAGATCCTGAATTCTTATGCCTTCCCCCTCCCCGCTGATCCGTTGACGGGCTTTTTTCTTACTAATCTGTTTCGCTCTCTCTTCAGATCTAGACTAATTCGAGACCTTAATCCTGTGGCCACCGCATCGCACCTTTCTGACTGCCTTTACATCATCCATGATGCTAGGGTTCGAACACAGTATGAAATCAATTCATTCTTAGTCTCCCCGTTAGGACATTTCCATATCCACTTCCGGTTCTTCTGTTTACTGAAGAAGGTATTCATGATTCTTAAGTTATTGCGCTCTGCAAACACGACTAGTAACTCCCCCTGCTATTTCTAGAACTAATACTATATTCACCCACTGCCTGGTCTCCAGCCTGCTTTTTTCCTACCTTGGTAGTAAAGTCACCCATTATTATAGTATACTGCATCTTTACTTTCCCCATTACCAGTTCTACGTCTTCGTAGAATTCTACATGGAAGTTAGCACTCTCCAAACGAGGCATGAAGGCGACAACTGGGCATGATTTTAGAGAAAAAAAAAGTCAATAAATTGTGAGAAAAACTTTCAATGCAGAGTAATGTCAGATACTTTGAACAGATTTATCAAATAACACCCAAGAGAAAAATGTATTCCACTAAAGAGTTTCTGCTTGTATAGCCAGTTACCTCTGCAAGTGCTGAAGGACCAGAAGCACTACGAAAAAGTCCAGACGTCGATGGCAAGGCCTCCGGGCTGGTGTCATCTCGATGGCTGACTGCCTGTTAAAACAAGATTCTTGTATAATTAGCAAATTAATAGCTTCATTCATGAAGACAACTGTTTTAAGCAAACATCACACTGAAAGGCTGCTGATGAGAATCCAGCTACCTGAGTGGGTGTAGAGCTCCTTGGATAATTCACGCTGCACATGGCATGTTGTGCTGAGATGATCCCTAGGTCAGACTCGTCCCCAAGAACCATAGACTCCTAAAGAAGTGATGGATCTGCTTAAAACTTAATTGGCTTTTTTTCTTTTTTCCTTATAAAGACAGCAACTGTTGAATATCTACCACAGGCTACACACGAGCTGTAAGCAAATAGGTACCTGTGCAAGCTCAGGATCTTGAGAAACTGTCAATTCAGGAGGAACCAAGTAGGCTGCCTCCTGTGGAACGTATTCCTCCGTATGAAGAGGTTCCTAAAAACGGCATGAAAATAAAAGAAAAAGCAATGGAATTTCAACATTTAGAAATCAAATCAGTGCCAGAGCTCACCTCTGTATCGCAGCTCATGTCCACGTTCCTTGTGCAGCCACTAGCCTCAGTTGACTTCTGTGACATTTCGGGGACCTAAAGTGGTACACATCAAATGGTCATAGTACCGGGAAATTGTTGCAGAAAATATATAAATTAATTGGATCATTTATATATGGTAACTGAATAGGTTCAATGCTTTTCCTCGCTTGTCTCATATTCTATGCGGCATTCGTTAGCGATATATACATATATATGTTCACACCATGCAAGGAATCGAAAGCTCTCGAAATACTCGACTTCGATCTCCTTCTGCATGCTAAAGCAAGCTAGAACCTTGCAATTGTGCTCATAACGTCAGACCTAGCCGCATGCATATTCATGCATGCACGTCAACGCAAATTCTATCTCACCTCGTTTTTCACCAAAAGCGTAGGAACAGCATCAACTGTTAGCCGAACGAGACGCGGCGATGTGCGACTGAAGTGCTCCGGCAGAAAATGCTTTGAGCACACGCACGCTCGCTTTGGAGGTACCCAGTTCATCCGATTACACTTTACGACATCAATCCACTCCTTCCGACGACATTCTGTTTTGGGAAACCTTTAAAAGAGAAAGAGCGCTACTTAATTTTGCTTCAAATTGAAAGCAGACGAAATACTCACTCGTGGAAAGTGATGCCCGATTCCTTGAGTCGCGTACGCGACTTGCAGCCTGGGACGCAGCAGCTCGGCATGATGCCCAGCCCTAAAAAGCTAGCAGCAGCCTTCGACGGGCGAACAAAGACCCTACGTTCGCGATGCTATCGCGAGAAGTTTCGCTTGTTTCGCCTTTACCCGACGGCGCGTAAATTGAGCCGGCTGATCGCGAGCGTGGCGTGGAGGGTACAAGAGCGTCGCGGGGAGAGAAAATGCGGAGGGAAAAAGAGGAGGAGAGACGTTGCAGCTTCCGGTCGCGGCGCGGCCGCGCCGGCTTCAAAAAAATGACGTCAGGGCCTCTCCTAAGTTCTTTCCTTCCTCCATGCTCGAAGTGCATACCAGGCGGCCATTTTGAAATGCCGATGGCGATATGATATCGGAGATTTAGGGTCGTACTCGATTCTAGCGCGCACCCAATTTTTGGACACGATATATCGGAAAAAAGGTGCGCGTTAGATTCGAGTAAATATGGTACTGAAGATTTATTTATTTTTTCACTGCATGACCTACTTCCTTCTCACCCATCCTCCCCTCCACACTCCTTCACCTACTTTCTTCTCACCCACTTTTCCCTCCTAAACTTTTCTTCTTCGGAAGCAAAAGCGTATTTAAACCCCTGCCAGTGATAATCACTTTGCCCAGACGAAAACAAGTCCACTTGTCGAAACGTTGGCTCGACCTGTGAACTGAGGCGTACCCCTTTTACACTTGTTCAGTGCTCCTTCATAACGGGTAAACCATCTTCTACCTGTCCCCTTTCAAGAAACACGTGTCAGCATCGAACCTGCTTTCGGTGCTGACAATCGTCTACTTCGCATATTAGATTTTCTTGCTGCTGCTGCTTTTCTTTTTTTTTTTTTTTCATGTGATGGAGGCACTGGTTCCATGCTCATAGAAATTCATACCCAAGGAAACATTCTTTCACTTCTCGCCCTGCTTCTCCCCCCCCCCCCCCCCCCCCCCTGGCTTTTCTTCTTCGGAAGCAAAAGCGTATTTAAAACCTCCACCAGTAATTGTGCTGCCCAGACGAAGACAAGTCCCCTTGTCGAAATGTTGGCTCGGCTTGCTAACTGAGGCTCCCCCTCTACACTTGTCCAGTGCTCTTTCATCCTACAAGCGAATTCCCTACTTTGATCTAATAGATGTGCCACCTTCATGGTCCCAACAGCGCAACAAACTTTGTTTAGACTTGATGTTAAATTCCTCTGTTCATAGTAAAACTCAAGGTGTATCTGGGACAATTAGATTTCTAACTGCTTAGACTGTGCAGCTCTGACAGGTCAACTTTCAGTGCCCCAATGAGGCATTTACACTGCCCAACTTGACACACAGTACTTTCAGAGAGAATCATGCTTAGCAACAGGTATAAAAAATAATGCAGAATAGGTGCCTCTTATAAAGAGCTACAGGTTAACTTAATTTTCATTGCAACAGTTGATCAACACTTACAGGACGGCCAAAACACTCAGCACCTCCAGTATTTCCTGCTGCTGCACCAGCCATCCCAGAAGTATTGAAGACGTCAACAAGTTCTGGCAACTCTATAAAACAACAGAACATTACAGAAAGAAAACATGAGCAACACTGCGCATCAGAGCTTCAGATGGGTGAAGTTTAAATTTCCCAAACTTATTTAGCTACCGACAGCACAGAGCAACACAAAGATGCTACTCAGCTAGAAATCATCTGCACTATGTCGTGCAGCAACCAACAATGCTACTGAGTAAAACTTATTTGCCTTTGTCTGGGCCTTAGAAAATAACCTTTTATTTATTTATTTTTTCGTTTGCTCCTGCACAAGGTCTGCAGACATAATTAAAAAGGTATCACTTGCAGAGTTTAGAAATCGTTCTTGAGGTGGCACCACAAAAGGCAGCTATGTATTGTACAACCAACAGACATATGAGCTACCACTGCACAGCACCAACTATAAGATTGGAATGCAAGGAGGCAGTGTCCATATTCCAGTGTACATAAAGCAATACCTACAGGAAGAAGGTGTGCCTACGTACACACCCACCAGCTGCTCGGTTAAATGGACTCACTTGCTCAAAATAATGCGCAATGGTCTCAACTGCCTCAGATGAAACAGACAAAGCGAGCACTCAGATTAAAATATTCAAGGTGCATTCTGAATGAGTGAGCCCAAGAAAATTTGCACTTTTCTTTCTAGATGCAAGATTTCTGGTTCCCAATTCAACGAAAATGTTTGTACTCTAAAAAAGTAGTCGCATACAGTGCCAAGTCTGAACGACAAGCACTGTATCGCAACAGTGCTCAGATAACAACATTTTAGCGCACATTATTTGGATTACATAACTGGTATCAAAGCCTCCCTTAACCTTCACCCACTGGAAATTCCGACAGAAAATTGCACAACTTTGTCCTCATTGACCAAACTTGCTCTTAGAGTCGCCACTACGCACTTCTCGTTGCCATTATAATTCAATGAGCGTTCAGCATCTTCATGGTCACACTGATGCTTTCAACAGGTCCTTTTTTCCTAGACCAATTGCAGCATAGAATAAATTACCCGAATCAATAGCCTCCAAGCATGACATTTAAATTTACGACTATACTTGCTGCCCATCTAAATGAACAACTACAATGGTTTCCTTTCTGTGCAGTTTTTATTCTTTCGAGTTAGTTATGTTGCATTTGTTTTTGCTCTTATACTGCCCATAGTCTGTTTTAGGAGTTTTTGAATTGCGCTCAGGTACAATTTATGGTATTCTTGAATTGCTGTTGTATTACTGCATTGTAGTGCCTGTTCTCGTTTTTCATTTACTGACCGTTGATACATATGTTATCGATTCCCCCCCCCCCCCCAATGTAATACCCCACTTGGGGCCTTTAAGGGATAGAAAATGATGATGAGACACAGTAAAGGTTATGTGAACGCATAACTTTTTCTATCACGCAAATAAGACAGGCAGTCTTGTGCTCGTGCCAATAACTTTGGCATGTAAGTATGCGGCGACATAGCACAGCTAGAAGCAATATAAGGACACAGGAGCACGTGGCCTCCACACTTTGCAAAGTGCTGCCACCGACATGTGATCAGAATCAGCAGTAAAGGCGCACGCAAAGTAAGCTTGGACGGCTCCTTTTTCCGAGGATGCCCTTTACATTATTTCTTTAAACAAAGAAATAAGTGGTCAGTGGTACCATGGATTGACCCATAATTTGATGAAGATTGGACACAGACATGGCATCCGGATTGTTCCCTGCGACATAAAACAGAGCCAAAGGCATGTTTGGTCGAGTGAATAACCAGGAGTTTAAGACTAGATGCCAAACTGCGCACCGGACAAGGTACTCCGATTGTATCCAGGGGATTGTTTACCAGATTCCCTTACATTGTGGGAAGCAATACATTGATTAAAACTTCCTGCTGGGCGAGTTGGTAGTTCATCTTGATGTAGGTTTTTTTTTTTTTTTTTTTTAGCGCAAACGTCTCGCCTTTCTTGTCTGTCTTTGTTTGCGCTAAAAAAAAAAAAAAAACCTACATCATGGAATACATTGGACAAACAGGAAGATTCATTAATAACAAAATTAGAAAGCACACTGCAGCAATATCGGAGAAGTCAGACATCAACCTCCCAGTGCACTGCAAAGGCTGCTTTATTTGTATTTGCAAAGACCAAAAATGACCAGCTGACCTTCACAATGGGAAGGTTTTGAGAAGGAATAAAGACAGGTTAACAAGGGAAATTTTCAAAGCACATGCAATCAGGAACTCGGAAGACCAATGTGTTACCACGCCTTCAATGGTACTGTTGAAAAAGGAATTAGATTACGCTTGTTGGCAGGATGTTAAAGATAAGGAAGAAGTTAGCTGCAGAGGTAAAGTGAAGGGAGAAAAGATGCGTGGGTTCAGATCAATATAGTTGTCAGTGCAGCGTTGTCCTTGTGTCTGTGTGCGCTTCTTCGGTTTTGTTCCCCTGCTCCGCTGCCTTCTTCCAAGATGTTACACCAACTAGCTCAACGTTCTACTCTATTATTGTTCAACTGAGTGATTTCATGTGAAAACCAAAGCCTTGAATGTACACGGCATTGCGTTCCACTGTTTAGGGCATTTAAAAGGCAATAGATGAGAAATGTATGCGACAGTCAAGCACAGCAAAACTGAACATGCCCGCGCCTACATTTCTTGCCATCACTACCTTGTGTTTCGCCTTGCAGCTCGGAAATTTATTTCTTTCCCTACTTCTTGCTACGCTTTTCCCCTCTTTTACTTCTGAGTGAACTGCACCACCTTCTTTCCATATTCATAGCCAACTTTACTTTTTTATCCTATGCACTGTATTCTTTCCTTCTAAGGCTTATGTAAAGTTGGCTCCTTAGTGTTGGTGAGCCTGATGGTAAAGCCATTAAAAAAAAGCAATTTTGCGTTTTTGTTTGTTTGTTTTTTTTATATCTGCCCTTCGATTCTAAGTAGTGCGTGTGCAGTGATGTAATTTCAAGGGAAGTACATCCCCGTGGCCAGGTGCACTTTACGACAACTGATTGTTACCAAAAATGTTTTTACCATTTAGGCAAAAGATGTCGCTTATGGAAGAGGAACTGGGACTTCAGTTTCATTTTACTATATCCGAGTTTACTATAGTGGGGTTCCACTGTATTAGCACTGCGCTGCGTGTTCATTGTCAGTTTCGCTGAGTTAAGACAGTGCACTCTTAGACAGGCCCTCCAATGGTTAACCGGCTTCAAGACAGCAATAAATGAACCAGCTGTGAATGGACCCCTTTCTAAGTCAAGCCAGAGCTTTGAAATCAATACTGAATTGCAGGCAGTCACAAATTTGCAGTGATGGCAGATGAGACTGGGACAGGCATTGAAAAACATTCCTCATCATATGTCTATTCTGCACATGCACCATGCCAATCATTTAACGTGCCAGAGAGTGCCATGTAATGATTAATCACAGGCCTTTAATTGTGACACTCAATTGTACAGTGAAAATTCTTTCCTATTTACAAAAGTGATCACTAGCTGTAACATGAACTGTAGAAATTAACACAGAGAGCTGAGGCTGTGTGATCACTACATGCATAATATCTGCATTCCCAGGCCATTAAAATTGCAAACAAGCCATTCCTTTCTCCAGTAGACACAATATGAAAAATTTTTGACTGATTTTAACTCTTATTTATGTGGAGGATCAGAATATCGCAAAAGTGTATTTAAATTGCCAATGACAATTTTTTATTCAATATGAGTTATGCATAGATAAGCCTACTAACTATCAGTGCACGTTAAAGAACCCCAGGTGGTCGAAATTTCCGAAGTCCTCCACTGCGGCGTCTCTCATAGCCTGAGTTGCTTTGGGACGTTAAACCCCACAAACCAACCAACCTAACTACTTCAACATAGCCAAAAACATGTAGTTGCTTACCTTTTGATCTAATTCCAGCCTAAGATGCTGTCTCCCCATTTTTGTTTTCCTGGCTTCTATTATACAAAAAAGAAACACCAGAATTTTTTTTCAAAAATGAGGTTTAACTGCTTAAACACAAACAATTTAGAACTGATTCCTAGCTTTTAACAAGCAGCAGTCATTCATCAATAAGAGGCCTGGAGGAATGTAAGAGACTAATGGTATAATGAATAATGCAATTTGAACATTATTTTCAATAGCAAGCTGTGGTCCTTAAGAGAATAGTGAAAGCTTAGCATCAACACTAAGGCAACAGGTGATGCCACCAAGCTGCCCATTAAAGCTCACAAAAATAATTTCTTTTGCCGATGTACTGCATATTAAACTCGCTGAAATTGGTGTGCCAGACTTACTGAATAACATAAAAAGCTTTCTGCTAAATAATTTGACAATCTACCAGCTCCAAGATGCTGTGGAGCTGGCAGATACACATGGGGTTCACGACCACCCTGTGCAGGATTTCTGGCTCAAACAGGCTTCTGCTGCACACTGCTAACTCGAATAAGGAAGTTACTACATGATGATCTTAAAACATATGTTAATGGCCTGCAGATCTATTTAATTTCCGACTCTGTCTCAGGGATTAGATTGCAAACGTAAGCATTTTATGCTGTTGTCAAAAAAGGAAAACAATACATTTTTACAGAAATCTAAAAAGCAATACAAAACATTTTCTCATTATGGCCTATAACACACGAATGGAAGGTACAGAAGACAGAAACCTTGCTGGTCTTCAGTTGATGGGCATCACCCTATCCCTCCTCTTCCTCTAGCATTGCATTCAGTAATTTTTCCAGATTGCTGCGCACAGCTAGGAAGAAGAAAACCTATTAGTAGACACTCTCATACCAGTCTTTGCTTCACTCTATATTATGGCTTGTGAATGACATCACTTGCCTTAACATACAAATGCCACAGTTCAAAATTGAGCTCTTGCTCTGAAAAAGCAATGACTGTTCATTTTTGTTTTTACATATCGAACACACTGGGCGGGGACACTTATATCCCCACCCACGGTGTCCGATATGCAAGAACAAAAATGTTGAAGCCGGCTTGCTGTGGGACTGCCCAGCACTGAAATTGACACGAATCCCGGCACTTGGCGAAAGCTAGCCTACCAGCAAACAATCCTGCCACGTATATCACCTGGACGCAGGGACTCCTTGACTTCATAAAATCACCCAACCTTTTTCCATTAATCATTTCTTCATTCTTCATCTCATACCCTAGTGATGCCCTTAGGCAGTAAATATCGTTAAAAAAAAACAAAAATCAGACGGCACAAGCAGGCAATGTACTTTCCGGTTCTAACCCAAAAACATTAATGGGATGAAATTCAGGAGCAGCTGCAAACTGGAAATTTTGTAGTATATGGTGTAGCAGAAACCCACCTTAGAGACAGTGAAGAACCTCCACACATTGAAGGATACTCATGGCTGGGGTGCAATAGAAAAGGGAAGGACCGAAAAGGAGGTGGCCTGGGGGCGCTAATCAAAGGCCAAGATTGGAAAAGGATAACAGAAAGCTGCAGAGAACATATATGGCTCCAGGGTAGAGTGGGAAAACTAGATACAATACTAGGGTTTGTTTACCTAAAAACAGGAAATGACTCAAATGAGGAAAATTCAGAACATTTCAGATGTTTAGCTAAAGACAGAGGAATTTGGCCAGAATAAGGAAGTGATAATCTTAGGGGATATGAATGCCCACATGGAATTTTTTGATGGAGCTACCGATACGACAGGCAAAATGTTAGGAACATTTTGTGAAGCCCAGGATCTCACAATAGTTAATTCAGAAATAAAGTGTGAGGGAAAAATAACATGGGAAAGAAATAACTCTCATTCCACAATCGACTATTGTCTGATGTCCCACAAGCTGTATGACAGGTTAGTAGGCATGGAAATTGATGAAGAAGGGGCGAAGAGCTTAGGAAGCGATCACAAAAGAATTAAACTCCAATTTGGCGGGACAGCGGCCGCAACAAAAATGCAGGTATGTGAAAGCAACCAGAAACTCAATGATATGCAGTTGGAAAAAGGGTCAAAGCGCATTGAAGACATAGTAAACCAACAACCAAATAGAGAATGGACATACGATGACCTCGTAGAAGTATTTAAAAGAGAGCTAAAAAAGGGCAAGATTAGAAGAGGAAAGAGAAAATATAAACCAAAAAGCTGGTGGGATGCTGAAGTTAAAGCAGCCATAACGAGGCGTCAAGAGGCATCCAGAGAGCACAGATTAGCAAAGAAGAGGGGAGCCACACCAAGGGAAGTAGAATCCAAATGGGAGGAGTACCTTGAGAGAAAAAGGGAGGCGTCAACCTTAATCCAAATCAAAATAGGAAAAGCTGGGGTCCAGTGGATGATGGACATAAGTAAAAAAGATAAAAATGCTGCAAAGAGGTTTTGGAACCACATAAGGCTACAAGCAAAAAAGACGGAAGGGGTCCAACACTCACTGACCACAGAGGAAGGAAAAAGAGTGGAGGGAGAGGAAGCACAGGAATATGTTAGGCGCACAATAGAAACAGCCTTTGCCAGTCTGGAAGTGAATACCGCAGAAGAAATGGAGAATAATGAGGACCACAGGGACGAGGAGCAAGAATACAAGGAGATGACAGCAAGACAATGGGCAAAAATAGAACGGAAGGTCCCCTTGGGAACAGCGACAGGACCAGATAGCATACCCATGGGATTGATTACCAGATTAAGACAAAAAAGCAAAGTAAAATTGCGACAGTTGATTGAACAAACAATAAAGGGCGGTCAAGTACCAAAAGATTGGAAATTAAGCAGGATGAGACTAATATACAAAGGCAAGGGAAGCAGAGATAACAAAGTCCTATCGGCCAATCACAGTTACATCAGTTATATACAGGGTAGCAATGCAGTTAGTAAAAGTAATGATGGAGGAATGGGCAGAAGGAGGGAATATCCTCGGAGAACTACAAAATGGTTTCCGCAAGGACAGAAGACTAGAGGATAATTTATTTGTGGTTACCCAGTGTATAGAAACAGCAGCTGCAAGTCAGAGACCATTATGGATAGCGTTTTTAGATATTAAAGGGGCATACGACAGTGTAGATCAGAAAAAACTGTGGGACCAGTTGAAGGAATATGGCCTGAATAAAAACCTGGTTCAGTTCATACAAGAAGTGTATGCAGATAATGAGGCAGTGATAGTATGGGAGACGGAAACAACAAAACCAGCAAAAATAAAAAGGGGGCTTAGGCAAGGGTGCCCACTGTCACCGCTGCTTTTCATGATATACATGAGCCAAATGGAAAGGCGCCTGGAGGAAAGTAATAAGGGATTCGATGCAAGCTATATGCGGGGAGGACAGAAAGTAACACAAGTTCTACTAGGATTGATGTACGCGGATGACATTGTACTGCTGGCAGATAAGAGGGATGGGTTGCAGGAGCTGCTTAAGATCTGTGGAGAAGAGGGCGAAAAGCTGGGACTGCAATTTAGCAGTGAAAAATCAGGAATAATGGTATTTAATGATGAAAGGGGGGACGTGCTGGAAATACAAGGCACCAAGGTTGAACATGTGGAGAGCTATAAATACCTGGGCATATGGATCAACGAAGGAAAAAATTACCTAGAAAAGCATGAAGGAATTACGATAGACAAAGGGAAAAGGAGTTCGGATATTATGAAACACAGGGCCCTCTGGAATTATAACAGGTATGAGGTTGTTAGAGGAGTATGGAAGGGTGTTATGGTACCAGGACTCACTTTTGGAAATGCAGTCCTGTGCATGAAATCAGAAGTACAGTCAGGCCTTGAAATCAGACAGAGAAAGGTAGGTAGATTGGCATTGGGAGCACATGGCAACACACCTAATGAAGGAGTCCAGGGAGATATGGGCTGGGCATCATTTGAGGTTAGAGAGGCAATTAGCAAACTAAAATATGATCAGAGACTAACCGAAATGGAGGAATCAAGGTGGGCACGAAAAATGTACAAGCACCTCTTCATGAAAACCCTGAATACGAAATGGACTAACAGAACCCGAAAGCTCAGATTTAAGTACCTAGAGTTTGGAGATACACCGCAGCAAAACAGCAGCATTGAAAAGCAAGTAAAGGAGGCAGAAAGGAAAATGTGGGAGGAAAGAATGCAAGGAAAATCAACATTGGGTATGTATAGAACTCGAAAACAGGATATAAAGAAAGAAAGTTTATTCGACAACTCACGAGGGAGCTCATTGCTGTTTGAGGCTAGGACAGGGGCCCACAGAACAAAAACGTACAGGAAAAAATTTCAGGAAGTAGATATATTATGCGCGGCGTGCGGAACTGAGGAGGAAACAACGGAACATGTTGTTCTAAGGTGCCAAAAACTTCGTCCTGCCCTTCCCGCGGAAAAAGCGGCAGATCTGGAGAGAGCGCTGGGATTTGCTGGGGAAGATGGACGAATGGATGAGGAACGCGTTCTGATAACAAAAGAGAGGTTAGAGGATTGGTGGAAAAAGTCAAGAGAATAAAGAGAGGAAAAAAAGGGAGGGGGGCAGATACGGGCGAATAAGAAGCTAAAAATGGGGAAGAGATAAATATATTTCTTTTAATTTTTTGGCTAGGCGGCGCAAGCTGCCGCCCGATTCAAAGGGCAGAGCCACTATCATCCATCCATCCAAAAAAATTGCGGCATCTGAAAAACCCAATAACGCCGGTTTTTGGTACCTAGTACCAGTTCTTGAAAAACTTTTCCTCTTTCCGTCCCTTCAGAGTACAGAAACAAGCACACAGTATTTTAACCATGGCTCCACTTGTTTACGTTATTGCAAAATCCGGACACTGCGATATGTGCCAAAAGTCTTTCTGTGGCGTGACATCGTATTTTTTCTCCCTTAATACCAACGTTGGGAAAAAAATTACTGCACTGTCGACATGTTGAGCACTACGTGCATGCCCCTTCTCCCCAATGAGGGCCGTAAATATAAATAACCAAAGAACTTGGGAGACCCTGCACAGCTCTGACCCTGAGACCCAGCTGGGCGCGATCAACCTGGCCGAAGAACAACGCACACCAGCCAGCATCCGAGGCGAAGCGCCAGACGCAGGTGGCGGAGATACGCGAAGTCTATTCCTCCTTCTTGATAAACATGCATGAAATCCTGCACGACCACCCTGTGCAGGATTTCTGGCTCAAACAGGCTTCTGCTCCACACTGCTAACTCGAATAAGGAAGTTACTACATGATGATCTTAAAACATATGTTAATGGCCTGCAGATCTATTTAATTTCCGACTCTGTCTCAGGGATTAGATAGCAAACGTAAGCATTTTATGCTGTTGTCAAAAAAGGAAAACAATACATTTTTACAGAAATCTAAAAAGCAATACAAAACATTTTCTCATTATGGCCTATAACACACGAATGGAAGGTACAGAAGACAGAAACCTTGCTGGTCTTCAGTTGATGGGCATCACCCTATCCCTCCTCTTCCTCTAGCATTGCATTCAGTAATTTTTCCAGATTGCTGCGCACAGCTAGGAAGAAGAAAACCTATTAGTAGACACTCTCATACCAGTCTTTGCTTCACTCTATATTACGGCTTGTGAATGACATCACTTGCCTTAACATACAAATGCCACAGTTCAAAATTGAGATCTTGCTCTGAAAAAGCAATGACTATGTTCATTTTTGTTTTTACATATCGAACACCCTGGGCGGGGACACTTATATCCCCACCCACGGTGTCCGATATGCAAGAACAAAAATGTTGAAGCCGACTTGCTGTGGGACTGCCCAGCACTGAAATTGACACGAATCCCGGCACTTGGCGAAAGCTAGCCTACCAGCAAACAATCCTGCCACGTATATCACCTGGACGCAGGGACTCCTTGACTTATAAAATCACCCAACCTTTTTCCATTAATTTAATCATTTCTTCATTCTTCATCTCATACCCTACTGATGCCCTTAGGCAGTAAATATCGTTAAAAAAAAACAAAAATCAGACGGCACAAGCAGGCAATGTACTTTCCGGTTCTAACCCAAAAACATTGATAAACATTCGCCGGTAAAAAAATTACGGCATCTGAAAAACCCAATAACGCCGGTTTTTGGTACCTAGTACCAGTTCTTGAAAAACTTTTCCTCTTCCGTCCCTTCAGAGTACAGAAACAAGCACAAAGTATTTTAACCATGGCTCCACTTGTTTACGTTATTGCAAAATCCGGACACTGCGATATGTGCCAAAAGTATTTCTGTGGCTTGACATCGTATTTTTTCTCCCTTAATACCAACGTTGGGAAAAAAATTACTGCACTGTCGACATGTTGAGCACTACGTGCATGCCCCTTCTCCCCAATGAGGGCCGTAAATATAAATAACCAAAGAACTTGGGAGACCCTGCACAGCTCTGACCCTGAGACCCAGCTGGGCGCGATCAACCTGGCCGAAGAACAACACACCAGCCAGCATCCGAGGCGAAGCGCCAGACGCAGGTGGCGGAGATACGCGAAGTCTATTCCTCCTTCTTGATAAACATGCATGCATACCGCCACAGCGAAATAGCAGCGCTATCTGGCTCAATGCAAGGGCGCCAGTTCTACATCTGCAAAAAATACAATAATAGTCTGTATACTTACGGCTGAACTTGACAGCTTGCGCGACGAGCAGCTTTGATGAGCCAGTTGCCCGCCGTTTTTTATCCTCTCGGGCCAGGCAACGTTTACCCAATTGACCTGTTGAGGGGCCGCTGAACGTCGGCAAGGTTTTTGAGTTACGTCTGACGACTGCGTCGTGCCCCTGAATTACATTAACATACTCTACAGCAAAAGATTCATCGGGAAATCGGAACAGCGCGAACTTGTACAAGTACAGAACAAGATGTCACATGTCACCAATGGATCCCAAAATGGCCTAATCAGTGTTGCCAAATGTCGGTGAGCAAAAGTAGCTAGATGGCAGCGTGAAAGTAGCTAAAAGTAGCTAAAAAATTTAGCAAGGAGCTAAAAGTAGCTAGATTTTTTCCCAAGAAGTTTTATTTTATATTTTGGATATATAATGCATTTATTGGCAACTCTATTATTGTAAAAATTAAACGCAGCTATCAAGATATGGTTTCCTGCAGGCGACTACGCATGACAAGTGTTAACTAACGAACATGGAGGAAGGAAAGAACTTGTTCGCTTCCTTCTTTCCTTCCTTCCTTCCTTCCTTCCTTCCTTCCTTCCTTCCTTCCTCCATGCTAACGATAAACAAATGATAAATGTGCTCAGGTTTAGATTCCGATAATTTAGGCAGACGTAGTTTTCGCAAAGCGTTAAAGCTTGCGCGCTAAGAAAAGATTAGCTGCGAATGCATCACTGCTCTGTAAACATGTAAAGAATGGACTTTTATCTACTTTTATTGCGTACACAGAGGCCTATGAACGGAGAGTTATGAAAGGTTTAATGACTGTCGAGGCGATATCTTCAGTCCGCGACTCGGCGTAACTCGGACCGGCGGGCCTCTTTTATCCGCTCGGCGCTGACCGCGCATGATCCGCAAAGAGTCGAATCAGACAGTCGATTCCAGGCGCCTTATGGTCGCCTCGCAGGGAACGTTAAGAGTTTAAGTAATAGGAATGCGTACACACATGCACAATAGTGTACCGCGAGCACGACTTCGATGCTCATCGGAGCCCCCGCGCTGCGCGATAGGCGACACCCGTCAGAAGCTGCGCCGCCACATCAGCCGTATGGCCTCGCATCTCTTTACATTGAGAGCTATTTTTTTTTTCTTTTTCCCGCTGAGGCAAACATGGAGGAAGCTCCGTGGAGGTAGAGGCGGCGGAGGCATACCAACACCCCCTAAGTGGCGCCTTGTATTGAATCCTCCTCCTCTCTCTTTTCAAGTGTTTCCTTCTTTCTCGCAATATATCCAATATATATCTTTGTCTGGTTTGCGTCTTATTTAAAAACTACCAGATGGCGGTATGTGCCTGACGTCAGTTTCATCATGTGTAGCGTCTGTGGGAAAATGTTTCACGCCATAATAGTAATTTTCCAAAATGTAGCTAGCTTTAAGCTAAATTTCACCAAATAGCTAGATTTGTAGCTAGATTTTGAAGAAAGGAGCTAAAACAGCTACTCGTAGCTAAACTAACTTTCTTTGTAGCTAGTTGAGTCTAAAAGTCGCTAAATCTAGCTACAAAGTAGCTAAATTGGCAACACTGGGCCTAATCGGATGGATGGATGGATGGATAAGGCTGAACCCTTTGAATCGGGCGGCGGCGCCACAGGCCGCCTAGCCTATTCTTGCCTTCCTTTCAGCCACCAATCAGCTAACCTTCGTTTGGTTATTTCTACCCTTTTAAAGTCTATTTTCCCTTCATTATCCTTAAACCCCAATGCTTTGGCTAAATCTGGCCCATTGCCTTGAACTATAGGGCGGAGCCCTTTACAGGAAATTATTAAGTGTTCAGGCGTTTCCTCATCCTCCCCACACACCCTGCACAGCGTGTCTATCTCTTGGTACTTGACTCGGTACGTCTTAGTCCGCAATACTCCTGTCCTAGCCTCGAACAACAATGGGCTGCCCCTAGAATTATCGTAAATGTTTTCTTTGGCTATTTCCTGCTTGAACGTTCGGTACATTTCTAATGCTGATTTAGTCTCCATCCCTGTTTTCCACAGACCCCTCTTTGTTTCCTTAACCTATAAGGAGTAAATAATGTTTCTTTCTCTTGTTTTAGTAGTAACTCACACCATTTAGCCCCAAATCTAGCCCTTGTTAACAATCTTTTTCCTCATTTATTTTTTTTTCACAGACATCTTTTTACCATGTATACAAGCATGGCCTCCGAGATCACCAAACGCGCGCGTTTGGTGATCTCGGAGGCCATAATACAAGCAACTTTTTTTTATATATTTATTTTTCAAATTTTATAGGCCTACACGTCACATTTTTGTCTCGCTTGACATTGACACACACAATCCTTCTGCATCTGCTCTTGTGTCTGCTCACGTTTTGTAACGCACCATAATGAGTACAGCTTCATATACAAAGGCGTAGCAATTTCATTATAAACTCCATTCTTATTTCATTTTTATTTTTATTTTTTTTTGTCAATTAGCGGTCGCCGTCGTCAGACAAGTTGTCCTGCATGTTGCTCCTTTTACCCGAAAGTTAACGAAGAACTCGTCCGCACCGTTATGAAGACGATTGTTCGAAAGGATAACAATTCGGCGTTCTCGCTGTCTCGGCATCATTTCACTAGAACTGCTAGCTGAGAGGCGCACACGACCACAAAACATCAGTCATGATGTATGTGCACCCCTCGAATGTATTCAGGAAAACAAAAGGGACGCAGGAGGTTTAGGAGGTATGATCTAGTCCTGAAAGTGGTAGTGTGTCCCTCTTAATCACTTGAGTAAGAGACAGAGAAGATCGGCATCGTGGCCACGGACGTTCCGCCACGCTATGCTCTGTGGCCATTCCAACGTGTTAGCAAACACATCGCAAGACATCGTCGCTGCCGTATTCAGCTGATTGTACTACATATATGAAAGAGTATATGTGTGATCCGTACTAAGCTCGCCATACGTGTTTGATACGACGTCCCGTATATTTGCTTGTGTTATATACGTGATCGGGATTGGGACAGGGGGCCGGTAGAACACTGCACGGGAACGGGCCGCGGGCCAGGGCTTTCTGTGTATACAGCTTCTTTTGGAAATGAAGGAATCCTGCCGCTAAATTTGGTCCAGTGATTTATTTGACGCCGAATAAGAGAAAGCGTATTGTAGACAGAGGAGTAAAATGTCTTCCCAAAACTTTCTTGACGAAACCTTTTTCTTCTACAGGTACTACACTACTGCCCTTAATTATCTGTTGAGAAGAATATTACTGTAAGTTTTTTTTTTTTTGTCTCATCTTGGCATATTTTTATGTACTGGCGGTAAGCAGTGCATTTTTAAGGCGTCTGCGCATGCAGACTTTGTCGGGCCCGGGGCGGGCCTAGTCGCGGAAACGCGGGCCAGGTACGCGCCTGGTTCATGTGTGAATGGGGCCGGGCTGGGCTCGGCCTTTAAACGGTGGGCATGGGCCGGGTCCGGACAGGAAAATCAGGTGCAGAGCTCTAGTCATGGCGTCGAGCGTGTGTTAATGCTGGAAGCACGTAGAGCATGAAAGCTTGCAGCGCGAACCCAAGACCCTTTTTGCAAGAAATTTCTATAAGCCAGCCAGATATATCAACTGAGTTTACCATGGGCAGTATCAAATAACTATAAAAAAACTATTGCAATTAGACCATAATCGTTCAGCGGTTCAATTGTGCAAGTGCGTTACTGCAGGAAAGCCAAATTCAATTTCGAGCGACCCGGGAATTAATCTTGTGCCCTGAACGTCCGTTTCAACTTGGATACCGCGGCTGCGCTCATGTGCCCATGCATGTTCAACGGACAGTCCTTCACGCTCTTCAGCGCTTGAATTTTTATCCCGAGAATGAAAACGAGCGAATTAAAACGATGTAGGCCAAGGATCCTGTGGCTTAAAGGCCCACTGTCCACCCTCCGGTCGAAAATATTTTCTTCCCCGGTGACTGTGAGACTTCGCCCCTAGAACGCAAGGCCGCAAAAGTTTTTTGAAAAGAGTAACTAATAACGCAGTTACAGTCACCGCGATCACCCGATTCTGTCATGCTTCTCTCCTTCCGTTCCCTCGCAAAGGTTTTTCACTCTCCTGCCCGAGGTCGTCTAGCCTCCACAAGACAATTTCCCTTTCGTCCTCCGCGTTTGGCGGGAGGTGGGGCGTGGCACTCCGCGAGCGCGGAAAAAAAAAAAAAGAAAAAAAAAAAAAAAAAAACAGCCGATGAGCGCGCGCCGCTGGATTCAGTCTGGCCGTGGCGAGGGAAAAGCGCGCAGCGAGCGGTAGACACCCATCCTTCTCCCGTCAGCCAGCGAGACGGAACAATGGACGTCGTTCGCGGTACGTACGTCATTACTGTGGCCCGTCGGGTCAGCGCAGGAAACGGTGATGGATGGATGGATGGAAAAACTTTATTTTCGTCAGAGAGCATGTATGGCTGACGGCGACCTGGGTGGCCCACTCCACGGCCCTGGTCTGGACGACCGGTTCTGAGCTGGCCAACACGGCCTCCCACTGCTCGAGGGAAGGATCACGCATAATATCCGCCGGTGGCGGTGCTATGCTACAGCTCCTAAACTACAGCTCCTACAGCTAAACGTGCAAGGAGGTAGAAAAAGAGCGAAATGGCTAGAGATAGAACAGCAGTTGAAGGATGACAAAATAGGTGTGTACGCTCTTTGCGAGACTCATCTCAGGGATCTAGAAGATCCGCCGTTTATAGAAGGCTACGTCTGGGAAGGGTGCAACACAACGAGAACGGAAAGAAAGGGTGGAGGGGTAGGTATGCTGATACACTAGGGAACAAACTGGCAAAGAATTAAATCATCTTGTAAAGAACATATCTGGGTTTCGGGAACCATTGCCGGTATAAGGACATGGCTAGGGGTAGTTTATTTAGGAACAGGACATCAATGCAGGCAAGAAAACAGGGATCTTGTTGAATGTCTCAGTGACGATATAAGCCAGTTTGGAAACGGGGCCAATATTATTCTGCTGTGAACGGCCACATCGTCGATCTGGATGGATACACGGATTGTAACGGGAAGCTAATGCTAGATTTCTGCGAGCGACACGATCTAGTTATAGTAAATAGAGAAACAAAATGTGAAGGCCAAATCACGTGGGAATTCCGCAACAGGCAGACGACCATTGACTATTGTCTAATGTCGCGGGAAATTTATAGCAAGGTAACAAAAATGGAAATAGACGAAGAAGGGGAGTGTAGTCTGGGAAGTGATCATAAACGTATTAGTCTGCAGATGGGGCCCTTGATGAAAAGAGAAATGGAATTTAGACAAAGCGTAAACGCAAAATTAAACGACGATCAAATAGCGCAGATAGCAGCAGACATAGAGGAAGCAATAGAGAAAAGCCCCATGGAAGACTGGGATTATGAACAGGTAGAACTACTCATAAAGAGTAAAATTCAGGAGGTTGAAGTAGCAAACCGCTGGAATGGAAAGAGGAAGCCACGGAGCTGGTGGAATAAGGAAATCAGGGAAGCTATTGAACAACGACGGGCTGCTTCAAGGGAACACCGAATGGCAAAGAAAGCACAGGCTTCTCAGGAGGAAATCGTCCAAAAATGGGAATCATATCGACAAAAGAAACTTCAAGTGCAGGCCCTCGTCCAAAGTAAAATAAGACAGTCCACCGATCGCTGGATGGCTGATGTACACGATGCCTCTAGAGGCGGAGCAAGAAAATTCTGGAACCATATAAGCTGGCTAGGGAAGAAGAATCAAAGAAAGCAAGATCGGATTCAAGATAACGAGGGAAATTGTTTAAAAGGAGACAACGCAGTGAACTACATTAGATAAGTTATAGCCGAGTCATTTAAGAACGACGATAGGGCAATCTCCGCAAATCAGGAAGCAACACAAGGTAGCAGAATACAAAGCACCTTAGAACTGACCAATCTAAACTGGAAAAAGGCAGAAAAAAATATTCCTAAAAACACATCTACAGGAATAGATGGAATTCCGATCAAGCTGATTAATGAACTCGGTCCAAAAAGTAAGGAAACGTTGTTAAAAGCTTTGGAAACAGTCATATCGAATAAGCAAATTCCGGACAGCTGGCGGCAGAGTAAAATGAATTTGATTTATAAAGGGAAAGGAGAAAGGATGCACATAAAATCCTACAGGCCGATTACCATAACATCTGTAATGTACAGGTTAGCCATGCAGGCGGTGAAATTAAAGGTGCAAGCATGGGTTGAAAGTAACAAGATACTCAGAGAACTTCAGAACGGCTTTAGAAATGGTAGGCGCTTAGATGATTGCCTGTTCGTGCTTACCCAATGCATCGAAATATCTAGAGTGGAAAATAAACCTTTGTATTTGGCCTTCCTGGACATAAACGGGGCGTACGACAACGTAAGCAGGGAACTCCTGTGGAACATATTAAAAGAAGAAGGTAGCGGTTATGAGATAATAGAGTTCCTACAGGAAATATACCGGGATAACAAAGTAGAAATTACGTGGGAAGGGATAAGAAGTACGGAGGATGTCAAAGTATGCAAAGGATTAAGACAAGGCTGTCCTCAATCACCGGTGCTGTTCATGCTTTATATGATAAACCTGGAACGGAGGATACAAGACAGTAACCTAGGTTTTAACCTGTCATACAGTTTAGGTGGAAAGGCGGTAGAGCAGCGCCTCCCCGGTTTGATGTATGCAGACGATATTGTGCTGCTAGCTGAGAGTCTTTAATACACACAATGCCTTACAGGCACTTTTAGGCATGATGTGCAAAACGCGGTCATCCAGCTTGCGCGGGTTAGCCTGAGAACTGCGATTCAAGTTCGCACAAAGCGGCTAAAACGAATCGGAACAAGTTAATACACACAAAGCCTTACAGGCACATTTAGCATGATGGGCAAAACGCGGTCATCAAGCTTGCGCGGGTTAGGCTCAGAACTTCGATTCAAGTTTGCACATAGCAGAACGATGCCCAGCATCGTCTGCTCTGGGCCAAGCGGAGCGTACGCCATGCTGCACTTTATCTGCACCTCTTCTGGAGCGAGTGCACAGTGAGCGAGAACTCGTGCAGACTAGCCCTGCACCCTGGACGAAATAGCCGAAGCACAGAGAACGGCGCAACTCGAGCGTCTCTCTGGAACGAGAACCGGAAGACAGATACTGCGGGACCTTGGCCTCGAACCGAGGGAAGGCAAGCAGCAGAAAGACGTACCTATACCAGATAGCATCAACAGAAAGCTCAGGGTCTTCCCGATCCCGAAGAACGTGAACCCCGAGCACAACAGGGAGCGGAGGTTGGCGAGGGCCAGGGCTCTCGTAGACCTCCACGCCAGAGAAGAAGGCGCCGCCTACGTGGACGCGGCGGAGTATCGAGGGAACACCAACGCGTACGCCGAAGACGTCGGACGCAAAAGTCCTGTGGTGATCAAGTGGTTTCCGGCCCACATGGGCAGTGACGTGTCGGAACGCGGAAACGTGAACCACAACGAGACGGCCAACTCGGCCGCGCGAGGACTAACCAACCGCGCGGCTGCAAACACGGCCGACTCGGAGTCTTGGTCGCGGCGCAGTGCCAAGGACAAGATGACCACCTTCAACGAAATAGTGAAATGGTACAGACTGAACAGACAGACTATGCCGCCACCTCACCCGGGGCTTACCCGGAAGGAGGCAGTGTTATACAGACAGTTACAGACGGGGTCCCTGCTCACCCCGGTGCTAGCTAAGCACATGTGTCCGAGTGTGCACGCGAGCGACATGTGTAGACTGTGCGCGAAGGAGAGAGCCACCGCGGCTCACATCCTTTGGGACTGTAGAGTAAATCCGCGCGAAGCCAGCGAGAAGACGACGATTCCGCCGCAGCTAGAGGCTGCAACGAGGAGCTGTGATCAAGAGACACAACTCAAGGCCGTCCAGCAGGTCTCGGCAGCTCTAGAGAGGCAGCGACCGAGCGAAACCGAGGAGAGGGGGGGCAGCACCCCCAAGAAGGGGGCGGCGGCCCTCTCGAACCCGCGGAAGTAGAGAGGGACGTAACAAGACCTCAAGGAGCACAACGCACGAGACTGACGTAGTGGCCGCGTCACGGTAAAAGCTTGTCCTCCCTGCTTGGAGGGAGCCTAACCGATTCTGCAGGCATTTTAAATAAAAGTTGTTCTCTCTCTCTCTCTCTCTTGACAAAACGAGGAGAGAAGTGCAGACGGCGCGCGCGGCACTGGCAAAACAAGGACGGCGGTGCTGCACTACTTCAACTAGTGCAGCTGGTGCAGCCAAATCGAAGGGACCTAAATATAAAAAAAGTTGCTTGTATTATGGCCTCCGAGATCACCAAACGCGCGCGTTTGGTGATGGCCATGCTTGTATACATGGTAAAAAGATGTTTGTGAAAAAAAAAATAAATGAGGAAAAAGATTGTTAACAAGGGCTAGATTTGGGGCTAAATGGTGTGTTACTACTAAAACAAGAGAAAGAAACATTATTTACTCCTTATAGGGGGTATTCACATGACGTCACAGCTGACGTCAGTATGCAGCCGACGCCATCTTTGCGTGCTGTTTTGACTAGTACTAGTACGGGGCGGCGGTTAGGTTAGCTGTTCGTGCGCGTCCTTTTGCTCTGTCACTCTGCCTCATGCCAGCACCGTTGTTATGAAAACTCAATCAGTATCATGAGTGACAGTTCGATTTATCTGCAAAGTGGGCGCGATGCGGACAGAGACCTGTACGAAACAAAACTTTGGTACCAACCCGTGTGCAGTCGATATGCGTAACAGCACGGTAAGCGTCGGCCTGTGCCCACGGATAAATATGTGCGACATTCTTGAATTCCTTGTCCTACAGACGAGCTTCATCACAGATAACCAACCGCAAGCCTACTGACCACTCGAAGAACGCAACTACGTTACAAGCGGCTGGGTTAAGAGCCGCGGTTGAAGCAGACGAACTAGCTCTTTGTGCAATTACGTGCGTGCCGTCCAACGTTTATACCAACTAAACCGCTGAGTTTTTGTAGCTGATATTCTGCATATAAATGGCGTTTAGTAGCCAGTATCTTTTATACAAAACTTGTTTGGTGTACTTGCCTCAATCGATCAGAAGAAGTCGGATGTTTGCATCGTCTGTGGCGGTAAGGAAGAAAAAGAAACCGCTGCCACACGCCACAGCGATGACACCGGTAGCGCCACCTCGTTGCCTTGCGGGCTCGAAATAACTTTTTGCAACAAAACTCTTGAAATAAAGCGCAGTTCTGGCCAAGCTAAACTTGATTTCTTATTAGAGATAAATTTGTTTATAAAGTTCTTCAAACCTTCTGCAAAACAACTCTGCCCGCCTACGTTCCTTCGCCGAATCTGCATGCGGTCTGCTTTGATTAGCAGCCGACACAGACGATGCGAACATCCGACTTCTTCTGATCGAATGAGGCAAGTACGGCAACACAATGTTTAGCGAGTCCTCTTTGAAGGATTTTATTGCAACAAAACACGACGAGGAGGTGTTGGCGGCGCGCTGAATGCATGCGCATGACTGCAAGCGATACATTGCCGCGCTGCTCTTTTATCGGGAATGTGTCTTCCGAGTGCGTGAAGAACAGTCGTGCACAGATAGTAACAAGAGCTGGCTGCTAGGGCACATCCGGAAGATTCCAGTCCAGCCCATTTTGACATACATTTCTCACATTCCATGATAATTGTGCGGTTGTGCCGTGCCAGCCATACGTGGCATCGCATCTCGGGGAAGTGTCTCGTTCGGGTGGAGTTGTTCGTGTGTACTTCCGGAACCTTAAAATGCCGAGGTCTTCCGCGCAGCTCTTCAGCTTCCGTTGTTTACACTGTGCACACGTCTATTACAGTATACGATAGCTCAGTAAATAACATATAGCTGCGGATGCCACTGCTTGTAGAACCGCACGACAGCACTTGATACGTACGTTCGCCCTGTTCGTTCCGTGGACACAAAAATGGCCGACTGCGCTTCAATTACCCACAATGCATAGCGCACAGTGCGTCAGTGAATACCCCCTATAGGTGGCGGGTGCGACACACGTGCGATTAGGCCATTTTGGGATCCATTGGTGACATGTGACATCTTGTTCTGTACTTGTACAAGTTCGCGCTGTTCCGATTTCCCGATGAACCTTTTGCTGTACAGTATGTTAATGTAATTCAGGGGCACGACGCAGTCGTCAAACGTAACTCAAAAACCTTGCCGACGTTCAGCGGCCCTTCAACAGAAGGTCAATTGGGTAAACGTTGCCCGGCCCGAGAGGATAAAAAACGGCGGGCAACTGGCTCATCAAAGCTGCTCGTCGCGCAAGCTGTCAAGTTCAGCCGTAAGTATACAGACTATTATTGTATTTTTTGCAGATGTAGAACTGGCGCCCTTGCATTGAGCCAGATAGCGCTGCTATTTCGCTGTGGCGGTATGCATGCATGTTTATCAAGAAGGAGGAATAGACTTCGCGTATCTCCGCCACCTGCGTCTGGCGCTTCGCCTCGGATGCTGGCTGGTGTGCGTTGTTCTTCGGCCAGGTTGATCGCGCCCAGCTGGGTCTCAGGGTCAGAGCTGTGCAGGGTCTCCCAAGTTCTTTGGTTATTTATATTTACGGCCCTCATTGGGGAGAAGGGGCATGCACGTAGTGCTCACCATGTCGACAGTGCAGTAATTTTTTTCCCAACGTTGGTATTAAGGAGAAAAAATACGATGTCAAGCCACAGAAATACTTTTGGCACATATCGCAGTGTCCGGATTTTGCAATAACGTAAACAAGTGGAGCCATGGTTAAAATACTTTGTGCTTGTTTCTGTACTCTGAAGGGACGGAAGAGGAAAAGTTTTTCAAGAACTGGTACTAGGTACCAAAAACCGGCGTTATTGGGTTTTTCAGATGCCGTAATTTTTTTACCGGCGAATGTTTATCAATGTTTTTGGGTTAGAACCGGAAAGTACATTGCCTGCTTGTGCCGTCTGATTTTTGTTTTTTTTTAACGATATTTACTGCCTAAGGGCATCAGTAGGGTATGAGATGAAGAATGAAGAAATGATTAAATTAATGGAAAAAGGTTGGGTGATTTTATAAGTCAAGGAGTCCCTGCGTCCAGGTGATATACGTGGCAGGATTGTTTGCTGGTAGGCTAGCTTTCGCCAAGTGCCGGGATTCGTGTCAATTTCAGTGCTGGGCAGTCCCACAGCAAGTCGGCTTCAACATTTTTGTTCTTGCATATCGGACACCGTGGGTGGGGATATAAGTGTCCCCGCCCAGGGTGTTCGATATGTAAAAACAAAAATGAACATAGTCATTGCTTTTTCAGAGCAAGAGCTCAATTTTGAACTGTGGCATTTGTATGTTAAAGCAAGTGATGTCATTCACAAGCCATAATATAGAGTGAAGCAAAGACTGGTATGAGAGTGTCTACTAATAGCTTTTCTTCTTCCTAGCTGTGCGCAGCAATCTGGAAAAATTACTGAATGCAATGCTAGAGGAAGAGGAGGGATAGGGTGATGCCCATCAACTGAAGACCAGCAAGGTTTCTGTCTTCTGTACCTTCCATTCGTGTGTTATAGGCCATAATGAGAAAATGTTTTGTATTGCTTTTTAGATTTCTGTAAAAATGTATTGTTTTCCTTTTTTGACAACAGCATAAAATGCTTACGTTTGCAATCTAATCCCTGAGACAGAGTCAGAAATTAAATAGATCTGCAGGCCATTAACATATGTTTTAAGATCATCATGTAGTAACTTTCTTATTCGAGTTAGCAGTGTGCAGCAGAAGCCTGTTTGAGCCAGAAATCCTGCACAGGGTGGTCGTGAACCCCATGTGTATCTGCCAGCTCCACAGCGTCTTGGAGCTGGTAGATTGTCAAATTATTTAGCAGAAAGCTTTTTATGTTATTCAGTAAGTCTGGCACACCAATTTCAGCGAGTTTAATATGCAGTACATCGGCAAAACAAATTATTTTTGTGAGCTTTAATGGGCAGCTTGGTGGCATCACCTGTTGCCTTAGTTTTGATGCTAAGCTTTCACTATTCTCTTAAGTACCACAGCTTGCTATTGAAAATAATGTTCAAATTGCATTATTCATTATACCATTAGTCTCTTACATTCCTCCAGGCCTCTTATTGATGAATGACTGCTGCTTGTTAAAAGCTAGGAATCAGTTCTAAATTGTTTGTGTTTAAGCAGTTAAACCTCATTTTTGAAAAAAAATTCTGGTGTTTCTTTTTTGTATAATAGAAGCCAGGAAAACAAAAATGGGGAGACAGCATCTTAGGCTGGAATTAGATCAAAAGGTAAGCAACTACATGTTTTTGGCTACGTTGAAGTAGTTAGTAGGCTTATCTATGCATAACTCATATTGAATAAAAAATTGTCATTGGCAATTTAAATACACTTTTGCGATATTCTGATCCTCCACATAAATAAGAGTTAAAATCAGTCAAAAATTTTTCATATTGTGTCTACTGGAGAAAGGAATGGCTTGTTTGCAATTTTAATGGCCTGGGAATGCAGATATTATGCATGTAGTGATCACACAGCCTCAGCTCTCTGTGTTAATTTCTACAGTTCATGTTACAGCTAGTGATCATTTTTGTAAATAGGAAAGGATTTTCACTGTACAATTGAGTGTCACAATTAAAGGCCTGTGATTAATCATTACATGGCACTCTCTGGCACGTTAAATGATTGGCATGGTGCATGTGCAGAATTAGACATATGATGAGGAATGTTTTTCAATGCCTGTCCCAGTCTCATCTGCCATCACTGCAAATTTGTGACTGCCTGCAACTCAGTATTGATTTCAAAGCTCTGGCTTGACTTAGAAAGGGGTCCATTCACAGCTGGTTCATTTATTGCTGTCTTGAAGCCGGTTAACCATTGGAGGGCCTGTCTAAGAGTGCACTGTCTTAGCTCAGCGAAACTGACAATGAACACGCAGCGCAGTGCTAATACAGTGGAACCCCACTATAGTAAACTTGGATATAGTAAAATGAAACTGAAGTCCCAGTTCCTCTTCCATAAGCGACATCTTTTGCCTAAATGGTAAAAACATTTTTGGTAACAATCAGTTGTCGTAAAGTGCACCTGGCCACGGGGATGTACTTCCCTTGAAATTACATCACTGCACACGCACTACTTAGAATCGAAGGGCAGATATAAAAAAAAAAACAAAAAAAATGCAAAATTGCTTTTTTTAATGGCTTTACCATCAGGCTCACCAACACTAAGGAGCCAACTTTACATAAGCCTTAGAACCGTGAAGGAAAGAATACAGTGCATAGGATAAAAAAGTAAAGTTGGCTATGAATATGGAAGGAAGGTGGTGCAGTTCACTCAGAAGTAAAAGAGAGGAAAAGCGTAGCAAGAAGTAGGGAAATAAATAAATTTCCGAGCTGCAAGGCGAAACACAAGGTAGTGATGGCAAAAAATGTAGGCGCGGGCATGTTCAGTTTTGCTGTGCTTGACTGTCGCATACATTTCTCATCTGTTGCCTTTTAAGTGCCCTAAACAGTGGAACGCAATGCCGTGTACATTCAAGGCTTTGGTTTTCACATGAAATCACTCAGTTGAACAATAATAGAGTAGAATGTTGAGCTAGTTGGTGTAACATCTTGGAAGAAGGCAGCAGAGCAGAGGAACAAAACCGAAGAAGCGCACACAGACACAAGGACAACACTGCACTGACAACTATATTGATCTGAACCCGCGCATCTTTTCTCCCTTCACTTTACCTCTGCAGCTAACTTATTCCTTATCTTTAACATCCTGCCAACAAGCGTAATCTAATTCCTTTTTCAACAGTACCATTGAAGGCGTGGTAACACATTGGTCTTCCGAGTTCCTGATTGCATGTGCTTTGAAAATTTCCCTTGTTAACCTGTCTTTATTCCTTCTCAAAACCTTCCCATTGTGAAGGTCAGCTGGACATTTTTGGTCTTTGCAAATACAAATAAAGCAGCCTTTGCAGTGCACTGGGAGGTTGATGTCTGACTTCTCCGATATTGCTGCAGTGTGCTCTCTAATTTTGTTATTAATGAATCTTCCTGTTTGTCCAATGTATTACATGATGTAGTTTTTTTTTTTTTTTAGCGCAAACAATGACAGACAAGAAAGGCGAGACGTTTGCGCTAAAAAAAAAACCTACATCAAGATGAACTACCAACTCGCCCAGCAGGAAGTTTTAATCAATGTATTGCTTCCCACAATGTAAGGGAATCTGGTAAACAATCCCCTGGATACAATCGGAGTACCTTGTCCGGTGCGCAGTTTGGCATCTAGACTTAAACTCCTGGTTATTCACTCGACCAAACATGCCTTTGGCTCTGTTTTATGTCGCAGGGAACAATCCGGATGCCATGTCTGTGTCCAATCTTCATCAAATTATGGGTCAATCCATGGTACCACTGACCACTTATTTCTTTGTTTAAAGAAATAATGTAAAGGGCATCCTCGGAAAAAGGAGCCGTCCAAGCTTACTTTGCGTGCGCCTTTACTGCTGATTCTGATCACATGTCGGTGGCAGCACTTTGCAAAGTGTCGAGGCCACGTGCTCCTGTGTTCTTATATTGCTTCTAGCTGTGCTATGTCGCCGCATACTTACATGCCAAAGTTATTGGCACGAGCGCAAGACTCCCTGTCTTATTTGCGTGATAGAAAAAGTTATGCGTTCACATAACCTTTACTGTGTCTCATCATCATTTTCTATCCCTTAAAGGCCCCAAGTGGGGTATGACATTGGGGGGGGGGGGGGGGGGGAATCGATAACATATGTATCAACGGTCAGTAAATGAAAAACGAGAACAGGCACTACAATGCAGTAATACAACAGCAATTCAAGAATACCATAAATTGTACCTGAGCGCAATTCAAAAACTCCTAAAACAGACTATGGGCAGTATAAGAGCAAAAACAAATGCAACATAACTAACTCGAAAGAATAAATATTGCACAGAAAGGAAACCATTGTAGTTGTTCGTTTAGATGGGCAGCAAGTATAGTCGTAAATTTAAATGTCATGCTTGGAGGCTATTGATTCGGGTAATTTATTCTATGCTGCAATTGGTCTAGGAAAAACGGACCTATTGAAAGCATCAGTGTGACCATGAAGATGCTGAACGCTCATTGAATTATAATGGCAACGAGAAGTGCGTAGTGGCGACTCTAAGAGCAAGTTTGGTCAATGAGGACAAAGTTGTGCAATTTTCTGTCGGAATTTCCAGTGGGTGAAGGTTAAGGGAGGCTTTGATACCAGTTATGTAATCCAAATAATGTGCGCTAAAATGTTGTTATCTGAGCACTGTTGCGATACAGTGCTTGTCGTTCAGACTTGGCACTGTATGCGACTACTTTTTTAGAGTACAAACATTTTCGTTGAATTGGGAACCAGAAATCTTGCATCTAGAAAGAAAAGTGCAAATTTTCTTGGGCTCACTCATTCAGAATGCACCTTGAATATTTTAATCTGAGTGCTCGCTTTGTCTGTTTCATCTGAGGCAGTTGAGACCATTGCGCATTATTTTCAGCAAGTGAGTCCATTTAAACGAGCAGCTGGTGGGTGTGTATGTAGGCACACCTTCTTCCTTTAGGTATTGCTTTATGTACACTGGAATATGGACACTGCCTCCTTGCATTCCAATCTTATAGTTGGTGCTGTGCAGTGGTAGCTCATATGTCTGTTGGTTGTACAATACATAGCTGCCTTTTGTGGTGCCACCTCAAGAACGATTTCTAAACTCTGCAAGTGATACCTTTTTAATTATGTCTGCAGACCTTGTGCAGGAGCAAATGAAAAAATAAATAAATAAAAGGTTATTTTCTAAGGCCCAGACAAAGGCAAATAAGTTTTACTCAGTAGCATTGTTGGTTGCTGCACGACATAGTGCAGATGATTTCTAGCTGAGTAGCATCTTTGTGTTGCTCTGTGCTGTCGGTAGCTAAATAAGTTTGGGAAATTTAAACTTCACCCATCTGAAGCTCTGATGCGCAGTGTTGCTCATGTTTTCTTTCTGTAATGTTCTGTTGTTTTATAGAGTTGCCAGAACTTGTTGACGTCTTCAATACTTCTGGGATGGCTGGTGCAGCAGCAGGAAATACTGGAGGTGCTGAGTGTTTTGGCCGTCCTGTAAGTGTTGATCAACTGTTGCAATGAAAATTAAGTTAACCTGTAGCCCTTTATAAGAGGCACCTATTCTGGATTATTTTTTTATACCTGTTGCTAAGCATGATTCTCTCTGAAAGTACTGTGTGTCAAGTTGGGCAGTGTAAATGCCTCATTGGGGCACTGAAAGTTGACCTGTCAGAGCTGCACAGTCTAAGCAGTTAGAAATCTAATTGTCCCAGATACACCTTGAGTTTTACTATGAACAGAGGAGTTTAACATCAAGTCTAAACAAAGTTTGTTGCGCTGTTGGGACCATGAAGGTGGCACATCTATTAGATCAAAGTAGGGAATTCGCTTGTAGGATGAAAGAGCACTGAACAAGTGTAGAGGGGGAGCCTCAGTTAGCAAGCCGAGCCAACATTTCGACAAGGGGACTTGTCTTCGTCTGGGCAGCACAATTACTGGTGGAGGTTTTAAATACGCTTTTGCTTCCGAAGAAGAAAAGCCAGGGGGGGGGGGGAAGAAGCAGGGCGAGAAGTGAAAGAATGTTTCCTTGGGTATGAATTTCTATGAGCATGGAACCAGTGCCTCCATCACATGAAAAAAAAAAAAAAAAAAGAAAAGCAGCAGCAGCAAGAAAATCTAATATGCGAAGTAGACGATTGTCAGCACCGAAAGCAGGTTCGATGCTGACACGTGTTTCTTGAAAGGGGACAGGTAGAAGATGGTTTACCCGTTATGAAGGAGCACTGAACAAGTGTAAAAGGGGTACGCCTCAGTTCACAGGTCGAGCCAACGTTTCGACAAGTGGACTTGTTTTCGTCTGGGCAAAGTGATTATCACTGGCAGGGGTTTAAATACGCTTTTGCTTCCGAAGAAGAAAAGTTTAGGAGGGAAAAGTGGGTGAGAAGAAAGTAGGTGAAGGAGTGTGGAGGGGAGGATGGGTGAGAAGGAAGTAGGTCATGCAGTGAAAAAATAAATCTTCAGTATGTATTTCTCAACTTGGAACCAGGGATCTTGTGGCCTGCAAAAGAAGTAAAAGCAGCATACCAGGAAAAACTACAATACCGGGAAGATGATTTGTCACCACTTAAGAGGGTTTGGTGCAGATACACCTTACAAAGAGACAGGCTTTGCAAAGGGCCCTGATAAGGAATATATCTAAGGGGGCCAATTCTTAAAACTTTCTGCAAAGCTGGTGGTGGTGGTGGCGGGGGGCGGGGGGGGGGGGGGGGGAGGGGGAGGTGTGTACAAAGTCACAGGATAATAACCGCACAGTGAACCACAAATGACATGCAAAAAAAAAAAAAAAAGGTTTGAGGACAAACTCAAGCAACAAGTGATAAGGGGGAAATGTGTTTGGAGAAACATGTACAGCTTATGCTATTGCAGAAGGGAATAGAGTGTACATGCGTTGTGAATAAACTGTACAATTAACGCTATGTAGGATTGTTTCCCCGAATAGTTATGTTGCATAGGGAATATACTTAAGGGATTTTCTTAAGTGGTGACTAATCATCTACCCGGTATTGTAGTTTTTCCTGGTATGCTGCTTTTACTTCTTTTACTGGCCACAGGATCCCTGGTTCCAGGCTGAGAAATACATACTGAAGATGTTTTTTTTTTCTTCACTCCATGACCTACTTTCTTCTCATCTTCTCACCCATCCTCCCCTCCCCACTCCTTCACCTGCTTTATTCCCACCCATTTTCACCTCCACAGCTTTTCTTCTTTGGAAGCAAAAGCGTATTTAAACCCCTGCCACTGATGATCGCTTTGCCCAGACGAAGACAAGTCCACTTGTCGAAACGTTGGCTCGACCTGCAAACTGAGATGTACCCCTTTTACATTTTAGGAAACGTAGCGCAAAGAAGACAAGGACAACTGCAAACTCACCAACTCACCCAATTCAGCATTCTTGTACCCCTTTTACCCTTATTCAGTGCTCCTTCATACATTGAAAGGGACAAGCATTCCAAAGGGACCTGATGAGCAATGCAGCTGCATGGGAACAGCTATCAAGAGGTTTTGGAAAGGGGAGAGAAGGACAAAAAAAAATCAAAATAACAACAAATTAGAGTATACTATACCTGCCAAGCATGGCATTATCTGAAACAATTCAAGAGGGAACCAAAGTAAGAAGTAATGAGAAACAAACATGTTTGAAAAAACAATTGGAGCTTATGCTTTTACAGGAGGGGGGGCGGGGATCCAGAGTATGCACATGTGCTATGAATAAACTGTACTATTTACACTTTATGGGATTGTTTGCATGACTAGTTGTGGCAGAGAGGAAATATATTTAAGGAATACTAATGCTTCTTTCAAGATATTGTTGCAAGATAACGACAACGAAGTGTTTCCTTCACTTGCCTCGTGGAAGGGACAAGGAGATACAGTTGAATCCCGCCACAACGAATACCGCCACAACGAAATTTCCGCGACAACGAATAATTTTTTATTCCCCGCGAGTATCCTATAAGAATTAATGGCCTAAATTTCTCTGCACAACGAACCATTTTTGCAGAGCGTTTCCGCTTCAACGAAATTTTCGCGTTCAAAATCGAAACCGAAACTAGTTTTATTGGCGAGAAGTCCAAGTCAAATCCAAAGCCACATTAAGCATGAAATCACGTGATTGCAGTTCCGCCATTTTGGCTTTGTGGTGTGGTCGCGTTGTTCACTCGCTGCCTTTCTCTTCGACAACGACGAGTTTTCATCCGCAGGACACGATGGCAACGCAAGTGAAAAAACGCAAAACTTGATTGTGATCAAGGAACCCGTAGGGGTTCCGAAACGTCTTCTTTTTTCATATTGACTTGGTCAGTGACTGAAACTCTTTTTACTCAAAACTCTTTCCCTTGAGCAAAAAGCTCAAATAATCGCCCAAGCAGAAAGCGGAAGGAAGAAAGCGGCAATTGCTGAAGACTTCGGAATTCCTGCAAGTTCGCTGTCAACGATTCTAGGCAATAAGGACAGCGTGAGAATGGCACTTGCTTCAGGCACATCCTCGAAGCACAAAAAGGTGACGCGGCCCCTCCATGAAGAGTTGGACAAAGCAGTGTATGCGTGGTTTGTGGGAATTTCGTTGCTGTCCGAGACGACGATGTTGCAATGGGTTTGCTGACCGAGTGCGAAAATCGCGTGACGGCGTTGCTCGCCGTGAAGCGTAAGCAAACCAAGCTTACAGATTTTTGGCATTAAACGCCTTTGCTGCTGCTTGGGCAATTCTTTCTGCGTTTCACGTCAAATTTTTGCGATAACGAAGTTCCGCGAGAACGAATTTTTTTTCGTGCACCGTGAATTTCGTTATAGCGGGATTCAACTGTAACAAAGTGGGCCTGGTTCCATGTTGCTGCTCGCGGCTATGCTAGTTGAGGCTGTTGTAAATATACTGTAAATACATAGAGATTTCACGTAACAATATTTGCTCCTGTTGGTTCCAATGTTCTAAATTTATGGATCAGATATGCCACCCTATATTTTGTGTCCCTTGAAGATTTAAAGCCCAACATGGAGAATAAATAAATAAATTTCAACAACCTTACGGCCCATCTGATTGAAATGCTGGGAAACTGCCTTTGGGAGGGCTTTGCCTGTGTCTGCCCGATGTTCATTTACCCTTCTGTTCATTGATTGCCCTGTCTCTTTCGGACAAGTTCAGAGCCATAATTGAAAACCTGCTTGAAAAGCCATGCCCTTTGCTGACTGCAAATATCGCTCTGTAGGATGAGCAAATGAATGCGCTTCCTCGACTGCCATGGGCAAGGCACTGAAGCGTGGGGTGCAGCACAGATGTCCGCACAGCTTGTCCGCACCTCCAGTTCCCCCAATTTACTGCATGTAACACACTGCTCCCCTGCAAGTTCACCGTCGTCTGGGGAAGCCATCGCGCAGGGCGAGCCACGAAACTTTCGCTTACCAGTGACGATTTGAAATGTGCCCATGCCACAAAAGTGTAATGCGATGATCAATTACAGTACTGGTACCGGCAGCTGATCAGAGTTATCAAAGCTTATGCTACGCCGCACGTTCAGACTATAAGGATGGTCGACTCTGGCAAAAAACAAAACAGATCTGCCGCTCCAAACGGCCTGGAGTAGAAGTTGCAGTGAAGGCATGTTCGTGAATGTGGCAGTTAGTCTTATTGTCATATTCACGACTGCGCCTTCACTCGAACTTCTACTCCAAGCAGCCCCTGAGGCCCGTTTTTCGTTTCAGAAAACAACCTCCACTCGAATAACTCCCACAGCGCCAGAGAGAACTCGAGTTTTCTCAAGAATCTCTAGTCCGCAATGCCGCTGCCTTGGCGCCACTCCTCGACCACTCCACTTGTAAACACTGAGGACATCACATCGTTTGCTCGCTGTGTGGATTTTGTTGTTTTACAGGTGTGGCCGTGGCCTCTTGCTGCCCGTGCCGAGCTTTTATAACTGTGATCAGCCGCCGGTACCGGTACCAAACTTCACGAAAGTGGATATGACGAGGATGCACCAAACCTTTCTCTAAAGCATTGGCTGAAAGTGACAGCGACCCAGGACATCTGGCACGTTATCGTTTTACAGGTGTGGCCGTGGCTTCTTGCTGCCCGTGCTGAGCTTTTATAACTGTGATCAGCCGCCGGTACCAGTACTGTAATTGATTATCGCATTATGCTCCTGTGGTGTGGGTACATTTGAAGTCGTTGCCGATGAAGTGAACAACTTTTCGGAGCCTACTGAGTGCAGAGTTGAGGCGCGCATTTCAAGGTTAATGGTGAGTTTGAAGGTGGACTCGAGCTGTGGGGGAGGCGCACTCCTTCCATAGCTCGCCCTTTCTGATGAACGGCGGCAAACTTGTTGTGGGGGAACAGCATGTCGCAAGCAGTAAGCTGGGGTGCACCGAAGGCGCGGTGGGGCTGTGCGGACATCTGTGCTGCACCCCACGCATCAATGGCTTGCCTGTCACCTGAGGGTACGTAGTGCGTCTTCGGACGCGTGGCACTGTCGAGGGAGTGCATTGGTGTGCTTGTCCTATGGATGGATATTCGCTGCCAGCGAAGGCATTCTGTTCAAGCACATTTTCAGTTAGGGCTCCGAATTCAGGTGTATGCGCTGAAACGCACTGTGAAGCAGCATGCAGGTTTTCACCGTTTTCCCCCGAGCCCTCTGAAGGCCAAAGCCATGTTCATAGAAAGTGCCGGCTTTTACTTTTTTTTTTTCCAATGTATTTTGATGTCTGTCAAAGCATGGCAATAAAAAAAAAAAGGCAGAGCGGGAAAGGGCGAGAACATCTCACACCAACCGAAGTATTCACACCATTTCTCAAAGCCTATGTCATGTACTGCGTAAACTCTACGTCACCAGCAGCGACTGTTGCCAGGCGCAAAAGCATTTTTGGTCGTTTTTCACAGCCACCCTTTTCATCTAGCCCGCAAAGCAAGTTCCACTATGCTCTTAACATCCAACTTGCTTGCGAAGGTTGTTTAGAAGACTCAACATGAAAAACTAAGCGTGCTACTTTAGCACACAGTTTTCGGGCCAAAATTACGCCTTAATTTCATCCCCATACGCCATTTGCGCTGCTTCGAGTGGAGAGAGAACTTGTCAGAGGAAATGCCGAGTTGGATTCATGAATCCAAATTGGCCCTGAAGTGGAGGAGTGGCTGTTTTCTCCACTCCAAGCACTGGTGGTAGAGCATCGAGTCGAGGGACGTTTACAATATGGGCGCTAGTTGGCATTCATGTGAGAAAACCATTGAGAACTTACAGTACAAGAATCAAACTGAACTTGGTGGTCTATATTGCTGAGACTTTCAGTTTGCACATCCCATTCCTATTATACCTGCAATGCAGTTGCAGGCTTTCAGGCACCGTTAAAACATTCACAGCGCCACTTGGTTTCGCATTCAGTGGGAGTACCCATTTCATGGCAGTTGTATCAACACATGAAGCTCATGATAATTTTTGATGGCAATGTTTGTACCTCCAGCCGTCAGTCAGGATTTTAATTGAGATGTCCCAAGTTTGGTCAAAAGGTTTTCTGTGGGTAAAATTAATGATAGAGCACCTGTTGGGAGCAGCTTGGCTCCACAGAAAATTTCAACTGTACTGATATTTTGAGGTATGCAATTGTATGTTACCAAAGCTTTACTTGTTTCGTTTGCTGTTTCTTCCAAATTTGCTTGTATTATAGTCACAAATGCATGCATTCAAGATTAAGCGGAAAGGGAAGGGTTCGAGAACTTGGGTTTGGATTTTCTACACCGCTAAAAGATAAACTGTTCATGCAGTGAAGTTCGTAATATAACAGTGTTTTTTTTTATATATAAATGCTGCTGTGTAAAAACAAAATTTCGTTGTAAATTAGGATGGATTAGGGCGGACTTTAAGAAGCGGCAGATGTTTTTTTTTTTCTTGTTTTTTTGCCAGAGTCGACCGTCCTTGTCGTCTGAACGTGCAAAGTAGCATAAGCTATGGTGGATGCGAATGTTAAGAAGCGGCACATTTATCTTTTTTTTTGCGAGAGTTGTCCATTTTTGCATTTATAAATCAACGAAAGCATGCGGTCAGCTGTGATCATGACACCGGCTTTTAGAAGGGCAGTACTGGTATATCTAACCTGACCAGATTTGGGCTGCATTTGAGAATTTTATTCACTTATTTTGCATTAATAGGGGCTGCCATATTTGTTACAGCTTACAGTATTTATTATTTTGTTACAGTATTTGATTGTTTTAAATGTTAAAAAGAGGGCTTTAATTTGTGTCTTGTGTTCTTCCTCTTCAGTTCATGCGATGTCAAAATTTCCCCACCTACCTTACTCTATGGTCCAGAGTTTCTTGCGTCACAAATTCTACAATGCAGCGAGTGCATTGAAGAAAGCAAGCAAAGAATCAAACAGGAAGGGTCAGGGTTCGGGCTAGTGGGTAATCTACATGAGGTTCCATAGCGCACATTAAAGAAGGGACAGAACACAAGCGCTCATGTTCGGTCCTTTTCTTGATGCGCGCTATGGAACCTCATGCATAAACAGGAAGTATGTTTCACTTCTCATCCTCTGATAAAAAAAAAAAAAATATGCTTCCAAGATTCTAACCCGCACTCCTTTACTCTGAAAAATGGAACTATTATATTCATGTCAGGATCAGATAAAAAAACAGAATGCCCCGTCGTGGTTTCCATTACAGGTTGGTGGCTTTGCCATAATCTACATTTCAAATACGGCGTTTCAGACATTGCGGTTTCCAACTCCAGCTCAGCTTTTTTTACTTTTGTTTTGTCATCATTCATAACCATGTTAAGAAGGAACAAACCATCTGGTTTCTAAAGCTAGTTCTTGTAGCAGTATATGATTGAATGTTAAAAAGCCTACCTTAATTTGTGTCTTGTTTTCTTCCTTTTCAGTACACGTTGCGTCCAAAGTTTGGAACCTATCCAGATCTGCGGTCCGGACTTTCTACTTGCTTTCGTTTAGCACGAGATCAGTGTTTTGCTACTCTATATAATCGTGTATTGTAGCACTGTTTCTTGAAAATTAAACTCTGTAAATAGATATTGAGTGGCATAGGCGTATTTCCTTTCCATGGACTGTATTGTGATTTAATGATGCGTGATATGGTATGGCAGAAATTGTTTGCTGCGAGTACTATGAAAGACCCCGTAGTGGAGGGCTTTGGAAATTTCGACCACCTGGGGTTCTTTAATGTGCACTGACATTGCACAGCACTCAGGCGCCTTGCTTTCCACCTCCATCAAAAAAGTTGCTGCTGCGGCCGGGATTCGATCCCACATCCTTGGGCACAGAAGTCTTGGATGGATGGAAGGATAGAATATAGGAGCATCCCCTTTGAAACGGGGTGGTAGCAGTAGCTATCATGCTCATTTTTCTCCATATATCTTAATTATTGATTTAGAATAGTTAACTAAACCATCATTCTATTTATTAAATTTTCCTCCTACATTACTAACATTATGTCACTTCTCTGCTTTTAAGCCACCAATCTTCCAGCCGTTTTTTGCTAGTTTCCACCGCCGGTTTATTCACCCGGCCACTGTTATCTCTAAACCCCAGAGCTTCAGGAACAGTGATTGCGCCTGCATCAACTTCCGGATGGATACCATTGCATTCGAGTATAATATGGTCAATTGTTTCACTGGAGTTTCCACATACAGCACATGTGTCATCTCCATTGTTAAACTTCTTTTTGTAGCTGCGTGTTCTAAGGCACCCTGATCTAGCTTCAAAAAGTAGGGCACTGCCTCTTGAGTTATCAAAGAAATCTTCCTTCCTGATCTGCATTTTCCACTTTCGGTATAATTCCACACTCTGTTTCTTTTCCATCGAATTTATCCAATTTTTACCTTCTGTGTTTTTCACCTGTTGCTTCATGCTCTTTATTTCTCCGTCGTTGTTACTAGCATACTAGTTAGTTTCCTAGTTCTTTTCCTCCATTGTGAGTCAACGCTTTTTAGGTACAGGTATTTAAATACCTTAGCTGCCCATCTGTTACTGTCCAATTTCCTCAGGCGTTCCTCATATAATATTTTACTCTGAGCTTCCCGTACTTCGAAAGATGCCCAGCCCATATCTCCCTGTACCGCCTCATTTGTAGTTTTGCCGTGGGCACCTAGTGCTAATCGTCCAACGGATCTCTGATTTGTTTCTAATGTCGACTGTACCTCTGATTTTAGGCACAAAACCGCATTTCCGAAAGTAAGTCCGGACACCATAATTCCTTTCCAAATACCCCTCAATACCTCATACCTATTCAGTTCAGTTTAGTCGTTCAGTCGTGTCCGACTCTTCGTGACCCTATGGACCATGTCACGCCACGCTTTCCGGTCTCTCACTATCTTCCTAACATCACATAACTTTATCTGCAGTGCCTCGAGGATGCCATCTACCCCTTCTCCGGCGACCCTAAACCTTTCCCAACATCAAATCTTTCTCCAGCGACACCTCTCTTCTCATCAGATGACCAAAGTAGCTGAGCTTTAACTTTAAAATTTGACCCTCCAATGAGCAGTCAGGGTTTATCGTCGACAATATCGACTGATTTGATCTTCTGGCAGTCCAAGGAACTCTCAAGAGTCTTCGCCAGCACCACAATTCAAACGCGTCAATTCTTCGGTGGTCAGCCTTTTTCACAGTCCAACTCTCACATCCATACATCACAACTGGAAAGACCATAGCACGAGTTATACGGATCTTGTTTGGCAGACTAATGTCTCTGCTCTTTACTAGGCGGTCAAGGCTAACCATTGCTCTCTACCTATTGTATCCCCACAATGCCTTATGCTTCATTATCCCGGCATTCCTTCGCCCTTTGGCCTTAAGTGATTGCTCATGCTTTCCAATGTATGCCAATCCTTCGTTTACCCATACCCCCAAATATTTATATTCTGCTACTCTAGGTATTTCAAGGCCTTGAAATTTAAGACCCTGATCAGTTGAGCCGTTGAAAATCATCAGACCCGACTTAACTGCTCTGAAACTGAAGCCTAGAGCGTCCCCTTCGTCTCCGCAATACTTAACTAGAGTTTGCAAAGACTCTCGGCTAGCAGCACGATATCGTCTGCATACATCAAACCGGGGAGGCGCTGCTCTACCGCCTTTCCACCTAATCTGTATGACAGGTTAAAACCTAGGTTACTGTGTTGTATCCTCCGTTCCAGGTTTATCATATAAAGCATGAACAGCACCGGTGATAGAGGACAGCCTTGTCTTAATCCTTTGCATACTTTGACATCCTCCGTACTCCTTATCCCTTTCCACGTAATTTCTACTTTGTTATCCCGGTATATTTCCTGTTGGAAATATACCGGGATATAGTCTTGCACCCTAACCACAGCACCACCACGGTGGGACATTGCACTCAAATGCTTTAAATAAAGATATAAAGGAAGTTGTGTCACATATATTCAGACTGGGTGGGTAAAATACAGGGACGGAAGTAACGGTAAGTTAGCTTAAGTAACATTGACTTTTGAAAACTGTCAACCAAGGAGCATAAAAAAGGGTCATGACAATGGACACAAATGTCGCATTGAGGTGTTTGTCGGTATTGCCCTTCATTTATGTTTCTCGGTAGCTAGTTTTCAAAATGTCGGACGTATTTTCAGCATTTGGCAGCTATATTTTTGGTGCATTTTTGCTACATTTTTGTAATGCATCAAAAATATAAGCGCATCAAATTTTTCATATATTTTTAGTGAATTCCGAGAATGGTATAAATTATGCTTTTAGTATATTATTAGTATACTTTTCTTGGTTTGGATAATATAGCTGCAACATATTTGTAATGCTCCAAAAAATATGAGCGTATCCTATTTTTCATATATTTTTAATCTATTCTAAGGGTACTTTCTGCCAGCATGAAAAATAGGTCAAGTACATTAGTAATACTTTCAAAGTACATTGTCAGTCTATAGGTGGAAGATTTTGTGAACCCTGCCAAGCTGAAGAAAGTACATTTTAAGTATGTTAGGAATATACTCAACAGGCAAAAAGCATATTTTAAACATTTTTATATAAAGATATGCAGTGTTGTACTCCTAGTATATTTATAACATATTTGTATGGCATTGGGACAAAAAAATACGAAATTAATACGAAATAAATACAATGCGTTTGAAGTACATTTTTAGTGTGGCTGTTTTTTGCTAACTTGCAGGCTTTTGTCAGCAGTTTCCTTTGAGACGACCTGTGCCTCTGTAACCCTGATTTTTACATTCTCTTCGCATGGCGAAGGGGGTGAAGTGGTAGCTTCTTCTTCAGGAGGTGTGTTCTCGAGCATTTCTGTGAGGACCTGAAAGAATATGAAATATGCACAACACAAATGCCAGCCTACTATGAAGAAATACATAAAAATTCATGAAAACACCGACAAAAGCATTTTCTTTCTTTAGTATCAATAACCACAGTGCCTTAGACTACATCCAAAGATTAGGAGCCTCAAGGAATTTACTATCCTGAGACGTGCTCTTCCCTGCACTCTGTTCTTTTGCATTGTGAAAAATGTAGTTGCAAGATTCTGTCCAAGAAAGTCAGATTTATACTGATTAACAGCACAAGAGTGAGTGCAACTTTACTAACGAGCACAGAAAACTACTGCCACTGCACCAATAATGGTGCATTTTGACAGATATATGTTCAGAGGGTGAATAAGAGAGAATACGAAAGTTAAACTCCGACCAAAGGTCTCAGTTTTATGCTGTACAGATATACCCCCGCGTACTACAACGCTGATAGCACGCAATTAAAAAACAAAAAATACTGTCCCACCGCGGTGGCTCAGTGGTTGTTTTGACGAATGTCGTCGAAAGAAAACAGACGGGCTGCCGAGTCGCACCTTATTAACTGGTGGGCCTCGTGCCGCCGACTGGTGGCTGCGGCGCACAGGATATGTTCACACGATCCAGTATGCAGTTATGGCCCTCGGGTGCCGATTGCTAGGACGCTAATTTCGAGGCAGAGGGATTTGGCCCCGCCACAGCAGATGCAAGGCGCCATGTGTAATATCCGATGTATGGAGATTCGGGTATGAGAAATATTTCCCGAGCCACTATGTCCTTCACATAGCTCTAGTCAGTTCGCGGAACGTCGAACCACACAAGCAAACCACGGACAGGCACAAGGGTACCTTAAACACTTACCTCCCGCCGCTTTCTTTTGGCGAAGGCCGCTCTTGGAGGTGGCGAGGCGTTATTGTTGTGCGGGAACACTGACGGAACGACTCCGGGCTTCAGTCGCGCTGATTTAATTTGAATTCCGAGTGGCCGCATCGTTCCCAAGCTCCGATAATAGTCACTGTCACGGGAATGGTTCGCGCACAACACAGTTGATTTCATAGGTACGAAATTTTTCCTCTTCACGTCAGAGACCCACCGCGCTGAAAGTTTCTTGTCCTTTGGAAACGTGTGAAACACCACATCGTCCCTGCCGCAGGTGTTCGCGCAGCCGAATGCTGCGCAGAACGACAACATGATGGCCACTTGTCGCTACACCCCCTCCACACAGAACGCTCGAACTAGAAAAAACAAAAGGCACTAGAAAATGATTACGTTGAATCGTCGTTCGCCACGCCAAAGCGCGAGACGCAGCGGAGCAAGCAATGCGGGACAGGCAGGACGGCCGGCCGGCTCGCGAGTCCCCGTGAACGGCGTCACTTCCGCCAGCTCTCCAATTTTGCCATCCTCCAATCCGGCGCTTCCGGAGGCGACGGGGGCGTGTCCGCGCGGGTTTTTAAAAGGCGATTGCTGCTGTTCTAACGGACAGAATCGAGAAAAAATTTACACATATGATTTTCGAGGTCTTTTCTTCCCAACCACAGCATTTCATGCAATTTGATAACCGCTTCAGCTTCCCTTTGAAACCTTGAAAGAGTTTCAAATAGCGATTCCAGCATAGCGCGCTGCTCTAAATGAATACCCAAGCGTGCATGGCGTCTCCAGAGGGACGTAAAGGATTATAGTAAAGGAATTGCAGGGATCGGTTTAAGCACCTGGAATAAGTAGCCTCTTTGTTAAATATCGCACCAATTGCATAGCATGTGAAAATAGCTCCGAAGAGAACCGCGCCCTCCTCTGTACCTCAGTTATCCCGGCGGCCGCTACGCGCGGAGTGGCGAACGTGGCATGGATGGATGGATGGATAGAATATAGGAGCGTCCCCTTTGAAACGGGTGGTAGCAGTAGCTATATCATGCTCATTTTTCTCCCTATATCTTAATTATTGCTTTAGATTGGTTAACCAGGTTATCCAGCTTGTCTCTTCGCTCGTTTCGCTGGCGTTTCAATGGGCGCGTCTAGGACGGGCGCTTGTTTTTGACACATAGGGGCGTTCGCCTGCTTGAAACAATTTTTTTTTTGTTGTAATTATGTACCTCTATATTTCTGCCCATTTTCTAGGTTATAATTCGACTCGGGATTGCATGAATAATTCCTTAATTGATATGCAGCTCTGCTGTTTACGACAAACGCGAGTGAGCGATGCGTAAAGAGCATCCAAAGGAGTGCAAGAGGACTATGGGAGCCTTCACAGCTGCCAACATGTGCAAAGTTCCAGATACTGTCGCGCTGAAAAAAAAAAAAAAAAAACACGAACAGAGTTACGTTCGCGCACTCCACGATTTGAATTTTTTCTCGCCGTTCATTTTTTTTCCGGTTGATAGCAAAGACACGCAAATGTCCAGATTAATTGCATTGCGGACAATTGTAGAAGGCTTTTTATGCAACCCAAATGTAAACATGACGCAAGAAATTTAAACAGCGGAACCCGTAGGCGTGCCTTTGCTCGCATTTCTTTTTATTGCCATTACACGTGCCTGTCTTGCATTACAGCCCAATTTGAAGGTAGGATGCTATAAGGCGATTCCATGTACGATCAAACAAAGGATGGTCGGCCGACCTTATAAATTGATTTTAAAATTTTGATATACTGTTGCCCGATGACTGGAAAGAAGATATCTGCAATTGGATGTGCTGCCAATTTTTTTTTCTTTTTCGGGGCATAGGAAATTAATAATAACGAAGTGGAGTGCCGCGCTTATGTTTTCTGTTGTTTTTGCCAACTTTGGTTATTGATTAGACTGATTACAGAAATTATAATAAAGCAAGGTAGCTGGAAATGGTCTGACTAAAAATATGCATGCTTTTGTTTGTATTCAGATAATTGCTTTTTTTTTGGGGGGGGGGAGGGGGGGTGCAGATTTTTTTATTTATGTGAACGAACAATAAAGGAGAATTTGGTGGCGCACAGCGGTTCCGGCTACTCCTTTTCACCAGATTTGTAAGAATCACCTAGTCTGTTTTTATGAAATCTCCTAAAATAAAATAATTAGTTTTCACAGGAAAGGGAAGGCATAGTATCTGTCACAAATGTTCTGTGGACACCTGAAGGGAAGGGAGGAGTGTGGGAGTGAAAGCGGAAAGAGAGAAAAAGGTGCCGCAGTGGAGGGCTAAGGAGTAATTTCGATCACCTGGGTATCTGACATCACACGGACGCCTCTTCTTTTCGCCTCCATCGAAACGCAGCCGTCGGCTGTCGGGATCGAACCAGGGTGCTCCGGCACAGCAGTCGGGCATCTTATCAACTGCACCACGCGGCGGGGCAAAATCGGGCCTGGAAATGAAATTTTGCCTATTTTGCAGCCTTTGTCTCGAAAAACGTTTGTGATAGAGCGGCAATCTTCCACACACTGTTCTCAGCATACTTATGTATCAAACTGCGAAAGCTTATATTTACACAATGTTTCATTTTCAAGAAAACAGCGAGCAATGAAAATTTCTTAAGGCAAATAATTTTTCTTATATTTCTTAAACTTTGTCCCCTATTCTCCTTTGCTTCAGCTTTCAAATTCATTGAAAAGATATTGCATAATTTAGTTGCGCTAGTAATTACGGCCACTCCAATAACGCCCTTGCACAAGTCTCAGTGCACGAAGCAGGATTCAAGATTCTACGACATTTGTGGATCGCACACCGTTTTTCAATGTGGCATAATATTGTATTTTGTCATTTATGTCTTGGCGTTGCAAATTATCTGGCAGACAGCGTAGTGAATGATTCGGAAATTCGTACGCGTGGTGTTCCTGATGCGCTTGTGGCATCGGGCAGCACAGAGATGTTTTTTGAGTCTTACCTTCACCAAAACACAGATTGCGCAAAAATACGATAAAGTTCAATGAGCAAGCAACCTATTCCAAATATTACTAGTGAAATGAAGAAATTGTGAAGGTCATGGAGAATTCCCTCATTAAAATAGAATGTTTCTTAGCTGCAGTCGTTTACTTTAATCATTCGACGACGCACATTGCCTTCATTCCTGTGCACAGTTTCTTTGTTTCTTTCATGCAGTCCAGGCTATGCATGCCTGCAAGAAGTGTGAACGGCAGATCGAACGCTCGGCAAAAGCCCCAGTCTGACAGTGCGGTAGCCGTCGTCTGAGATAGACACGCGCATCCGGCTACAGATAGCTTTGCTTTTTTGCGTTCGATACTTCACTTTGCCACTGGAGCGCCACGTTCAAACAGGCGCAGCGCTGTTTCTCGTGTGGCAACGGTTGTCGCGCCCGCGGGGATAAAGCGGGCGCTCAAACCTCCCCGACAGCGCTTTAATCTTGCTTCCTTCACCGCCATGCAATCGGCGTCTGGTTGCGATGCGAACAAGGGGCGGATAGAATAGCGAACCTTCATTTCACATGCGTTGAACAGCTACCCAAGAGGTGTTGCACCGGCGGCATGATGTCATGAAGCTTCTCTTTAATTGGCCAGACGTGGCCACAATCCGCTAGAAGCGCGCCTGATGCGTGGTCCGGAGCGGTTAGCGCAGCGTGTCGTCCGCTCAAGCAGACGACGCGTCTCTGTTTGCTCGGAAATGGAGTTATTTGTTTAGTCAGCGTTACGAAAGTTTCTATCTGCTCAGAACTTGGGGTTTAAATATCGCAAAATAAATATCTAAGAGTTAAGACCTTTTATCGCTGATTTAAGTGCGAAATTATAAGCGCGCGCGCCGGTGCTTCATAGGCACGCCAGCAGAAACGGCGAAGAGGATGGCCCCCAGAACACGTGCTGACCCTCGCGGCTGCCCTCTCTTCTGGTCACACTAAGCGGCCGCGCGCTCGCTGCAGCGCGGCCTAGTGGTTAGAGCGCCCGTCTCGGCTGCGGGAGGTGGTCAGTTCGAAACCCACCGCCGGACACCCACCGGTAAAAATGGGTACAAGCGTCCCCCGGCCTGGTGCTCGGCTTTTACAGGGGTGTGCGTTTGGGAGAAGCTCCGTAAACCCCGCTGCGCGCCCCTCCTCCGCAGTGGGCCCAAACCCAGTTTCGAACCTCGCAGCCTGCAAAGGTGGTTCTGTTTGTCTTGCAAAGGTACTTCCTTTGACCCTCACCTGAAGTGCTCCCTTAGAGCCTCAGCTGCAGCAGTCCTAAAAAAAAAAAAACAAAACGGAACAGGGATTGCGCCTGCATAAACTACCGGATGGATACCATTACATTCGAGTATAATATGGTCATTGTTTCACTGGAGGTACCACATACAGCACATTGTTAAATTTCTTTTTGTAGCTGCGTGTTCTAAGGCACACTGATCTAGCTACAAAAAGTAGGGCACTGCCTCTTGAGTTATCAAAGAAATCTTCCTTCCTGATCTGCATTTTCCACTTTCGATATAATTCCACACTCTGTTTCTTTTCCATCGAGTTTCTCCAGTTTTTACCTTCTGTGTTTTCCACCTGTTGCTCTGTATTTCTCCGTCCTTGTGACTAGCATACTTACTAGTTAGTTTCCTAGTTCTTTTCCTCCATTGTGAGTCAACGCTTTATAAGTACAGGTATTTAAATATAGCTGCCCATCTGTTACTGTCCAATTTCCTCAGGCGTTCCTCATATAATATTTTACTCTGAGCTTCCTGTACTTCGAAAGATGCCCAGCCCATATCTCCCTGTACCGCCTCATTTGTAGTTTTGCCGTGGGCACCTAGTGCAAATCGTCCAACGGATCTCTGATTTATTTCTAATGTCGACTGTACCTCTGATTTTAGGCACAAAACCGCATTTCCGAAAGTAAGTCCGAGCACCATAATTCCTTTCCAAGTACCCCTCAAAACCTCATACCTATTGTATCCCCACAATGCCTTATGCTTCATTATCCCGGCATTCCTTCGCCCTTTTGCCTTAAGTGATTGCTCATGCTTTCCAATGTATGCCAATCCTTCGTTTACCCATACCAAGGTATTTCAAGGCCTTGTATTTTAAGACCCTGATCAGTTGAGCCGTTGAAAATCATCAGACCCGACTTAACTGCGCTGAAACTGAAGCGAGAGCGTCCCCTTCGTCTCCGCAATAGTTAACAATTCTTGCAATTCTTCCAGACTCTCAGCTAATAGCACAATATCGTCTGCATACATCAAACCGGGGAGGCGGTATAGACCGCCTTTCCACCTAATCTATATGATAGGTTAAAACCTAGGTTGCTGTCTTGTATCCTCTTGTTCCAGGTTTATCATATAATGCATGAACAGCAACCTTGATAGAGGACAGCCTTGTCTTAATCCTTTGCATACTTTGACATCTTGCGTACTTCTTATCCCTTTCCAGGTAATATCTACTTTGTTATCCCGGTATAGTTCCTGTAGGAACTCTATTATCTCATAACCGATACCTTTTTCTTTTAATATGTTCCACAGGAGTTCCCTGCTTACGTTGTCGTACGCCCCGTTTGTGTCCAGGAAGGCCAAATACAAAGGATCTATTTTCCACTCTAGATATTTCGATGCATCGGGTAAGCACGAACAGGCTATCATCTAAGCGCCTCTCCGAGCATCTTGTTACTTTCTACCCATGCTTGCACCTTTAATTTCAGCGCCTGCATGGCTAACCTGTACATCCCTGTTGCACGTCGCGTCCTTTCGCGGAAGTCGGTGGCTGCCATCATTCTTCAGATAAAGATCGCTTGTGTGTCACAACTTGGTGCGATATATGTCAGGGATACACATAAGCTCTGCTTTTAAGCGTATGACGCAACATTGTTAACAGCTATAGTCGGCAGCTGCACTTAGGAGTCTTCTGCATATTGATTTTCAAGCTTACCTTTCTACTTTTCCTGTCTAGGTCATCAATCATTATTTGCAGTTCATCCCCGAGTTGCTTACCAAGGCAATGTGATCAGCAAATCGCAGATTACTGAGGTATTCTCCATCTACCCTTATCCATAACTGCTCCCATTCCAAGTCTCTGAATACTTCCTCTAAGCAAGCTGTGAATAGTACTGGGGAGATTGTGTCTCCTTGCCTAACACCTTTCTTTATCAGAATTTTGTTACTTTCTTTATGCAGAACTATGGTTGCTGTGCAGTGACTTCCGGCACTTTCCGGCACTTTCACGTTCGGCTCGTCTACCCCCTGATTTCGCAATGCCTGCATCGCCGCCGAGGTTTCAACTGAGTGAAGTGCTTTTTTGTAATCAATGAATGCTATGTATAAGGGCTGGTTATATTCCGAGCATTTCTCTATCACCTGATTGATGGTATGGATATGATCGATAGTAGAGTACCGTTTCCGAAACCCTGCTTGATACTTTGCTTGATTGGAGTCTAAGGTTGCCCTGATTCTATTAGCGATTACCTTAGTAAACACCTTATACGTAACAGACAGTAAGCTGATTGGTCTGTAATTTTTAAGGTCCTTAGCATCCCCTTTCTTATGAATGAGGATAATGTTTGCATTCTTCCATGGTTCCGATACCGTCGATGACACCAGGCACTGCGTATACAGGGTGGCCAGTTTTTCTAGCACGATATCCCCCTCGTCCTTCAGCAAATCTGTAGTTAGCTGATCCTCTCCAGCTGATTTCCCCCTTTTCATAGTTTCTAGTGCTTTCTTGACCTCGTCTTTCGTCACTGATGGAACGTCTGACTGTTTTTCCCTACCGGATATCTCATTACGGTCCTGACTACTTTGGCTACTGTGGAGATGTGTATAGAACTCCTCGGCTACTTTGACTATCTTGTCCATATTCGTGATGACGTTTCCCGCCTTGTCCCTTATCGCATACATCTGGTTTTTGCCTATGGCCAATTTCTTCTTTACCGCTTTAAAGCTTTCCCCGTTCTTTACAGCATGCTAAATTTTCTCCATGTTATACTTCCTTATATCGGCCACCTTGCGCTTATTGATTAGCTTTGATATCTCAGCCAATTCGATCTGGTCTGTTGGATTGGAAGCTTTCATACTCTGGCGTTTCTTAATCAAATCTTTCGTCTCCTTAGACAGCTTACCGGTATCCTCTCTAACTATCCTACCGCCTACTTCTACCGCGCACTCAGTAATGATATCTCTGAAATTATTGTTCCTTGCTTCTAGGATAATGTCGCCATCCTCGGTTAGAGCTGAATACCTATTCTGTAACGAAATCCTGAACTCTTCTGCCCTCCTCCTCACCGCTAAATTCATGGGATTAGGGGTGCACAAAACACAGGATGAACTATGGGGGGGGGGGGGGGGGGACTACCGCCATTCCTGATCAGGGTTAGCTTTTTGTGCAGAAGACTTGTGGCTGCTGTGCGGTTTCCATATACCATTACAGCGTTTCTACATATGCCTTTCCTATGCCATGGTTATGTAATGCATACATGATTGATGCTTAGACTAAATCAAATGCTTGTAATATAAGCAGGTTGTATGTAGGGGTTGCTTACCGTATTTATACGATTATAGCACGAGTTACTTTCTTTAGAAATTGCATCACTGAAACAGCACTTCATGCTGTGTTCAGAAGCAATATCTGAATTTAACACTTTTACTTTTTTTGCTGGTCATCAAGATAGCTTTACCACCAGGCAAGCCAGTTGCGAAGAGAAGGCAAATTTCCGGCAACTTCGAGGCTGTAAAATGAGGCAACGGTAAAAAAAAAAAGTAACCATAGAGAAAGACCAAAAGGTGGAAGTGAAAAAAATAATAAAAAGCTGTAGTTATTGAGGGTTCGAGCTCTCCTGTTTAATATCATTACATCATGGCCAATGGGCAAAACATGCAGGGAGAGATGCGGGATTCTAAGCGAGAGAAGAAAGCATGTAGTGCTTAGCAAATCGTGTCTAATCAAGAGGGGGGAAACGAGTAGTGACAGTGAATAAACCACTCGGATACTTTTCTTTTGGATTTTTAAATGCAGTCTCCTTTATTGTCACATCCACAGCTATGGTTGCCTTTAATGTTACGATTTCATGTTATAATCGTGAGCTTGTGTTGGAATCGTGACAGAATTTTTTTGTTTTTATTCTCGACACAAACTCTTCCCTCACATCATATATTCATTACGGAATTGTTTACTCTAAATACTGTATATTCTGTGGTTCCTCTTTCATCTGATTGGTGCCGTGAACATCGGCTGTAGTCAAGTGGTGTGCCTGAAATCCAGCCTGGCCTTTTTGTTCATTAAAGTCTAGGTTTCCTCTTAATCTATCGGTGATTACCACACTGAATACATTTAAACCCAGTTATAACCTAACTACGACAGGTCTGCAGTTTTATTTCTTGGTTCTGTGAAATTTTTGCGTGAAGAAGAGTGGAAACCAAAATAAGGAGTACATATAAGTGAAATCACCGTGGGAATGTTTACAGTAAACCCCCATTTCTCGTAACCATAAACTTGGGAAAAAACATTTTGCAATTGCACTGTTAGAGCAACTGTGGCAGCAGCCTCCACCATCCCCGCTGCAGTTCGCGCAACATGGTTATGAGAGGTGTTAGGAGGGTGGCCAGAGACACCTCGCCTGGGAATTGCTTGAGCCTGACTGGCCGTGAAGGCACCTGTGTCTTCACCTATGTCCCCGCTCTGTCTGCGCAGCACAGCCGCCCCAGGAAATACATACTTGCCACTCACATTGCCACTGCTTTCCTCCGTCCCCATTCCAACATGTGAGAGCTGTCATTGGAATCTTGCGAGCAGTTGCATGGTTGTGCTGTTTACCTTTAAATCTGTCAGTGAAGAAGTTAGTGATAGATACTGATTGATCATGATAGTTAGTGACATTGATGATAATGACAGAGATTACTATGATGTCATGGCCGAAACTTACACCATCATGACATCACATTCAGTCATGACGTTACCAGGCGACTCGAGCACATGTGAAGGTTAACCCGATCCAGTCGTCAGTGCAGCGCCTTTCATTTGGCGTTTGCTCAAACGCCACATGACACAGCATACAAAGGCAGACGCAGTACAGCAAGCATCAGCAGCACTTCAAATTGGTTTACAGGAAAGAAAAGGCGTAGTATCTCACACTTCTCCACGAACACCTGAATCGAGCCATGAGGAAAACGAGGAAGGAGGTGCCATAGTGGAGGGCATCACACCACCGTGCAATAAAGGCTTTCACCTCATTGCTCTTTAGTGGTCCAAAGTGCCCCTAGAGTTTTTACTTTTCGTTCGTATGAGCATTCAGTTCAGTGCTGCATAGTGTGATGTTAAAAAGGCACGAGTACCAGGGACCGATGCATTTGTCACCTGCAGTCGCTCATTGCGACCTTGGCTGTTCCTTTTATGTTATTTTGTGTTTGTCATGACACATTCATGTGTTACCCCGCCGGGCGTACCCGGGTTCGAACCCGACCTCGGCGGCTGCGTTTCGATGGAGGCGAAACGAAGTGGCGTCCGTGTGCTGTGCGATGTCAGCGCACGTTAAAGATCCCCAGGTGGTCGAAATTACTCCGTAGCCCTCCACTACGGCTCCTCTTTCTCTCTTTCCACTTTCACTCCCACCTTCCTGCCTTCCCTTACGGCGCGGTTGAGGTGTCCACAGAAAACAAGTGAGACAGTTACCGCGCCTTTCCCTTCCTATAATATAAATCAGTTTTTTACCCCGCCGGGCGTCCGTGTGCTGTGCGATGTCAGCGCACGTTAAAGATCCCCAGGTGGTCGAAATTACTCCGTAGCCCTCCACTACGGCTCCTCCATCTTTCCACTTTCACTCCCATCTTCCTCCCTTCCCTTACGGCGCGGTTGCGGTGTCCACAGAACACAAGTGAGACAGTTACCGTGCCTTTTCTTTCCTATAAATAAATCAGATTTTTTTTTTACCCCGCCGGGGTGGCGCAGTGGTTAGGGCGCTTCCTGAGAATGCGGGATCGAATCCTGGCCTCGGCGACCGCTTTTCGATGGAGGGGAAAAGCAAGGCGACAGTGTGCTGTGGAATGTCAGTGCACGTTAAAGAACCCCAGGTGGTCCAAATTTCCGGAGTCCTCCACTGCAGCGTCTCTCATAGCCTGAGTCGCTTTGGGACGTTAAACCCCACAAACCATTCATGTGGTTCTGCCAGATATACAGCAACTTGGCACTAGCTAACAGAAAGTCACTCTAGAGAGTAGCTGGTAAATGGTAAATGGTATTATATTGCGCAGGGCCACTCTAGCATTTTTGTTTTTTTTTTCCCGGAAGCGTAAATGGAATTATTTTTGACTCGGGCAATTCGCAATTTGAACGCCTATGCCCTTCTCCAGCATAGCTCTGTGCCTGCACTTCACTGCAGTGCAGGCTTGAGCCAGCGGCAAACGTATACACAACCAGCGCTGCCAGCTTTGGCGAATTTGTCTGCTCGAGATTGTGGTTACAAAAAATAAAAATAAGCATCAATAACCCCGCATGCTCACTTGAGATGCAGACTAAAGGTCGTTCCTGCAGGAAGCATATTCAAATTCAGATGTGGGTTTCAGTTTGAGTGGTTTTCCACATTAACAGTATTGAGCTGCCCTTCTGCCAGGAAGTGCTCTTTGCGAACTGATAAGTACAGTAGAACCCCATTATAGTAAAGTCACCGGGACCGGCCAAAATCTTACTCAGTTAGTTAGTGATCAGTGATATCAGTTGTTAGTGATGACATGGTCCTGAAGATACTATCTCGTAATTTAAGTCTGCTTTATGAATAGAACACTCTAAAATGCCTTCCATCTCTGTCTTATCGTCTCTGTGCCATTTCCTGTTTCATTTTTTTTACAGCTTGTAGAAGGACCTGTTTAGCATGAATGCAACATAGATACGAGTGCAGCCGAGCTTGATTTCAGCTGAGAACCAAAGCATTGCGTGAGCGCGGCATCATCTTCCGCTGTTTCCTTCTTTTAAGAGGCAATAGATGAAAAATGTGCGACAGTCCAGCACTGCAAAACCGCACAAGCCACGCCTCCAATTCTTGCCACTCCTCCTTCGTGCTGAACAGTGTTGTGTGAATGTTCGGCCGTTTCTTCGCTTCCCTTTTTCTTGCTGCACTTTTACTCTATCTTTAAGTGACCGGCCGTCTTCTTTTTGTGTTTGTAGTCAGCTTTACTTTTTTCCCCCTACGCGCTGTATGCTTTCCCTCACGACTCCAAGGCCTTAAAGTTGGCTGCTTCTCAGCCTTAAAGTTGGCTGCTTCTCAGTTCTGATGAGCCTAGCGGTAAAACCATAAAAAAAATAAGCACAAATTTCTTTATAAGAAAAAAAATTTCCTTGCGATTCTAAGTAATGCGTGTGCAGCAATGTCATTTCGTGGGAAGTCGACGCCGCGGCCAGACTTTGTTTAGTATAACCTAGTTTTACCAAACGCACCCTTACTATATGATGGGACCTCAGTTTCACTTTACTATAGCAGGGTTCTACTGTACAATGATAACCGGTCATAGAGACTCCTCCATATTTCACGAGTGGAATGGAGTCCAGTTTTGTGCCCATTGCAGAAACACTGGAGAAGGTGCTTTGGAGCAACACCTAGCTTTCAGGGGCCGTACAAAAATCTTAACAGTGACATCCTACGAGACATTCAGAAGAACTTGTCCAAGAAAAAGTATAGACAATCAATACGATCTTTCAGGGGAGTATGTGCTAGGAGTTAGCATTGCTGTTATCGATGCCGCTGATGGGTTACGACCATGCAAGCAGGTAGTGCCACCTAATCTACAAATCACAGTGCGACACATATTGTACCCGTTCTCCACCCTCTGCCTCCTACCTTCTCTTCATCATCCCTCTTGTCTCTACTTTGCCACCTGCCAATCAAGGTCTCAAAGGGACGAACAAGCCACCACTTGAGGGATACCAAATTTTGGTTACATGTTAATATGACAGCAGGGAAGCTGAAGCACCTTTCGAAGAAATTGAGTTTTCGGCAGCATTTAGTTGTTTTTGGTCCACTGAACAACAATATCGCATTAAAAAAGGACCTAAATAAATGCAAACAGCTGTTCTTACAGGCACTTTTAGGCATGATGTGCAAATAGGCGTCACTCAAGCTTGCGCGGGTTAGACTCAGAACTGCGATTCAAGTTTGCACATAGCGGCTAAAACGAATCGCAACAAGTTAATACACACAACGCCTTACAGGCACTTTAAGGCATGATGTTCAAAACGGGGTCTTCCAGCTTGCGCGGGTTAGGCGCAGAACTGCGATTCATGTTCGCATATAGCTGCTAAAACGAATCGGAATACACAACGCCTTACAGGCACATTTAGGCATGATATGCAAATAGGCGTCACTCAAGCTTGTTCTGGTTAGGCTCAGAACTGCGATTCAAGTTTGCACATAGCGGCTAAAACGAATCGCAACAAGTTAATACACACAACGCCTTACAGGCACTTTAAGGCATGATGTGCAAAACGGGGTCTTCCAGCTTGCGCGGGTTAGGCGCAGAACTGCGATTCAAGTTCGCATATAGCTGCTAAAAGGAATCGGAACACACAACGCCTTACAGGCACTTTTAAGCATGATGTGCAAATAGGCGTCACTCAAGCTTGCGCGGGTTAGGCTCAGAACTGCGATTCAAGTTTGCACATAGCGGCTAAAACGAATCGCAACAAGTTCATACACACAAAGCCTTACAGGCACTTTTCGGCATGATGTGCAAAACGCGGTCATCCAGCTTGCGCGGGTTAGGCTCAGAAATGCGATTCAAGTTTGCACGTAGCGGCTCAAACGAATCGCAACAACTTAATATACACAGCGCCTTACAGGCACTTTTAGGCATGATGTGCAAAACGCGGTCATCCAGCTTGCTCGGGTTAGGCTCAGAACTGCGATTCAAGTTTGCGCGTAGCGACTTAAACGAATCGCAACAAGTTAATACACACAACGCCTTACGGGCACTTTTAGGCATGATGTGGAAAACGCTGTCATGATGCTTGCGCGTGTTAGGCTCAGAACTGCGATTCAAGTTTGCACGTAGCGGCTAAAACGAATCGCAACATGCTAATACAAACAAAGCCTTACACGCACTTTTAGGCATGATGTGCAAAACGCAGTCATCCAGCTTGCGCGGGTTAGGCTCAGAACTGCGATTCAAGTTTGCACATAGCGGCTAAAACGAATCGCAACAAGTTAATACACACAAAGCCTTACAGGCACTTTAAGGCATGATGTGCAAAACGGGGTCTTCCAGCTTGCGCGGGTTAGGCGTAGAACTGCGGTTCAAGTTCGCATATAGCTGCTAAAACGAATCGGAACACACAAAGCCTTACAGGCACTTTTAAGCATGATGTGCAAATAGGCGTCATTCAAGCATGCGCGGGTTAGGCTCAGAACTGCGATTCAAGTTTGCACATAGCGACTAAAACGAATCGCAACAAGTTAATACACACAACGCCTTACAGGCACTTTTAGGCATGATGTGCAAAACGCGGTCATCCAGCTTGTGCGGGTTAGGCTCAGAAATGCGATTCAAGTTTGCACGTAGCGGCTCAAACGAATCGAAACAAGTTAATACACACAACGCGTTACAGCCACTTTTAGGCATGATGTGCAAAACGCTGTCATCCAGCTTGCTCGGGTTAGGCTCAGAACTGCGATTCAAGTTCGCATATAGCTGCTAAAACGAATCGGAACACACAAAGCCTTGCAGGCACTTTTAAGCATGATGTGCAAATAGGCGTCACTCAAGTTTGCGCGGGTTAGGCTCAGAATTGCGATTCAAGTTTGCACATAGCGGCTAAAACGAATCGCACCAAGTTAATACACACAAAGCCTTACAGGCACTTTTAGGCATGATGTGCAAAACGGTCATCCAGCTTGCGCGGATTAGGCTCAGAACTGCGATTCAAGTTCGCACAGAGCGACTAAAATGAATCGCAACACGTTAATACAAACAAGGCCTTACTGGCACTTTTGGGCATGATGTGCAAAACGCGGTCATCCAGCTTGCGCGGGTTAGGCTCAGAACTGCGATTCAGGTTTGCACGTAGCGGCTCAAACGAATCGCAGCAAGTTAATACACACAACTCCTTACAGGCACTTTTAGGCATGATGTGCCAAACGGAGTCACTCCAAGTAGCGCGCATTAGGCGCAGAACTGCAATTCAAGTTTGCACATAGCGGCTAAAACGAATCGGAACAATACACACAAGGCCTTGCAGGCACTTTTAGGCATGATGTGCAAAACGGGGTCTTCCAGCTTGCGCAGATTAGGCGCAGAACTGCGAATTCATGTTCGCACATAGCGGCTAAAACGAATCGCAACAAGTTAATACACACAACGCCTTACAGGCACTTTTAGGCACGATGGGCAAAACGGCTTCATCCAGCTTGCGCGGGTTAGGCGCAGAACTTCGATTTAAGTTTGCACGTAGCGGCTAAAACACATCGCAACAAGTTAATACGCACAGCGCCTTACAGGCACTTTTAGGCATGATGTGCAAAACGCGGTCATCCAGCTTGCGCGGGTTAGGCTTAGAAATGCGATTCAATAGTTTGCACGTAGCGGCTCAAACGAATCGCAACAAGTTAATGCACACAACGCCTAACAGGCACTTTTAAGCATGATGTGCAAAACGCTGTCATCCAGCTTGCTCGGGTTAGGCTCAGAACTGCGATTCACGTTTGCACGTAGCGGCTAAAACGAATCGCAACAAGTTAATACACACAACGCCTTACAGGCACTTTAAGGCATGATGTGCAAAACGGGGTCTTCCAGCTTGCGCGGGTTAGGCGCAGAACTGCGGTTCAAGTTCGCATATAGTTGCTAAAACGAATCGGAACACACAAAGCGTTACAGGCACTTTTAAGCATGATGTGCAAATACGCGTCATTCAAGCATGCGCGGGTTGGGCTCAGAACTGCGATTCAAGTTTGCATATAGCGACTAAAACGAATCGCACCAAGTTAATACACACAAAGCCTTACAGGCACTTTTAGGCATGATGTGCAAAACGCGGTCATCCAGCTTGCTCGGGTTAGGCTCAGAAGTGCGATTCAAGTTTGCACGTAGCGGCTAAAACGAATCGCAACAAGTTAATACACACAAAGCCTTACAGGCACTTTTAGGCATGACGTGCCAAACGGAGTCACTCCAAGTAGCGCGCATTGGGCGCAGAACTGCGATTCAAGTTTGCACATAGCGGCTAAAACGAATCGGAACAAGTTAATACACACAAGGCCTTACAGGCACTTTTAGGCATGATGTGCAAAACGCTGTCATCCACCTTGCTCGGGTTAGGCTCAGAACTGCGATTCAAGTTTGCACGTAGCGGCTAAAACGAATCGCAACAAGTTAATACACACAACGCCTTACAGGCACTTTGAGGCATGATGTGCAAATAGGCGTCACTCAAGCTTGCGCGGGTTTGGCTCAGAACTGCGATTCAAGTTTGCACATAGCAGGTAAAACGAATCGCAACAAGTTAATACACACAACGCCTTACAGGCACTTTAAGGCATGATGTGCAAATAGGCGTCACTCAAGCTTGCGCGGGTTAGGCTCAGAACTGCGATTCAAGTTTGCACATAGCTGCTAAAACGAATCGCACCAAGTTAATACACACAACGCCTTACAGGCACTTTTAGGCACACAAGGATTTACAGGCACTTTTAGGCATGATGTGCAAATAGGCGTCACTCAAGCTTGTTCTGGTTAGGCTCAGAACTGCGATTCAAGTTTGCACATAGCGGCTAAAACGAATCGCAACAAGTTAATACACACAACGCCTTACAGGCACTTTAAGGCATGATGTGCAAAACGGGGTCTTCCAGCTTGCGCGGGTTAGGCGCAGAACTGCGATTCAAGTTCGCATATAGCTGCTAAAAGGAATCGGAACACACAACGCCTTACAGGCACTTTTAAGCATGATGTGCAAATAGGCGTCACTCAAGCTTGCGCGGGTTAGGCTCAGAACTGCGATTCAAGTTTGCACATAGCGGCTAAAACGAATCGCAACAAGTTCATACACACAAAGCCTTACAGGCACTTTTCGGCATGATGTGCAAAACGCGGTCATCCAGCTTGCGCGGGTTAGGCTCAGAAATGCGATTCAAGTTTGCACGTAGCGGCTCAAACGAATCGCAACAACTTAATATACACAGCGCCTTACAGGCACTTTTAGGCATGATGTGCAAAACGCGGTCATCCAGCTTGCTCGGGTTAGGCTCAGAACTGCGATTCAAGTTTGCGCGTAGCGACTTAAACGAATCGCAACAAGTTAATACACACAACGCCTTACAGGCACTTTTAGGCATGATGTGGAAAACGCTGTCATCATGCTTGCGCGTGTTAGGCTCAGAACTGCGATTCAAGTTTGCACGTAGCGGCTAAAACGAATCGCAACAAGTTAATACACACACAGCCTTACAGGCACTTTTAGGCATGATGTGCAAATAGGCGTCACTCAAGCTGGCGCGGGTTAGGCTCAGAACTGCGATTCAAGTTTGCACATAGCGGCTAAAACGAATCGCAACATGCTAATACAAACAAAGCCTTACACGCACTTTTAGGCATGATGTGCAAAACGCAGTCATCCAGCTTGCGCGGGTTAGGCTCAGAACTGCGATTCAAGTTTGCACATAGCGGCTAAAACGAATCGCAATATGCTAATACAAACAGAGCCTTACACGCACTTTTAGGCATGATGTGCAAATAGGCGCCACTCAAGCTTTCGCGGGTTAGGCTCAGAACTACGATTCAAGTTTGCACATAGCGGCTAAAACGAATCGCAACAAGTTAATACACACAAAGCCTTACAGGCACTTTTAGGCATGATGTGCAAGACGCGCTCATCCAACTTGCGCGGATTAGGCTCAGAACTGCGATTCAAGTTCGCACAGAGCGGCTAAAATGAATCGCAACACGTTAATACAAACAAGGCCTTACAGGCACATTTAGGCATGATGTGCCAAACGGAGTCACTCAAAGTAGCGCGCATTAGGCGCAGAACTGCGATTCAAGTTTGCAGATAGCGGCTAAAACGAACCAGAACAAGTTAATACACACAAGGCCTTACAGGCACTTTTAGGCATGATGTGCAAATAGGCGTCACTCAAGCTTGCGCGGGTTAGGCTCAGAACTGCGATTCAAGTTTGCTCTTTAAGGCATGATGTGCAAAACGGGGTCTTCCAGCTTGCGCGGGTTAGGCGCAGAACTGTGGTTCAAGTTCGCATATAGCTGCTAAAACGAATCGGAACACACAAAGCATTACAGGCACTTTTAAGCATGATGTGCAAATAGGCGTCATTCAAGCATGCGCGGGTTAGGCTCAGAACTGCGATTCAAGTTTGCACATAGCGGCTAAAACGAATCGCAATATGCTAATACAAACAGAGCCTTACACGCACTTTTAGGCATGATGTGCAAATAGGCGCCACTCAAGCTTTCGCGGGTTAGGCTCAGAACTACGATTCAAGTTTGCACATAGCGGCTAAAAGGAATCGCAACAAGTTAATACACACAAAGCCTTACAGGCACTTTAGGCATGATGTGCAAAACGCGCTCATCCAACTTGCGCGGATTAAGCTCAGAACTGCGATTCAAGTTCGCACAGAGCGGCTAAAATGGATCGCAACACGTTAATACAAACAAGGCCTTACAGGCACATTTAGGCATGATGTGCCAAACGGAGTCACTCAAAGTAGCGCGCATTAGGCGCAGAACTGCGATTCAAGTTTGCACATAGCGGCTAAAACGAACCAGAACAAGTTAATACACACAAGGCCTTACAGGCACTTTTAGGCATGATGTGCAAATAGGCGTCACGCAGGCTTGCGCGGGTTTGGCTCAGAACTGCGATTCAAGTTTGCACATAGCGGGTAAAACGAATCGCAAGAAGTTAATACACACAATGCCTTACAGGCACTTTAAGGCATGATGTGCAAAACGGGGTCTTCCAGCTTGCGCGGGTTAGGCGTAGAACTGCGGTTCAAGTTCGCATATAGCTGCTAAAACGAATCGGAACACACAAAGCCTTACAGGCACTTTTAAGCATGATGTGCAAATAGGCGTCATTCAAGCATGCGCGGGTTAGGCTCAGAACTGCGATTCAAGTTTGCACATAGCGACTAAAACGAATCGCAACAAGTTAATACACACAACGCCTTACAGGCACTTTTAGGCATGATGTGCAAAACGCGGTCATCCAGCTTGTGCGGGTTAGGCTCAGAAATGCGATTCAAGTTTGCACGTAGCGGCTCCCACGAATCGCAACAAGTTAATACACACAACGCGTTACAGCCACTTTTAGGCATGATGTGCAAAACGCTGTCATCCAGCTTGCTCGGGTTAGGCTCAGAACAGCGATTCAAGTTCGCATATAGCTGCTAAAACGAATCGGAACACACAAAGCCTTGCAGGCACTTTTAAGCATGATGTGCAAATAGGCGTCACTCAAGTTTGCGCGGGTTAGGCTCAGAAATGCGATTCAAGTTTGCACGTAGCGGCTAAAATGAATCGGAACAAGTCAATACACACAAGGCCTTACAGGCACTTTTAGGCATGATGTGCAAAACGCGGTCATCCAGCTTGCGCGGGTTAGGCTCAGAACTGCGATTCAAGTTTGCACATAGCGGCTGAAACGAATCGCAACAAGTTAATACACCACAGCTTTACAGGCACTTTTAGGCATGATGTGCAAAACGCGGTCATCAAGCTTGCTCGGGTTAGGCTCAGAACTGCGATTCAAGTTTGCACGTAGCGGCTCAAACGAATCGCAACAAGTTAATACACACAATGCCTTACAGGCACTTTTAGGCATGATGTGCAAAACGGGGTCTTCCAGCTGCGCGGGTTAGGCTCAGAAATGCGATGCAAGTTTGCACGTAGCGGCTCAAACGAATCGCAACAAGTTAATACACACAAAGCCTTACAGGCTCTTTTAGGCATGATGTGCAAAACGCGGTCATCCAGCTTGCTCGGGTTAGGCTCAGAAATGCGATTCAAGTTTGCACGTAGCGGCTAAAACGAATCGGAACAAGTTAATACACACAAGGCCTACAGGCACTTTTAGGCATGATAGGCAAAACGCGGTCATCCAGCTTGCGCGGGTTAGGCGCAGAACTTCGATTTAAGTTTGCATATAGCGGCTCAGACGAATCGCAACAAGTTGATACACACAACGCCTTACAGGCACTTTTAGGCATGATGTGCAAAACGGGGTCATCCAGCTTGCGAGGGTTAGGCGCAGAACTGCGATTCAAGTTCGCATATAGCTGCTAAAACGAATCGGAACACACGCCTTACAGGCACTTTTAACCATGATGTGCAAATAGGCGTCACTCAAGCTTGCGCGGGTTAGGCTCAGAACTGCGATTCAAGTTTGCACATAGCGGCTAAAACGAATCGCAACAAGTTAATACACACAAAGCCTTACAGGCACTTTTAGGCTTGATGTGCAAAACGCGGTCATCCAGCTTGCGCGGGTGAGGCTCAGAACTGCGATTCAAGTTTGCACGTAGCGGCTAAAACGAATCGCAGCAAGTTAATACACACAACTCCTTACAGGCACTTTTAGGCATGATGTGCCAAACGGAGTCACTCCAAGTAGCGCGCATTAGGCGCAGAACTGCAATTCAAGTTTGCACATAGCGGCTAAAACGAATCGGAACAATACACACAAGGCCTTGCAGGCACTTTTAGGCATGATGTGCAAAACGGGTCTTCCAGCTTGCGCAGATTAGGCGCAGAACTGCGATTCATGTTCGCACATAGCGGCTAAAACGAATCGCAACAAGTTAATACACACAACGCCTTACAGGCACTTTTAGGCACGATGGGCAAAACGGCTTCATCCAGCTTGCGCGGGTTAGGCGCAGAACTTCGATTTAAGTTTGCACGTAGCGGCTAAAACGAATCGCAACAAGTTAATACGCACAGCGCCTTACAGGCACTTTTAGGCATGATGTGCAAAACGCGGTCATCCAGCTTGCGCGGGTTAGGCTTAGAAATGCGATTCAATAGTTTGCACATAGCGGCTAAAACGAATCGCAACAAGTTCATACACACAAAGCCTTACAGGCACTTTTCGGCTTGATGTGCAAAACGCGGTCATCCAGCTTGCGCGGGTTAGGCTCAGAAATGCGATTCAAGTTTGCACGTAGCGGCTCAAACGAATCGCAACAACTTAATATACACAGCGCCTTACAGGCACTTTTAGGCATGATGTGCAAAACGCGGTCATCCAGCTTGCTCGGGTTAGGCTCAGAACTGCGATTCAAGTTTGCGCGTAGCGACTTAAACGAATCGCAACAAGTTAATACACACAACGCCTTACAGGCACTTTTAGGCATGATGTGGAAAACGCTGTCATCATGCTTGCGCGTGTTAGGCTCAGAACTGCGATTCAAGTTTGCACGTAGCAGCTAAAACGAATCGCAACAAGTTAATACACACACAGCCTTACAGGCACATTTAGGCATGATGTGCAAATAGGCGTCACTCAAGCTGGCGCGGGTTAGGCTCAGAACTGCGATTCAAGTTTGCACATAGCGGCTAAAACGAATCGCAACATGCTAATACAAACAAAGCCTTACATGCACTTTTAGGCATGATGTGCAAAACGCAGTCATCCAGCTTGCGCGGGTTAGGCTCAGAACTGCGATTCAAGTTTGCACATAGCGGCTAAAACTAATCGCAATATGCTAATACAAACAGAGCCTTACACGCACTTTTAGGCATGATGTGCAAATAGGCGCCACTCAAGCTTTCGCGGGTTAGGCTCAGAACTACGATTCAAGTTTGCACATAGCGGCTAAAACGAATCGCAACAAGTTAATACACACAAAGCCTTACAGGCACTTTTAGGCATGATGTGCAAGACGCGCTCATCCAACTTGCGCGGATTAGGCTCAGAACTGCGATTCAAGTTCGCACAGAGCGGCTAAAATGAATCGCATGATGTGCAAATAGGCGTCACTCAAGCTTGCGCGGGTTAGGCTCAGAACTGCGATTCAAGTTTGCACATAGCGGCTAAAACGAATCGCACCAAGTTAATACACACAAAGCCTTACAGGCACTTTTAGGCATGATGTGCAAAACGGGGTCTTCCAGCTTGCGCGGGTTAGCCTCAGAAATGCGATTCAAGTTTGCACGTAGCGGCTCAAACGAATCGCAACAAGTTAATACACACAACGCCTTACAGGCACTTTTAGGAATGATGTGCAAAACGCCGTCATCCAGCTTGCGCGGGTTAGGCTCAGAAATGCGATTAAAGTTTGCACGTAGCGGCTAAAACGAATCGGAACAAGTTAATACACACAAGGCCGTACAGGCACTTTTAGGCATGATGTGCAAATAGGCGTCACTCAAGCTTGCGTGGGTTAGGCTCAGAAATGCGGTTCAAGTTTGCACATAGCGGCTAAAAGGAATCGCAACAAGGTAATACACACACGGCTTTACAGGCACTTTTAGGCATGATGTGCAAAACGCGGTCATCCAGCTTGCGCGGGTTAGGCTCAGAAATTCGATTCAAGTTTGCACGTAGCGGCTCAAACGAATCGCAACAAGTTAATACACACAACGCTTTACAGGCACTTTTAGGCATGATGTGCAAAACGCCGTCATCCAGCTTGCGCGGGTTAGGCTCAGAAATGCGATTCAAGTTTGCACGTAGCGGCTAAAACGAATCGCACCAAGGTAATACACACAAAGCCTTACAGGCACTTTTAGGCATGATGTGCAAAACGCGGTCATCCAGCTTGCTCGGGTTAGGCTCAGAACTGCGATTCAAGTTTGCACATAGCGGCTAAAACGAATCGCAACAAGTTAATATACACACAGCTTTACAGGCACTTTTAGGCATAATGGGCAAAACGCGGTCATCCAGCTTGCTCGGGTTAGGCTCAGAAATGCGATTCAAGTTTGCACGTAGCGGCTAAAACGAATCGGAACAAGTTAATACACACAAGGCCGTACAGGCACTTTTAGGCATGATGTGCAAATAGGCGTCACTCAAGCTTGCGTGGGTTAGGCTCAGAACTGCGGTTCAAGTTTGCACATAGCGGCTAAAAGGAATCGCAACAAGGTAATACACACACAGCTTTACAGGCACTTTTAGGCATGATGAGCAAAACGGGGTCTTCCAGCTTGCGCGGGTTAGGCTCAGAAATGCGATTCAAGTTTGCACGTAGCGGCTAAAACAAATCGCAACACGTTAATAAACACAAAGCCTTACAGGCACTTTTAGGCACGATGTGCAAAACGCGGCCATCCAGCTTGCGCGGGTTAGGCTCAGAACTGCGAATCGCGTTTGAGTGCGATTCAAGTTTGCACGTAGCGGCTCAAAGGAATCGCAACAAGTTAATACACACAACGCCTTACAGGCACTTTTAGGCATGATGTGCAAAACGCTGTCATCCAGCTTGCACGGGTTAGGCTCAGAAATGCGACTCATGTTTGCACGTAGCGGCTCAAACGAATCGCAACAAGTTAATACACACAAAGCCTTACAGGCTCTTTTAGGCATGATGTGCAAAACGCGGTCATCCAGCTTGCTCGGGTTAGGCTCAGAAATGCGATTCAAGTTTGCACGTAGCGGCTAAAACAAATCGCAACACGTTAATAAACACAAAGCCTTACAAGCACTTCTAGGCATGATGTGCAAAACGCGGCCATCCAGCTTGCGCGGGTTAGGCTCAGAACTGCGATTCAAGTTTGCACATAGCGGCTAATACGAATCGCAACAAGTTAATACACACAACGCCTTACAGGCACTTTAAGGCATGATGTGCAAAACGGGGTCTTCCAGTTTGCGCGGGTTAGGCTCAGAAATGCGATTCAAGTTTGCACGTAGCGGCTCAAACAAATCGCAACAAGTTGATACACACAACGCCTTACAGGCACTTTTAGGCATGATGTGCAAAACGGGGTCTTCCAGTTTCCGCGGGTTAGGCTCAGAAATGCGATTCAAGTTTGCACGTAGCGGCTAAAACGAATCGCAACAAGTTAATACACACAACGCCTTACAGGCACTTTTAGGCATGATGTGCAAAACGCGGTCATCCAGCTTGCTCGGGTTAGGCTCAGAAATGCGATTCAAGTTTGCACGTAGCGGGTAAAACAAATCGCAACACGTTAATAAACTCAAAGCCTTACAGGCACTTTTAGGCATGATGTGCAAAACGCGGCCATCCAGCTTGCGCGGGTTAGGCTCAGAACTGCGATTCAAGTTTGCACATAGCGGCTAATACGAATCGCAACAAGTTAATACACACAACGCCTTACAGGCACTTTAAGGCATGATGTGCAAAACGGGGTCTTCCAGCTTGCGCGGGTTAGGCGCAGAACTGCGATTCATGTTCGCATATAGCTGCTAAAAGGAATCGGAATACACAATGCCTTACAGGCACATTTAGGCATGATATGCAAACAGGCGTCACTCAAGCTTGTTCTGGTTAGGCTCAGAACTGCGATTCAAGTTTGCACATAGCGGCTAAAACGAATCGCAACAAGTTAATACACACAACGCCTTACAGGCACTTTTAGGCATGATGGGCAAAACGGCTTCATCCAGCTTTCGCAGGTTAGGCGCAGAATTTCGATTTAAGTTTGCACATAGCGGCTCAGACGAATCGCAACAAGTTGATACACACAACGCCTTACAGGCAATTTTAGGCATGATGTGCAAAACGGGGTCATCCAGCTTGCTCGGGTTAGGCTCAGAAATTCGATTCAAGTTTGCACGTAGCGGCTCAAACGAATCGCAACAAGTTAATACACACAACGCTTTACAAGAACTTTTAGGCATGATGTGCAAAACGCCGTCATCCAGCTTGCGCGGGTTAGGCTCAGAAATGCGATTCAAGTTTGCACGTAGCGGCTAAAACGAATCGCACCAAGGTAATACACACAAAGCCTTACAGGCACTTTTAGGCATGATGTGCAAAACGCGGTCATCCAGCTTGCTCGAATTAGGCTCAGAACCGCGATTCAAGTTTGCACGTAGCGGCTCAAACGAATCGCAACAAGTTAATACACACAACGCTTTACAGGCACATTTAGGCATGATGTGCAAAACGCCGTCATCCAGCTTGCGCGGGTTAGGCTCAGAAATGCGATTCAAGTTTGCACGTAGCGGCTAAAACGAATCGCACCAAGGTAATACACACAAAGCCTTACAGGCACTTTTAGGCATGATGTGCAAAACGCGGTCATCCAGCTTGCTCGGGTTAGGCTCAGAACTGCGATTCAAGTTTGCACATAGCGGCTAAAACGAATCGCAACAAGTTAATATACACACAGCTTTACAGGCACTTTTAGGTATAATGGGCAAAACGCGGTCATCCAGCTTGCTCGGGTTAGGCTCAGAAATGCGATTCAAGTTTGCACGTAGCGGCTAAAACGAATCGGAACAAGTTAATACACACAAGGCCGTACAGGCACTTTTAGGCATGATGTGCAAATAGGCGTCACTCAAGCTTGCGTGGGTTAGGCTCAGAAATGCGGTTCAAGTTTGCACATAGCGGCTAAAAGGAATCGCAACAAGGTAATACACACACGGCTTTACAGGCACTTTTAGGCATGATGTGCAAAACGCGGTCATCCAGCTTGCGCGGGTTAGGCTCAGAAATTCGATTCAAGTTTGCACGTAGCGGCTCAAACGAATCGCAACAAGTTAATACACGCAACGCTTTACAGGCACTTTTAGGCATGATGTGCAAAACGCCGTCATCCAGCTTGCGCGGGTTAGGCTCAGAAATGCGATTCAAGTTTGCACGTAGCGGCTAAAACGAATCGCACCAAGGTAATACACACAAAGCCTTACAGGCACTTTTAGGCATGATGTGCAAAACGCCGTCATCCAGCTTGCTCGGGTTAGGCTCAGAACTGCGATTCAAGTTTGCACATAGCGGCTAAAACGAATCGCAACAAGTTAATATACACACAGCTTTACAGGCACTTTTAGGCATAATGGGCAAAACGCGGTCATCCAGCTTGCTCGGGTTAGGCTCAGAAATGCGATTCAAGTTTGCACGTAGCAGCTAAAACGAATCGGAACAAGTTAATACACACAAGGCCGTACAGGCACTTTTAGGCATGATGTGCAAATAGGCGTCACTCAAGCTTGCGTGGGTTAGGCTCAGAACTGCGGTTCAAGTTTGCACATAGCGGCTAAAAGGAATCGCAACAAGGTAATACACACACAGCTTTACAGGCACTTTTAGGCATGATGTGCAAAACGCGGTCATCCAGCTTGCTCGGGTTAGGCTCAGAACTGCGATTCAAGTTTGCACGTAGCGGCTCAAACGAATCGCAACAAGTTAGTACACACAACGCCTTACAGGCACTTTTAGGCATGATGTGCAAAACGGGGTCTTCCAGCTTGCGCGGGTTAGGCTCAGAAATGCGATTCAAGTTTGCACGTAGCGGCTAAAACAAATCGCAACACGTTAATAAACACAAAGCCTTACAGGCACTTTTAGGCATGATGTGCAAAACGCGGCCATCCAGCTTGCGCGGGTTAGGCTCAGAACTGCGATTCAAGTTTGCACATAGCTGCTAATACGAATCGCAACAAGTTAATACACACAACGCCTTACAGGCACTTTAAGGCATGATGTGCAAAACGGGGTCTTCCAGTTTGCGCGGGTTAGGCTCAGAAATGCGATTCAAGTTTGCACGTAGCGGCTCAAACGAATCGCAACAAGTTAATACACACAAAGCCTTACAGGCTCTTTTAGGCATGATGTGCAAAACGCGGTCATCCAGCTTGCTCGGGTTAGGCTCAGAAATGCGATTCAAGTTTGCACGTAGCGGCTAAAACAAATCGCAACACGTTAATAAACACAAAGCCTTACAGGCACTTCTAGGCATGATGTGCAAAACGCGGCCATCCAGCTTGCGCGGGTTAGGCTCAGAACTGCGATTCAAGTTTGCACATAGCGGCTAATACGAATCGCAACAAGTTAATACACACAACGCCTTACAGGCACTTTAAGGCATGATGTGCAAAACGGGGTCTTCCAGTTTGCGCGGGTTAGGCTCAGAAATGCGATTCAAGTTTGCACGTAGCGGCTCAAACGAATCGCAACAAGTTAATACACACAATGCCTTACAGGCACTTTTAGGCATGATGTGCAAAACGCGGTCATCCAGCTTGCGCGGGTTAGGCTCAGAACTGCGATACAAGTTTGCACATAGCGGCTAATACGAATCGCAACAAGTTAATACACACAACGCCTTACAGGCACTTTAAGGCATGATGTGCAAAACGGGGTCTTCCAGCTTGCGCTGGTTAGGCTCAGAAGCGCGATTCAAGTTTGCACGTAGCGGCTCAAACGAATCGCAACAAGTTAATACACACAACGCCTTACAGGCACTTTTAGGCATGATGTGCAAAACGCGGTCATCCAGCTTGCTCGGATTAGGCTCAGAACTGCGATTCAAGTTTGCAGGTAGCGGCTAAAACTAATCGCAACATGCTAATACAAACAAAGCCTTACAAGCACTTTTAGGCATGATGTGCAAATAGGCGTCACTCAAGCTTGCGCGGGTTAGGCTCAGAACTGCGATTCAAAATTGCACATAGCGGCTAAAACGAATCGCAACAAGTTAATACACACACAGCTTTACAGGCGCTTTTAGGCATGATGTGCAAAACACGGTCATCCAGCTTGCTCGGGTTAGGCTCAGAACTGCGATTCAAGTTTGCACATATCGGCTAAAACGAATCGCAACAAGTTAATACACACACAGCTTTACAGGCACTTTTAGGCATGATGTGCAAAACGCGGTCATCCAGCTTGCTCGGGTTAGGCTCAGAAATGCGATTCAAGTTTGCACATAGCGGCTAAAACGAATCGCAACAAGTTAATACACACACAGCTTTACAGGCACTTTTAGGCATGATGTGCAAAACGCGGTCATCCAGCTTGCTCGGGTTAGGCTCAGAACAGCGATTCAAGTTTGCATGTAGCGGCTCAAACGAATCGCAACAATTTAGTACACACACAGCTTTACAGGCACTTTTAGGCATGATGTGCAAAACGCGGTCATCCAGCTTGCTCGGGTTAGGCTCAGATTTGCGATTCAAGTTTGCACATAGCGGCTGAAACGAATCGCAACAAGTTAATACACCACAGCTTTACAGGCACTTTTAGGCATGATGTGCAAAACGCGGTCATCCAGTTTGCTCGGGTTAGGCTCAGAACTGCGATTCAAGTTTGCACGTAACGGCTCAAACCAATCGCAACAAGTTAATACACACAACGCCTTACAGGCACTTTTAGGCATGATGTGCAAAACGGGGTCTTCCAGCTTGCGCGGGTTAGGCTCAGAAATGCGATTCAAGTTTGCACGTAGCGGCTCAAACAAATCGCAACAAGTTGATACACACAACGCCTTACAGGCACTTTTAGGCATGATGTGCAAAACGGGGTCTTCCAGTTTCCGCGGGTTAGGCTCAGAAATGCGATTCAAGTTTGCACGTAGCGGCTAAAACGAATCGCAACAAGTTAATACACACACAGCTTTACAGGCACTTTTAGGCATGATGTGCAAAACGCGGTCATCCAGCTTGCTCGGGTTAGGCTCAGAACTGCGATTCAAGTTTGCACGTAGCGGCTCAAACGAATCGCAACAAGTTAATACACACAACGCCTTACAGGCACTTTTAGGCATGATGTGCAAAACGGGGTCTTCAGCTTGCGCGGGTTAGGCTCAGAAATGCGATTCAAGTTCAAGCGATTCAGAAATGCGATTCACAACGCCTTACAGGCACTTTAATGCGATGCATTAAAGTGCCTGTAAGGCGTTGTGTGTATTAACTTGTTGCGATTCGTTTGAGCCGCTACGTGCAAACTTGAATCGCATTTATGAGCCTAACCCGCACAAGCTGGAAGACCCCGTTTTGCACATAATGCCTAAAAGTGCGTGTAAGGCTTTGTTTGTATTATCATGTTGCGATTCGTTTTAGCCGCTACGTGCAAACTTGAATCGCAGGTCTGAGCCTAATCCGAGCAAGCTGGATGACAGCGTTTTGCACATCATGCCTAAAAGTGCCTGTAAGGCGTTGTGTGTATTAACTTGTTGCAATTCTTTTGAGCCGTTACGTGCAAACTTGAATCGCACTTCTGAGCCTAACCCGCACAAGAAGACCCAGTTTTGCACATCATGCCTTAAAGTGCCTGTAAGGCGTTTTGTGTATTAACTTGTTGCGATTCGTTTGAGCCGCTACGTGCAAACATGAGTCGCATTTCTGAGCCTAACCCGTGCAAGCTGGATGACAGCGTTTTGCACATCATGCCTAAAAGTGCCTGTAATGCTTTTTGTGTATTACCTTGGTGCGATTCGTTTTAACCACTATGTGCAACCTTGCATCGCAGTTCTGAGCCTAACCCGCGCAAGCTGGATGACAGCGTTTTGCACATCATGCCTAAAAGTGCCTGTAAGGCGTTGTGTGTATTAACTTGTTGCGATTCGTTTGAGCCGCTACGTGCAAACTGAATCGCATTTCTGAGCCTAACCCGAGCAAGCTGGAAGACCCCGTTTTGCACATCATGCCTAAAAGTGCCTGTAAGGCTTTGTGTGTATTAACTTGGTGCGATTCGTTTTAGCCGCTATGTGCAAACTTGAATCGCAGTTCTGAGCCTAACCCGCGCAAGCTTGAATGACGCCTATTTGCACATCATGCTTAAAAGTGCCTGTAAGGCGTTGTGTGTATTAACTTGTTGCGATTCGTTTGAGCCGCTACGTGCAAACTTGAATCGCAGTTCTGAGCCTCTCCCGCGCAAGCTGGATGACCTCGTTTTGCACATCATGCCTAAAAGTGCCTGTAAGGCTTTGTGTGTATTACCTTGGTGGGATTCGTTTTAGCCGCTATGTGCAAACTTGCATCGCTGTTCTGAGCCTATCCCGCGCAAGCTGGATGACAGCGTTTTGCACATCATGCCTAAAAGTGCCTGTAAGGCGTTGTGTGTATTAACTTGTTGCAATTCTTTTGAGCCGTTACGTGCAAACTTGAATCGCACTTCTGAGCCTAACCCGCGCAAGCTGGAAGACCCAGTTTTGCACATCATGCCTTAAAGTGCCTGTAAGGCGTTTTGTGTATTAACTTGTTGCGATTCGTATTAGCCGCTACGTGCAAACTTGAATCGCATTTCTGAGCCTAACCCTCGCAAGCTGGAAGACCCCGTTTTGCACGTCAAGCCTAAAAGTGCCTGTAAGGCTTTGTGTGTATTAACTTGTTGCGATTCGTTTTAGCCGCTACGTGCAAACTTGAATCGCAGTTCTGAGCCTAACCCGAGCAAGCTGGATGACCGCGTTTTGCACATCATGCCTGTGCCTGTAAGGCGTTGTGTGTATTAACTTGTTGCGATTCGTTTGAGCCGCTACGTGCAAACATGAGTCGCATTTCTGAGCCTAACCCGTGCAAGCTGGATGACAGCGTTTTGCACATCATGCCTAAAAGTGCCTGTAAGGCGTTGTGTGTATTAACTTGTTGCGATTCGTTTGAGCCGCTACGTGCAAACATGAGTCGCATTTCTGAGCCTAACCCGTGCAAGCTGGATGACCGCGTTTTGCACATCATGCCTAAAAGTGCCTGTAAGGCGTTGTGTGTATTAACTTGTTGCGATTCGTTTGAGCCGCTACGTGCAAACATGAGTCGCATTTCTGAGCCTAACCCGTGCAAGCTGGATGACAGCGTTTTGCACATCATGCCTAAAAGTGCCTGTAAGGCGTTGTGTGTATTAACTTCTTGCGATTCCTTTGAGCCGCTACGTGCAAACTTGAATCGCACTTCTGAGCCTAACCCGCGCAAGCTGGAAGACCCAGTTTTGCACATCATGCCTTAAAGTGCCTGTAAGGCGTTTTGTGTATTAACTTGTTGCGATTCGTATTAGCCGCTACGTGCAAACTTGAATCGCAGCTCTGAGCCTAACCCGTGCAAGCTGGATGACAGCGTTTTGCACATCATGCCTAAAAGTGCCTGTAAGGCGTTGTGTGTATTAACTTGTTGCGATTCGTTTGAGCCGCTACGTGCAAACTTGAATCGCATTTCTGAGCCTAACCCTCGCAAGCTGGAAGACCCCGTTTTGAAAGTCAAGCCTAAAAGTGCCTGTAAGGCTTTGTGTGTATTAACTTGTTGCGATTCGTTTTAGCCGCTACGTGCAAACTTGAATCGCAGTTCTGAGCCTAACCCGAGCAAGCTGGATGACCGCGTTTTGCACAATATGCCTGTGCCTGTGCCTGCAAGGCGTTGTGTGTATTAACTTGTTGCGATTCGTTTGAGCCGCTACGTGCAAACTTGAATCGTTTTCTGAGCCTAACCCGCGCAAGCTGGAAGACCCCGTTTTGCACATCATGCCTTAAAGTGCCTGTAAGGCGTTGTGTGTATTAACTTGTTGCGATTCGTTTTAGCCGCTATGTGCAAACTTGAATCGCAGTTCTGAGCCTAACCCGCGCAAACTGGATGGCCGCGTTTTGCACATCATGCCTAAAAGTGCCTGTAAGGCGTTGTGTGTATTAACTTGTTGCGATTCGTTTGAGCCGCTACGTGCAAACATGAGTCGCAGTTCTGAGCCTAACCCGCGCAAGCTGGATGACCGCGTTTTGCACATCAAGCCTAAAAGTGCCTGTAAGGCTTTGTGTGTATAAACTTGTTGAGATTCGTTTTAGCCGCTACGTGCAAACTTGAATCGCATTTCTGAGCCTAACCCGCGCAAGCTGGATGACCGCGTTTTGCACATCATGCCTAAAAGTGCCTGTAAGGCGTTGTGTGTATTAACTTGTTGCGATTCGTTTGAGCCGCTACGTGCAAACATGAGTCGCATTTCTGAGCCTAACCCGTGCAAGCTGGATGACAGCGTTTTGCACATCATGCCTAAAAGTGCCTGTAAGGCGTTGTGTGTATTAACTTGTTGCGATTCGTTTGAGCCGCTACGTGCAAACATGAGTCGCATTTCTGAGCCTAACCCGTGCAAGCTGGATGACAGCGTTTTGCACATCATGCCTAAAAGTGCCTGTAATGCTTTTTGTGTATTACCTTGGTGCGATTCGTTTTAACCACTATGTGCAACCTTGCATCGCAGTTCTGAGCCTAACCCGCGCAAGCTGGATGACAACGTTTTGCACATCATGCCTAAAAGTGCCTGTAAGGCGTTGTGTGTATCGAATCGCAACAAGTTAATACTTGTTGCGATTCGTTTGAGCCGCTACGTGCAAACTGAATCGCATTTCTGAGCCTAACCCGAGCAAGCTGGAAGACCCCGTTTTTCACATCATGCCTAAAAGTGCCTGTAAGGCTTTGTGTGTATTAACTTGGTGCGATTCGTTTTAGCCGCTATGTGCAAACTTGAATCGCAGTTCTGAGCCTAACCCGCGCAAGCTTGAATGACGCCTATTTGCACATCATGCTTAAAAGTGCCTGTAAGGCGTTGTGTGTATTAACTTGTTGCGATTCTTTTGAGCCGCTACGTGCAAACTTGAATCGCAGTTCTGAGCCTCTCCCGCGCAAGCTGGATGACCGCGTTTTGCACATCATGCCTAAAAGTGCCTGTAAGGCTTTGTGTTTATTACCTTGGTGGGATTCGTTTTAGCCGCTATGTGCAAACTTGAATCGCAGTTCTGAGCCTAACCCGCGCAAACTGGATGGCCGCGTTTTGCACATCATGCCTAAAAGTGCCTGTAAGGCGTTGTGTGTATTAACTTGTTGCGATTCGTTTGAGCCGCTACGTGCAAACATGAGTCGCAGTTCTGAGCCTAACCCGCGCAAGCTGGATGACCGCGTTTTGCACATCAAGCCTAAAAGTGCCTGTAAGGCTTTGTGTGTATAAACTTGTTGAGATTCGTTTTAGCCGCTACGTGCAAACTTGAATCGCATTTCTGAGCCTAACCCGCGCAAGCTGGATGACCGCGTTTTGCACATCATGCCTAAAAGTGCCTGTAAGGCGTTGTGTGTATTAACTTGTTGCGATTCGTTTGAGCCGCTACGTGCAAACATGAGTCGCATTTCTGAGCCTAACCCGTGCAAGCTGGATGACAGCGTTTTGCACATCATGCCTAAAAGTGCCTGTAAGGCGTTGTGTGTATTAACTTGTTGCGATTCGTTTGAGCCGCTACGTGCAAACATGAGTCGCATTTCTGAGCCTAACCCGTGCAAGCTGGATGACAGCGTTTTGCACATCATGCCTAAAAGTGCCTGTAATGCTTTTTGTGTATTACCTTGGTGCGATTCGTTTTAACCACTATGTGCAACCTTGCATCGCAGTTCTGAGCCTAACCCGCGCAAGCTGGATGACAGCGTTTTGCACATCATGCCTAAAAGTGCCTGTAAGGCGTTGTGTGTATCGAATCGCAACAAGTTAATACTTGTTGCGATTCGTTTGAGCCGCTACGTGCAAACTGAATCGCATTTCTGAGCCTAACCCGAGCAAGCTGGAAGACCCCGTTTTTCACATCATGCCTAAAAGTGCCTGTAAGGCTTTGTGTGTATTAACTTGGTGCGATTCGTTTTAGCCGCTATGTGCAAACTTGAATCGCAGTTCTGAGCCTAACCCGCGCAAGCTTGAATGACGCCTATTTGCACATCATGCTTAAAAGTGCCTGTAAGGCGTTGTGTGTATTAACTTGTTGCGATTCTTTTGAGCCGCTACGTGCAAACTTGAATCGCAGTTCTGAGCCTCTCCCGCGCAAGCTGGATGACCGCGTTTTGCACATCATGCCTAAAAGTGCCTGTAAGGCTTTGTGTTTATTACCTTGGTGGGATTCGTTTTAGCCGCTATGTGCAAACTTGCATCGCTGTTCTGAGCCTAACCCGCGCAAGCTGGATGACAGCGTTTTGCACATCATGCCTAAAAGTGCCTGTAAGGCGTTGTGTTTATTAACTTGTTGCGATTCGTTTGAGCCGCTACGTGCAAATTTGAATCGCATTTCTGAGCCTAACCCGCGCAAGCTGGAAGACCCCGTTTTGCACACCATGCCTAAAGGTGCATGTAAGGCTTTGTTTGTATTAGCATGTTGCGATTCGTTTTAGCCGCTACGTGCAAACTTGAATCGCAGTTCTGAGCCTAATCCGAGCAAGCTGGATGACCGCGTTTTGCACATCATGCCTAAAAGTGCCTGTAAGGCGTTGTGTGTATTAACTTGTTGCGATTCGTTTGAGCCGCTACGTGCGAACTTGAATCGCATTTCTGAGCCTAACCCGCGCAAGCTGGATGACCGCGTTTTGCACATCATGCCTAAAAGTGCCTGTAACGCTTTTTGTGTATTACCTTGGTGCGATTCGTTTTAGCCACTATGTGCAACCTTGCATCGCAGTTCTGAGCCTAACCCGCGCAAGCTGGATGACAGCGTTTTGCACATCATGTCTAAAAGTGCCTGTAAGGCGTTGTGTGTATTAACTTGTTGCGATTCGTTTGAGCCGCTACGTGCAAACTTGAATCGCATTTCTGAGCCTAACCCGAGCAAGCTGGAAGACCCCGTTTTGCACATCATGCCTAAAAGTGCCTGTAAGGCTTTGTGTGTATTATCTTGGTGCGATTCGTTTTAGCCGCTATGTGCAAACTTGAATCGCGGTTCTGAGCCTAACCCGCCCAAGCTTGAGTGACGCTTATTTGCACATCATGCTTAAAAGTGCCTGTAAGGCGTTGTGTGTATTAACTTGTTGCGATTCGTTTGAGCCGCTACGTGCGAACTTGAATCGCATTTCTGAGCCTAACCCGCGCAAGCTGGATGACCGCGTTTTGCACATCATGCCTAAAAGTGCCTGTAACGCTTTTTGTGTATTACCTTGGTGCGATTCGTTTTAGGCGCTATGTGCAAACTTGCATCGCAGTTCTGAGCCTAACCCGCGCAAGCTGGATGACAGCGTTTTGCACATCATGCCTAAAAGTGCCTGTAAGGCGTTGTGTTTATTAACTTGTTGCGATTCGTTTGAGCCGCTACGTGCAAACTTGAATCGCACTTCTGAGCCTAACCCGCGAAAGCTGGAAGACCCCGTTTTGCACATCATGCATTAAAGTGCCTGTAAGGCGTTGTGTGTATTAACTTGTTGCGATTCGTTTGAGCCGCTACGTGCAAACTTGAATCGCATTTATGAGCCTAACCCGCACAAGCTGGAAGACCCCGTTTTGCACATAATGCCTAAAAGTGCGTGTAAGGCTTTGTTTGTATTAGCATGTTGCGATTCGTTTTAGCCGCTACGTGCAAACTTGAATCGCAGTTCTGAGCCTAATCCGAGCAAGCTGGATGACCGCGTTTTGCACATCATGCCTAAAAGTGCCTGTAAGGCGTTGTGTGTATTAACTTGTTGCGATTCGTTTGAGCCGCTACGTGCAAACTTGAATCGCACTTCTGAGCCTAACCCGCGCAAGCTGGAAGACCCCGTTTTGCACATCATGCATTAAAGTGCCTGTAAGGCGTTGTGTGTATTAACTTGTTGCGATTCGTTTGAGCCGCTACGTGCAAACTTGAATCGCATTTATGAGCCTAACCCGCACAAGCTGGAAGACCCCGTTTTGCACATAATGCCTAAAAGTGCGTGTAAGGCTTTGTTTGTATTATCATGTTGCGATTCGTTTTAGCCGCTACGTGCAAACTTGAATCGCAGGTCTGAGCCTAATCCGAGCAAGCTGGATGACAGCGTTTTGCACATCATGCCTAAAAGTGCCTGTAAGGCGTTGTGTGTATTAACTTGTTGCATTTCTTTTGAGCCGTTACGTGCAAACTTGAATCGCACTTCTGAGCCTAACCCGCACAAGAAGACCCAGTTTTGCACATCATGCCTTAAAGTGCCTGTAAGGCGTTTTGTGTATTAACTTGTTGCGATTCGTTTGAGCCGCTACGTGCAAACATGAGTCGCATTTCTGAGCCTAACCCGTGCAAGCTGGATGACAGCGTTTTGCACATCATGCCTAAAAGTGCCTGTAATGCTTTTTGTGTATTACCTTGGTGCGATTCGTTTTAACCACTATGTGCAACCTTGCATCGCAGTTCTGAGCCTAACCCGCGCAAGCTGGATGACAGCGTTTTGCACATCATGCCTAAAAGTGCCTGTAAGGCGTTGTGTGTATTAACTTGTTGCGATTCGTTTGAGCCGCTACGTGCAAACTGAATCCCATTTCTGAGCCTAACCCGAGCAAGCTGGAAGACCCCGTTTTGCACATCATGCCTAAAAGTGCCTGTAAGGCTTTGTGTGTATTAACTTGGTGCGATTCGTTTTAGCCGCTATGTGCAAACTTGAATCGCAGTTCTGAGCCTAACCCGCGCAAGCTTGAATGACGCCTATTTGCACATCATGCTTAAAAGTGCCTGTAAGGCGTTGTGTGTATTAACTTGTTGCGATTCGTTTGAGCCGCTACGTGCAAACTTGAATCGCAGTTCTGAGCCTCTCCCGCGCAAGCTGGATGACCGCGTTTTGCACATCATGCCTAAAAGTGCCTGTAAGGCTTTGTGTGTATTACCTTGGTGGGATTCGTTTTAGCCGCTATGTGCAAACTTGCATCGCTGTTCTGACCCTAACCCGCGCAAGCTGGATGACAGCGTTTTGCACATCATGCCTAAAAGTGCCTGTAAGGCGTTGTGTGTATTAACTTGTTGCAATTCTTTTGAGCCGTTACGTGCAAACTTGAATCGCACTTCTGAGCCTAACCCGCGCAAGCTGGAAGACCCAGTTTTGCACATCATGCCTTAAAGTGCCTGTAAGGCGTTTTGTGTATTAACATGTTGCGATTCGTTTTAGCCGCTACGTGCAAACTTGAATCGCAGGTCTGAGCCTAATCCGAGCAAGCTGGATGACAGCGTTTTGCACGTCAAGCCTAAAAGTGCCTGTAAGGCTTTGTGTGTATTAACTTGTTGCGATTCGTTTTAGCCGCTACGTGCGAACTTGAATCGCAGTTCTGAGCCTAACCCGAGCAAGCTGGATGACCGCGTTTTGCACATCATGCCTGTGCCTGTAAGGCGTTGTGTGTATTAACTTGTTGCGATTCGTTTGAGCCGCTACGTGCAAACATGAGTCGCATTTCTGAGCCTAACCCGTGCAAGCTGGATGACAGCGTTTTGCACATCATGCCTAAAAGTGCCTGTAACGCTTTTTGTGTATTACCTTGGTGCGATTCGTTTTAGCCACTATGTGAAACCTTGCATCGCAGTTCTGAGCCTAACCCGCGCAAGCTGGATGACAGCGTTTTGCACATCATGCCTAAAAGTGCCTGTAAGGCGTTGTAATAACTTGTTGCGATTCGTTTGAGCCGCTACGTGCAAACTTGAATCGCATTTCTGAGCCTAACCCGAGCAAGCTGGAAGACCCCGTTTTGCACACCATGCCTAAAAGTGCCTGTAAGGCTTTGTGTGTATTAACTTGGTGCGATTCGTTTTAGCCGCTATGTGCAAACTTGAATCGCAGTTCTGAGCCTAACCCGCGCAAGCTTGAATGACGCCTATTTGCACATCATGCTTAAAAGTGCCTGTAAGGCGTTGTGTGTTTTAACTTGTTGCGATTCGTTAGAGCCGCTACGTGCAAACTTGAATCGCAGTTCTGAGCCTCTCCCGCGCAAGCTGGATGACCGCGTTTTGCACATCATGCCTAAAAGTGCCTGTGAGGCTTTTTGTGTATTACCTTGGTGGGATTCGTTTTAGCCGCTATGTGCAAACTTGCATCGCAGTTCTGAGCCTAACCCGCGCAAGCTGGATGACAGCGTTTTGCACATCATGCCTAAAAGTGCCTTAAGGCGTTGTGTGTATTAACTTGTTGCGATTCGTTTGAGCCGCCACGTGAAAACTTGAATCGCACTTCTGAGCCTAACCCGCGCAAGCTGGAAGACCCCGCTTTGCACATCATGCATTAAAGTGCCTGTAAGGGGGTGTGTGTATTAACTTGTTGCGATTCGTTTGAGCCGCTACGTGCAAACTTGAATCGCATTTCTGAGCCTAACCCGCACAAGCTGGAAGACCCCGTTTTGCACATAATGCCTAAAAGTGCGTGTAAGGATTTGTTTGTATTATCATGTTGCGATTCGTTTTAGCCGCTACGTGCAAACTTGAATCGCAGTTCTGAGCCTAATCCGAGCAAGCTGGATGACTGCGTTTTGCACATCATGCATTAAAGTGCCTGTAAGGCGGTGTGTGTATTAACTTGTTGCGATTCGTTTGAGCCGCTACGTGCAAACTTGAATCGCATTTCTGAGCCTAACCCGCACAAGCTGGAAGACCCCGTTTTGCACATAATGCCTAAAAGTGCGTGTAAGGATTTGTTTGTATTATCATGTTGCGATTCGTTTTAGCCGCTACGTGCAAACTTGAATCGCAGTTCTGAGCCTAATCCGAGCAAGCTGGATGACTGCGTTTTGCACATCATGCCTAAAAGTGCCTGTAAGGCGTTGTGTGTATTAACTTGTTGCGATTCTTTTGAGCCGCTACGTGCAAACTTGAATCGCACTTCTGAGCCTAACCCGCGCAAGCTGGAAGACCCCGTTTTGCACATCATGCCTAAAAGTGCCTGTAAGGCTTTGTGTGTATTAACTTGGTGCGATTCGTTTTAGCCGCTATGTGCAAACTTGAATCGCAGTTCTGAGCCTAACCCGCGCAAGCTTGAATGACGCCTATTTGCACATCATGCTTAAAAGTGCCTGTAAGGCGTTGTGTGTATTAACTTGTTGCGATTCGTTAGAGCCGCTACGTGCAAACTTGAATCGCAGTTCTGAGCCTCTCCCGCGCAAGCTGGATGACCGCGTTTTGCACATCATGCCTAAAAGTGCCTGTAAGGCGTTGTGTGTATTAACTTGTTGCGATTCGTTTGAGCCGCTACGTGCAAACATGAGTCGCATTTCTGAGCCTAACCCGTGCAAGCTGGATGACAGCGTTTTGCACATCATGCCTTAAAGTGCCTGTAAGGCGTTTTGTGTATTAACTTGTTGCGATTCGTATTAGCCGCTACGTGCAAACTTGAATCGCAGCTCTGAGCCTAACCCGTGCAAGCTGGATGACAGCGTTTTGCACATCATGCCTAAAAGTGCCTGTAAGGCGTTGTGTGTATTAACTTGTTGCGATTCGTTTGAGCCGCTACGTGCAAACTTGAATCGCATTTCTGAGCCTAACCCTCGCAAGCTGGAAGACCCCGTTTTGCACGTCAAGCCTAAAAGTGCCTGTAAGGCTTTGTGTGTATTAACTTGTTGCGATTCGTTTTAGCCGCTACGTGCAAACTTGAATCGCAGTTCTGAGCCTAACCCGAGCAAGCTGGATGACCGCGTTTTGCACATCATGCCTGTGCCTGTGCCTGTAAGGCGTTGTGTGTATTAACTGTTGCGATTCGTTTGAGCCGCTATGTGCAAACTTGAATCGCATTTCTGAGCCTAACCCTCGCAAGCTGGAAGACCCCGTTTTGCACGTCAAGCCTAAAAGTGCCTGTAAGGCGTTGTGTGTATTAACTTGTTGCGATTCCTTTTAGCCGCTATGTGCAAACTTGAGTCGCAGTTCTGAGCCTAACCCGCGCAAACTGGATGGCCGCGTTTTGCACATCATGCCTAAAAGTGCCTGTAAGGCGTTGTGTGTATTGTTGCGATTCTTTTGAGCCGCTACGTGCAAACTTGAATCGCACTTCTGAGCCTAACCCGCGCAAGCTGGAAGACCCAGTTTTGCCCATCATGCCTTAAAGTGCCTGTAAGGCGTTTTGTGTATTAACTTGTTGCGATTCGTATTAGCCGCTATGTGCATACTTGAATCGCAGTTCTGAGCCTAACCCGCGCAAACTGGATGACCGCGTTTTGCACATCAAGCCTAAAAGTGCCTGTAAGGCTTTGTGTGTATAAACTTGTTGAGATTCGTTTTAGCCGCTACGTGCAAACTTGAATCGCATTTCTGAGCCTAACCCTCGCAAGCTGGAAGACCCCGTTTTGCACGTCAAGCCTAAAAGTGCCTGTAAGGCGTTGTGTGTATTAACTTGTTGCGATTCCTTTTAGCCGCTATGTGCAAACTTGAGTCGCAGTTCTGAGCCTAACCCGCGCAAACTGGATGGCCGCGTTTTGCACATCATGCCTAAAAGTGCCTGTAAGGCGTTGTGTGTATTGTTGCGATTCTTTTGAGCCGCTACGTGCAAACTTGAATCGCACTTCTGAGCCTAACCCGCGCAAGCTGGAAGACGCAGTTTTGCCCATCATGCCTTAAAGTGCCTGTAAGGCGTTTTGTGTATTAACTTGTTGCGATTCGTATTAGCCGCTATGTGCATACTTGAATCGCAGTTCTGAGCCTAACCCGCGCAAACTGGATGACCGCGTTTTGCACATCAAGCCTAAAAGTGCCTGTAAGGCTTTGTGTGTATAAACTTGTTGAGATTCGTTTTAGCCGCTACGTGCAAACTTGAATCGCATTTCTGAGCCTAACCCGCGCAAGCTGGAAGACCCCGTTTTGCACATCATGCCTAAAAGTGCCTGTAAGGCTGTGCGTATTAACTTGGTGCGATTCGTTTTAGCCGCTATGTGCAAACTTGAATCGCAGTTCTGAGCCTAACCCGCGCAAGCTTGAGTGACGCCTATTTGCACATCATGCTTAAAAGTGCCTGTAAGGCGTTGTGTGTATTAGCTTGTTGCGATTCGTTTGAGCCGCTACGTGCAAACTTGAATCGCAGTTCTGAGCCTCACCCGCGCAAGCTGGATGACCGCGTTTTGCACATCAAGCCTAAAAGTGCCTGTAAGGCTTTGTGTGTATAAACTTGTTGAGATTCGTTTTAGCCGCTACGTGCAAACTTGAATCGCATTTCTGAGCCTAACCCGCGCAAGCTGGATGACCGCATTTTGCACATCATGCCTAAAAGTGCCTGTAACGCTTTTTGTGTATTACCTTGGTGCGATTCGTTTTAGCCACTATGTGCAACCTTGCATCGCAGTTCTGAGCCTAACCCGCGCAAGCTGGATGACAGCGTTTTGCACATCATGCCTAAAAGTGCCTGTAAGGCATTGTGTGTATTAACTTGTTGCGATTCGTTTGAGCCGCTACGTGCAAACTTGAATCGCATTTCTGAGCCTAACCCGAGCAAGCTGGAAGACCCCGTTTTGCACATCATGCCTAAAAGTGCCTGTAAGGCTTTGTGTGTATTAACTTGGTGCGATTCGTTTTAGCCGCTATGTGCAAACTTGAATCGCAGTTCTGAGCCTAACCCGCGCAAGCTTGAGTGACGCCTATTTGCACATAATGCTTAAAAGTGCCTGTAAGGCGTTGTGTGTATTAACTTGTTGCGATTCGTTTGAGCCGCTACGTGCAAACTTGAATCGCAGTTCTGAGCCTCTCCCGCGCAAGCTGGATGACCGCGTTTTGCACATCATGCCTAAAAGTGCCTGTAAGGCTTTGTGTGTATTACCTGTGGGATTCGTTTTAGCCGCTATGTGCAAACTTGCATCGCAGTTCTGAGCCTAACCCGCGCAAGCTGGATGACAGCGTTTTGCACATCATGCCTAAAAGTGCCTGTAAGGCGTTGTGTGTATTAACTTGTTGCGATTCTTTTGAGCCGCTACGTGCAAACTTGAATCGCACTTCTGAGCCTAACCCGCGCAAGCTGGAAGACCCAGTTTTGCCCATCATGCCTTAAAGTGCCTGTAAGGCGTTTTGTGTATTAACTTGTTGCGATTCGTATTAGCCGCTATGTGCATACTTGAATCGCAGTTCTGAGCCTAACCCGCGCAAACTGGATGACAGCGCTTTGCACATCAAGCCTAAAAGTGCCTGTAAGGCTTTGTGTGCATAAACTTGTTGAGATTCGTTTTAGCCGCTACGTGCAAACTTGAATCGCATTTCTGAGCCTAACCCGCGCAAGCTGGATGACCGCGTTTTGCACATCATGCCTAAAAGTGCCTGTAAGGCGTTGTGTGTATTAACTTGTTGCGATTCGTTTGAGCCGCTACGTGCAAACATGAGTCGCATTTCTGAGCCTAACCCGTGCAAGCTGGATGACAGCGTTTTGCACATCATGCCTAAAAGTGCCTGTAAGGCGTTGTGTGTATTAACTTGTTGCGATTCGTTTGAGCCGCTACGTGCAAACTTGAATCGCATTTCTGAGCCTAACCCGCACAAGCTGGAAGACCCCGTTTTGCACATAATGCCTAAAAGTGCGTGTAAGGATTTGTTTGTATTATCATGTTGCGATTCGTTTTAGCCGCTACGTGCAAACTTGAATCGCAGTTCTGAGCCTAATCCGAGCAAGCTGGATGACTGCGTTTTGCACATCATGCCTAAAAGTGCCTGTAAGGCGTTGTGTGTATTAACTTGTTGCGATTCTTTTGAGCCGCTACGTGCAAACTTGAATCGCACTTCTGAGCCTAACCCGCGCAAGCTGGAAGACCCCGTTTTGCACATCATGCCTAAAAGTGCCTGTAAGGCTTTGTGTGTATTAACTTGGTGCGATTCGTTTTAGCCGCTATGTGCAAACTTGAATCGCAGTTCTGAGCCTAACCCGCGCAAGCTTGAATGACGCCTATTTGCACATCATGCTTAAAAGTGCCTGTAAGGCGTTGTGTATATTAACTTGTTGCGATTCGTTAGAGCCGCTACGTGCAAACTTGAATCGCAGTTCTGAGCCTCTCCCGCGCAAGCTGGATGACCGCGTTTTGCACATCATGCCTAAAAGTGCCTGTAAGGCGTTGTGTGTATTAACTTGTTGCGATTCGTTTGAGCCGCTACGTGCAAACATGAGTCGCATTTCTGAGCCTAACCCGTGCAAGCTGGATGACAGCGTTTTGCACATCATGCCTTAAAGTGCCTGTAAGGCGTTTTGTGTATTAACTTGTTGCGATTCGTATTAGCCGCTACGTGCAAACTTGAATCGCAGCTCTGAGCCTAACCCGTGCAAGCTGGATGACAGCGTTTTGCACATCATGCCTAAAAGTGCCTGTAAGGCGTTGTGTGTATTAACTTGTTGCGATTCGTTTGAGCCGCTACGTGCAAACTTGAATCGCATTTCTGAGCCTAACCCTCGCAAGCTGGAAGACCCCGTTTTGCACGTCAAGCCTAAAAGTGCCTGTAAGGCTTTGTGTGTATTAACTTGTTGCGATTCGTTTTAGCCGCTACGTGCAAACTTGAATCGCAGTTCTGAGCCTAACCCGAGCAAGCTGGATGACCGCGTTTTGCACATCATGCCTGTGCCTGTGCCTGTAAGGCGTTGTGTGTATTAACTGTTGCGATTCGTTTGAGCCGCTACGTGCAAACTTGAATCGCATTTCTGAGCCTAACCCTCGCAAGCTGGAAGACCCCGTTTTGCACGTCAAGCCTAAAAGTGCCTGTAAGGCGTTGTGTGTATTAACTTGTTGCGATTCCTTTTAGCCGCTATGTGCAAACTTGAGTCGCAGTTCTGAGCCTAACCCGCGCAAACTGGATGGCCGCGTTTTGCACATCATGCCTAAAAGTGCCTGTAAGGCGTTGTGTGTATTGTTGCGATTCTTTTGAGCCGCTACGTGCAAACTTGAATCGCACTTCTGAGCCTAACCCGCGCAAGCTGGAAGACCCAGTTTTGCCCATCATGCCTTAAAGTGCCTGTAAGGCGTTTTGTGTATTAACTTGTTGCGATTCGTATTAGCCGCTATGTGCATACTTGAATCGCAGTTCTGAGCCTAACCCGCGCAAACTGGATGACCGCGTTTTGCACATCAAGCCTAAAAGTGCCTGTAAGGCTTTGTGTGTATAAACTTGTTGAGATTCGTTTTAGCCGCTACGTGCAAACTTGAATCGCATTTCTGAGCCTAACCCTCGCAAGCTGGAAGACCCCGTTTTGCACGTCAAGCCTAAAAGTGCCTGTAAGGCGTTGTGTGTATTAACTTGTTGCGATTCCTTTTAGCCGCTATGTGCAAACTTGAGTCGCAGTTCTGAGCCTAACCCGCGCAAACTGGATGGCCGCGTTTTGCACATCATGCCTAAAAGTGCCTGTAAGGCGTTTTGTGTATTGTTGCGATTCTTTTGAGCCGCTACGTGCAAACTTGAATCGCACTTCTGAGCCTAACCCGCGCAAGCTGGAAGACCCAGTTTTGCCCATCATGCCTTAAAGTGCCTGTAAGGCGTTTTGTGTATTAACTTGTTGCGATTCGTATTAGCCGCTATGTGCATACTTGAATCGCAGTTCTGAGCCTAACCCGCGCAAACTGGATGACCGCGTTTTGCACATCAAGCCTAAAAGTGCCTGTAAGGCTTTGTGTGTATAAACTTGTTGAGATTCGTTTTAGCCGCTACGTGCAAACTTGAATCGCATTTCTGAGCCTAACCCGCGCAAGCTGGAAGACCCCGTTTTGCACATCATGCCTAAAAGTGCCTGTAAGGCTGTGCGTATTAACTTGGTGCGATTCGTTTTAGCCGCTATGTGCAAACTTGAATCGCAGTTCTGAGCCTAACCCGCGCAAGCTTGAGTGACGCCTATTTGCACATCATGCTTAAAAGTGCCTGTAAGGCGTTGTGTGTATTAGCTTGTTGCGATTCGTTTGAGCCGCTACGTGCAAACTTGAATCGCAGTTCTGAGCCTCACCCGCGCAAGCTGGATGACCGCGTTTTGCACATCAAGCCTAAAAGTGCCTGTAAGGCTTTGTGTGTATTAACTTGGTGCGATTCGTTTTAGCCGCTATGTGCAAACTTGAATCGCAGTTCTGAGCCTAACCCGCGCAAGCTTGAGTGACGCCTATTTGCACATAATGCTTAAAAGTGCCTGTAAGGCGTTGTGTGTATTAACTTGTTGCGATTCGTTTGAGCCGCTACGTGCAAACTTGAATCGCAGTTCTGAGCCTCTCCCGCGCAAGCTGGATGACCGCGTTTTGCACATCATGCCTAAAAGTGCCTGTAAGGCTTTGTGTGTATTACCTGTGGGATTCGTTTTAGCCGCTATGTGCAAACTTGCATCGCAGTTCTGAGCCTAACCCGCGCAAGCTGGATGACAGCGTTTTGCACATCATGCCTAAAAGTGCCTGTAAGGCTTTGTGTGCATAAACTTGTTGAGATTCGTTTTAGCCGCTACGTGCAAACTTGAATCGCATTTCTGAGCCTAACCCGCGCAAGCTGGATGACTGCGTTTTGCACATCATGCCTAAAAGTGCCTGTAAGGCGTTGTGTGTATTAACTTGTTGCGATTCGTTTGAGCCGCTACGTGCAAACATGAGTCGCATTTCTGAGCCTAACCCGTGCAAGCTGGATGACAGCGTTTTGCACATCATGCCTAAAAGTGCCTGTAAGGCGTTGTGTGTATTAACTTGTTGCGATTCCTTTGAGCCGCTACGTGCAAACTTGAATCGCACTTCTGAGCCTAACCCGCGCAAGCTGGAAGACCCAGTTTTGCACATCATGCCTTAAAGTGCCTGTAAGGCGTTTTGTGTATTAACTTGTTGCGATTCGTATTAGCCGCTACGTGCAAACTTGAATCGCAGCTCTGAGCCTAACCCGTGCAAGCTGGATGACAGCGTTTTGCACATCATGCCTAAAAGTGCCTGTAAGGCGTTGTGTGTATTAATTTGTTGCGATTCGTTTGAGCCGCTACGTGCAAACTTGAATCGCATTTCTGAGCCTAACCCTCGCAAGCTGGAAGACCCCGTTTTGCACGTCAAGCCTAAAAGTGCCTGTAAGGCTTTGTGTGTATTAACTTGTTGCGATTCGTTTTAGCCGCTACGTGCAAACTTGAATCGCAGTTCTCAGCCTAACCCGAGCAAGCTGGATGACCGCGTTTTGCACATCATGCCTGTGCCTGTGCCTGTAAGGCGTTGTGTGTATTAACTGTTGCGATTCGTTTGAGCCGCTACGTGCAAACTTGAATCGTTTTCTGAGCCTAACCCGCGCAAGCTGGAAGACCCCGTTTTGCACATCATGCCTTAAAGTGCCTGTAAGGCGTTGTGTGTATTAACTTGTTGCGATTCGTTTTAGCCGCTATGTGCAAACTTGAATCGCAGTTCTGAGCCTAACCCGCGCAAACTGGATGGCAGCGTTTTGCACATCATGCCTAAAAGTGCCTGTAAGGCGTTGTGTGTATTGTTGCGATTCTTTTGAGCCGCTACGTGCAAACTTGAATCGCAATTCTGAGCCTAACCCGCGCAAGCTGGAAGACCCAGTTTTGCCCATCATGCCTTAAAGTGCCTGTAAGGCGTTTTGTGTATTAACTTGTTGCGATTCGTATTAGCCGCTATGTGCATACTTGAATCGCAGTTCTGAGCCTAACCCGCGCAAATTGGATGACCGCGTTTTGCACATCAAGCCTAAAAGTGCCTGTAAGGCTTTGTGTGTATAAACTTGTTGAGATTCGTTTTAGCCGCTACGTGCAAACTTGAATCGCATTTCTGAGCCTAACCCGCGCAAGATGGATGACCACGTTTTGCACATCATGCCTAAAAGTGCCTGCAAGGCGTTGTGTGTATTAACTTGTTGCGATTCGTTTGAGCCGCTACGTGCAAACTTGAATCGCATTTCTGAGCCTAACCCGCGCAAGCTGGAAGACCCCGTTTTGAACTTCATGCCTAAAAGTGCCTGTAAGGCTTTGTCGTATTAACTTGGTGCGATTCGTTTTAGCCGCTATGTGCAAACTTGAATCGCAGTTCTGAGCCTAACCCGCGCAAGCTTGAGTGACGCCTATTTGCACATCGTGCTTAAAAGTGCCTGTAAGGCGTTGTGTGTATTAACTTGTTGCGATTCGTTTGAGCCGCTACGTGCAAACTTGAATCGCAGTTCTGAGCCTCACCCGCGCAAGCTGGATGACCGCGTTTTGCACATCAAGCCTAAAAGTGCCTGTAAGGCTTTGTGTGTATAAACTTGTTGAGATTCGTTTTAGCCGCTACGTGCAAACTTGAATCGCATTTCTGAGCCTAACCCGCGCAAGCTGGATGACCGCGTTTTGCACATCATGCCTAAAAGTGCCTGTAACGCTTTTTGTGTATTACCTTGGTGCGATTCGTTTTAGCCACTATGTGCAACCTTGCATCGCAGTTCTGAGCCTAACCCGCGCAAGCTGGATGACAGCTTTTTGCACATCATGCCTAAAAGTGCCTGTAAGGCGTTGTGTGTATTAACTTGTTGCGATTCGTTTGAGCCGCTACGTGCAAACTTGAATCGCATTTCTGAGCCTAACCCGAGCAAGCTGGAAGACCCCGTTTTGCATATCATGCCTAAAAGTGCCTGTAAGGCTTTGTGTGTATTAACTTGGTGCGATTCGTTTTAGCCGCTATGTGCAAACTTGAATCGCAGTTCTGAGCCTAACCCGCGCAAGCTTGAGTGACGCCTATTTGCACATCATGCTTAAAAGTGCCTGTAAGGCGTTGTGTGTATTAACTTGTTGCGATTCGTTTGAGCCGCTACGTGCAAACTTGAATCGCAGTTCTGAGCCTCTCCCGCGCAAGCTGGATGACCGCGTTTTGCACATCATGCCTAAAAGTGCCTGTAAGGCTTTGTGTGTATTACCTGTGGGATTCGTTTTAGCCGCTATGTGCAAACTTGCATCGCAGTTCTGAGCCTAACCCGCGCAAGCTGGATGACAGCGTTTTGCACATCATGCCTAAAAGTGCCTGTAAGGCGTTGTGTGTATTAACTTGTTGCGATTCTTTTGAGCCGCTACGTGCAAACTTGAATCGCACTTCTGAGCCTAACCCGCGCAAGCTGGAAGACCCAGTTTTGCCCATCATGCCTTAAAGTGCCTGTAAGGCGTTTTGTGTATTAACTTGTTGCGATTCGTATTAGCCGCTATGTGCATACTTGAATCGCAGTTCTGAGCCTAACCCGCGCAAACTGGATGACAGCGTTTTGCACATCAAGCCTAAAAGTGCCTGTAAGGCTTTGTGTGCATAAACTTGTTGAGATTCGTTTTAGCCGCTACGTGCAAACTTGAATCGCATTTCTGAGCCTAACCCGCGCAAGCTGGATGACCGCGTTTTGCACATCATGCCTAAAAGTGCCTGTAAGGCGTTGTGTGTATAAACTTGTTGCGATTCGTTTGAGCCGCTACGTGCAAACATGAGTCGCATTTCTGAGCCTAACCCGTGCAAGCTGGATGACAGCGTTTTGCACATCATGCCTAAAAGTGCCTGTAAGGCGTTGTGTGTATTAACTTGTTGCGATTCCTTTGAGCCGCTACGTGCAAACTTGAATCGTTTTCTGAGCCTAACCCGCGCAAGCTGGAAGACCCCGTTTTGCACATCATGCCTTAAAGTGCCTGTAAGGCGTTGCGTGTATTAAGTTGTTGCGATTCGTTTTAGCCGCTATGTGCAAACTTGAATCGCAGTTCTGAGCCTAACCCGCGCAAACTGGATGGCCGCGTTTTGCACATCATGCCTAAAAGTGCCTGTAAGGCGTTGTGTGTATTGTTGCGATTCTTTTGAGCCGCTACGTGCAAACTTGAATCGCACTTCTGAGCCTAACCCGCGCAAGCTGGAAGACCCAGTTTTGCCCATCATGCCTTAAAGTGCCTGTAAGGCGTTTTGTGTATTAACTTGTTGCGATTCGTATTAGCCGCTATGTGCATACTTGAATCGCAGTTCTGAGCCTAACCCGTGCAAACTGGATGACCGCGTTTTGCACATCAAGCCTAAAAGTGCCTGTAAGGCTTTGTGTGTATAAACTTGTTGAGATTCGTTTTAGCCGCTACGTGCAAACTTGAATCGCATTTCTGAGCCTAACCCGCGCAAGATGGATGACCGCGTTTTGCACATCATGCCTAAAAGTGCCTGCAAGGCGTTGTGTGTATTAACTTGTTGCGATTCGTTTGAGCCGCTACGTGCAAACTTGAATCGCATTTCTGAGCCTAACCCGCGCAAGCTGGAAGACCCCGTTTTGAACATCATGCCTAAAAGTGCCTGTAAGGCTTTGTGCGTATTAACTTGGTGCGATTCGTTTTAGCCGCTATGTGCAAATTTGAATCGCAGTTCTGAGCCTAACCCGCGCAAGCTTGAGTGACGCCTATTTGCACATCATGCTTAAAAGTGCCTGTAAGGCGTTGTGTGTATTAACTTGTTGCGATTCGTTTGAGCCGCTACGTGCAAACTTGAATCGCAGTTCTGAGCCTCACCCGCGCAAGCTGGATGACCGCGTTTTGCACATCATGCCTAAAAGTGCCTGTAACGCTTTTTGTGTATTACCTTGGTGCGATTCGTTTTAGCCACTATGTGCAACCTTGCATCGCAGTTCTGAACCTAACCCGCGCAAGCTGGATGACAGCTTTTTGCACATCATGCCTAAAAGTGCCTGTAAGGCGTTGTGTGTATTAACTTGTTGCGATTCGTTTGAGCCGCTACGTGCAAACTTGAATCGCATTTCTGAGCCTAACCCGAGCAAGCTGGAAGACCCCGTTTTGCATATCATGCCTAAAAGTGCCTGTAAGGCTTTGTGTGTATTAACTTGGTGCGATTCGTTTTAGCCGCTATGTGCAAACTTGAATCGCAGTTCTGAGCCTAACCCGCGCAAGCTTGAGTGACGCCTATTTGCACATCATGCTTAAAAGTGCCTGTAAGGCGTTGTGTGTATTAACTTGTTGCGATTCGTTTGAGCCGCTACGTGCAAACTTGAATCGCAGTTCTGAGCCTCTCCCGCGCAAGCTGGATGACCGCGTTTTGCACATCATGCCTAAAAGTGCCTGTAAGGCTTTGTGTGTATTACCTGTGGGATTCGTTTTAGCCGCTATGTGCAAACTTGCATCGCATTTCTGAGCCTAACCCGCGCAAGCTGGATGACAGCGTTTTGCACATCATGCCTAAAAGTGCCTGTAAGGCGTTGTGTGTATTAACTTGTTGCGATTCTTTTGAGCCGCTACGTGCAAACTTGAATCGCACTTCTGAGCCTAACCCGCGCAAGCTGGAAGACCCAGTTTTGCCCATCATGCCTTAAAGTGCCTGTAAGGCGTTTTGTGTATTAACTTGTTGCGATTCGTATTAGCCGCTATGTGCATGCTTGAATCGCAGTTCTGAGCCTAACCCGCGCAAACTGGATGACAGCGTTTTGCACATCAAGCCTAAAAGTGCATGTAAGGCTTTGTGTGCATAAACTTGTTGAGATTCGTTTTAGCCGCTACGTGCAAACTTGAATCGCACTTCTGAGCCTAACCCGCGCAAGCTGGAAGACCCAGTTTTGCACATCATGCCTTAAAGTGTCTGTAAGGCGTTTTGTGTATTAACTTGTTGCGATTCGTATTAGCCGCTACGTGCAAACTTGAATCGCAGCTCTGAGCCTAACCCACGCAAGCTGGATGACATCGTTTTGCACATCATGCCTAAAAGTGCCTGTAAGGCGTTGTGTGTATTAACTTGTTGCGATTCGTTTGAGCCGCTATGTGCAAACTTGAATCGCAGTTCTGAGCCTAACCCGCGCAAGCTTGAGTGACGCTTATTTGCACATCATGCTTAAAAGTGCCTGTAAGGCGTTGTGTGTATTAACTTGTTGCGATTCGTTTGAGCCGCTACGTTCAAACTTGAATCGCAGTTCTGAGCCTCTCCCGCGCAAGCTGGATGACCGCGTTTTGCATATCATGCCTAAAAGTGCCTGTAAGGCTTTGTGTGTATTACCTTGGTGGGATTCGTTTTAGCCGCTATGTGCAAACTTGCATCGCAGTTCTGAGCCTAACCCGCGCAAGCTGGATGACAGCGTTTCGCACATAATGCCTAAAAGTGCCTGTAAGGCGTTGTGTGTATTAACTTGTTGCGATTCGTTTGAGCCGCTACGTGCAAATTTGAATCGCATTTCTGAGCCTAACCCGCGCAAGCTGGAAGACCCCGTTTTGCACACTATGTCTAAAAGTGCATGTAAGGCTTTGTTTGTATTAGCATGTTGCGATTCGTTTTAGCCGCTACGTGCAAACTTGAATCGCATTTCTGAGCCTAATCCGAGCAAGCTGGATGACAGCGTTTTGCACATCATGCCTAAAAGTGCCTGTAAGGCGTTGTGTGTATTAACTTGTTGCGATTCTTTTGAGCCGCTACGTGCAAACTTGAATCGCACTTCTGAGCCTAACCCGCGCAAGCTGGAAGACCCAGTTTTGCCCATCATGCCCAAGTGCCTGTAAGGCGTTTTGTGTATTAACTTGTTGCGATTCGTATTAGCCGCTATGTGCATACTTGAATCGCAGTTCTGAGCCTAACCCGCGCAAACTGGATGACCGCGTTTTGCACATCAAGCCTAAAAGTGCCTGAAAGGCTTTGTGTGTATAAACTTGTTGAGATTCGTTTTAGCCGCTACGTGCAAACTTGAATCGCATCTCTGAGCCTAACCCGCGCAAGCTGGATGACCGCGTTTTGCACATCATGCCTAAAAGTGCCTGTAAGGCGTTGTGTGTATTAACTTGTTGCGATTCGTTTGAGCCGCTACGTGCAGACATGAGTCGCATTTCTGAGCCTAACCCGTGCAAGCTGGATGACAGCGTTTTGCACATCATGCCTAAAAGTGCCTGTAAGGCGTTGTGTGTATTAACTTGTTGCGATTCCTTTGAGCCGCTACGTGCAAACTTGAATCGCACTTCTGAGCCTAACCCGCGCAAGCTGGAAGACCCAGTTTTGCACATCATGCCTTAAAGTGCCTGTAAGGCGTTTTGTGTATTAACTTGTTGCGATTCGTATTAGCCGCTACGTGCAAACTTGAATCGCAGCTCTGAGCCTAACCCGTGCAAGCTGGCTGACAGCGTTTTGCACATCATGCCTAAAAGTGCCTGTAAGGCGTTGTGTGTATTAACTTGTTGCGATTCGTTTGAGCCGCTACGTGCAAACTTGAATCGCATTTCTGAGCCTAACCCTCGCAAGCTTTAAGACCCCGTTTTGAAAGTCAAGCCTAAAAGTGCCTGTAAGGCGTTGTGTGTATTAACTTGTTGCGATTCGTTTGAGCCGCTACGTGCAAACATGAGTCGCAGTTCTGAGCCTAACCCGCGCAAGCTGGATGACCGCGTTTTGCACATCAAGCCTAAAAGTGCCTGTAAGGCTTTGTGTGTATAAACTTGTTGAGATTCGTTTTAGCCGCTACGTGCAAACTTGAATCGCATTTCTGAGCCTAACCCGCGCAAGCTGGATGACCGCGTTTTGCACATCATGCCTAAAAGTGCCTGTAAGGCGTTGTGTGTATTAACTTGTTGCGATTCGTTTGAGCCGCTACGTGCAAACATGAGTCGCATTTCTGAGCCTAACCCGTGCAAGCTGGATGACAGCGTTTTGCACATCATGTCTAAAAGTGCCTGTAAGGCGTTGTGTGTATTAACTTGTTGCGATTCGTTTGAGCCGCTACGTGCAAACATGAGTCGCATTTCTGAGCCTAACCCGTGCAAGCTGGATGACAGCGTTTTGCACATCATGCCTAAAAGTGCCTGTAATGCTTTTTTTGTATTACCTTGTTGCGATTCGTTTTAGCCACTATGTGCAACCTTGCATCGCAGTTCTGAGCCTAACCCGCGCAAGCTGGATGACAGCGTTTTGCACATCATGCCTAAAAGTGCCTGTAAGGCGTTGTGTGTATTAACTTGTTGCGATTCGTTTGAGCCGCTACGTGCAAACTTGAATCGCATTTCTGAGCCTAACCCGAGCAAGCTGGAAGACCCCGTTTTGCACATCATGCCTAAAAGTGCCTGTAAGGCTTTGTGTGTATTAACTTGGTGCGATTCGTTTTAGCCGCTATGTGCAAACTTGAATCGCAGTTCTGAGCCTAACCCGCGCAAGCTTGAATGACGCCTATTTGCACATCATGCTTAAAAGTGCCTGTAAGGCGTTGTGTGTATTAACTTGTTGCGATTCGTTTGAGCCGCTACGTGCAAACTTGAATCGTTTTCTGAGCCTAACCCGCGCAAGCTGGAAGACCCCGTTTTGCACATCATGCCTTAAAGTGCCTGTAAGGCGTTGTGTGTATTAACTTGTTGCGATTCGTTTTAGCCGCTATGTGCAAACTTGAATCGTTTTCTGAGCCTAACCCGCGCAAGCTGGAAGACCCCGTTTTGCACATCATGCCTTAAAGTGCCTGTAAGGCGTTGTGTGTATTAACTTGTTGCGATTCGTTTGAGCCGCTACGTGCAAACTTGAATCGTTTTCTGAGCCTAACCCGCGCAAGCTGGAAGACCCCGTTTTGCACATCATGCCTTAAAGTGCCTGTAAGGCGTTGTGTGTATTAACTTGTTGCGATTCGTTTGAGCCGCTACGTGCAAACTTGAATCGTTTTCTGAGCCTAACCCGCGCAAGCTGGAAGACCCCGTTTTGCACATCATGCCTTAAAGTGCCTGTAAGGCGTTGTGTGTATTAACTTGTTGCGATTCGTTTTAGCCGCTATGTGCAAACTTGAACCGCAGTTCTGAGCCTAACCCGCGCAAACTGGATGGCCGCGTTTTGCACATCATGCCTAAAAGTGCCTGTAAGGCGTTGTGTGTATTAACTTGTTGCGATTCGTTTGAGCCGCTACGTGCAAACTTGAATCGCATTTCTGAGCCTAACCCGAGCAAGCTGGAAGACCCCGTTTTGCACATCATGCCTAAAAGTGCCTGTAACGCTTTGTGTGTATTAACTTGGTGCGATTCGTTTTAGCCGCTATGTGCAAACTTGAATCGCAGTTCTGAGCCTAACCCGCGCAAGCTTGAATGACGCCTATTTGCACATCATGCTTAAAAGTGCCTGTAAGGCGTTGTGTGTATTAACTTGTTGCGATTCGTTTTAGCCGCTATGTGCAAACTTGAACCGCAGTTCTGAGCCTAACCCGCGCAAACTGGATGACCGCATTTTGCACATCATGCCTAAAAGTGCCTGTAACGCTTTTTGTGTATTACCTTGGTGCGATTCGTTTTAGTCACTATGTGCAACCTTGCATCGCAGTTCTGAGCCTAACCCGCGCAAGCTGGATGACAGCGTTTTGCACATCATGCCTAAAAGTGCCTGTAAGGCGTTGTGTGTATTAACTTGTTGCGATTCGTTTGAGCCGCTACGTGCAAACTTGAATCGCATTTCTGAGCCTAACCCGAGCAAGCTGGAAGACCCCGTTTTGCACATCATGCCTAAAAGTGCCTGTAAGGCTTTGTGTGTATTAACTTGGTGCGATTCGTTTTAGCCGCTATGTGCAAACTTGAATCGCAGTTCTGAGCCTAACCCGCGCAAGCTTGAGTGACGCCTATTTGCACATAATGCTTAAAAGTGCCTGTAAGGCGTTGTGTGTATTAACTTGTTGCGATTCGTTTGAGCCGCTACGTGCAAACTTGAATCGCAGTTCTGAGCCTCTCCCGCGCAAGCTGGATGACCGCGTTTTGCACATCATGCCTAAAAGTGCCTGTAAGGCTTTGTGTGTATTACCTGTGGGATTCGTTTTAGCCGCTATGTGCAAACTTGCATCGCAGTTCTGAGCCTAACCCGCGCAAGCTGGATGACAGCGTTTTGCACATCATGCCTAAAAGTGCCTGTAAGGCGTTGTGTGTATTAACTTGTTGCGATTCTTTTGAGCCGCTACGTGCAAACTTGAATCGCACTTCTGAGCCTAACCCGCGCAAGCTGGAAGACCCAGTTTTGCCCATCATGCCTTAAAGTGCCTGTAAGGCGTTTTGTGTATTAACTTGTTGCGATTCGTATTAGCCGCTATGTGCATACTTGAATCGCAGTTCTGAGCCTAACCCGCGCAAACTGGATGACAGCGTTTTGCACATCAAGCCTAAAAGTGCCTGTAAGGCTTTGTGTGCATAAACTTGTTGAGATTCGTTTTAGCCGCTACGTGCAAACTTGAATCGCATTTCTGAGCCTAACCCGCGCAAGCTGGATGACCGCGTTTTGCACATCATGCCTAAAAGTGCCTGTAAGGCGTTGTGTGTATTAACTTGTTGCGATTCGTTTGAGCCGCTACGTGCAAACATGAGTCGCATTTCTGAGCCTAACCCGTGCAAGCTGGATGACAGCGTTTTGCACATCATGCCTAAAAGTGCCTGTAAGGCGTTGTGTGTATTAACTTGTTGCGATTCGTTTGAGCCGCTACGTGCAAACTTGAATCGCATTTCTGAGCCTAACCCGCACAAGCTGGAAGACCCCGTTTTGCACATAATGCCTAAAAGTGCGTGTAAGGATTTGTTTGTATTATCATGTTGCGATTCGTTTTAGCCGCTACGTGCAAACTTGAATCGCAGTTCTGAGCCTAATCCGAGCAAGCTGGATGACTGCGTTTTGCACATCATGCCTAAAAGTGCCTGTAAGGCGTTGTGTGTATTAACTTGTTGCGATTCTTTTGAGCCGCTACGTGCAAACTTGAATCGCACTTCTGAGCCTAACCCGCGCAAGCTGGAAGACCCCGTTTTGCACATCATGCCTAAAAGTGCCTGTAAGGCTTTGTGTGTATTAACTTGGTGCGATTCGTTTTAGCCGCTATGTGCAAACTTGAATCGCAGTTCTGAGCCTAACCCGCGCAAGCTTGAATGACGCCTATTTGCACATCATGCTTAAAAGTGCCTGTAAGGCGTTGTGTGTATTAACTTGTTGCGATTCGTTAGAGCCGCTACGTGCAAACTTGAATCGCAGTTCTGAGCCTCTCCCGCGCAAGCTGGATGACCGCGTTTTGCACATCATGCCTAAAAGTGCCTGTAAGGCGTTGTGTGTATTAACTTGTTGCGATTCGTTTGAGCCGCTACGTGCAAACATGAGTCGCATTTCTGAGCCTAACCCGTGCAAGCTGGATGACAGCGTTTTGCACATCATGCCTTAAAGTGCCTGTAAGGCGTTTTGTGTATTAACTTGTTGCGATTCGTATTAGCCGCTACGTGCAAACTTGAATCGCAGCTCTGAGCCTAACCCGTGCAAGCTGGATGACAGCGTTTTGCACATCATGCCTAAAAGTGCCTGTAAGGCGTTGTGTGTATTAACTTGTTGCGATTCGTTTGAGCCGCTACGTGCAAACTTGAATCGCATTTCTGAGCCTAACCCTCGCAAGCTGGAAGACCCCGTTTTGCACGTCAAGCCTAAAAGTGCCTGTAAGGCTTTGTGTGTATTAACTTGTTGCGATTCGTTTTAGCCGCTACGTGCAAACTTGAATCGCAGTTCTGAGCCTAACCCGAGCAAGCTGGATGACCGCGTTTTGCACATCATGCCTGTGCCTGTGCCTGTAAGGCGTTGTGTGTATTAACTGTTGCGATTCGTTTGAGCCGCTACGTGCAAACTTGAATCGCATTTCTGAGCCTAACCCTCGCAAGCTGGAAGACCCCGTTTTGCACGTCAAGCCTAAAAGTGCCTGTAAGGCGTTGTGTGTATTAACTTGTTGCGATTCCTTTTAGCCGCTATGTGCAAACTTGAGTCGCAGTTCTGAGCCTAACCCGCGCAAACTGGATGGCCGCGTTTTGCACATCATGCCTAAAAGTGCCTGTAAGGCGTTGTGTGTATTGTTGCGATTCTTTTGAGCCGCTACGTGCAAACTTGAATCGCACTTCTGAGCCTAACCCGCGCAAGCTGGAAGACCCAGTTTTGCCCATCATGCCTTAAAGTGCCTGTAAGGCGTTTTGTGTATTAACTTGTTGCGATTCGTATTAGCCGCTATGTGCATACTTGAATCGCAGTTCTGAGCCTAACCCGCGCAAACTGGATGACCGCGTTTTGCACATCAAGCCTAAAAGTGCCTGTAAGGCTTTGTGTGTATAAACTTGTTGAGATTCGTTTTAGCCGCTACGTGCAAACTTGAATCGCATTTCTGAGCCTAACCCTCGCAAGCTGGAAGACCCCGTTTTGCACGTCAAGCCTAAAAGTGCCTGTAAGGCGTTGTGTGTATTAACTTGTTGCGATTCCTTTTAGCCGCTATGTGCAAACTTGAGTCGCAGTTCTGAGCCTAACCCGCGCAAACTGGATGGCCGCGTTTTGCACATCATGCCTAAAAGTGCCTGTAAGGCGTTGTGTGTATTGTTGCGATTCTTTTGAGCCGCTACGTGCAAACTTGAATCGCACTTCTGAGCCTAACCCGCGCAAGCTGGAAGACCCAGTTTTGCCCATCATGCCTTAAAGTGCCTGTAAGGCGTTTTGTGTATTAACTTGTTGCGATTCGTATTAGCCGCTATGTGCATACTTGAATCGCAGTTCTGAGCCTAACCCGCGCAAACTGGATGACCGCGTTTTGCACATCAAGCCTAAAAGTGCCTGTAAGGCTTTGTGTGTATAAACTTGTTGAGATTCGTTTTAGCCGCTACGTGCAAACTTGAATCGCATTTCTGAGCCTAACCCGCGCAAGCTGGAAGACCCCGTTTTGCACATCATGCCTAAAAGTGCCTGTAAGGCTGTGCGTATTAACTTGGTGCGATTCGTTTTAGCCGCTATGTGCAAACTTGAATCGCAGTTCTGAGCCTAACCCGCGCAAGCTTGAGTGACGCCTATTTGCACATCATGCTTAAAAGTGCCTGTAAGGCGTTGTGTGTATTAGCTTGTTGCGATTCGTTTGAGCCGCTACGTGCAAACTTGAATCGCAGTTCTGAGCCTCACCCGCGCAAGCTGGATGACCGCGTTTTGCACATCAAGCCTAAAAGTGCCTGTAAGGCTTTGTGTGTATTAACTTGGTGCGATTCGTTTTAGCCGCTATGTGCAAACTTGAATCGCAGTTCTGAGCCTAACCCGCGCAAGCTTGAGTGACGCCTATTTGCACATAATGCTTAAAAGTGCCTGTAAGGCGTTGTGTGTATTAACTTGTTGCGATTCGTTTGAGCCGCTACGTGCAAACTTGAATCGCAGTTCTGAGCCTCTCCCGCGCAAGCTGGATGACCGCGTTTTGCACATCATGCCTAAAAGTGCCTGTAAGGCTTTGTGTGTATTACCTGTGGGATTCGTTTTAGCCGCTATGTGCAAACTTGCATCGCAGTTCTGAGCCTAACCCGCGCAAGCTGGATGACAGCGTTTTGCACATCATGCCTAAAAGTGCCTGTAAGGCGTTGTGTGTATTAACTTGTTGCGATTCTTTTGAGCCGCTACGTGCAAACTTGAATCGCACTTCTGAGCCTAACCCGCGCAAGCTGGAAGACCCAGTTTTGCCCATCATGCCTTAAAGTGCCTGTAAGGCGTTTTGTGTATTAACTTGTTGCGATTCGTATTAGCCGCTATGTGCATACTTGAATCGCAGTTCTGAGCCTAACCCGCTCAAACTGGATGACAGCGTTTTGCACATCAAGCCTAAAAGTGCCTGTAAGGCTTTGTGTGCATAAACTTGTTGAGATTCGTTTTAGCCGCTACGTGCAAACTTGAATCGCATTTCTGAGCCTAACCCGCGCAAGCTGGATGACCGCGTTTTGCACATCATGCCTAAAAGTGCCTGTAAGGCGTTGTGTGTATTAACTTGTTGCGATTCGTTTGAGCCGCTACGTGCAAACATGAGTCGCATTTCTGAGCCTAACCCGTGCAAGCTGGATGACAGCGTTTTGCACATCATGCCTAAAAGTGCCTGTAAGGCGTTGTGTGTATTAACTTGTTGCGATTCCTTTGAGCCGCTACGTGCAAACTTGAATCGCACTTCTGAGCCTAACCCGCGCAAGCTGGAAGACCCAGTTTTGCACATCATGCCTTAAAGTGCCTGTAAGGCGTTTTGTGTATTAACTTGTTGCGATTCGTATTAGCCGCTACGTGCAAACTTGAATCGCAGCTCTGAGCCTAACCCGTGCAAGCTGGATGACAGCGTTTTGCACATCATGCCTAAAAGTGCCTGTAAGGCGTTGTGTGTATTAACTTGTTGCGATTCGTTTGAGCCGCTACGTGCAAACTTGAATCGCATTTCTGAGCCTAACCCTCGCAAGCTGGAAGACCCCGTTTTGCACGTCAAGCCTAAAAGTGCCTGTAAGGCTTTGTGTGTATTAACTTGTTGCGATTCGTTTTAGCCGCTACGTGCAAACTTGAATCGCAGTTCTCAGCCTAACCCGAGCAAGCTGGATGACCGCGTTTTGCACATCATGCCTGTGCCTGTGCCTGTAAGGCGTTGTGTGTATTAACTGTTGCGATTCGTTTGAGCCGCTACGTGCAAACTTGAATCGTTTTCTGAGCCTAACCCGCGCAAGCTGGAAGACCCCGTTTTGCACATCATGCCTTAAAGTGCCTGTAAGGCTTTGTGTGTATTAACTTGTTGCGATTCGTTTTAGCCGCTATGTGCAAACTTGAATCGCAGTTCTGAGCCTAACCCGCGCAAACTGGATGGCAGCGTTTTGCACATCATGCCTAAAAGTGCCTGTAAGGCGTTGTGTGTATTGTTGCGATTCTTTTGAGCCGCTACGTGCAAACTTGAATCGCAATTCTGAGCCTAACCCGCGCAAGCTGGAAGACCCAGTTTTGCCCATCATGCCTTAAAGTGCCTGTAAGGCGTTTTGTGTATTAACTTGTTGCGATTCGTATTAGCCGCTATGTGCATACTTGAATCGCAGTTCTGAGCCTAACCCGCGCAAATTGGATGACCGCGTTTTGCACATCAAGCCTAAAAGTGCCTGTAAGGCTTTGTGTGTATAAACTTGTTGAGATTCGTTTTAGCCGCTACGTGCAAACTTGAATCGCATTTCTGAGCCTAACCCGCGCAAGATGGATGACCACGTTTTGCACATCATGCCTAAAAGTGCCTGCAAGGCGTTGTGTGTATTAACTTGTTGCGATTCGTTTGAGCCGCTACGTGCAAACTTGAATCGCATTTCTGAGCCTAACCCGCGCAAGCTGGAAGACCCCGTTTTGAACTTCATGCCTAAAAGTGCCTGTAAGGCTTTGTGCGTATTAACTTGGTGCGATTCGTTTTAGCCGCTATGTGCAAACTTGAATCGCAGTTCTGAGCCTAACCCGCGCAAGCTTGAGTGACGCCTATTTGCACATCGTGCTTAAAAGTGCCTGTAAGGCGTTGTGTGTATTAACTTGTTGCGATTCGTTTGAGCCGCTACGTGCAAACTTGAATCGCAGTTCTGAGCCTCACCCGCGCAAGCTGGATGACCGCGTTTTGCACATCAAGCCTAAAAGTGCCTGTAAGGCTTTGTGTGTATAAACTTGTTGAGATTCGTTTTAGCCGCTACGTGCAAACTTGAATCGCATTTCTGAGCCTAACCCGCGCAAGCTGGATGACCGCGTTTTGCACATCATGCCTAAAAGTGCCTGTAACGCTTTTTGTGTATTACCTTGGTGCGATTCGTTTTAGCCACTATGTGCAACCTTGCATCGCAGTTCTGAGCCTAACCCGCGCAAGCTGGATGACAGCTTTTTGCACATCATGCCTAAAAGTGCCTGTAAGGCGTTGTGTACATTAACTTGTTGCGATTCGTTTGAGCCGCTACGTGCAAACTTGAATCGCATTTCTGAGCCTAACCCGAGCAAGCTGGAAGACCCCGTTTTGCATATCATGCCTAAAAGTGCCTGTAAGGCTTTGTGTGTATTAACTTGGTGCGATTCGTTTTAGCCGCTATGTGGAAACTTGAATCGCAGTTCTGAGCCTAACCCGCGCAAGCTTGAGTGACGCCTATTTGCACATCATGCTTAAAAGTGCCTGTAAGGCGTTGTGTGTATTAACTTGTTGCGATTCGTTTGAGCCGCTACGTGCAAACTTGAATCGCAGTTCTGAGCCTCTCCCGCGCAAGCTGGATGACCGCGTTTTGCACATCATGCCTAAAAGTGCCTGTAAGGCTTTGTGTGTATTACCTGTGGGATTCGTTTTAGCCGCTATGTGCAAACTTGCATCGCAGTTCTGAGCCTAACCCGCGCAAGCTGGATGACAGCGTTTTGCACATCATGCCTAAAAGTGCCTGTAAGGCGTTGTGTGTATTAACTTGTTGCGATTCTTTTGAGCCGCTACGTGCAAACTTGAATCGCACTTCTGAGCCTAACCCGCGCAAGCTGGAAGACCCAGTTTTGCCCATCATGCCTTAAAGTGCCTGTAAGGCGTTTTGTGTATTAACTTGTTGCGATTCGTATTAGCCGCTATGTGCATACTTGAATCGCAGTTCTGAGCCTAACCCGCGCAAACTGGATGACAGCGTTTTGCACATCAAGCCTAAAAGTGCCTGTAAGGCTTTGTGTGCATAAACTTGTTGAGATTCGTTTTAGCCGCTACGTGCAAACTTGAATCGCATTTCTGAGCCTAACCCGCGCAAGCTGGATGACTGCGTTTTGCACATCATGCCTAAAAGTGCCTGTAAGGCGTTGTGTGTATAAACTTGTTGCGATTCGTTTGAGCCGCTACGTGCAAACATGAGTCGCATTTCTGAGCCTAACCCGTGCAAGCTGGATGACAGCGTTTTGCACATCATGCCTAAAAGTGCCTGTAAGGCGTTGTGTGTATTAACTTGTTGCGATTCCTTTGAGCCGCTACGTGCAAACTTGAATCGTTTTCTGAGCCTAACCCGCGCAAGCTGGAAGACCCCGTTTTGCACATCATGCCTTAAAGTGCCTGTAAGGCGTTGCGTGTATTAAGTTGTTGCGATTCGTTTTAGCCGCTATGTGCAAACTTGAATCGCAGTTCTGAGCCTAACCCGCGCAAACTGGATGGCCGCGTTTTGCACATCATGCCTAAAAGTGCCTGTAAGGCGTTGTGTGTATTGTTGCGATTCTTTTGAGCCGCTACGTGCAAACTTGAATCGCACTTCTGAGCCTAACCCGCGCAAGCTGGAAGACCCAGTTTTGCCCATCATGCCTTAAAGTGCCTGTAAGGCGTTTTGTGTATTAACTTGTTGCGATTCGTATTAGCCGCTATGTGCATACTTGAATCGCAGTTCTGAGCCTAACCCGTGCAAACTGGATGACCGCGTTTTGCACATCAAGCCTAAAAGTGCCTGTAAGGCTTTGTGTGTATAAACTTGTTGAGATTCGTTTTAGCCGCTACGTGCAAACTTGAATCGCATTTCTGAGCCTAACCCGCGCAAGATGGATGACCGCGTTTTGCACATCATGCCTAAAAGTGCCTGCAAGGCGTTGTGTGTATTAACTTGTTGCGATTCGTTTGAGCCGCTACGTGCAAACTTGAATCGCATTTCTGAGCCTAACCCGCGCAAGCTGGAAGACCCCGTTTTGAACATCATGCCTAAAAGTGCCTGTAAGGCTTTGTGCGTATTAACTTGGTGCGATTCGTTTTAGCCGCTATGTGCAAATTTGAATCGCAGTTCTGAGCCTAACCCGCGCAAGCTTGAGTGACGCCTATTTGCACATCATGCTTAAAAGTGCCTGTAAGGCGTTGTGTGTAATAACTTGTTGCGATTCGTTTGAGCCGCTACGTGCAAACTTGAATCGCAGTTCTGAGCCTCACCCGCGCAAGCTGGATGACCGCGTTTTGCACATCATGCCTAAAAGTGCCTGTAACGCTTTTTGTGTATTACCTTGGTGCGATTCGTTTTAGCCACTATGTGCAACCTTGCATCGCAGTTCTGAGCCTAACCCGCGCAAGCTGGATGACAGCTTTTTGCACATCATGCCTAAAAGTGCCTGTAAGGCGTTGTGTGTATTAACTTGTTGCGATTCGTTTGAGCCGCTACGTGCAAACTTGAATCGCATTTCTGAGCCTAACCCGAGCAAGCTGGAAGACCCCGTTTTGCATATCATGCCTAAAAGTGCCTGTAAGGCTTTGTGTGTATTAACTTGGTGCGATTCGTTTTAGCCGCTATGTGCAAACTTGAATCGCAGTTCTGAGCCTAACCCGCGCAAGCTTGAATGACGCCTATTTGCACATCATGCTTAAAAGTGCCTGTAAGGCGTTGTGTGTATTAACTTGTTGCGATTCGTTAGAGCCGCTACGTGCAAACTTGAATCGCAGTTCTGAGCCTCTCCCGCGCAAGCTGGATGACCGCGTTTTGCACATCATGCCTAAAAGTGCCTGTAAGGCGTTGTGTGTATTAACTTGTTGCGATTCGTTTGAGCCGCTACGTGCAAACATGAGTCGCATTTCTGAGCCTAACCCGTGCAAGCTGGATGACAGCGTTTTGCACATCATGCCTTAAAGTGCCTGTAAGGCGTTTTGTGTATTAACTTGTTGCGATTCGTATTAGCCGCTACGTGCAAACTTGAATCGCAGCTCTGAGCCTAACCCGTGCAAGCTGGATGACAGCGTTTTGCACATCATGCCTAAAAGTGCCTGTAAGGCGTTGTGTGTATTAACTTGTTGCGATTCGTTTGAGCCGCTACGTGCAAACTTGAATCGCATTTCTGAGCCTAACCCTCGCAAGCTGGAAGACCCCGTTTTGCACGTCAAGCCTAAAAGTGCCTGTAAGGCTTTGTGTGTATTAACTTGTTGCGATTCGTTTTAGCCGCTACGTGCAAACTTGAATCGCAGTTCTGAGCCTAACCCGAGCAAGCTGGATGACCGCGTTTTGCACATCATGCCTGTGCCTGTGCCTGTAAGGCGTTGTGTGTATTAACTGTTGCGATTCGTTTGAGCCGCTACGTGCAAACTTGAATCGCATTTCTGAGCCTAACCCTCGCAAGCTGGAAGACCCCGTTTTGCACGTCAAGCCTAAAAGTGCCTGTAAGGCGTTGTGTGTATTAACTTGTTGCGATTCCTTTTAGCCGCTATGTGCAAACTTGAGTCGCAGTTCTGAGCCTAACCCGCGCAAACTGGATGGCCGCGTTTTGCACATCATGCCTAAAAGTGCCTGTAAGGCGTTGTGTGTATTGTTGCGATTCTTTTGAGCCGCTACGTGCAAACTTGAATCGCACTTCTGAGCCTAACCCGCGCAAGCTGGAAGACCCAGTTTTGCCCATCATGCCTTAAAGTGCCTGTAAGGCGTTTTGTGTATTAACTTGTTGCGATTCGTATTAGCCGCTATGTGCATACTTGAATCGCAGTTCTGAGCCTAACCCGCGCAAACTGGATGACCGCGTTTTGCACATCAAGCCTAAAAGTGCCTGTAAGGCTTTGTGTGTATAAACTTGTTGAGATTCGTTTTAGCCGCTACGTGCAAACTTGAATCGCATTTCTGAGCCTAACCCTCGCAAGCTGGAAGACCCCGTTTTGCACGTCAAGCCTAAAAGTGCCTGTAAGGCGTTGTGTGTATTAACTTGTTGCGATTCCTTTTAGCCGCTATGTGCAAACTTGAGTCGCAGTTCTGAGCCTAACCCGCGCAAACTGGATGGCCGCGTTTTGCACATCATGCCTAAAAGTGCCTGTAAGGCGTTGTGTGTATTGTTGCGATTCTTTTGAGCCGCTACGTGCAAACTTGAATCGCACTTCTGAGCCTAACCCGCGCAAGCTGGAAGACCCAGTTTTGCCCATCATGCCTTAAAGTGCCTGTAAGGCGTTTTGTGTATTAACTTGTTGCGATTCGTATTAGCCGCTATGTGCATACTTGAATCGCAGTTCTGAGCCTAACCCGCGCAAACTGGATGACCGCGTTTTGCACATCAAGCCTAAAAGTGCCTGTAAGGCTTTGTGTGTATAAACTTGTTGAGATTCGTTTTAGCCGCTACGTGCAAACTTGAATCGCATTTCTGAGCCTAACCCGCGCAAGCTGGAAGACCCCGTTTTGCACATCATGCCTAAAAGTGCCTGTAAGGCTGTGCGTATTAACTTGGTGCGATTCGTTTTAGCCGCTATGTGCAAACTTGAATCGCAGTTCTGAGCCTAACCCGCGCAAGCTTGAGTGACGCCTATTTGCACATCATGCTTAAAAGTGCCTGTAAGGCGTTGTGTGTATTAGCTTGTTGCGATTCGTTTGAGCCGCTACGTGCAAACTTGAATCGCAGTTCTGAGCCTCACCCGCGCAAGCTGGATGACCGCGTTTTGCACATCAAGCCTAAAAGTGCCTGTAAGGCTTTGTGTGTATTAACTTGGTGCGATTCGTTTTAGCCGCTATGTGCAAACTTGAATCGCAGTTCTGAGCCTAACCCGCGCAAGCTTGAGTGACGCCTATTTGCACATAATGCTTAAAAGTGCCTGTAAGGCGTTGTGTGTATTAACTTGTTGCGATTCGTTTGAGCCGCTACGTGCAAACTTGAATCGCAGTTCTGAGCCTCTCCCGCGCAAGCTGGATGACCGCGTTTTGCACATCATGCCTAAAAGTGCCTGTAAGGCTTTGTGTGTATTACCTGTGGGATTCGTTTTAGCCGCTATGTGCAAACTTGCATCGCAGTTCTGAGCCTAACCCGCGCAAGCTGGATGACAGCGTTTTGCACATCATGCCTAAAAGTGCCTGTAAGGCGTTGTGTGTATTAACTTGTTGCGATTCTTTTGAGCCGCTACGTGCAAACTTGAATCGCACTTCTGAGCCTAACCCGCGCAAGCTGGAAGACCCAGTTTTGCCCATCATGCCTTAAAGTGCCTGTAAGGCGTTTTGTGTATTAACTTGTTGCGATTCGTATTAGCCGCTATGTGCATACTTGAATCGCAGTTCTGAGCCTAACCCGCTCAAACTGGATGACAGCGTTTTGCACATCAAGCCTAAAAGTGCCTGTAAGGCTTTGTGTGCATAAACTTGTTGAGATTCGTTTTAGCCGCTACGTGCAAACTTGAATCGCATTTCTGAGCCTAACCCGCGCAAGCTGGATGACCGCGTTTTGCACATCATGCCTAAAAGTGCCTGTAAGGCGTTGTGTGTATTAACTTGTTGCGATTCGTTTGAGCCGCTACGTGCAAACATGAGTCGCATTTCTGAGCCTAACCCGTGCAAGCTGGATGACAGCGTTTTGCACATCATGCCTAAAAGTGCCTGTAAGGCGTTGTGTGTATTAACTTGTTGCGATTCCTTTGAGCCGCTACGTGCAAACTTGAATCGCACTTCTGAGCCTAACCCGCGCAAGCTGGAAGACCCAGTTTTGCACATCATGCCTTAAAGTGCCTGTAAGGCGTTTTGTGTATTAACTTGTTGCGATTCGTATTAGCCGCTACGTGCAAACTTGAATCGCAGCTCTGAGCCTAACCCGTGCAAGCTGGATGACAGCGTTTTGCACATCATGCCTAAAAGTGCCTGTAAGGCGTTGTGTGTATTAACTTGTTGCGATTCGTTTGAGCCGCTACGTGCAAACTTGAATCGCATTTCTGAGCCTAACCCTCGCAAGCTGGAAGACCCCGTTTTGCACGTCAAGCCTAAAAGTGCCTGTAAGGCTTTGTGTGTATTAACTTGTTGCGATTCGTTTTAGCCGCTACGTGCAAACTTGAATCGCAGTTCTCAGCCTAACCCGAGCAAGCTGGATGACCGCGTTTTGCACATCATGCCTGTGCCTGTGCCTGTAAGGCGTTGTGTGTATTAACTGTTGCGATTCGTTTGAGCCGCTACGTGCAAACTTGAATCGTTTTCTGAGCCTAACCCGCGCAAGCTGGAAGACCCCGTTTTGCACATCATGCCTTAAAGTGCCTGTAAGGCGTTGTGTGTATTAACTTGTTGCGATTCGTTTTAGCCGCTATGTGCAAACTTGAATCGCAGTTCTGAGCCTAACCCGCGCAAACTGGATGGCAGCGTTTTGCACATCATGCCTAAAAGTGCCTGTAAGGCGTTGTGTGTATTGTTGCGATTCTTTTGAGCCGCTACGTGCAAACTTGAATCGCAATTCTGAGCCTAACCCGCGCAAGCTGGAAGACCCAGTTTTGCCCATCATGCCTTAAAGTGCCTGTAAGGCGTTTTGTGTATTAACTTGTTGCGATTCGTATTAGCCGCTATGTGCATACTTGAATCGCAGTTCTGAGCCTAACCCGCGCAAATTGGATGACCGCGTTTTGCACATCAAGCCTAAAAGTGCCTGTAAGGCTTTGTGTGTATAAACTTGTTGAGATTCGTTTTAGCCGCTACGTGCAAACTTGAATCGCATTTCTGAGCCTAACCCGCGCAAGATGGATGACCACGTTTTGCACATCATGCCTAAAAGTGCCTGCAAGGCGTTGTGTGTATTAACTTGTTGCGATTCGTTTGAGCCGCTACGTGCAAACTTGAATCGCATTTCTGAGCCTAACCCGCGCAAGCTGGAAGACCCCGTTTTGAACTTCATGCCTAAAAGTGCCTGTAAGGCTTTGTGCGTATTAACTTGGTGCGATTCGTTTTAGCCGCTATGTGCAAACTTGAATCGCAGTTCTGAGCCTAACCCGCGCAAGCTTGAGTGACGCCTATTTGCACATCGTGCTTAAAAGTGCCTGTAAGGCGTTGTGTGTATTAACTTGTTGCGATTCGTTTGAGCCGCTACGTGCAAACTTGAATCGCAGTTCTGAGCCTCACCCGCGCAAGCTGGATGACCGCGTTTTGCACATCAAGCCTAAAAGTGCCTGTAAGGCTTTGTGTGTATAAACTTGTTGAGATTCGTTTTAGCCGCTACGTGCAAACTTGAATCGCATTTCTGAGCCTAACCCGCGCAAGCTGGATGACCGCGTTTTGCACATCATGCCTAAAAGTGCCTGTAACGCTTTTTGTGTATTACCTTGGTGCGATTCGTTTTAGCCACTATGTGCAACCTTGCATCGCAGTTCTGAGCCTAACCCGCGCAAGCTGGATGACAGCTTTTTGCACATCATGCCTAAAAGTGCCTGTAAGGCGTTGTGTACATTAACTTGTTGCGATTCGTTTGAGCCGCTACGTGCAAACTTGAATCGCATTTCTGAGCCTAACCCGAGCAAGCTGGAAGACCCCGTTTTGCATATCATGCCTAAAAGTGCCTGTAAGGCTTTGTGTGTATTAACTTGGTGCGATTCGTTTTAGCCGCTATGTGGAAACTTGAATCGCAGTTCTGAGCCTAACCCGCGCAAGCTTGAGTGACGCCTATTTGCACATCATGCTTAAAAGTGCCTGTAAGGCGTTGTGTGTATTAACTTGTTGCGATTCGTTTGAGCCGCTACGTGCAAACTTGAATCGCAGTTCTGAGCCTCTCCCGCGCAAGCTGGATGACCGCGTTTTGCACATCATGCCTAAAAGTGCCTGTAAGGCTTTGTGTGTATTACCTGTGGGATTCGTTTTAGCCGCTATGTGCAAACTTGCATCGCAGTTCTGAGCCTAACCCGCGCAAGCTGGATGACAGCGTTTTGCACATCATGCCTAAAAGTGCCTGTAAGGCGTTGTGTGTATTAACTTGTTGCGATTCTTTTGAGCCGCTACGTGCAAACTTGAATCGCACTTCTGAGCCTAACCCGCGCAAGCTGGAAGACCCAGTTTTGCCCATCATGCCTTAAAGTGCCTGTAAGGCGTTTTGTGTATTAACTTGTTGCGATTCGTATTAGCCGCTATGTGCATACTTGAATCGCAGTTCTGAGCCTAACCCGCGCAAACTGGATGACAGCGTTTTGCACATCAAGCCTAAAAGTGCCTGTAAGGCTTTGTGTGCATAAACTTGTTGAGATTCGTTTTAGCCGCTACGTGCAAACTTGAATCGCATTTCTGAGCCTAACCCGCGCAAGCTGGATGACTGCGTTTTGCACATCATGCCTAAAAGTGCCTGTAAGGCGTTGTGTGTATAAACTTGTTGCGATTCGTTTGAGCCGCTACGTGCAAACATGAGTCGCATTTCTGAGCCTAACCCGTGCAAGCTGGATGACAGCGTTTTGCACATCATGCCTAAAAGTGCCTGTAAGGCGTTGTGTGTATTAACTTGTTGCGATTCCTTTGAGCCGCTACGTGCAAACTTGAATCGTTTTCTGAGCCTAACCCGCGCAAGCTGGAAGACCCCGTTTTGCACATCATGCCTTAAAGTGCCTGTAAGGCGTTGCGTGTATTAAGTTGTTGCGATTCGTTTTAGCCGCTATGTGCAAACTTGAATCGCAGTTCTGAGCCTAACCCGCGCAAACTGGATGGCCGCGTTTTGCACATCATGCCTAAAAGTGCCTGTAAGGCGTTGTGTGTATTGTTGCGATTCTTTTGAGCCGCTACGTGCAAACTTGAATCGCACTTCTGAGCCTAACCCGCGCAAGCTGGAAGACCCAGTTTTGCCCATCATGCCTTAAAGTGCCTGTAAGGCGTTTTGTGTATTAACTTGTTGCGATTCGTATTAGCCGCTATGTGCATACTTGAATCGCAGTTCTGAGCCTAACCCGTGCAAACTGGATGACCGCGTTTTGCACATCAAGCCTAAAAGTGCCTGTAAGGCTTTGTGTGTATAAACTTGTTGAGATTCGTTTTAGCCGCTACGTGCAAACTTGAATCGCATTTCTGAGCCTAACCCGCGCAAGATGGATGACCGCGTTTTGCACATCATGCCTAAAAGTGCCTGCAAGGCGTTGTGTGTATTAACTTGTTGCGATTCGTTTGAGCCGCTACGTGCAAACTTGAATCGCATTTCTGAGCCTAACCCGCGCAAGCTGGAAGACCCCGTTTTGAACATCATGCCTAAAAGTGCCTGTAAGGCTTTGTGCGTATTAACTTGGTGCGATTCGTTTTAGCCGCTATGTGCAAATTTGAATCGCAGTTCTGAGCCTAACCCGCGCAAGCTTGAGTGACGCCTATTTGCACATCATGCTTAAAAGTGCCTGTAAGGCGTTGTGTGTATTAACTTGTTGCGATTCGTTTGAGCCGCTACGTGCAAACTTGAATCGCAGTTCTGAGCCTCACCCGCGCAAGCTGGATGACCGCGTTTTGCACATCATGCCTAAAAGTGCCTGTAACGCTTTTTGTGTATTACCTTGGTGCGATTCGTTTTAGCCACTATGTGCAACCTTGCATCGCAGTTCTGAGCCTAACCCGCGCAAGCTGGATGACAGCTTTTTGCACATCATGCCTAAAAGTGCCTGTAAGGCGTTGTGTGTATTAACTTGTTGCGATTCGTTTGAGCCGCTACGTGCAAACTTGAATCGCATTTCTGAGCCTAACCCGAGCAAGCTGGAAGACCCCGTTTTGCATATCATGCCTAAAAGTGCCTGTAAGGCTTTGTGTGTATTAACTTGGTGCGATTCGTTTTAGCCGCTATGTGCAAACTTGAATCGCAGTTCTGAGCCTAACCCGCGCAAGCTTGAGTGACGCCTATTTGCACATCGTGCTTAAAAGTGCCTGTAAGGCGTTGTGTGTATTAACTTGTTGCGATTCGTTTGAGCCGCTACGTGCAAACTTGAATCGCAGTTCTGAGCCTCACCCGCGCAAGCTGGATGACCGCGTTTTGCACATCAAGCCTAAAAGTGCCTGTAAGGCTTTGTGTGTATAAACTTGTTGAGATTCGTTTTAGCCGCTACGTGCAAACTTGAATCGCATTTCTGAGCCTAACCCGCGCAAGCTGGATGACCGCGTTTTGCACATCATGCCTAAAAGTGCCTGTAACGCTTTTTGTGTATTACCTTGGTGCGATTCGTTTTAGCCACTATGTGCAACCTTGCATCGCAGTTCTGAGCCTAACCCGCGCAAGCTGGATGACAGCTTTTTGCACATCATGCCTAAAAGTGCCTGTAAGGCGTTGTGTGTATTAACTTGTTGCGATTCGTTTGAGCCGCTACGTGCAAACTTGAATCGCATTTCTGAGCCTAACCCGAGCAAGCTGGAAGACCCCGTTTTGCATATCATGCCTAAAAGTGCCTGTAAGGCTTTGTGTGTATTAACTTGGTGCGATTCGTTTTAGCCGCTATGTGCAAACTTGAATCGCAGTTCTGAGCCTAACCCGCGCAAGCTTGAGTGACGCCTATTTGCACATCATGCTTAAAAGTGCCTGTAAGGCGTTGTGTGTATTAACTTGTTGCGATTCGTTTGAGCCGCTACGTGCAAACTTGAATCGCAGTTCTGAGCCTCTCCCGCGCAAGCTGGATGACCGCGTTTTGCACATCATGCCTAAAAGTGCCTGTAAGGCTTTGTGTGTATTACCTGTGGGATTCGTTTTAGCCGCTATGTGCAAACTTGCATCGCAGTTCTGAGCCTAACCCGCGCAAGCTGGATGACAGCGTTTTGCACATCATGCCTAAAAGTGCCTGTAAGGCGTTGTGTGTATTAACTTGTTGCGATTCTTTTGAGCCGCTACGTGCAAACTTGAATCGCACTTCTGAGCCTAACCCGCGCAAGCTGGAAGACCCAGTTTTGCCCATCATGCCTTAAAGTGCCTGTAAGGCGTTTTGTGTATTAACTTGTTGCGATTCGTATTAGCCGCTATGTGCATACTTGAATCGCAGTTCTGAGCCTAACCCGCGCAAACTGGATGACAGCGTTTTGCACATCAAGCCTAAAAGTGCCTGTAAGGCTTTGTGTGCATAAACTTGTTGAGATTCGTTTTAGCCGCTACGTGCAAACTTGAATCGCATTTCTGAGCCTAACCCGCGCAAGCTGGATGACTGCGTTTTGCACATCATGCCTAAAAGTGCCTGTAAGGCGTTGTGTGTATAAACTTGTTGCGATTCGTTTGAGCCGCTACGTGCAAACATGAGTCGCATTTCTGAGCCTAACCCGTGCAAGCTGGATGACAGCGTTTTGCACATCATGCCTAAAAGTGCCTGTAAGGCGTTGTGTGTATTAACTTGTTGCGATTCCTTTGAGCCGCTACGTGCAAACTTGAATCGTTTTCTGAGCCTAACCCGCGCAAGCTGGAAGACCCCGTTTTGCACATCATGCCTTAAAGTGCCTGTAAGGCGTTGCGTGTATTAAGTTGTTGCGATTCGTTTTAGCCGCTATGTGCAAACTTGAATCGCAGTTCTGAGCCTAACCCGCGCAAACTGGATGGCCGCGTTTTGCACATCATGCCTAAAAGTGCCTGTAAGGCGTTGTGTGTATTGTTGCGATTCTTTTGAGCCGCTACGTGCAAACTTGAATCGCACTTCTGAGCCTAACCCGCGCAAGCTGGAAGACCCAGTTTTGCCCATCATGCCTTAAAGTGCCTGTAAGGCGTTTTGTGTATTAACTTGTTGCGATTCGTATTAGCCGCTATGTGCATACTTGAATCGCAGTTCTGAGCCTAACCCGTGCAAACTGGATGACCGCGTTTTGCACATCAAGTCTAAAAGTGCCTGTAAGGCTTTGTGTGTATAAACTTGTTGAGATTCGTTTTAGCCGCTACGTGCAAACTTGAATCGCATTTCTGAGCCTAACCCGCGCAAGATGGATGACCGCGTTTTGCACATCATGCCTAAAAGTGCCTGCAAGGCGTTGTGTGTATTAACTTGTTGCGATTCGTTTGAGCCGCTACGTGCAAACTTGAATCGCATTTCTGAGCCTAACCCGCGCAAGCTGGAAGACCCCGTTTTGAACATCATGCCTAAAAGTGCCTGTAAGGCTTTGTGCGTATTAACTTGGTGCGATTCGTTTTAGCCGCTATGTGCAAATTTGAATCGCAGTTCTGAGCCTAACCCGCGCAAGCTTGAGTGACGCCTATTTGCACATCATGCTTAAAAGTGCCTGTAAGGCGTTGTGTGTATTAACTTGTTGCGATTCGTTTGAGCCGCTACGTGCAAACTTGAATCGCAGTTCTGAGCCTCACCCGCGCAAGCTGGATGACCGCGTTTTGCACATCATGCCTAAAAGTGCCTGTAACGCTTTTTGTGTATTACCTTGGTGCGATTCGTTTTAGCCACTATGTGCAACCTTGCATCGCAGTTCTGAGCCTAACCCGCGCAAGCTGGATGACAGCTTTTTGCACATCATGCCTAAAAGTGCCTGTAAGGCGTTGTGTGTATTAACTTGTTGCGATTCGTTTGAGCCGCTACGTGCAAACTTGAATCGCATTTCTGAGCCTAACCCGAGCAAGCTGGAAGACCCCGTTTTGCATATCATGCCTAAAAGTGCCTGTAAGGCTTTGTGTGTATTAACTTGGTGCGATTCGTTTTAGCCGCTATGTGCAAACTTGAATCGCAGTTCTGAGCCTAACCCGCGCAAGCTTGAGTGACGCCTATTTGCACATCATGCTTAAAAGTGCCTGTAAGGCGTTGTGTGTATTAACTTGTTGCGATTCGTTTGAGCCGCTACGTGCAAACTTGAATCGCAGTTCTGAGCCTCTCCCGCGCAAGCTGGATGACCGCGTTTTGCACATCATGCCTAAAAGTGCCTGTAAGGCTTTGTGTGTATTACCTGTGGGATTCGTTTTAGCCGCTATGTGCAAACTTGCATCGCAGTTCTGAGCCTAACCCGCGCAAGCTGGATGACAGCGTTTTGCACATCATGCCTAAAAGTGCCTGTAAGGCGTTGTGTGTATTAACTTGTTGCGATTCTTTTGAGCCGCTACGTGCAAACTTGAATCGCACTTCTGAGCCTAACCCGCGCAAGCTGGAAGACCCAGTTTTGCCCATCATGCCTTAAAGTGCCTGTAAGGCGTTTTGTGTATTAACTTGTTGCGATTCGTATTAGCCGCTATGTGCATGCTTGAATCGCAGTTCTGAGCCTAACCCGCGCAAACTGGATGACAGCGTTTTGCACATCAAGCCTAAAAGTGCATGTAAGGCTTTGTGTGCATAAACTTGTTGAGATTCGTTTTAGCCGCTACGTGCAAACTTGAATCGCATTTCTGAGCCTAACCCGCGCAAGCTGGATGACCGCGTTTTGCACATCATGCCTAAAAGTGCCTGTAAGGCGTTGTATGTATTAACTTGTTGCGATTCCTTTGAGCCGCTACGTGCAAACTTGAATCGCACTTCTGAGCCTAACCCGCGCAAGCTGGAAGACCCAGTTTTGCACATCATGCCTTAAAGTGTCTGTAAGGCGTTTTGTGTATTAACTTGTTGCGATTCGTATTAGCCGCTACGTGCAAACTTGAATCGCAGCTCTGAGCCTAACCCACGCAAGCTGGATGACATCGTTTTGCACATCATGCCTAAAAGTGCCTGTAAGGCGTTGTGTGTATTAACTTGTTGCGATTCGTTTGAGCCGCTATGTGCAAACTTGAATCGCAGTTCTGAGCCTAACCCGCGCAAGCTTGAGTGACGCTTATTTGCACATCATGCTTAAAAGTGCCTGTAAGGCGTTGTGTGTATTAACTTGTTGCGAATCGTTTGAGCCGCTACGTTCAAACTTGAATCGCAGTTCTGAGCCTCTCCCGCGCAAGCTGGATGGCCGCGTTTTGCATATCATGCCTAAAAGTGCCTGTAAGGCTTTGTGTGTATTACCTTGGTGGGATTCGTTTTAGCCGCTATGTGCAAACTTGCATCGCAGTTCTGAGCCTAACCCGCGCAAGCTGGATGACAGCGTTTCGCACATAATGCCTAAAAGTGCCTGTAAGGCGTTGTGTGTATTAACTTGTTGCGATTCGTTTGAGCCGCTACGTGCAAATTTGAATCGCATTTCTGAGCCTAACCCGCGCAAGCTGGAAGACCCCGTTTTGCACACTATGCCTAAAAGTGCATGTAAGGCTTTGTTTGTATTAGCATGTTGCGATTCGTTTTAGCCGCTACGTGCAAACTTGAATCGCATTTCTGAGCCTAATCCGAGCAAGCTGGATGACCGCGTTTTGCACATCATGCCTAAAAGTGCCTGTAAGGCGTTGTGTGTATTAACTTGTTGCGATTCTTTTGAGCCGCTACGTGCAAACTTGAATCGCACTTCTGAGCCTAACCCGCGCAAGCTGGAAGACCCAGTTTTGCCCATCATGCCCAAGTGCCTGTAAGGCGTTTTGTGTATTAACTTGTTGCGATTCGTATTAGCCGCTATGTGCATACTTGAATCGCAGTTCTGAGCCTAACCCGCGCAAACTGGATGACCGCGTTTTGCACATCAAGCCTAAAAGTGCCTGAAAGGCTTTGTGTGTATAAACTTGTTGAGATTCGTTTTAGCCGCTACGTGCAAACTTGAATCGCATCTCTGAGCCTAACCCGCGCAAGCTGGATGACCGCGTTTTGCACATCATGCCTAAAAGTGCCTGTAAGGCGTTGTGTGTATTAACTTGTTGCGATTCGTTTGAGCCGCTACGTGCAGACATGAGTCGCATTTCTGAGCCTAACCCGTGCAAGCTGGATGACAGCGTTTTGCACATCATGCCTAAAAGTGCCTGTAAGGCGTTGTGTGTATTAACTTGTTGCGATTCCTTTGAGCCGCTACGTGCAAACTTGAATCGCACTTCTGAGCCTAACCCGCGCAAGCTGGAAGACCCAGTTTTGCACATCATGCCTTAAAGTGCCTGTAAGGCGTTTTGTGTATTAACTTGTTGCGATTCGTATTAGCCGCTACGTGCAAACTTGAATCGCAGCTCTGAGCCTAACCCGTGCAAGCTGGATGACAGCGTTTTGCACATCATGCCTAAAAGTGCCTGTAAGGCGTTGTGTGTATTAACTTGTTGCGATTCGTTTGAGCCGCTACGTGCAAACTTGAATCGCATTTCTGAGCCTAACCCTCGCAAGCTGGAAGACCCCGTTTTGAAAGTCAAGCCTAAAAGTGCCTGTAAGGCTTTGTGTGTATTAACTTGTTGCGATTCGTTTTAGCCGCTACGTGCAAACTTGAATCGCAGTTCTGAGCCTAACCCGAGCAAGCTGGATGACCGCGTTTTGCACAATATGCCTGTGCCTGTGCCTGTAAGGCGTTGTGTGTATTAACTTGTTGCGATTCGTTTGAGCCGCTACGTGCAAACTTGAATCGTTTTCTGAGCCTAACCCGCGCAAGCTGGAAGACCCCGTTTTGCACATCATGCCTTAAAGTGCCTGTAAGGCGTTGTGTGTATTAACTTGTTGCGATTCGTTTGAGCCGCTACGTGCAAACATGAGTCGCAGTTCTGAGCCTAACCCGCGCAAGCTGGATGACCGCGTTTTGCACATCAAGCCTAAAAGTGCCTGTAAGGCTTTGTGTGTATAAACTTGTTGAGATTCGTTTTAGCCGCTACGTGCAAACTTGAATCGCATTTCTGAGCCTAACCCGCGCAAGCTGGATGACCGCGTTTTGCACATCATGCCTAAAAGTGCCTGTAAGGCGTTGTGTGTATTAACTTGTTGCGATTCGTTTGAGCCGCTACGTGCAAACATGAGTCGCATTTCTGAGCCTAACCCGTGCAAGCTGGATGACAGCGTTTTGCACATCATGCCTAAAAGTGCCTGTAAGGCGTTGTGTGTATTAACTTGTTGCGATTCGTTTGAGCCGCTACGTGCAAACATGAGTCGCATTTCTGAGCCTAACCCGTGCAAGCTGGATGACAGCGTTTTGCACATCATGCCTAAAAGTGCCTGTAATGCTTTTTTTGTATTACCTTGTTGCGATTCGTTTTAGCCACTATGTGCAACCTTGCATCGCAGTTCTGAGCCTAACCCGCGCAAGCTGGATGACAGCGTTTTGCACATCATGCCTAAAAGTGCCTGTAAGGCGTTGTGTGTATTAACTTGTTGCGATTCGTTTGAGCCGCTACGTGCAAACTTGAATCGCATTTCTGAGCCTAACCCGAGCAAGCTGGAAGACCCCGTTTTGCACATCATGCCTAAAAGTGCCTGTAAGGCTTTGTGTGTATTAACTTGGTGCGATTCGTTTTAGCCGCTATGTGCAAACTTGAATCGCAGTTCTGAGCCTAACCCGCGCAAGCTTGAATGACGCCTATTTGCACATCATGCTTAAAAGTGCCTGTAAGGCGTTGTGTGTATTAACTTGTTGCGATTCGTTTGAGCCGCTACGTGCAAACTTGAATCGTTTTCTGAGCCTAACCCGCGCAAGCTGGAAGACCCCGTTTTGCACATCATGCCTTAAAGTGCCTGTAAGGCGTTGTGTGTATTAACTTGTTGCGATTCGTTTTAGCCGCTATGTGCAAACTTGAATCGTTTTCTGAGCCTAACCCGCGCAAGCTGGAAGACCCCGTTTTGCACATCATGCCTTAAAGTGCCTGTAAGGCGTTGTGTGTATTAACTTGTTGCGATTCGTTTGAGCCGCTACGTGCAAACTTGAATCGTTTTCTGAGCCTAACCCGCGCAAGCTGGAAGACCCCGTTTTGCACATCATGCCTTAAAGTGCCTGTAAGGCGTTGTGTGTATTAACTTGTTGCGATTCGTTTGAGCCGCTACGTGCAAACTTGAATCGTTTTCTGAGCCTAACCCGCGCAAGCTGGAAGACCCCGTTTTGCACATCATGCCTTAAAGTGCCTGTAAGGCGTTGTGTGTATTAACTTGTTGCGATTCGTTTTAGCCGCTATGTGCAAACTTGAACCGCAGTTCTGAGCCTAACCCGCGCAAACTGGATGGCCGCGTTTTGCACATCATGCCTAAAAGTGCCTGTAAGGCGTTGTGTGTATTAACTTGTTGCGATTCGTTTGAGCCGCTACGTGCAAACATGAGTCGCAGTTCTGAGCCTAACCCGCGCATGCTGGATGACCGCGTTTTGCACATCAAGCCTAAAAGTGCCTGTAGGCTTTGTGTGTATAAACTTGTTGAGATTCGTTTTAGCCGCTACGTGCAAACTTGAATCGCATTTCTGAGCCTAACCCGCGCAAGCTGGATGACCGCGTTTTGCACATCATGCCTAAAAGTGCCTGTAAGGCGTTGTGTGTATTAACTTGTTGCGATTCGTTTGAGCCGCTACGTGCAAACATGAGTCGCATTTCTGAGCCTAACCCGTGCAAGCTGGATGACAGCGTTTTGCACATCATGCCTAAAAGTGCCTGTAAGGCGTTGTGTGTATTAACTTGTTGCGATTCGTTTGAGCCGCTACGTGCAAACATGAGTCGCAGTTCTGAGCCTAACCCGCGCAAGCTGGATGACAGCGTTTTGCACATCATGCCTAAAAGTGCCTGTAAGGCGTTGTGTGTATTAACTTGTTGCGATTCGTTTGAGCCGCTACGTGCAAACTTGAATCGCATTTCTGAGCCTAACCCGAGCAAGCTGGAAGACCCCGTTTTGCACATCATGCCTAAAAGTGCCTGTAAGGCTTTGTGTGTATTAACTTGGTGCGATTCGTTTTAGCCGCTATGTGCAAACTTGAATCGCAGTTCTGAGCCTAACCCGCGCAAGCTTGAATGACGCCTATTTGCACATCATGCTTAAAAGTGCCTGTAAGGCGTTGTGTGTATTAACTTGTTTCGATTCGTTTGAGCCGCTACGTGCAAACTTGAATCGCAGTTCTGAGCCTCTCCCGCGCAAGCTAGATGACCGCGTTTTGCACATCATGTCTAAAAGTGCCTGTAAGGCGTTGTGTGTATTAACTTGTTGCGATTCGTTTGAGCCGCTACGTGCAAATTTGAATCGCATTTCTGAGCCTAACCCGCGCAAGCTGGAAGACCCCGTTTTGCACACCATGCCTAAAAGTGCGTGTAAGGCTTTGTTTGTATTAGCATGTTGCGATTCGTTTTAGCCGCTACGTGCAAACTTGAATCGCAGTTCTGAGCCTAATCCGAGCAAGCTGGATGACCGCGTTTTGCACATCATGCCTAAAAGTGCCTGTAAGGCGTTGTGTGTATTAACTTGTTGCGATTCGTTTGAGCCGCTACGTGAAAACTTGAATCGCACTTCTGAGCCTAACCCGTGCAAGCTGGAAGACCCCGTTTTGCACATCATGCATTAAAGTGCCTGTAAGGCGTTGTGTGTATTAACTTGTTGCGATTCGTTTTAGCCGCTACGTGCAAACTTGAATCGCAGTTCTGAGCCTAATCCGAGCAAGCTGGAAGACCCCGTTTTGCACATCATGCCTAAAATTGCCTGTAAGGCTTTGTGTGTATTATCTTGGTGCGATTCGTTTTAGCCGCTATGTGCAAACTTGAATCGCGGTTCTGAGCCTAACCCGCCCAAGCTTGAGTGACGCTTATTTGCACATCATGCTTAAAAGTGCCTGTAAGGCGTTGTGTGTATTAACTTGTTGCGATTCGTTTGAGCCGCTACGTGCAAACTTGAATCGCAGTTCTGAGCCTCTCCCGCGCAAGCTGGATGACCGCGTTTTGCACATCATGCCTAAAAGTGCCTGTAAGGCTTTGTGTGTATTACCTTGGTGGGATTCGTTTTAGCCGCTATGTGCAAACTTGCATCGCAGTTCTGAGCCTAACCCGCGCAAGCTGGATGACAGCGTTTTGCACATCATGCCTAAAAGTGCCTGTAAGGCGTTGTGTTTATTAACTTGTTGCAATTCGTTTGAGCCGCTACGTGCAAATTTGAATCGCATTTCTGAGCCTAACCCGCGCAAGCTGGAAGACCCCGTTTTGCACACCATGCCTGCATGTAAGGCTTTGTTTGTATTAGCATGTTGCGATTCGTTTTAGCCGCTACGTGCAAACTTGAATCGCAGTTCTGAGCCTAATCCGAGCAAGCTGGATGACCGCGTTTTGCACATCATGCCTAAAAGTGCCTGTAAGGCGTTGTGTGTATTAACTTGTTGCGATTCGTTTGAGCCGCTACGTGCAAACTTGAATCGCACTTCTGAGCCTAACCCGCGCAAGCTGGAAGACCCCGTTTTGCACATCATGCATTAAAGTACCTGTAAGGCGTTGTGTGTATTAACTTGTTGCGATTCGTTTGAGCCGCTACGTGCAAACTTGAATCGCATTTATGAGCCTAACCCGCACAAGCTGGAATACCCCGTTTTGCACATAATGCCTAAAAGTGCGTGTAAGGCTTTGTTTGTATTATCATGTTGCGATTCGTTTGAGCCGCTACGTGCAAACATGAGTCGCATTTCTGAGCCTAACCCGTGCAAGCTGGATGACAGCGTTTTGCACATCATGCCTTAAAGTGCCTGTAAGGCGTTGTGTGTATTAACTTGTTGCGATTCGTTTTAGCCGCTATGTGCAAACTTGAATCGCAGTTCTGAGCCTAACCCGCGCAAACTGGATGGCCGCGTTTTGCACATCATGCCTAAAAGTGCCTGTAAGGCGTTGTGTGTATTAACTTGTTGCGATTCGTTTGAGCCGCTACGTGCAAACATGAGTCGCAGTTCTGAGCCTAACCCGCGCAAGCTGTATGACCGCGTTTTGCACATCAAGCCTAAAAGTGCCTGTAAGGCTTTCTGTGTATAAACTTGTTGAGATTCGTTTTAGCCGCTACGTGGAAACTTGAATCGCATTTCTGAGCCTAACCCGCGCAAGCTGGATGACCGCGTTTTGCACATCATGCCTAAAAGTGCCTGTAAGGCGTTGTGTGTATTAACTTGTTGCGATTCGTTTGAGCCGCTACGTGCAAACATGAGTCGCATTTCTGAGCCTAACCCGTGCAAGCTGGATGACAGCGTTTTGCACATCATGCCTAAAAGTGCCTGTAATGCTTTTTGTGTATTACCTTGGTGCGATTCGTTTTAGCCACTATGTGCAACCTTGCATCGCAGTTCTGAGCCTAACCCGCGCAAGCTGGATGACAGCGTTTTGCACATCATGCCTAAAAGTGCCTGTAAGGCGTTGTGTGTATTAACTTGTTGCGATTCGTTTGAGCCGCTACGTGCAAACTTGAATCGCATTTCTGAGCCTAACCCGAGCAAGATGGAAGACCACGTTTTGCACATCATGCCTAAAAGTGCCTGTAAGGCTTTGTGTGTATTAACTTGGTGCGATTCGTTTTAGCCGCTACGTGCAAACTTGAATCGCAGTTCTGAGCCTAACCCGCGCAAGCTTGAATGACGCCTATTTGCACATCATGCTTAAAAGTGCCTGTAAGGCGTTGTGTGTATTAACTTGTTGCGATTCGTTTGAGCCGCTACGTGCAAACTTGAATCGCAGTTCTGAGCCTCTCCCGCGCAAGCTGGATGACCGCGTTTTGCACATCATGCCTAAAAGTGCCTGTAAGGCTTTGTGTGTATTACCTTGGTGGGATTCGTTTTAGCCGCTATGTGCAAACTTGCATCGCAGTTCTGAGCCTAACCCGCGCAAGCTGGATGACAGCGTTTTGCACATCATGCCTAAAAGTGCCTGTAAGGCGTTGTGTGTATTAACTTGTTGCGATTCGTTTGAGCCGCTACGTGCAAACTTGAATCGCAGTTCTGAGCCTAATCCGAGCAAGCTGGATGACCGCGTTTTGCACATCATGCCTAAAAGCGCCTGTAAGGCGTTGTGTGTATTAACTTGTTGCGATTCTTTTGAGCCGCTACGTGCGAACTTGAATCGCATTTCTGAGCCTAACCCGCGCAAGCTGGATGACCGCGTTTTGCACATCATGCCTAAAAGTGCCTGTAACGCTTTTTGTGTATTACCTTGGTGCGATTCGTTTTAGCCACTATGTGCAACCTTGCATCGCAGTTCTGAGCCTAACCTGCGCAAGCTGGATGACAGCGTTTTGCACATCATGCCTAAAAGTGCCTGTAAGGCGTTGTGTGTATTAACTTGCTGCGATTCGTTTGAGCCGCTACGTGCAAACTTGAATCGCATTTCTGAGCCTAACCCGAGCAAGCTGGAAGACCCCGTTTTGCACATCATGCCTAAAAGTGCCTGTAAGGCTTTGTGTGTATTATCTTGGTGCGATTCGTTTTAGCCGCTATGTACAAACTTGAATCGCTGTTCTGAGCCTAACCCGCCCAAGCTTGAGTGACGCTTATTTGCACATCATGCTTAAAAGTGCCTGTAAGGCGTTGTGTGTATTAACTTGTTGCGATTCGTTTGAGCCGCTACGTGCAAACTTGAATCGCAGTTCTGAGCCTCTCCCGCGCAAGCTGGATGACCGCGTTCTGCACATCATGCCTAAAAGTGCCTGTAAGGCTTTGTGTGTATTACCTTGGCGGGATTCGTTTTAGCCGCTATGTGCAAACTTGCATCGCAGTTCTGAGCCTAACCCGCGCAAGCTGGATGACAGCGTTTTGCACATCATGCCTAAAAGTGCCTTTAAGGCGTTGTGTTTATTAACTTGTTGCGATTCGTTTGAGCCGCTACGTGCAAATTTGAATCGCATTTCTGAGCCTAACCCGCGCAAGCTGGAAGACCCCGTTTTGCACACCATGCCTGCATGTAAGGCTTTGTTTGTATTAGCATGTTGCGATTCGTTTTAGCCGCTACGTGCAAACTTGAATCGCAGTTTTGAGCCTAATCCGAGCAAGCTGGATGACCGCGTTTTGCACATCATGCCTAAAAGTGCCTGTAAGGCGTTGTGTGTATTAACTTGTTGCGATTCGTTTGAGCCGCTACGTGCAAACTTGAATCGCACTTCTGAGCCTAACCCGCGCAAGCTGGAAGACCCCGTTTTGCACATCATGCATTAAAGTGCCTGTAAGGCGTTGTGTGTATTAACTTGTTGCGATTCGTTTGAGCCGCTACGTGCAAACTTGAATCGCATTTATGAGCCTAACCCGCACAAGCTGGAATACCCCGTTTTGCACATAATGCCTAAAAGTGCGTGTAAGGCTTTGTTTGTATTATCATGTTGCGATTCGTTTTAGCCGCTACGTGCAAACTTGAATCGCAGGTCTGAGCCTAATCCGAGCAAGCTGGATGACAGCGTTTTGCACATCATGCCTAAAAGTGCCTGTAAGGCGTTGTGTGTATTAACTTGTTGCAATTCTTTTGAGCCGTTACGTGCAAACTTGAATCGCACTTCTGAGCCTAACCCGCGCAAGCTGGAAGACCCAGTTTTGCCCATCATGCCCAAGTGCCTGTAAGGCGTTTTGTGTATTAACTTGTTGCGATTCGTATTAGCCGCTATGTGCATACTTGAATCGCAGTTCTGAGCCTAACCCGCGCAAACTGGATGACAGCGTTTTGCACATCAAGCCTAAAAGTGCCTGTAAGGCTTTGTGTGTATAAACTTGTTGAGATTCGTTTTAGCCGCTACGTGCAAACTTGAATCGCATTTCTGAGCCTAACCCGCGCAAGCTGGATGACCGCGTTTTGCACATCATGCATAAAAGTGCCTGTAAGGCGTTGTGTGTATTAACTTGTTGCGATTCGTTTGAGCCGCTACGTGCAAACATGAGTCGCATTTCTGAGCCTAACCCGTGCAAGCTGGATGACAGCGTCTTGCACATCATGCCTAAAAGTGCCTGTAAGGCATTGTGTGTATTAACTTGTTGCGATTCCTTTGAGCCGCTACGTGCAAACTTGAATCGCACTTCTGAGCCTAACCCGCGCAAGCTGGAAGACCCAGTTTTGCACATCATGCCTTAAAGTGCCTGTAAGGCGTTTTGTGTATTAACTTGTTGCGATTCGTATTAGCCGCTACGTGCAAACTTGAATCGCAGCTCTGAGCCTAACCCGTGCAAGCTGGATGACAGCGTTTTGCACATCATGCCTAAAAGTGCCTGTAAGGCGTTCTGTGTATTAACTTGTTGCGATTCGTTTGAGCCGCTACGTGCAAACTTGAATCGCATTTCTGAGCCTAACCCTCGCAAGCTGGAAGACCCCGTTTTGCACGTCAAGCCTAAAAGTGCCTGTAAGGCTTTGTGTGTATTAACTTGTTGCGATTCGTTTTAGCCGCTACGTGCAAACTTGAATCGCAGCTCTGAGCCTAACCCGAGCAAGCTGGATGACCGCGTTTTCCACATCATGCCTGTGCCTGTAAGGCGTTGTGTGTATTAACTTGTTGCGATTCGTTTGAGCCGCTACGTGCAAACTTGAATCGTTTTCTGAGCCTAACCCGCGCAAGCTGGAAGACCCCGTTTTGCACATCATGCCTTAAAGTGCCTGTAAGGCGTTGTGTGTATTAACTTGTTGCGATTCGTTTTAGCCGCTATGTGCAAACTTGAATCGCAGTTCTGAGCCTAACCCGCGCAAACTGGATGGCCGCGTTTTGCACATCATGCCTAAAAGTGCCTGTAAGGCGTTGTGTGTATTAACTTGTTGCGATTCGTTTGAGCCGCTACGTGCAAACATGAGTCGCAGTTCTGAGCCTAACCCGCGCAAGCTGGATGACCGCGTTTTGCACATCAAGCCTAAAAGTGCCTGTAAGGCTTTGTGTGTATAAACTTGTTGAGATTCGTTTTAGCCGCTACGTGCAAACTTGAATCGCATTTCTGAGCCTAACCCGTGCAAGCTGGATGACAGCGTTTTGCACATCATGCCTAAAAGTGCCTGTAAGGCGTTGTGTGTATTAACTTGTTGCGATTCGTTTGAGCCGCTACGTGCAAACATGAGTCGCAGTTCTGAGCCTAACCCGCGCAAGCTGGATGACCGCGTTTTGCACATCAAGCCTAAAAGTGCCTGTAAGGCTTTGTGTGTATAAACTTGTTGAGATTCGTTTTAGCCGCTACGTGCAAACTTGAATCGCATTTCTGAGCCTAACCCGTGCAAGCTGGATGACAGCGTTTTGCACATCATGCCTAAAAGTGCCTGTAAGGCGTTGTGTGTATTAACTTGTTGCGATTCGTTTGAGCCGCTACGTGCAAACTTGAATCGCATTTCTGAGCCTAACCCTCGCAAGCTGGAAGACCCCGTTTTGCACGTCAAGCCTAAAAGTGCCTGTAAGGCTTTGTGTGTATTAACTTGTTGCGATTCGTTTTAGCCGCTACGTGCAAACTTGAATCGCAGCTCTGAGCCTAACCCGAGCAAGCTGGATGACCGCGTTTTCCACATCATGCCTGTGCCTGTAAGGCGTTGTGTGTATTAACTTGTTGCGATTCGTTTGAGCCGCTACGTGCAAACTTGAATCGTTTTCTGAGCCTAACCCGCGCAAGCTGGAAGAAACCGTTTTGCACATCATGCCTTAAAGTGCCTGTAAGGCGTTGTGTGTATTAACTTGTTGCGATTCGTTTTAGCCGCTATGTGCAAACTTGAATCGCAGTTCTGAGCCTAACCCGCGCAAACTGGATGGCCGCGTTTTGCACATCATGCCTAAAAGTGCCTGTAAGGCGTTGTGTGTATTAACTTGTTGCGATTCGTTTGAGCCGCTACGTGCAAACATGAGTCGCAGTTCTGAGCCTAACCCGCGCAAGCTGGATGACCGCGTTTTGCACATCAAGCCTAAAAGTGCCTGTAAGGCTTTGTGTGTATAAACTTGTTGAGATTCGTTTTAGCCGCTACGTGCAAACTTGAATCGCATTTCTGAGCCTAACCCGTGCAAGCTGGATGACAGCGTTTTGCACATCATGCCTAAAAGTGCCTGTAAGGCATTGTGTGTATTAACTTGTTGCGATTCGTTTGAGCCGCTACGTGCAAACATGAGTCGATTTCTGAGCCTAACCCGTGCAAGCTGGATGACAGCGTTTTGCACATCATGCCTAAAAGTGCCTGTAACGCTTTTTGTGTATTACCTTGGTGCGATTCGTTTTAGCCACTATGTGCAACCTTGCATCGCAGTTCTGAGCCTAACCCGCGCAAGCTGGATGACAGCGTTTTGCACATCATGCCTAAAAGTGCCTGTAAGGCGTTGTGTGTATTAACTTGTTGCGATTCGTTTTAGCCGCTATGTGCAAACTTGAACCGCAGTTCTGAGCCTAACCCGCGCAAGCTGGATGGCCGCGTTTTGCACATCATGCCTAAAAGTGCCTGTAAGGCGTTGTGTGTATTAACTTGTTGCGATTCGTTTGAGCCGCTACGTGCAAACATGAGTCGCATTTCTGAGCCTAACCCGTGCAAGCTGGATGACAGCGTTTTGCACATCATGCCTAAAAGTGCCTGTAAGGCGTTGTGTGTATTAACTTGTTGCGATTCGTTTGAGCCGCTACGTGCAAACATGAGTCGCATTTCTGAGCCTAACCCGTGCAAGCTGGATGACAGCGTTTTGCACATCATGCCTAAAAGTGCCTGTAATGCTTTTTGTGTATTACCTTGGTGCGATTCGTTTTAGCCACTATGTGCAACCTTGCATCGCAGTTCTGAGCCTAACCCGCGCAAGCTGGATGACAGCGTTTTGCACATCATGCCTAAAAGTGCCTGTAAGGCGTTGTGTGTATTAACTTGTTGCGATTCGTTTGAGCCGCTACGTGCAAACTTGAATCGCATTTCTGAGCCTAACCCGAGCAAGCTGGAATGCCCCGTTTTGCACATCATGCCTAAAAGTGCCTGTAAGGCTTTGTGTGTATTAACTTGGTGCGATTCGTTTTAGCCGCTATGTGCAAACTTGAATCGCAGTTCTGAGCCTAACCCGCGCAAGCTTGAATGACGCCTATTTGCACATCATGCTTAAAAGTGCCTGTAAGGCGTTGTGTGTATTAACTTGTTGCGATTCGTTTGAGCCGCTACGTGCAAACTTGAATCGTTTTCTGAGCCTAACCCGCGCAAGCTGGAAGACCCCGTTTTGCACATCATGCCTTAAAGTGCCTGTAAGGCGTTGTGTGTATTAACTTGTTGCGATTCGTTTGAGCCGCTACGTGCAAACTTGAATCGTTTTCTGAGCCTAACCCGCGCAAGCTGGAAGACCCCGTTTTGCACATCATGCCTTAAAGTGCCTGTAAGGCGTTGTGTGTATTAACTTGTTGCGATTCGTTTTAGCCGCTATGTGCAAACTTGAACCGCAGTTCTGAGCCTAACCCGCGCAAAATGGATGGCCGCGTTTTGCACATCATGCCTAAAAGTGCCTGTAAGGCGTTGTGTGTATTAACTTGTTGCGATTCGTTTGAGCCGCTACGTGCAAACATGAGTCGCAGTTCTGAGCCTAACCCGCGCAAGCTGGATGACCGCGTTTTGCACATCAAGCCTAAAAGTGCCTGTAGGCTTTGTGTGTATAAACTTGTTGAGATTCGTTTTAGCCGCTACGTGCAAACTTGAATCGCATTTCTGAGCCTAACCCGCGCAAGCTGGATGACCGCGTTTTGCACATCATGCCTAAAAGTGCCTGTAAGGCGTTGTGTGTATTAACTTGTTGCGATTCGTTTGAGCCGCTACGTGCAAACTTGAATCGCAGTTCTGAGCCTCTCCCGCGCAAGCTGGATGACCGCGTTTTGCACATCATGCCTAAAAGTGCCTGTAAGGCTTTGTGTGTATTACCTTGGTGGGATTCGTTTTAGCCGCTATGTGCAAATTGCATCGCTGTTCTGAGCCTAACCCGCGCAAGCTGGATGACAGCGTTTTGCACATCATGTCTAAAAGTGCCTGTAAGGCGTTGTGTGTATTAACTTGTTGCGATTCGTTTGAGCCGCTACGTGCAAATTTGAATCGCATTTCTGAGCCTAACCCGCGCAAGCTGGAAGACCCCGTTTTGCACACCATGCCTAAAAGTGCGTGTAAGGCTTTGTTTGTATTAGCATGTTGCGATTCGTTTTAGCCGCTACGTGCAAACTTGAATCGCAGTTCTGAGCCTAATCCGAGCAAGCTGGATGACCGCGTTTTGCACATCATGCCTAAAAGTGCCTGTAAGGCGTTGTGTGTATTAACTTGTTGCGATTCGTTTGAGCCGCTACGTGAAAACTTGAATCGCACTTCTGAGCCTAACCCGCGCAAGCTGGAAGACCCCGTTTTGCACATCATGCATTAAAGTGCCTGTAAGGCGTTGTGTGTATTAACTTGTTGCGATTCGTTTTAGCCGCTACGTGCAAACTTGAATCGCAGTTCTGAGCCTAATCCGAGCAAGCTGGATGACCGCGTTTTGCACGTCATGCCTAAAAGTGCCTGTAAGGCGTTGTGTGTATTAACTTGTTGCGATTCGTTTGAGCCGCTACGTGCAAACTTGAATCGCATTTCTGAGCCTAACCCGAGCAAGCTGGAAGACCCCGTTTTGCACATCATGCCTAAAATTGCCTGTAAGGCTTTGTGTGTATTATCTTGGTGCGATTCGTTTTAGCCGCTATGTGCAAACTTGAATCGCGGTTCTGAGCCTAACCCGCCCAAGCTTGAGTGACGCTTATTTGCACATCATGCTTAAAAGTGCCTGTAAGGCGTTGTGTGTATTAACTTGTTGCGATTCGTTTCAGCCGCTACGTGCAAACTTGAATCGCAGTTCTGAGCCTCTCCCGCGCAAGCTGGATGACCGCGTTTTGCACATCATGCCTAAAAGTGCCTGTAAGGCTTTGTGTGTATTACCTTGGTGGGATTCGTTTTAGCCGCTATGTGCAAACTTGCATCGCAGTTCTGAGCCTAACCCGCGCAAGCTGGATGACAGCGTTTTGCACATCATGCCTAAAAGTGCCTGTAAGGCGTTGTGTTTATTAACTTGCTGCAATTCGTTTGAGCCGCTACGTGCAAATTTGAATCGCATTTCTGAGCCTAACCCGCGCAAGCTGGAAGACCCCGTTTTGCACACCATGCCTGCATGTAAGGCTTTGTTTGTATTAGCATGTTGCGATTCGTTTTAGCCGCTACGTGCAAACTTGAATCGCAGTTCTGAGCCTAATCCGAGCAAGCTGGATGACCGCGTTTTGCACATCATGCCTAAAAGTGCCTGTAAGGCGTTGTGTGTATTAACTTGTTGCGATTCGTTTGAGCCGCTACGTGCAAACTTGAATCGCACTTCTGAGCCTAACCCGCGCAAGCTGGAAGACCCCGTTTTGCACATCATGCATTAAAGTGCCTGTAAGGCGTTGTGTGTATTAACTTGTTGCGATTCGTTTGAGCCGCTACGTGCAAACTTGAATCGCATTTATGAGCCTAACCCGCACAAGCTGGAATACCCCGTTTTGCACATAATGCCTAAAAGTGCGTGTAAGGCTTTGTTTGTATTATCATGTTGCGATTCGTTTTAGCCGCTACGTGCAAACTTGAATCGCAGGTCTGAGCCTAATCCGAGCAAGCTGGATGACAGCGTTTTGCACATCATGCCTAAAAGTGCCTGTAAGGCGTTGTGTGTATTAACTTGTTGCAATTCTTTTGAGCCGTTACGTGCAAACTTGAATCGCACTTCTGAGCCTAACCCGCGCAAGCTGGAAGACCCAGTTTTGCCCATCATGCCCAAGTGCCTGTAAGGCGTTTTGTGTATTAACTTGTTGCGATTCGTATTAGCCGCTATGTGCATACTTGAATCGCAGTTCTGAGCCTAACCCGCGCAAACTGGATGACCGCGTTTTGCACATCAAGCCTAAAAGTGCCTGTAAGGCTTTGTGTGTATAAACTTGTTGAGATTCGTTTTAGCCGCTACGTGCAAACTTGAATCGCATTTCTGAGCCTAACCCGCGCAAGCTGGATGACCGCGTTTTGCACATCATGCATGAAAGTGCCTGTAAGGCGTTGTGTGTATTAACTTGTTGCGATTCGTTTGAGCCGCTACGTGCAAACATGAGTCGCATTTCTGAGCCTAACCCGTGCAAGCTGGATGACAGCGTTTTGCACATCATGCCTAAAAGTGCCTGTAAGGCGTTGTGTGTATTAACTTGTTGCGATTCGTTTGAGCCGCTACGTGCAAACTTGAATCGCACTTCTGAGCCTAACCCGCGCAAGCTGGAAGACCCAGTTTTGCCCATCATGCCCAAGTGCCTGTAAGGCGTTTTGTGTATTAACTTGTTGCGATTCGTATTAGCCGCTATGTGCATACTTGAATCGCAGTTCTGAGCCTAACCCGCGCAAACTGGATGACCGCGTTTTGCACATCAAGCCTAAAAGTGCCTGTAAGGCTTTGTGTGTATAAACTTGTTGAGATTCGTTTTAGCCGCTATGTGCAAACTTGAATCGCAGTTCTGAGCCTAACCCGCGCAAACTGGATGGCCGCGTTTTGCACATCATGCCTAAAAGTGCCTGTAAGGCGTTGTGTGTATTAACTTGTTGCGATTCGTTTGAGCCGCTACGTGCAAACATGAGTCGCAGTTCTGAGCCTAACCCGCGCAAGCTGTATGACCGCGTTTTGCACATCAAGCCTAAAAGTGCCTGTAAGGCTTTGTGTGTATAAACTTGTTGAGATTCGTTTTAGCCGCTACGTGGAAACTTGAATCGCATTTCTGAGCCTAACCCGCGCAAGCTGGATGACCGCGTTTTGCACATCATGCCTAAAAGTGCCTGTAAGGCGTTGTGTGTATTAACTTGTTGCGATTCGTTTAAGCCGCTACGTGCAAACATGAGTCGCATTTCTGAGCCTAACCCGCGCAAGCTGGATGACCGCGTTTTGCACATCATGCCTAAAAGTGCCTGTAAGGCGTTCTGTGTATTAACTTGTTGCGATTCGTTTGAGCCGCTACGTGCAAACTTGAATCGCATTTCTGAGCCTAACCCTCGCAAGCTGGAAGACCCCGTTTTGCACCTCAAGCCTAAAAGTGCCTGTAAGGCTTTGTGTGTATTAACTTGTTGCGATTCGTTTTAGCCGCTACGTGCAAACTTGAATCGCAGCTCTGAGCCTAACCCGAGCAAGCTGGATGACCGCGTTTTCCACATCATGCCTGTGCCTGTAAGGCGTTGTGTGTATTAACTTGTTGCGATTCGTTTGAGCCGCTACGTGCAAACTTGAATCGTTTTCTGAGCCTAACCCGCGCAAGCTGGAAGACCCCGTTTTGCACATCATGCCTTAAAGTGCCTGTAAGGCGTTGTGTGTATTAACTTGTTGCGATTCGTTTTAGCCGCTATGTGCAAACTTGAATCGCAGTTCTGAGCCTAACCCGCGCAAACTGGATGGCCGCGTTTTGCACATCATGCCTAAAAGTGCCTGTAAGGCGTTGTGTGTATTAACTTGGTGCGATTCGTTTTAGCCGCTACGTGCAAACTTGAATCGCAGTTCTGAGCCTAACCCGCGCAAGCTTGAATGACGCCTATTTGCACATCATGCTTAAAAGTGCCTGTAAGGCGTTGTGTGTATTAACTTGTTGCGATTCGTTTGAGCCGCTACGTGCAAACTTGAATCGCAGTTCTGAGCCTCTCCCGCGCAAGCTGGATGACCGCGTTTTGCACATCATGCCTAAAAGTGCCTGTAAGGCTTTGTGTGTATTACCTTGGTGGGATTCGTTTTAGCCGCTATGTGCAAACTTGCATCGCTGTTCTGAGCCTAACCCGCGCAAGCTGGATGACAGCGTTTTGCACATCATGCCTAAAAGTGCCTGTAAGGCGTTGTGTGTATTAACTTGTTGCGATTCGTTTGAGCCGCTACGTGCAAATTTGAATCGCATTTCTGAGCCTAACCCGCGCAAGCTGGAAGACCCCGTTTTGCACACCATGCCTGCATGTAAGGCTTTGTTTGTATTAGCATGTTGCGATTCGTTTTAGCCGCTACGTGCAAACTTGAATCGCAGTTCTGAGCCTAATCCGAGCAAGCTGGATGACCGCGTTTTGCACATCATGCCTAAAAGTGCCTGTAAGGCGTTGTGTGTATTAACTTGTTGCGATTCGTTTGAGCCGCTACGTGCAAACTTGAATCGCACTTCTGAGCCTAACCCGCGCAAGCTGGAAGACCCCGTTTTGCACATCATGCATTAAAGTGCCTGTAAGGCGTTGTGTGTATTAACTTGTTGCGATTCGTTTGAGCCGCTACGTGCAAACTTGAATCGCATTTATGAGCCTAACCCGCACAAGCTGGAATACCCCGTTTTGCACATAATGCCTAAAAGTGCGTGTAAGGCTTTGTTTGTATTATCATGTTGCGATTCGTATTAGCCGCTATGTGCATACTTGAATCGCAGTTCTGAGCCTAACCCGCGCAAACTGGATGACTGCGTTTTGCACATCAAGCCTAAAAGTGCCTGTAAGGCTTTGTGTGTATAAACTTGTTGAGATTCGTTTTAGCCGCTACGTGCAAACTTGAATCGCATTTCTGAGCCTAACCCGCGCAAGCTGGATGACCGCGTTTTGCACATCATGCATAAAAGTGCCTGTAAGGCGTTGTGTGTATTAACTTGTTGCGATTCCTTTGAGCCGCTACGTGCAAACTTGAATCGCACTTCTGAGCCTAACCCGCGCAAGCTGGAAGACCCAGTTTTGCACATCATGCCTTAAAGTGCCTGTAAGGCGTTTTGTGTATTAACTTGTTGCGATTCGTATTAGCCGCTACGTGCAAACTTGAATCGCAGCTCTGAGCCTAACCCGTGCAAGCTGGATGACAGCGTTTTGCACATCATGCCTAAAAGTGCCTGTAAGGCGTTCTGTGTATTAACTTGTTGCGATTCGTTTGAGCCGCTACGTGCAAACTTGAATCGCATTTCTGAGCCTAACCCTCGCAAGCTGGAAGACCCCGTTTTGCACGTCAAGCCTAAAAGTGCCTGTAAGGCTTTGTGTGTATTAACTTGTTGCGATTCGTTTTAGCCGCTACGTGCAAACTTGAATCGCAGCTCTGAGCCTAACCCGAGCAAGCTGGATGACCGCGTTTTCCACATCATGCCTGTGCCTGTAAGGCGTTGTGTGTATTAACTTGTTGCGATTCGTTTGAGCCGCTACGTGCAAACTTGAATCGTTTTCTGAGCCTAACCCGCGCAAGCTGGAAGACCCCGTTTTGCACATCATGCCTTAAAGTGCCTGTAAGGCGTTGTGTGTATTAACTTGTTGCGATTCGTTTTAGCCGCTATGTGCAAACTTGAATCGCAGTTCTGAGCCTAACCCGCGCAAACTGGATGGCCGCGTTTTGCACATCATGCCTAAAAGTGCCTGTAAGGCGTTGTGTGTATTAACTTGTTGCGATTCGTTTGAGCCGCTACGTGCAAACATGAGTCGCAGTTCTGAGCCTAACCCGCGCAAGCTGGATGACCGCGTTTTGCACATCAAGCCTAAAAGTGCCTGTAAGGCTTTGTGTGTATAAACTTGTTGAGATTCGTTTTAGCCGCTACGTGCAAACTTGAATCGCATTTCTGAGCCTAACCCGTGGAAGCTGGATGACAGCGTTTTGCACATCATGCCTAAAAGTGCCTGTAAGGCGTTGTGTGTATTAACTTGTTGCGATTCGTTTGAGCCGCTACGTGCAAACATGAGTCGATTTCTGAGCCTAACCCGTGCAAGCTGGATGACAGCGTTTTGCACATCATGCCTAAAAGTGCCTGTAACGCTTTTTGTGTATTACCTTGGTGCGATTCGTTTTAGCCACTATGTGCAACCTTGCATCGCAGTTCTGAGCCTAACCCGCGCAAGCTGGATGACAGCGTTTTGCACATCATGCCTAAAAGTGCCTGTAAGGCGTTGTGTGTATTAACTTGTTGCGATTCGTTTTAGCCGCTATGTGCAAACTTGAACCGCAGTTCTGAGCCTAACCCGCGCAAACTGGATGGCCGCGTTTTGCACATCATGCCTAAAAGTGCCTGTAAGGCGTTGTGTGTATTAACTTGTTGCGATTCGTTTTAGCCGCTACGTGCAAACATGAGTCGCAGTTCTGAGCCTAACCCGCGCAAGCTGGATGACCGCGTTTTGCACATCAAGCCTAAAAGTGCCTGTAAGGCTTTGTGTGTATAAACTTGTTGAGATTCGTTTTAGCCGCTACGTGCAAACTTGAATCGCATTTCTGAGCCTAACCCGCGCAAGCTGGATGACCGCGTTTTGCACATCATGCCTAAAAGTGCCTGTAAGGCGTTGTGTGTATTAACTTGTTGCGATTCGTTTGAGCCGCTACGTGCAAACATGAGTCGCATTTCTGAGCCTAACCCGTGCAAGCTGGATGACAGCGTTTTGCACATCATGCCTAAAAGTGCCTGTAAGGCGTTGTGTGTATTAACTTGTTGCGATTCGTTTGAGCCGCTACGTGCAAACATGAGTCGCATTTCTGAGCCTAACCCGTGCAAGCTGGATGACAGCGTTTTGCACATCATGCCTAAAAGTGCCTGTAATACTTTTTGTGTATTACCTTGGTGCGATTCGTTTTAGCCACTATGTGCAACCTTGCATCGCAGTTCTGAGCCTAACCCGCGCAAGCTGGATGACAGCGTTTTGCACATCATGCCTAAAAGTGCCTGTAAGGAGTTGTGTGTATTAACTTGTTGCGATTCGTTTGAGCCGCTACGTGCAAACTTGAATCGCATTTCTGAGCCTAACCCGAGCAAGCTGGAATGCCCCGTTTTGCACATCATGCCTAAAAGTGCCTGTAAGGCTTTGTGTGTATTAACTTGGTGCGATTCGTTTTAGCCGCTATGTGCAAACTTGAATCGCAGTTCTGAGCCTAACCCGCGCAAGCTTGAATGACGCCTATTTGCACATCATGCTTAAAAGTGCCTGTAAGGCGTTGTGTGTATTAACTTGTTACGATTCGTTTGAGCCGCTACGTGCAAACTTGAATCGTTTTCTGAGCCTAACCCGCGCAAGCTGGAAGACCCCGTTTTGCACATCATGCCTTAAAGTGCCTGTAAGGCGTTGTGTGTATTAACTTGTTGCGATTCGTTTGAGCCGCTACGTGCAAACTTGAATCGTTTTCTGAGCCTAACCCGCGCAAGCTGGAAGACCCCGTTTTGCACATCATGCCTTAAAGTGCCTGTAAGGCGTTGTGTGTATTAACTTGTTGCGATTCGTTTTAGCCGCTACGTGCAAACATGAGTCGCAGTTCTGAGCCTAACCCGCGCAAGCTGGATGACCGCGTTTTGCACATCAAGCCTAAAAGTGCCTGTAGGCTTTGTGTGTATAAACTTGTTGAGATTCGTTTTAGCCGCTACGTGCAAACATGAATCGCATTTCTGAGCCTAACCCGCGCAAGCTGGATGACCGCGTTTTGGACATCATGCCTAAAAGTGCCTGTAAGGCGTTGTGTGTATTAACTTGTTGCGATTCGTTTAAGCCGCTACGTGCAAACATGAGTCGCATTTCTGAGCCTAACCCGTGCAAGCTGGATGACAGCGTTTTGCACATCATGCCTAAAAGTGCCTGTAATGCTTTTTGTGTATTACCTTGGTGCGATTCGTTTTAGCCACTATGTGCAACCTTGCATCGCAGTTCTGAGCCTAACCCGCGCAAGCTGGATGACAGCGTTTCGCACATCATGCCTAAAAGTGCCTGTAAGGCGTTGTGTGTATTAACTTGTTGCGATTCGTTTGAGCCGCTACGTGCAAACTTGAATCGCATTTCTGAGCCTAACCCGAGCAAGCTGGAAGACCCCGTTTTGCACATCATGCCTAAAAGTGCCTGTAAGGCTTTGTGTGTATTAACTTGGTGCGATTCGTTTTAGCCGCTACGTGCAAACTTGAATCGCAGTTCTGAGCCTAACCCGCGCAAGCTTGAATGACGCCTATTTGCACATCATGCTTAAAAGTGCCTGTAAGGCGTTGTGTGTATTAACTTGTTGCGATTCGTTTGAGCCGCTACGTGCAAACTTGAATCGCAGTTCTGAGCCTCTCCCGCGCAAGATGGATGACCGCGTTTTGCACATCATGCCTAAAAGTGCCTGTAAGGCTTTGTGTGTATTGCCTTGGTGGGATTCGTTTTAGCCGCTATGTGCAAACTTGCATCGCTGTTCTGAGCCTAACCCGCGCAAGCTGGATGACAGCGTTTTGCACATCATGCCTAAAAGTGCCTGTAAGGCGTTGTGTGTATTAACTTGTTGCGATTCGTTTGAGACGCTACGTGCAAATTTGAATCGCATTTCTGAGCCTAACCCGCGCAAGCTGGAAGACCCCGTTTTGCACACCATGCCTAAAAGTGCGTGTAAGGCTTTGTTTGTATTAGCATGTTGCGATTCGTTTTAGCCGCTACGTGCACACTTGAATCGCAGTTCTGAGCCTAATCCGAGCAAGCTGGATGACCGCGTTTTGCACATCATGCCTAAAAGTGCCTGTAAGGCGTTGTGTGTATTAACTTGTTGCGATTCGTTTGAGCCGCTACGTGAAAACTTGAACCGCACTTCTGAGCCTAACCCGCGCAAGCTGGAAGACCCCGTTTTGCACATCATGCATTAAAGTGCCTGTAAGGCGTTGTGTGTATTAACTTGTTGCGATTCGTTTTAGCCGCTACGTGCAAACTTGAATCGCAGTTCTGAGCCTAATCCGAGCAAGCTGGATGACCGCGTTTTGCACATCATGCCTAAAAGCGCCTGTAAGGCGTTGTGTGTATTAACTTGTTGCGATTCTTTTGAGCCGCTACGTGCGAACTTGAATCGCATTTCTGAGCCTAACCCGCGCAAGCTGGATGACCGCGTTTTGCACATCATGCCTAAAAGTGCCTGTAACGCTTTTTGTGTATTACCTTGGTGCGATTCGTTTTAGCCACTATGTGCAACCTTGCATCGCAGTTCTGAGCCTAACCTGCGCAAGCTGGATGACAGCGTTTTGCACATCATGCCTAAAAGTGCCTGTAAGGCGTTGTGTGTATTAACTTGTTGCGATTCGTTTGAGCCGCTACGTGCAAACTTGAATCGCATTTCTGAGCCTAACCCGAGCAAGCTGGAAGACCCCGTTTTGCACATCATGCCTAAAAGTGCCTGTAAGGCTTTGTGTGTATTATCTTGGTGCGATTCGTTTTAGCCGCTATGTGCAAACTTGAATCGCGGTTCTGAGCCTAACCCGCCCAAGCTTGAGTGACGCTTATTTGCACGTCATGCTTAAAAGTGCCTGTAAGGCGTTGTGTGTATTAACTTGTTGCGATTCGTTTGAGCCGCTACGTGCAAACTTGAATCGCAGTTCTGAGCCTCTCCCGCGCAAGCTGGATGACCGCGTTTTGCACATCATGCCTAAAAGTGCCTGTAAGGCTTTGTGTGTATTACCTTGGTGGGATTCGTTTTAGCCGCTATGTGCAAACTTGCATCGCAGTTCTGAGCCTAACCCGCGCAAGCTGGATGACAGCGTTTTGCACATCATGCCTAAAAGTGCCTGTAAGGCGTTGTGTTTATTAACTTGTTGCGATTCGTTTGAGCCGCTAGCTGCAAATTTGAATCGCATTTCTGAGCCTAACCCGCGCAAGCTGGAAGACCCCGTTTTGCACACCATGCCTGCATGTAAGGCTTTGTTTGTATTAGCATGTTGCAATTCGTTTTAGCCGCTACGTGCAAACTTGAATCGCAGTTCTGAGCCTAATCCGAGCAAGCTGGATGACCGCGTTTTGCACATCATGCCTAAAAGTGCCTGTAAGGCGTTGTGTGTATTAACTTGTTGCGATTCGTTTGAGCCGCTACGTGCAAACTTGAATCGCACTTCTGAGCCTAACCCGCGCAAGCTGCAAGACCCCGTTTTGCACATCATGCATTAAAGTGCCTGTAAGGCGTTGTGTGTATTAACTTGTTGCGATTCGTTTGAGCCGCTACGTGCAAACTTGAATCGCATTTATGAGCCTAACCCGCACAAGCTGGAATACCCCGTTTTGCACATAATGCCTAAAAGTGCGTGTAAGGCTTTGTTTGTATTATCATGTTGCGATTCGTTTTAGCCGCTACGTGCAAACTTGAATCGCAGGTCTGAGCCTAATCCGAGCAAGCTGGATGACAGCGTTTTGCACATCATGCCTAAAAGTGCCTGTAAGGCGTTGTGTGTATTAACTTGTTGCAATTCTTTTGAGCCGTTACGTGCAAACTTGAATCGCACTTCTGAGCCTAACCCGCGCAAGCTGGAAGACCCAGTTTTGCCCATCATGCCCAAGTGCCTGTAAGGCGTTTTGTGTATTAACTTGTTGCGATTCGTATTAGCCGCTATGTGCATACTTGAATCGCAGTTCTGAGCCTAACCCGCGCAAACTGGATGACCGCGTTTTGCACATCAAGCCTAAAAGTGCCTGTAAGGCTTTGTGTGTATAAACTTGTTGAGATTCGTTTTAGCCGCTACGTGCAAACTTGAATCGCATTTCTGAGCCTAACCCCCGCAAGCTGGATGACCGCGTTTTGCACATCATGCATAAAAGTGCCTGTAAGGCGTTGTGTGTATTAACTTGTTGCGATTCGTTTGAGCCGCTACGTGCAAACATGAGTCGCATTTCTGAGCCTAACCCGTGCAAGCTGGATGACAGCGTCTTGCACATCATGCCTAAAAGTGCCTGTAAGGCATTGTGTGTATTAACTTGTTGCGATTCCTTTGAGCCGCTACGTGCAAACTTGAATCGCACTTCTGAGCCTAACCCGCGCAAGCTGGAAGACCCAGTTTTGCACATCGTGCCTTAAAGTGCCTGTAAGGCGTTTTGTGTATTAACTTGTTGCGATTCGTATTAGCCGCTACGTGCAAACTTGAATCGCAGCTCTGAGCCTAACCCGTGCAAGCTGGATGACAGCGTTTTGCACATCATGCCTAAAAGTGCCTGTAAGGCGTTCTGTGTATTAACTTGTTGCGATTCGTTTGAGCCGCCACGTGCAAACTTGAATCGCATTTCTGAGCCTAACCCTCGCAAGCTGGAAGACCCCGTTTTGCACGTCAAGCCTAAAAGTGCCTGTAAGGCTTTGTGTGTATTAACTTGTTGCGATTCGTTTTAGCCGCTACGTGCAAACTTGAATCGCAGCTCTGAGCCTAACCCGAGCAAGCTGGATGACCGCGTTTTGCACATCATGCCTGTGCCTGTAAGGCGTTGTGTGTATTAACTTGTTGCGATTCGTTTGAGCCGCTACGTGCAAACTTGAATCGTTTTCTGAGCCTAACCCGCGCAAGCTGGAAGACCCCGTTTTGCACATCATGCCTTAAAGTGCCTGTAAGGCGTTGTGTGTATTAACTTGTTGCGATTCGTTTTAGCCGCTATGTGCAAACTTGAATCGCAGTTCTGAGCCTAACCCGCGCAAACTGGATGGCCGCGTTTTGCACATCATGCCTAAAAGTGCCTGTAAGGCGTTGTGTGTATTAACTTGTTGCGATTCGTTTGAGCCGCTACGTGCAAACATGAGTCGCAGTTCTGAGCCTAACCCGCGCAAGATGGATGACCGCGTTTTGCACATCAAGCCTAAAAGTGCCTGTAAGGCTTTGTGTGTATAAACTTGTTGAGATTCGTTTTAGCCGCTACGTGCAAACTTGAATCGCAGTTCTGAGCCTAACTCGAGCAAGCTGGATGACCGCGTTTTGCACATCATGCCTGTGCCTGGAAGGCGTTGTGTGTATTAACTTGTTGCGATTCGTTTGAGCGCTACGTGCAAACATGAGTCGCATTTCTGAGCCTAACCCGTGCAAGCTGGATGACAGCGTTTTGCACATCATGCCTAAAAGTGCCTGTAAGGCGTTGTGTGTATTAACTTGTTGCGATTCGTTTGAGCCGCTACGTGCAAACATGAGTCGATTTCTGAGCCTAACCCGTGCAAGCTGGATGACAGCGTTTTGCACATCATGCCTAAAAGTGCCTGTAACGCTTTTTGTGTATTACCTTGGTGCGATTCGTTTTAGCCACTATGTGCAACCTTGCATCGCATTTCTGAGCCTAACCCGCGCAAGCTGGATGACCGCGTTTTGCACATCATGCCTAAAAGTGCCTGTAAGGCGTTGTGTGTATTAACTTGTTGCGATTCGTTTGAGCCGCTACGTGCAAACATGAGTCGCATTTCTGAGCCTAACCCGTGCAAGCTGGATGACAGCGTTTTGCACATCATGCCTAAAAGTGCCTGTAATGCTTTTTGTGTATTACCTTGGTGCGATTCGTTTTAGCCACTATGTGCAACCTTGCATCGCAGTTCTGAGCCTAACCCGCACAAGCTGGATGACAGCGTTTTGCACATCATGCCTAAAAGTGCCTGTAAGGCGTTGTGTGTATTAACTTGTTGCGATTCGTTTGAGCCGCTACGTGCAAACTTGAATCGCATTTCTGAGCCTAACCCGAGCAAGCTGGAAGACCCCGTTTTGCACATCATGCCTAAAAGTGCCTGTAAGGCTTTGTGTGTATTAACTTGGTGCGATTCGTTTTAGCGGCTATGTGCAAACTTGAATCGCAGTTCTGAGCCTAACCCGCGCAAGCTTGAATGACGCCTATTTGCACATCATGCTTAAAAGTGCCTGTAAGGCGTTGTGTGTATTAACTTGTTGCGATTCGTTTGAGCCGCTACGTGCAAACTTGAATCGTTTTCTGAGCCTAACCCGCGCAAGCTGGAAGACCCCGTTTTGCACATCATGCCTTAAAGTGCCTGTAAGGCGTTGTGTGTATTAACTTGTTGCGATTCGTTTTAGCCGCTATGTGCAAACTTGAACCACAGTTCTGAGCCTAACCCGCGCAAACTGGATGGCCGCGTTTTGCACATCATGCCTAAAAGTGCCTGTAAGGCGTTGTGTGTATTAACTTGTTGCGATTCGTTTGAGCCGCTACGTGCAAACATGAGTCGCAGTTCTGAGCCTAACCCGCGCAAGCTGGATGACCGCGTTTTGCACATCAAGCCTAAAAGTGCCTGTAGGCTTTGTGTGTATAAACTTGTTGAGATTCGTTTTAGCCGCTACGTGCAAACTTGAATCGCATTTCTGAGCCTAACCCGCGCAAGCTGGATGACCGCGTTTTGCACATCATGCCTAAAAGTGCCTGTAAGGCGTTGTGTGTATTAACTTGTTGCGATTCGTTTGAGCCGCTACGTGCAAACATGAGTCGCATTTCTGAGCCTAACCCGTGCAAGCTGGATGACAGCGTTTTGCACATCATGCCTAAAAGTGCCTGTAAGGCGTTGTGTGTATTAACTTGTTGCGATTCGTTTGAGCCGCTACGTGCAAACATGAGTCGCATTTCTGAGCCTAACCCGTGCAAGCTGGATTACAGCGTTTTGCACATCATGCCTAAAAGTGCCTGTAATGCTTTTTGTGTATTACCTTGGTGCGATTCGTTTTAGCCACTATGTGCAACCTTGCATCGCAGTTCTGAGCCTAACGCGCGCAAGCTGGATGACAGCGTTTTGCACATCATGCCTAAAAGTGCCTGTAAGGCGTTGTGTGTATTAACTTGTTGCGATTCGTTTGAGCCGCTACGTGCAAACTTGAATCGCATTTCTGAGCCTAACCCGAGCAAGCTGGAAGACCCCGTTTTGCACATCATGCCTAAAAGTGCCTGTAAGGCTTTGTGTGTATTAACTTGGTGCGATTCGTTTTAGCCACTATGTGCAAACTTGAATCGCAGTTCTGAGCCTAACCCGCGCAAGCTTGAATGACGCCTATTTGCACATCATGCTTAAAAGTGCCTGTAAGGCGTTGTGTGTATTAACTTGTTGCGATTCGTTTGAGCCGCTACGTGCAAACTTGAATCGTTTTCTGAGCCTAACCCGCGCAAGCTGGAAGACCCCGTTTTGCACATCATGCCTTAAAGTGCCTGTAAGGCGTTGTGTGTATTAACTTGTTGCGATTCGTTTTAGCCGCTATGTGCAAACTTGAACCGCAGTTCTGAGCCTAACCCGCGCAAACTGGATGGCCGCGTTTTGCACATCATGCCTAAAAGTGCCTGTAAGGGGTTGTGTGTATTAACTTGTTGCGATTCGTTTGAGCCGCTACGTGCAAACATGAGTCGCAGTTCTGAGCCTAACCCGCGCAAGCTGGATGACCGCGTTTTGCACATCAAGCCTAAAAGTGCCTGTAGGCTTTGTGTGTATAAACTTGTTGAGATTCGTTTTAGCCGCTACGTGCAAACTTGAATCGCATTTCTTAGCCTAACCCGCGCAAGCTGGATGACCGCGTTTTGCACATCATGCCTAAAAGTGCCTGTAAGGCGTTGTGTGTATTAACTTGTTGCGATTCGTTTGAGCCGCTACGTGCAAACATGAGTCGCATTTCTGAGCCTAACCCGTGCAAGCTGGATGACAGCGTTTTGCACATCATGCCTAAAAGTGCCTGTAAGGCGTTGTGTGTATTAACTTGTTGCGATTCGTTTGAGCCGCTACGTGCAAACTTGAGTCGCATTTCTGAGCCTAACCCGTGCAAGCTGGATGACAGCGTTTTGCACATCATGCCTAAAAGTGCCTGTAATGCTTTTTGTGTATTACCTTGGTGCGATTCGTTTTAGCCACTATGTGCAACCTTGCATCGCAGTTCTGAGCCTAACCCGCGCAAGCTGGATGACAGCGTTTTGCACATCATGCCTAAAAGTGCCTGTAAGGCGTTGTGTGTATTAACTTGTTGCGATTCGTTTGAGCCGCTACGTGCAAACTTGAATCGCATTTCTGAGCCTAACCCGAGCAAGCTGGAAGACCCCGTTTTGCACATCATGCCTAAAAGTGCCTGTAAGGCTTTGTGTGTATTAACTTGGTGCGATTCGTTTTAGCCGCTATGTGCAAACTTGAATCGCAGTTCTGAGCCTAACCCGCGCAAGCTTGAATGACGCCTATTTGCACATCATGCTTAAAAGTGCCTGTAAGGCGTTGTGTGTATTAACTTGTTGCGATTCGTTTGAGCCGCTACGTGCAAACTTGAATCGCAGTTCTGAGCCTCTCCCGCGCAAGCTGGATGACCGCGTTTTGCACATCATGCCTAAAAGTGCCTGTAAGGCTTTGTGTGTATTACCTTGGTGGGATTCGTTTTAGCCGCTATGTGCAAACTTGCATCGCTGTTCTGAGCCTAACCCGCGCAAGCTGGATGACAGCGTTTTGCACATCATGCCTAAAAGTGCCTGTAAGGCGTTGTGTGTATTAACTTGTTGCGATTCGTTTGAGCCGCTACGTGCAAATTTGAATCGCATTTCTGAGCCTAACCCGCGCAAGCTGGAAGACCCCGTCTTGCACACCATGCCTAAAAGTGCGTGTAAGGCTTTGTTTGTATTAGCATGTTGCGATTCGTTTTAGCCGCTACGTGCAAACTTGAATCGCAGTTCTGAGCCTAATCCGAGCAAGCTGGATGACCGCGTTTTGCACATCATGCCTAAAAGTGCCTGTAAGGCGTTGTGTGTATTAACTTGTTGCGATTCTTTTGAGCCGCTACGTGCGAACTTGAATCGCATTTCTGAGCCTAACCCGCGCAAGCTGGATGACCGCGTTTTGCACATCATGCCTAAAAGTGCCTGTAACGCTTTTTGTGTATTACCTTGGTGCGATTCGTTTTAGCCACTATGTGCAACCTTGCATCGCAGTTCTGAGCCTAACCTGCGCAAGCTGGATGACAGCGTTTTGCACATCATGCCTAAAAGTGCCTGTAAGGCGTTGTGTGTATTAACTTGTTGCGATTCGTTTGAGCCGCTACGTACAAACTTGAATCGCATTTCTGAGCCTAACCCGAGCAAGCTGGAAGACCCCGTTTTGCACATCATGCCTAAAAGTGCCTGTAAGGCTTTGTGTGTATTATCTTGGTGCGATTCGTTTTAGCCGCTATGTGCAAACTTGAATCGCGGTTCTGAGCCTAACCGGCCAAGCTTGAGTGACGCTTATTTGCACATCATGCTTAAAAGTGCCTGTAAGGCGTTGTGTGTATTAACTTGTTGCGATTCGTTTGAGCCGCTACGTGCAAACTTGAATCGCAGTTCTGAGCCTCTCCCGCGCAAGCTGGATGACCGCGTTTTGCACATCATGCCTAAAAGTGCCTGTAAGGCTTTGTGTGTATTACCTTGGTGGGATTCGTTTTAGCCGCTATGTGCAAACTTGCATCGCAGTTCTGAGCCTAACCCGCGCAAGCTGGATGACAGCGTTTTGCACATCATGCCTAAAAGTGCCTGTAAGGCGTTGTGTTTATTAACTTGTTGCGATTCGTTTGAGCCGCTACGTGCAAATTTGAATCGCATTTCTGAGCCTAACCCGCGCAAGCTGGAAGACCCCGTTTTGCACACCATGCCTGCATGTAAGGCTTTGTTTGTATTAGCATGTTGCGATTCGTTTTAGCCGCTACGTGCAAACTTGAATCGCAGTTCTGAGCCTAATCCGAGCAAGCTGGATGACCGCGTTTTGCACATCATGCCTAAAAGTGCCTGTAAGGCGTTGTGTGTATTAACTTGTTGCGATTCGTTTGAGCCGCTACGTGCAAACTTGAATCATTTTCTGAGCCTAATCCGCGCAAGCTGGAAGACCCCGTTTTGCACATCATGCCTTAAAGTGCCTGTAAGGCGTTGTGTGTATTAACTTGTTGCGATTCGTTTGAGCCGCTACGTGCAAACTTGAATCGTTTTCTGAGCCTAACCCGCGCAAGCTGGAAGACCCCGTTTTGCACATCATGCCTTAAAGTGCCTGTAAGGCGTTGTGTGTATTAACTTGTTGCGATTCGTTTTAGCCGCTATGTGCAAACTTGAACCGCAGTTCTGAGCCTAACCCGCGCAAACTGGATGGCCGCGTTTTGCACATCATGCCTAAAAGTGCCTGTAAGGCGTTGTGTGTATTAACTTGTTGCGATTCGTTTGAGCCGCTACGTGCAAACATGAGTCGCAGTTCTGAGCCTAACCCGCGCATGCTGGATGACCGCGTTTTGCACATCAAGCCTAAAAGTGCCTGTAGGCTTTGTGTGTATAAACTTGTTGAGATTCGTTTTAGCCGCTACGTGCAAACTTGAATCGCATTTCTGAGCCTAACCCGCGCAAGCTGGATGACCGCGTTTTGCACATCATGCCTAAAAGTGCCTGTAAGGCGTTGTGTGTACTAACTTGTTGCGATTCGTTTGAGCCGCTACGTGCAAACATGAGTCGCATTTCTGAGCCTAACCCGTGCAAGCTGGATGACAGCGTTTTGCACATCATGCCTAAAAGTGCCTGTAAGGCGTTGTGTGTATTAACTTGTTGCGATTCGTTTGAGCCGCTACGTGCAAACATGAGTCGCAGTTCTGAGCCTAACCCGCGCAAGCTGGATGACAGCGTTTTGCACATCATGCCTAAAAGTGCCTGTAAGGCGTTGTGTGTATTAACTTGTTGCGATTCGTTTGAGCCGCTACGTGCAAACTTGAATCGCATTTCTGAGCCTAACCCGAGCAAGCTGGAAGACCCCGTTTTGCACATCATGCCTAAAAGTGCCTGTAAGGCTTTGTGTGTATTAACTTGGTGCGATTCGTTTTAGCCGCTATGTGCAAACTTGAATCGCAGTTCTGAGCCTAACCCGCGCAAGCTTGAATGACGCCTATTTGCACATCATGCTTAAAAGTGCCTGTAAGGCGTTGTGTGTATTAACTTGTTGCGATTCGTTTGAGCCGCTACGTGCAAACTTGAATCGCAGTTCTGAGCCTCTCCCGCGCAAGCTAGATGACCGCGTTTTGCACATCATGCCTAAAAGTGCCTGTAAGGCTTTGTGTGTATTACCTTGGTGGGATTCGTTTTAGCCGCTATGTGCAAATTGCATCGCTGTTCTGAGCCTAACCCGCGCAAGCTGGATGACAGCGTTTTGCACATCATGTCTAAAAGTGCCTGTAAGGCGTTGTGTGTATTAACTTGTTGCGATTCGTTTGAGCCGCTACGTGCAAATTTGAATCGCATTTCTGAGCCTAACCCGCGCAAGCTGGAAGACCCCGTTTTGCACACCATGCCTAAAAGTGCGTGTAAGGCTTTGTTTGTATTAGCATGTTGCGATTCGTTTTAGCCGCTACGTGCAAACTTGAATCGCAGTTCTGAGCCTAATCCGAGCAAGCTGGATGACCGCGTTTTGCACATCATGCCTAAAAGTGCCTGTAAGGCGTTGTGTGTATTAACTTGTTGCGATTCGTTTGAGCCGCTACGTGAAAACTTGAATCGCACTTCTGAGCCTAACCCGCGCAAGCTGGAAGACCCCGTTTTGCACATCATGCATTAAAGTGCCTGTAAGGCGTTGTGTGTATTAACTTGTTGCGATTCGTTTTAGCCGCTACGTGCAAACTTGAATCGCAGTTCTGAGCCTAATCCGAGCAAGCTGGAAGACCCCGTTTTGCACATCATGCCTAAAATTGCCTGTAAGGCTTTGTGTGTATTATCTTGGTGCGATTCGTTTTAGCCGCTATGTGCAAACTTGAATCGCGGTTCTGAGCCTAACCCGCCCAAGCTTGAGTGACGCTTATTTGCACATCATGCTTAAAAGTGCCTGTAAGGCGTTGTGTGTATTAACTTGTTGCGATTCGTTTGAGCCGCTACGTGCAAACTTGAATCGCAGTTCTGAGCCTCTCCCGCGCAAGCTGGATGACCGCGTTTTGCACATCATGCCTAAAAGTGCCTGTAAGGCTTTGTGTGTATTACCTTGGTGGGATTCGTTTTAGCCGCTATGTGCAAACTTGCATCGCAGTTCTGAGCCTAACCCGCGCAAGCTGGATGACAGCGTTTTGCACATCATGCCTAAAAGTGCCTGTAAGGCGTTGTGTTTATTAACTTGTTGCAATTCGTTTGAGCCGCTACGTGCAAATTTGAATCGCATTTCTGAGCCTAACCCGCGCAAGCTGGAAGACCCCGTTTTGCACACCATGCCTGCATGTAAGGCTTTGTTTGTATTAGCATGTTGCGATTCGTTTTAGCCGCTACGTGCAAACTTGAATCGCAGTTCTGAGCCTAATCCGAGCAAGCTGGATGACCGCGTTTTGCACATCATGCCTAAAAGTGCCTGTAAGGCGTTGTGTGTATTAACTTGTTGCGATTCGTTTGAGCCGCTACGTGCAAACTTGAATCGCACTTCTGAGCCTAACCCGCGCAAGCTGGAAGACCCCGTTTTGCACATCATGCATTAAAGTGCCTGTAAGGCGTTGTGTGTATTAACTTGTTGCGATTCGTTTGAGCCGCTACGTGCAAACTTGAATCGCATTTATGAGCCTAACCCGCACAAGCTGGAATACCCCGTTTTGCACATAATGCCTAAAAGTGCGTGTAAGGCTTTGTTTGTATTATCATGTTGCGATTCGTTTGAGCCGCTACGTGCAAACATGAGTCGCATTTCTGAGCCTAACCCGTGCAAGCTGGATGACAGCGTTTTGCACATCATGCCTAAAAGCGCCTGTAAGGCGTTGTGTGTATTAACTTGTTGCGATTCGTTTGAGCCGCTACGTGCAAACTTGAATCGTTTTCTGAGCCTAACCCGCGCAAGCTGGAAGACCCCGTTTTGCACATCATGCCTTAAAGTGCCTGTAAGGCGTTGTGTGTATTAACTTGTTGCGATTCGTTTTAGCCGCTATGTGCAAACTTGAATCGCAGTTCTGAGCCTAACCCGCGCAAACTGGATGGCCGCGTTTTGCACATCATGCCTAAAAGTGCCTGTAAGGCGTTGTGTGTATTAACTTGTTGCGATTCGTTTGAGCCGCTACGTGCAAACATGAGTCGCAGTTCTGAGCCTAACCCGCGCAAGCTGTATGACCGCGTTTTGCACATCAAGCCTAAAAGTGCCTGTAAGGCTTTCTGTGTATAAACTTGTTGAGATTCGTTTTAGCCGCTACGTGGAAACTTGAATCGCATTTCTGAGCCTAACCCGCGCAAGCTGGATGACCGCGTTTTGCACATCATGCCTAAAAGTGCCTGTAAGGCGTTGTGTGTATTAACTTGTTGCGATTCGTTTGAGCCGCTACGTGCAAACATGAGTCGCATTTCTGAGCCTAACCCGTGCAAGCTGGATGACAGCGTTTTGCACATCATGCCTAAAAGTGCCTGTAATGCTTTTTGTGTATTACCTTGGTGCGATTCGTTTTAGCCACTATGTGCAACCTTGCATCGCAGTTCTGAGCCTAACCCGCGCAAGCTGGATGACAGCGTTTTGCACATCATGCCTAAAAGTGCCTGTAAGGCGTTGTGTGTATTAACTTGTTGCGATTCGTTTGAGCCGCTACGTGCAAACTTGAATCGCATTTCTGAGCCTAACCCGAGCAAGCTGGAAGACCCCGTTTTGCACATCATGCCTAAAAGTGCCTGTAAGGCTTTGTGTGTATTAACTTGGTGCGATTCGTTTTAGCCGCTACGTGCAAACTTGAATCGCAGTTCTGAGCCTAACCCGCGCAAGCTTGAATGACGCCTATTTGCACATCATGCTTAAAAGTGCCTGTAAGGCGTTGTGTGTATTAACTTGTTGCGATTCGTTTGAGCCGCTACGTGCAAACTTGAATCGCAGTTCTGAGCCTCTCCCGCGCAAGCTGGATGACCGCGTTTTGCACATCATGCCTAAAAGTGCCTGTAAGGCTTTGTGTGTATTACCTTGGTGGGATTCGTTTTAGCCGCTATGTGCAAACTTGCATCGCTGTTCTGAGCCTAACCCGCGCAAGCTGGATGACAGCGTTTTGCACATCATGCCTAAAAGTGCCTGTAAGGCGTTGTGTGTATTAACTTGTTGCGATTCGTTTGAGCCGCTACGTGCAAACTTGAATCGCAGTTCTGAGCCTAATCCGAGCAAGCTGGATGACCGCGTTTTGCACATCATGCCTAAAAGCGCCTGTAAGGCGTTGTGTGTATTAACTTGTTGCGATTCTTTTGAGCCGCTACGTGCGAACTTGAATCGCATTTCTGAGCCTAACCCGCGCAAGCTGGATGACCGCGTTTTGCACATCATGCCTAAAAGTGCCTGTAACGCTTTTTGTGTATTACCTTGGTGCGATTCGTTTTAGCCACTATGTGCAACCTTGCATCGCAGTTCTGAGCCTAACCTGCGCAAGCTGGATGACAGCGTTTTGCACATCATGCCTAAAAGTGCCTGTAAGGCGTTGTGTGTATTAACTTGTTGCGATTCGTTTGAGCCGCTACGTGCAAACTTGAATCGCATTTCTGAGCCTAACCCGAGCAAGCTGGAAGACACCGTTTTGCACATCATGCCTAAAAGTGCCTGTAAGGCTTTGTGTGTATTATCTTGGTGCGATTCGTTTTAGCCGCTATGTACAAACTTGAATCGCTGTTCTGAGCCTAACCCGCCCAAGCTTGAGTGACGCTTATTTGCACATCATGCTTAAAAGTGCCTGTAAGGCGTTGTGTGTATTAACTTGTTGCGATTCGTTTGAGCCGCTACGTGCAAACTTGAATCGCAGTTCTGAGCCTCTCCCGCGCAAGCTGGATGACCGCGTTCTGCACATCATGCCTAAAAGTGCCTGTAAGGCTTTGTGTGTATTACCTTGGTGGGATTCGTTTTAGCCGCTATGTGCAAACTTGCATCGCAGTTCTGAGCCTAACCCGCGCAAGCTGAATGACAGCGTTTTGCACATCATGCCTAAAAGTGCCTTTAAGGCGTTGTGTTTATTAACTTGTTGCGATTCGTTTGAGCCGCTACGTGCAAATTTGAATCGCATTTCTGAGCCTAACCCGCGCAAGCTGGAAGACCCCGTTTTGCACACCATGCCTGCATGTAAGGCTTTGTTTGTATTAGCATGTTGCGATTCGTTTTAGCCGCTACGTGCAAACTTGAATCGCAGTTCTGAGCCTAATCCGAGCAAGCTGGATGACCGCGTTTTGCACATCATGCCTAAAAGTGCCTGTAAGGCGTTGTGTGTATTAACTTGTTGCGATTCGTTTGAGCCGCTACGTGCAAACTTGAATCGCACTTCTGAGCCTAACCCGCGCAAGCTGGAAGACCCCGTTTTGCACATCATGCATTAAAGTGCCTGTAAGGCGTTGTGTGTATTAACTTGTTGCGATTCGTTTGAGCCGCTACGTGCAAACTTGAATCGCATTTATGAGCCTAACCCGCACAAGCTGGAATACCCCGTTTTGCACATAATGCCTAAAAGTGCGTGTAAGGCTTTGTTTGTATTATCATGTTGCGATTCGTTTTAGCCGCTACGTGCAAACTTGAATCGCAGGTCTGAGCCTAATCCGAGCAAGCTGGATGACAGCGTTTTGCACATCATGCCTAAAAGTGCCTGTAAGGCGTTGTGTGTATTAACTTGTTGCAATTCTTTTGAGCCGTTACGTGCAAACTTGAATCGCACTTCTGAGCCTAACCCGCGCAAGCTGGAAGACCCAGTTTTGCCCATCATGCCCAAGTGCCTGTAAGGCGTTTTGTGTATTAACTTGTTGCGATTCGTATTAGCCGCTATGTGCATACTTGAATCGCAGTTCTGAGCCTAACCCGCGCAAACTGGATGACCGCGTTTTGCACATCAAGCCTAAAAGTGCCTGTAAGGCTTTGTGTGTATAAACTTGTTGAGATTCGTTTTAGCCGCTACGTGCAAACTTGAATCGCATTTCTGAGCCTAACCCGCGCAAGCTGGATGACCGCGTTTTGCACATCATGCATAAAAGTGCCTGTAAGGCGTTGTGTGTATTAACTTGTTGCGATTCGTTTGAGCCGCTACGTGCAAACATGAGTCGCATTTCTGAGCCTAACCCGTGCAAGCTGGATGACAGCGTCTTGCACATCATGCCTAAAAGTGCCTGTAAGGCATTGTGTGTATTAACTTGTTGCGATTCCTTTGAGCCGCTACGTGCAAACTTGAATCGCACTTCTGAGCCTAACCCGCGCAAGCTGGAAGACCCAGTTTTGCACATCATGCCTTAAAGTGCCTGTAAGGCGTTTTGTGTATTAACTTGTTGCGATTCGTATTAGCCGCTACGTGCAAACTTGAATCGCAGCTCTGAGCCTAACCCGTGCAAGCTGGATGACAGCGTTTTGCACATCATGCCTAAAAGTGCCTGTAAGGCGTTCTGTGTATTAACTTGTTGCGATTCGTTTGAGCCGCTACGTGCAAACTTGAATCGCATTTCTGAGCCTAACCCTCGCAAGCTGGAAGACCCCGTTTTGCACGTCAAGCCTAAAAGTGCCTGTAAGGCTTTGTGTGTATTAACTTGTTGCGATTCGTTTTAGCCGCTACGTGCAAACTTGAATCGCAGCTCTGAGCCTAACCCGAGCAAGCTGGATGACCGCGTTTTCCACATCATGCCTGTGCCTGTAAGGCGTTGTGTGTATTAACTTGTTGCGATTCGTTTGAGCCGCTACGTGCAAACTTGAATCGTTTTCTGAGCCTAACCCGCGCAAGCTGGAAGACCCCGTTTTGCACATCATGCCTTAAAGTGCCTGTAAGGCGTTGTGTGTATTAACTTGTTGCGATTCGTTTTAGCCGCTATGTGCAAACTTGAATCGCAGTTCTGAGCCTAACCCGCGCAAACTGGATGGCCGCGTTTTGCACATCATGCCTAAAAGTGCCTGTAAGGCGTTGTGTGTATTAACTTGTTGCGATTCGTTTGAGCCGCTACGTGCAAACATGAGTCGCAGTTCTGAGCCTAACCCGCGCAAGCTGGATGACCGCGTTTTGCACATCAAGCCTAAAAGTGCCTGTAAGGCTTTGTGTGTATAAACTTGTTGAGATTCGTTTTAGCCGCTACGTGCAAACTTGAATCGCATTTCTGAGCCTAACCCGTGCAAGCTGGATGACAGCGTTTTGCACATCATGCCTAAAAGTGCCTGTAAGGCGTTGTGTGTATTAACTTGTTGCGATTCGTTTGAGCCGCTACGTGCAAACATGAGTCGATTTCTGAGCCTAACCCGTGCAAGCTGGATGACAGCGTTTTGCACATCATGCCTAAAAGTGCCTGTAACGCTTTTTGTGTATCACCTTGGTGCGATTCGTTTTAGCCACTATGTGCAACCTTGCATCGCAGTTCTGAGCCTAACCCGCGCAAGCTGGATGACAGCGTTTTGCACATCATGCCTAAAAGTGCCTGTAAGGCGTTGTGTGTATTAACTTGTTGCGATTCGTTTGAGCCGCTACGTGCAAACATGAGTCGCATTTCTGAGCCTAACCCGTGCAAGCTGGATGACAGCGTTTTGCACATCATGCCTAAAAGTGCCTGTAATGCTTTTTGTGTATTACCTTGGTGCGATTCGTTTTAGCCACTATGTGCAACCTTGCATCGCAGTTCTGAGCCTAACCCGCGCAAGCTGGATGACAGCGTTTTGCACATCATGCCTAAAAGTGCCTGTAAGGCTTTGTGTGTATTACCTTGGTGGGATTCGTTTTAGCCGCTATGTGCAAACTTGCATCGCAGTTCTGAGCCTAACCCGCGCAAGCTGGATGACAGCGTTTTGCACATCATGCCTAAAAGTGCCTGTAAGGCGTTGTGTTTATTAACTTGTTGCAATTCGTTTGAGCCGCTACGTGCAAATTTGAATCGCATTTCTGAGCCTAACCCGCGCAAGCTGGAAGACCCCGTTTTGCACACCATGCCTGCATGTAAGGCTTTGTTTGTATTAGCATGTTGCGATTCGTTTTAGCCGCTACGTGCAAACTTGAATCGCAGTTCTGAGCCTAATCCGAGCAAGCTGGATGACCGCGTTTTGCACATCATGCCTAAAAGTGCCTGTAAGGCGTTGTGTGTATTAACTTGTTGCGATTCGTTTGAGCCGCTACGTGCAAACTTGAATCGCACTTCTGAGCCTAACCCGCGCAAGCTGGAAGACCCCGTTTTGCACATCATGCATTAAAGTGCCTGTAAGGCGTTGTGTGTATTAACTTGTTGCGATTCGTTTGAGCCGCTACGTGCAAACTTGAATCGCATTTATGAGCCTAACCCGCACAAGCTGGAATACCCCGTTTTGCACATAATGCCTAAAAGTGCGTGTAAGGCTTTGTTTGTATTATCATGTTGCGATTCGTTTGAGCCGCTACGTGCAAACATGAGTCGCATTTCTGAGCCTAACCCGTGCAAGCTGGATGACAGCGTTTTGCACATCATGCCTAAAAGCGCCTGTAAGGCGTTGTGTGTATTAACTTGTTGCGATTCGTTTGAGCCGCTACGTGCAAACTTGAATCGTTTTCTGAGCCTAACCCGCGCAAGCTGGAAGACCCCGTTTTGCACATCATGCCTTAAAGTGCCTGTAAGGCGTTGTGTGTATTAACTTGTTGCGATTCGTTTTAGCCGCTATGTGCAAACTTGAATCGCAGTTCTGAGCCTAACCCGCGCAAACTGGATGGCCGCGTTTTGCACATCATGCCTAAAAGTGCCTGTAAGGCGTTGTGTGTATTAACTTGTTGCGATTCGTTTGAGCCGCTACGTGCAAACATGAGTCGCAGTTCTGAGCCTAACCCGCGCAAGCTGTATGACCGCGTTTTGCACATCAAGCCTAAAAGTGCCTGTAAGGCTTTCTGTGTATAAACTTGTTGAGATTCGTTTTAGCCGCTACGTGGAAACTTGAATCGCATTTCTGAGCCTAACCCGCGCAAGCTGGATGACCGCGTTTTGCACATCATGCCTAAAAGTGCCTGTAAGGCGTTGTGTGTATTAACTTGTTGCGATTCGTTTGAGCCGCTACGTGCAAACATGAGTCGCATTTCTGAGCCTAACCCGTGCAAGCTGGATGACAGCGTTTTGCACATCATGCCTAAAAGTGCCTGTAATGCTTTTTGTGTATTACCTTGGTGCGATTCGTTTTAGCCACTATGTGCAACCTTGCATCGCAGTTCTGAGCCTAACCCGCGCAAGCTGGATGACAGCGTTTTGCACATCATGCCTAAAAGTGCCTGTAAGGCGTTGTGTGTATTAACTTGTTGCGATTCGTTTGAGCCGCTACGTGCAAACTTGAATCGCATTTCTGAGCCTAACCCGAGCAAGCTGGAAGACCCCGTTTTGCACATCATGCCTAAAAGTGCCTGTAAGGCTTTGTGTGTATTAACTTGGTGCGATTCGTTTTAGCCGCTACGTGCAAACTTGAATCGCAGTTCTGAGCCTAACCCGCGCAAGCTTGAATGACGCCTATTTGCACATCATGCTTAAAAGTGCCTGTAAGGCGTTGTGTGTATTAACTTGTTGCGATTCGTTTGAGCCGCTACGTGCAAACTTGAATCGCAGTTCTGAGCCTCTCCCGCGCAAGCTGGATGACCGCGTTTTGCACATCATGCCTAAAAGTGCCTGTAAGGCTTTGTGTGTATTACCTTGGTGGGATTCGTTTTAGCCGCTATGTGCAAACTTGCATCGCTGTTCTGAGCCTAACCCGCGCAAGCTGGATGACAGCGTTTTGCACATCATGCCTAAAAGTGCCTGTAAGGCGTTGTGTGTATTAACTTGTTGCGATTCGTTTGAGCCGCTACGTGCAAACTTGAATCGCAGTTCTGAGCCTAATCCGAGCAAGCTGGATGACCGCGTTTTGCACATCATGCCTAAAAGCGCCTGTAAGGCGTTGTGTGTATTAACTTGTTGCGATTCTTTTGAGCCGCTACGTGCGAACTTGAATCGCATTTCTGAGCCTAACCCGCGCAAGCTGGATGACCGCGTTTTGCACATCATGCCTAAAAGTGCCTGTAACGCTTTTTGTGTATTACCTTGGTGCGATTCGTTTTAGCCACTATGTGCAACCTTGCATCGCAGTTCTGAGCCTAACCTGCGCAAGCTGGATGACAGCGTTTTGCACATCATGCCTAAAAGTGCCTGTAAGGCGTTGTGTGTATTAACTTGTTGCGATTCGTTTGAGCCGCTACGTGCAAACTTGAATCGCATTTCTGAGCCTAACCCGAGCAAGCTGGAAGACACCGTTTTGCACATCATGCCTAAAAGTGCCTGTAAGGCTTTGTGTGTATTATCTTGGTGCGATTCGTTTTAGCCGCTATGTACAAACTTGAATCGCTGTTCTGAGCCTAACCCGCCCAAGCTTGAGTGACGCTTATTTGCACATCATGCTTAAAAGTGCCTGTAAGGCGTTGTGTGTATTAACTTGTTGCGATTCGTTTGAGCCGCTACGTGCAAACTTGAATCGCAGTTCTGAGCCTCTCCCGCGCAAGCTGGATGACCGCGTTCTGCACATCATGCCTAAAAGTGCCTGTAAGGCTTTGTGTGTATTACCTTGGTGGGATTCGTTTTAGCCGCTATGTGCAAACTTGCATCGCAGTTCTGAGCCTAACCCGCGCAAGCTGAATGACAGCGTTTTGCACATCATGCCTAAAAGTGCCTTTAAGGCGTTGTGTTTATTAACTTGTTGCGATTCGTTTGAGCCGCTACGTGCAAATTTGAATCGCATTTCTGAGCCTAACCCGCGCAAGCTGGAAGACCCCGTTTTGCACACCATGCCTGCATGTAAGGCTTTGTTTGTATTAGCATGTTGCGATTCGTTTTAGCCGCTACGTGCAAACTTGAATCGCAGTTCTGAGCCTAATCCGAGCAAGCTGGATGACCGCGTTTTGCACATCATGCCTAAAAGTGCCTGTAAGGCGTTGTGTGTATTAACTTGTTGCGATTCGTTTGAGCCGCTACGTGCAAACTTGAATCGCACTTCTGAGCCTAACCCGCGCAAGCTGGAAGACCCCGTTTTGCACATCATGCATTAAAGTGCCTGTAAGGCGTTGTGTGTATTAACTTGTTGCGATTCGTTTGAGCCGCTACGTGCAAACTTGAATCGCATTTATGAGCCTAACCCGCACAAGCTGGAATACCCCGTTTTGCACATAATGCCTAAAAGTGCGTGTAAGGCTTTGTTTGTATTATCATGTTGCGATTCGTTTTAGCCGCTACGTGCAAACTTGAATCGCAGGTCTGAGCCTAATCCGAGCAAGCTGGATGACAGCGTTTTGCACATCATGCCTAAAAGTGCCTGTAAGGCGTTGTGTGTATTAACTTGTTGCAATTCTTTTGAGCCGTTACGTGCAAACTTGAATCGCACTTCTGAGCCTAACCCGCGCAAGCTGGAAGACCCAGTTTTGCCCATCATGCCCAAGTGCCTGTAAGGCGTTTTGTGTATTAACTTGTTGCGATTCGTATTAGCCGCTATGTGCATACTTGAATCGCAGTTCTGAGCCTAACCCGCGCAAACTGGATGACCGCGTTTTGCACATCAAGCCTAAAAGTGCCTGTAAGGCTTTGTGTGTATAAACTTGTTGAGATTCGTTTTAGCCGCTACGTGCAAACTTGAATCGCATTTCTGAGCCTAACCCGCGCAAGCTGGATGACCGCGTTTTGCACATCATGCATAAAAGTGCCTGTAAGGCGTTGTGTGTATTAACTTGTTGCGATTCGTTTGAGCCGCTACGTGCAAACATGAGTCGCATTTCTGAGCCTAACCCGTGCAAGCTGGATGACAGCGTCTTGCACATCATGCCTAAAAGTGCCTGTAAGGCATTGTGTGTATTAACTTGTTGCGATTCCTTTGAGCCGCTACGTGCAAACTTGAATCGCACTTCTGAGCCTAACCCGCGCAAGCTGGAAGACCCAGTTTTGCACATCATGCCTTAAAGTGCCTGTAAGGCGTTTTGTGTATTAACTTGTTGCGATTCGTATTAGCCGCTACGTGCAAACTTGAATCGCAGCTCTGAGCCTAACCCGTGCAAGCTGGATGACAGCGTTTTGCACATCATGCCTAAAAGTGCCTGTAAGGCGTTCTGTGTATTAACTTGTTGCGATTCGTTTGAGCCGCTACGTGCAAACTTGAATCGCATTTCTGAGCCTAACCCTCGCAAGCTGGAAGACCCCGTTTTGCACGTCAAGCCTAAAAGTGCCTGTAAGGCTTTGTGTGTATTAACTTGTTGCGATTCGTTTTAGCCGCTACGTGCAAACTTGAATCGCAGCTCTGAGCCTAACCCGAGCAAGCTGGATGACCGCGTTTTCCACATCATGCCTGTGCCTGTAAGGCGTTGTGTGTATTAACTTGTTGCGATTCGTTTGAGCCGCTACGTGCAAACTTGAATCGTTTTCTGAGCCTAACCCGCGCAAGCTGGAAGACCCCGTTTTGCACATCATGCCTTAAAGTGCCTGTAAGGCGTTGTGTGTATTAACTTGTTGCGATTCGTTTTAGCCGCTATGTGCAAACTTGAATCGCAGTTCTGAGCCTAACCCGCGCAAACTGGATGGCCGCGTTTTGCACATCATGCCTAAAAGTGCCTGTAAGGCGTTGTGTGTATTAACTTGTTGCGATTCGTTTGAGCCGCTACGTGCAAACATGAGTCGCAGTTCTGAGCCTAACCCGCGCAAGCTGGATGACCGCGTTTTGCACATCAAGCCTAAAAGTGCCTGTAAGGCTTTGTGTGTATAAACTTGTTGAGATTCGTTTTAGCCGCTACGTGCAAACTTGAATCGCATTTCTGAGCCTAACCCGTGCAAGCTGGATGACAGCGTTTTGCACATCATGCCTAAAAGTGCCTGTAAGGCGTTGTGTGTATTAACTTGTTGCGATTCGTTTGAGCCGCTACGTGCAAACATGAGTCGATTTCTGAGCCTAACCCGTGCAAGCTGGATGACAGCGTTTTGCACATCATGCCTAAAAGTGCCTGTAACGCTTTTTGTGTATCACCTTGGTGCGATTCGTTTTAGCCACTATGTGCAACCTTGCATCGCAGTTCTGAGCCTAACCCGCGCAAGCTGGATGACAGCGTTTTGCACATCATGCCTAAAAGTGCCTGTAAGGCGTTGTGTGTATTAACTTGTTGCGATTCGTTTGAGCCGCTACGTGCAAACATGAGTCGCATTTCTGAGCCTAACCCGTGCAAGCTGGATGACAGCGTTTTGCACATCATGCCTAAAAGTGCCTGTAATGCTTTTTGTGTATTACCTTGGTGCGATTCGTTTTAGCCACTATGTGCAACCTTGCATCGCAGTTCTGAGCCTAACCCGCGCAAGCTGGATGACAGCGTTTTGCACATCATGCCTAAAAGTGCCTGTAAGGCGTTGTGTGTATTAACTTGTTGCGATTCGTTTGAGCCGCTACGTGCAAACTTGAATCGCATTTCTGAGCCTAACCCGAGCAAGCTGGAATGCCCCGTTTTGCACATCATGCCTAAAAGTGCCTGTAAGGCTTTGTGTGTATTAACTTGGTGCGATTCGTTTTAGCCGCTATGTGCAAACTTGAATCGCAGTTCTGAGCCTAACCCGCGCAAGCTTGAATGACGCCTATTTGCACATCATGCTTAAAAGTGCCTGTAAGGCGTTGTGTGTATTAACTTGTTGCGATTCGTTTGAGCCGCTACGTGCAAACTTGAATCGTTTTCTGAGCCTAACCCGCGCAAGCTGGAAGACCCCGTTTTGCACATCATGCCTTAAAGTGCCTGTAAGGCGTTGTGTGTATTAACTTGTTGCGATTCGTTTGAGCCGCTACGTGCAAACTTGAATCGTTTTCTGAGCCTAACCCGCGCAAGCTGGAAGACCCCGTTTTGCACATCATGCCTAAAAGTGCCTGTAAGGCTTTGTGTGTATTAACTTGGTGCGATTCGTTTTAGCCGCTACGTGCAAACTTGAATCGCAGTTCTGAGCCTAACCCGCGCAAGCTTGAATGACGCCTATTTGCACATCATGCTTAAAAGTGCCTGTAAGGCGTTGTGTGTATTAACTTGTTGCGATTCGTTTGAGCCGCTACGTGCAAACTTGAATCGCAGTTCTGAGCCTCTCCCGCGCAAGCTGGATGACCGCGTTTTGCACATCATGCCTAAAAGTGCCTGTAAGGCTTTGTGTGTATTACCTTGGTGGGATTCGTTTTAGCCGCTATGTGCAAACTTGCATCGCTGTTCTGAGCCTAACCCGCGCAAGCTGGATGACAGCGTTTTGCACATCATGCCTAAAAGTGCCTGTAAGGCGTTGTGTGTATTAACTTGTTGCGATTCGTTTGAGCCGCTACGTGCAAACTTGAATCGCATTTCTGAGCCTAACCCGCGCAAGCTGGATGACCGCGTTTTGCACATCATGCCTAAAAGTGCCTGTAACGCTTTTTGTGTATTACCTTGGTGCGATTCGTTTTAGCCACTATGTGCAACCTTGCATCGCAGTTCTGAGCCTAACCTGCGCAAGCTGGATGACAGCGTTTTGCACATCATGCCTAAAAGTGCCTGTAAGGCGTTGTGTGTATTAACTTGTTGCGATTCGTTTGAGCCGCTACGTGCAAACTTGAATCGCATTTCTGAGCCTAACCCGAGCAAGCTGGAAGACACCGTTTTGCACATCATGCCTAAAAGTGCCTGTAAGGCTTTGTGTGTATTATCTTGGTGCGATTCGTTTTAGCCGCTATGTACAAACTTGAATCGCTGTTCTGAGCCTAACCCGCCCAAGCTTGAGTGACGCTTATTTGCACATCATGCTTAAAAGTGCCTGTAAGGCGTTGTGTGTATTAACTTGTTGCGATTCGTTTGAGCCGCTACGTGCAAACTTGAATCGCAGTTCTGAGCCTCTCCCGCGCAAGCTGGATGACCGCGTTCTGCACATCATGCCTAAAAGTGCCTGTAAGGCTTTGTGTGTATTACCTTGGTGGGATTCGTTTTAGCCGCTATGTGCAAACTTGCATCGCAGTTCTGAGCCTAACCCGCGCAAGCTGAATGACAGCGTTTTGCACATCATGCCTAAAAGTGCCTTTAAGGCGTTGTGTTTATTAACTTGTTGCGATTCGTTTGAGCCGCTACGTGCAAATTTGAATCGCATTTCTGAGCCTAACCCGCGCAAGCTGGAAGACCCCGTTTTGCACACCATGCCTGCATGTAAGGCTTTGTTTGTATTAGCATGTTGCGATTCGTTTTAGCCGCTACGTGCAAACTTGAATCGCAGTTCTGAGCCTAATCCGAGCAAGCTGGATGACCGCGTTTTGCACATCATGCCTAAAAGTGCCTGTAAGGCGTTGTGTGTATTAACTTGTTGCGATTCGTTTGAGCCGCTACGTGCAAACTTGAATCGCACTTCTGAGCCTAACCCGCGCAAGCTGGAAGACCCCGTTTTGCACATCATGCATTAAAGTGCCTGTAAGGCGTTGTGTGTATTAACTTGTTGCGATTCGTTTGAGCCGCTACGTGCAAACTTGAATCGCATTTATGAGCCTAACCCGCACAAGCTGGAATACCCCGTTTTGCACATAATGCCTAAAAGTGCGTGTAAGGCTTTGTTTGTATTATCATGTTGCGATTCGTTTTAGCCGCTACGTGCAAACTTGAATCGCAGGTCTGAGCCTAATCCGAGCAAGCTGGATGACAGCGTTTTGCACATCATGCCTAAAAGTGCCTGTAAGGCGTTGTGTGTATTAACTTGTTGCAATTCTTTTGAGCCGTTACGTGCAAACTTGAATCGCACTTCTGAGCCTAACCCGCGCAAGCTGGAAGACCCAGTTTTGCCCATCATGCCCAAGTGCCTGTAAGGCGTTTTGTGTATTAACTTGTTGCGATTCGTATTAGCCGCTATGTGCATACTTGAATCGCAGTTCTGAGCCTAACCCGCGCAAACTGGATGACCGCGTTTTGCACATCAAGCCTAAAAGTGCCTGTAAGGCTTTGTGTGTATAAACTTGTTGAGATTCGTTTTAGCCGCTACGTGCAAACTTGAATCGCATTTCTGAGCCTAACCCGCGCAAGCTGGATGACCGCGTTTTGCACATCATGCATAAAAGTGCCTGTAAGGCGTTGTGTGTATTAACTTGTTGCGATTCGTTTGAGCCGCTACGTGCAAACATGAGTCGCATTTCTGAGCCTAACCCGTGCAAGCTGGATGACAGCGTCTTGCACATCATGCCTAAAAGTGCCTGTAAGGCATTGTGTGTATTAACTTGTTGCGATTCCTTTGAGCCGCTACGTGCAAACTTGAATCGCACTTCTGAGCCTAACCCGCGCAAGCTGGAAGACCCAGTTTTGCACATCATGCCTTAAAGTGCCTGTAAGGCGTTTTGTGTATTAACTTGTTGCGATTCGTATTAGCCGCTACGTGCAAACTTGAATCGCAGCTCTGAGCCTAACCCGTGCAAGCTGGATGACAGCGTTTTGCACATCATGCCTAAAAGTGCCTGTAAGGCGTTCTGTGTATTAACTTGTTGCGATTCGTTTGAGCCGCTACGTGCAAACTTGAATCGCATTTCTGAGCCTAACCCTCGCAAGCTGGAAGACCCCGTTTTGCACGTCAAGCCTAAAAGTGCCTGTAAGGCTTTGTGTGTATTAACTTGTTGCGATTCGTTTTAGCCGCTACGTGCAAACTTGAATCGCAGCTCTGAGCCTAACCCGAGCAAGCTGGATGACCGCGTTTTCCACATCATGCCTGTGCCTGTAAGGCGTTGTGTGTATTAACTTGTTGCGATTCGTTTGAGCCGCTACGTGCAAACTTGAATCGTTTTCTGAGCCTAACCCGCGCAAGCTGGAAGACCCCGTTTTGCACATCATGCCTTAAAGTGCCTGTAAGGCGTTGTGTGTATTAACTTGTTGCGATTCGTTTTAGCCGCTATGTGCAAACTTGAATCGCAGTTCTGAGCCTAACCCGCGCAAACTGGATGGCCGCGTTTTGCACATCATGCCTAAAAGTGCCTGTAAGGCGTTGTGTGTATTAACTTGTTGCGATTCGTTTGAGCCGCTACGTGCAAACATGAGTCGCAGTTCTGAGCCTAACCCGCGCAAGCTGGATGACCGCGTTTTGCACATCAAGCCTAAAAGTGCCTGTAAGGCTTTGTGTGTATAAACTTGTTGAGATTCGTTTTAGCCGCTACGTGCAAACTTGAATCGCATTTCTGAGCCTAACCCGTGCAAGCTGGATGACAGCGTTTTGCACATCATGCCTAAAAGTGCCTGTAAGGCGTTGTGTGTATTAACTTGTTGCGATTCGTTTGAGCCGCTACGTGCAAACATGAGTCGATTTCTGAGCCTAACCCGTGCAAGCTGGATGACAGCGTTTTGCACATCATGCCTAAAAGTGCCTGTAACGCTTTTTGTGTATCACCTTGGTGCGATTCGTTTTAGCCACTATGTGCAACCTTGCATCGCAGTTCTGAGCCTAACCCGCGCAAGCTGGATGACAGCGTTTTGCACATCATGCCTAAAAGTGCCTGTAAGGCGTTGTGTGTATTAACTTGTTGCGATTCGTTTGAGCCGCTACGTGCAAACATGAGTCGCATTTCTGAGCCTAACCCGTGCAAGCTGGATGACAGCGTTTTGCACATCATGCCTAAAAGTGCCTGTAATGCTTTTTGTGTATTACCTTGGTGCGATTCGTTTTAGCCACTATGTGCAACCTTGCATCGCAGTTCTGAGCCTAACCCGCGCAAGCTGGATGACAGCGTTTTGCACATCATGCCTAAAAGTGCCTGTAAGGCGTTGTGTGTATTAACTTGTTGCGATTCGTTTGAGCCGCTACGTGCAAACTTGAATCGCATTTCTGAGCCTAACCCGAGCAAGCTGGAATGCCCCGTTTTGCACATCATGCCTAAAAGTGCCTGTAAGGCTTTGTGTGTATTAACTTGGTGCGATTCGTTTTAGCCGCTATGTGCAAACTTGAATCGCAGTTCTGAGCCTAACCCGCGCAAGCTTGAATGACGCCTATTTGCACATCATGCTTAAAAGTGCCTGTAAGGCGTTGTGTGTATTAACTTGTTGCGATTCGTTTGAGCCGCTACGTGCAAACTTGAGTCGCAGTTCTGAGCCTAACCCGCGCAAGCTGGAAGACCCCGTTTTGCACATCATGCCTTAAAGTGCCTGTAAGGCGTTGTGTGTATTAACTTGTTGCGATTCGTTTGAGCCGCTACGTGCAAACTTGAATCGTTTTCTGAGCCTAACCCGCGCAAGCTGGATGACCGCGTTTTCCACATCATGCCTAAAAGTGCCTGTAAGGCGTTGTGTGTATTAACTTGTTGCGATTCGTTTGAGCCGCTACGTGCAAACATGAGTCGATTTCTGAGCCTAACCCGTGCAAGCTGGATGACAGCGTTTTGCACATCATGCCTAAAAGTGCCTGTAACGCTTTTTGTGTATTACCTTGGTGCGATTCGTTTTAGCCACTATGTGCAACCTTGCATCGCAGTTCTGAGCCTAACCAGCGCAAGCTGGATGACAGCGTTTTGCACATCATGCCTAAAAGTGCCTGTAAGGCGTTGTGTGTATTAACTTGTTGCGATTCGTTTTAGCCGCTATGTGCAAACTTGAACCGCAGTTCTGAGCCTAACCCGCGCAAACTGGATGGCCGCGTTTTGCACATCATGCCTAAAAGTGCCTGTAAGGCGTTGTGTGTATTAACTTGTTGCGATTCGTTTGAGCCGCTACGTGCAAACATGAGTCGCAGTTCTGAGCCTAACCCGCGCAAGCTGGATGACCGCGTTTTGCACATCAAGCCTAAAAGTGCCTGTAAGGCTTTGTGTGTATAAACTTGTTGAGATTCGTTTTAGCCGCTACGTGCAAACTTGAATCGCATTTCTGAGCCTAACCCGCGCAAGCTGGATGACCGCGTTTTGCACATCATGCCTAAAAGTGCCTGTAAGGCGTTGTGTGTATTAACTTGTTGCGATTCGTTTGAGCCGCTACGTGCAAACATGAGTCGCATTTCTGAGCCTAACCCGTGCAAGCTGGATGACAGCGTTTTGCACATCATGCCTAAAAGTGCCTGTAAGGCGTTGTGTGTATTAACTTGTTGCGATTCGTTTGAGCCGCTACGTGCAAACATGAGTCGCATTTCTGAGCCTAACCCGTGCAAGCTGGATGACAGCGTTTTGCACATCATGCCTAAAAGTGCCTGTAATGCTTTTTGTGTATTACCTTGGTGCGATTCGTTTTAGCCACTATGTGCAACCTTGCATCGCAGTTCTGAGCCTAACCCGCGCAAGCTGGATGACAGCGTTTTGCACATCATGCCTAAAAGTGCCTGTAAGGAGTTGTGTGTATTAACTTGTTGCGATTCGTTTGAGCCGCTACGTGCAAACTTGAATCGCATTTCTGAGCCTAACCCGAGCAAGCTGGAATGCCCCGTTTTGCACATCATGCCTAAAAGTGCCTGTAAGGCTTTGTGTGTATTAACTTGGTGCGATTCGTTTTAGCCGCTATGTGCAAACTTGAATCGCAGTTCTGAGCCTAACCCGCGCAAGCTTGAATGACGCCTATTTGCACATCATGCTTAAAAGTGCCTGTAAGGCGTTGTGTGTATTAACTTGTTACGATTCGTTTGAGCCGCTACGTGCAAACTTGAATCGTTTTCTGAGCCTAACCCGCGCAAGCTGGAAGACCCCGTTTTGCACATCATGCCTTAAAGTGCCTGTAAGGCGTTGTGTGTATTAACTTGTTGCGATTTGTTTGAGCCGCTACGTGCAAACTTGAATCGTTTTCTGAGCCTAACCCGCGCAAGCTGGAAGACCCCGTTTTGCACATCATGCCTTAAAGTGCCTGTAAGGCGTTGTGTGTATTAACTTGTTGCGATTCGTTTTAGCCGCTATGTGCAAACTTGAACCGCAGTTCTGAGCCTAACCCGCGCAAACTGGATGGCCGCGTTTTGCACATCATGCCTAAAAGTGCCTGTAAGGCGTTGTGTGTATTAACTTGTTGCGATTCGTTTGAGCCGCTACGTGCAAACATGAGTCGCAGTTCTGAGCCTAACCCGCGCAAGCTGGATGACCGCGTTTTGCATATCAAGCCTAAAAGTGCCTGTAGGCTTTGTGTGTATAAACTTGTTGAGATTCGTTTTAGCCGCTACGTGCAAACTTGAATCGCATTTCTGAGCCTAACCCGCGCAAGCTGGATGACCGCGTTTTGCACATCATGCCTAAAAGTGCCTGTAAGGCGTTGTGTGTATTAACTTGTTGCGATTCGTTTAAGCCGCTACGTGCAAACATGAGTCGCATTTCTGAGCCTAACCCGTGCAAGCTGGATGACAGCGTTTTGCACATCATGCCTAAAAGTGCCTGTAATGCTTTTTGTCTATTACCTTGGTGCGATTCGTTTTAGCCACTATGTGCAACCTTGCATCGCAGTTCTGAGCCTAACCCGCGCAAGCTGGATGACAGCGTTTTGCACATCATGCCTAAAAGTGCCTGTAAGGCGTTGTGTGTATTAACTTGTTGCGATTCGTTTGAGCCGCTACGTGCAAACTTGAATCGCATTTCTGAGCCTAACCCGAGCAAGCTGGAAGACCCCGTTTTGCACATCATGCCTAAAAGTGCCTGTAAGGCTTTGTGTGTATTAACTTGGTGCGATTCGTTTTAGCCGCTACGTGCAAACTTGAATCGCAGTTCTGAGCCTAACCCGCGCAAGCTTGAATGACGCCTATTTGCACATCATGCTTAAAAGTGCCTGTAAGGCGTTGTGTGTATTAACTTGTTGCGATTCGTTTGAGCCGCTACGTGCAAACTTGAATCGCAGTTCTGAGCCTCTCCCGCGCAAGCTGGATGACCGCGTTTTGCACATCATGCCTAAAAGTGCCTGTAAGGCTTTGTGTGTATTACCTTGGTGGGATTCGTTTTAGCCGCTATGTGCAAACTTGCATCGCTGTTCTGAGCCTAACCCGCGCAAGCTGGATGACAGCGTTTTGCACATCATGCCTAAAAGTGCCTGTAAGGCGTTGTGTGTATTAACTTGTTGCGATTCGTTTGAGCCGCTACGTGCAAATTTGAATCGCATTTCTGAGCCTAACCCGCGCAAGCTGGAAGACCCCGTTTTGCACACCATGCCTAAAAGTGCGTGTAAGGCTTTGTTTGTATTAGCATGTTGCGATTCGTTTTAGCCGCTACGTGCAAATTTGAATCGCAGTTCTGAGCCTAATCCGAGCAAGCTGGATGACCGCGTTTTGCACATCATGCCTAAAAGTGCCTGTAAGGCGTTGTGTGTATTAACTTGTTGCGATTCGTTTGAGCCGCTACGTGAAAACTTGAACCGCACTTCTGAGCCTAACCCGCGCAAGCTGGAAGACCCCGTTTTGCACATCATGCATTAAAGTGCCTGTAAGGCGTTGTGTGTATTAACTTGTTGCGATTCGTTTTAGCCGCTACGTGCAAACTTGAATCGCAGTTCTGAGCCTAATCCGAGCAAGCTGGATGACCGCGTTTTGCACATCATGCCTAAAAGCGCCTGTAAGGCGTTGTGTGTATTAACTTGTTGCGATTCTTTTGAGCCGCTACGTGCGAACTTGAATCGCATTTCTGAGCCTAACCCGCGCAAGCTGGATGACCGCGTTTTGCACATCATGCCTAAAAGTGCCTGTAACGCTTTTTGTGTATTACCTTGGTGGGATTCGTTTTAGCCGCTATGTGCAAACTTGCATCGCAGTTCTGAGCCTAACCCGCGCAAGCTGGATGACAGCGTTTTGCACATCATGCCTAAAAGTGCCTGTAAGGCGTTGTGTTTATTAACTTGTTGCGATTCGTTTGAGCCGCTAGCTGCAAATTTGAATCGCATTTCTGAGCCTAACCCGCGCAAGCTGGAAGACCCCGTTTTGCACACCATGCCTGCATGTAAGGCTTTGTTTGTATTAGCATGTTGCAATTCGTTTTAGCCGCTACGTGCAAACTTGAATCGCAGTTCTGAGCCTAATCCGAGCAAGCTGGATGACCGCGTTTTGCACATCATGCCTAAAAGTGCCTGTAAGGCGTTGTGTGTATTAACTTGTTGCGATTCGTTTGAGCCGCTACGTGGAAACTTGAATCGCACTTCTGAGCCTAACCCGCGCAAGCTGCAAGACCCCGTTTTGCACATCATGCATTAAAGTGCCTGTAAGGCGTTGTGTGTATTAACTTGTTGCGATTCGTTTGAGCCGCTACGTGCAAACTTGAATCGCATTTATGAGCCTAACCCGCACAAGCTGGAATACCCCGTTTTGCACATAATGCCTAAAAGTGCGTGTAAGGCTTTGTTTGTATTATCATGTTGCGATTCGTTTTAGCCGCTACGTGCAAACTTGAATCGCAGGTCTGAGCCTAATCCGAGCAAGCTGGATGACAGCGTTTTGCACATCATGCCTAAAAGTGCCTGTAAGGCGTTGTGTGTATTAACTTGTTGCAATTCTTTTGAGCCGTTACGTGCAAACTTGAATCGCACTTCTGAGCCTAACCCGCGCAAGCTGGAAGACCCAGTTTTGCCCATCATGCCCAAGTGCCTGTAAGGCGTTTTGTGTATTAACTTGTTGCGATTCGTATTAGCCGCTATGTGCATACTTGAATCGCAGTTCTGAGCCTAACCCGCGCAAACTGGATGACCGCGTTTTGCACATCAAGCCTAAAAGTGCCTGTAAGGCTTTGTGTGTATAAACTTGTTGAGATTCGTTTTAGCCGCTACGTGCAAACTTGAATCGCATTTCTGAGCCTAACCCGCGCAAGCTGGATGACCGCGTTTTGCACATCATGCATAAAAGTGCCTGTAAGGCGTTGTGTGTATTAACTTGTTGCGATTCGTTTGAGCCGCTACGTGCAAACATGAGTCGCATTTCTGAGCCTAACCCGTGCAAGCTGGATGACAGCGTCTTGCACATCATGCCTAAAAGTGCCTGTAAGGCATTGTGTGTATTAACTTGTTGCGATTCCTTTGAGCCGCTACGTGCAAACTTGAATCGCACTTCTGAGCCTAACCCGCGCAAGCTGGAAGACCCAGTTTTGCACATCTTGCCTTAAAGTGCCTGTAAGGCGTTTTGTGTATTAACTTGTTGCGATTCGTATTAGCCGCTACGTGCAAACTTGAATCGCAGCTCTGAGCCTAACCCGTGCAAGCTGGATGACAGCGTTTTGCACATCATGCCTAAAAGTGCCTGTAAGGCGTTCTGTGTATTAACTTGTTGCGATTCGTTTGAGCCGCCACGTGCAAACTTGAATCGCATTTCTGAGCCTAACCCTCGCAAGCTGGAAGACCCCGTTTTGCACGTCAAGCCTAAAAGTGCCTGTAAGGCTTTGTGTGTATTAACTTGTTGCGATTCGTTTTAGCCGCTACGTGCAAACTTGAATCGCAGCTCTGAGCCTAACCCGAGCAAGCTGGATGACCGCGTTTTGCACATCATGCCTGTGCCTGTAAGGCGTTGTGTGTATTAACTTGTTGCGATTCGTTTGAGCCGCTACGTGCAAACTTGAATCGTTTTCTGAGCCTAACCCGCGCAAGCTGGAAGACCCCGTTTTGCACATCATGCCTTAAAGTGCCTGTAAGGCGTTGTGTGTATTAACTTGTTGCGATTCGTTTTAGCCGCTATGTGCAAACTTGAATCGCAGTTCTGAGCCTAACCCGCGCAAACTGGATGGCCGCGTTTTGCACATCATGCCTAAAAGTGCCTGTAAGGCGTTGTGTGTATTAACTTGTTGCGATTCGTTTGAGCCGCTACGTGCAAACATGAGTCGCAGTTCTGAGCCTAACCCGCGCAAGCTGGATGACCGCGTTTTGCACATCAAGCCTAAAAGTGCCTGTAAGGCTTTGTGTGTATAAACTTGTTGAGATTCGTTTTAGCCGCTACGTGCAAACTTGAATCGCAGTTCTGAGCCTAACTCGAGCAAGCTGGATGACCGCGTTTTGCACATCATGCCTGTGCCTGGAAGGCGTTGTGTGTATTAACTTGTTGCGATTCGTTTGAGCCGCTACGTGCAAACATGAGTCGCATTTCTGAGCCTAACCCGTGCAAGCTGGATGACAGCGTTTTGCACATCATGCCTAAAAGTGCCTGTAAGGCGTTGTGTGTATTAACTTGTTGCGATTCATTTGAGCCGCTACGTGCAAACATGAGTCGATTTCTGAGCCTAACCCGTGCAAGCTGGATGACAGCGTTTTGCACATCATGCCTAAAAGTGCCTGTAACGCTTTTTGTGTATTACCTTGGTGCGATTCGTTTTAGCCACTATGTGCAACCTTGCATCGCATTTCTGAGCCTAACCCGCGCAAGCTGGATGACCGCGTTTTGCACATCATGCCTAAAAGTGCCTGTAAGGCGTTGTGTGTATTAACTTGTTGCGATTCGTTTGAGCCGCTACGTGCAAACATGAGTCGCATTTCTGAGCCTAACCCGTGCAAGCTGGATGACAGCGTTTTGCACATCATGCCTAAAAGTGCCTGTAATGCTTTTTGTGTATTACCTTGGTGCGATTCGTTTTAGCCACTATGTGCAACCTTGCATCGCAGTTCTGAGCCTAACCCGCACAAGCTGGATGACAGCGTTTTGCACATCATGCCTAAAAGTGCCTGTAAGGCGTTGTGTGTATTAACTTGTTGCGATTCGTTTGAGCCGCTACGTGCAAACTTGAATCGCATTTCTGAGCCTAACCCGAGCAAGCTGGAAGACCCCGTTTTGCACATCATACCTAAAAGTGCCTGTAAGGCTTTGTGTGTATTAACTTGGTGCGATTCGTTTTAGCGGCTATGTGCAAACTTGAATCGCAGTTCTGAGCCTAACCCGCGCAAGCTTGAATGACGCCTATTTGCACATCATGCTTAAAAGTGCCTGTAAGGCGTTGTGTGTATTAACTTGTTGCGATTCGTTTGAGCCGCTACGTGCAAACTTGAATCGTTTTCTGAGCCTAACCCGCGCAAGCTGGAAGACCCCGTTTTGCACATCATGCCTTAAAGTGCCTGTAAGGCGTTGTGTGTATTAACTTGTTGCGATTAGTTTTAGCCGCTATGTGCAAACTTGAACCACAGTTCTGAGCCTAACCCGCGCAAACTGGATGGCCGCGTTTTGCACATCATGCCTAAAAGTGCCTGTAAGGCGTTGTGTGTATTAACTTGTTGCGATTCGTTTGAGCCGCTACGTGCAAACATGAGTCGCAGTTCTGAGCCTAACCCGCGCAAGCTGGATGACCGCGTTTTGCACATCAAGCCTAAAAGTGCCTGTAGGCTTTGTGTGTATAAACTTGTTGAGATTCGTTTTAGCCGCTACGTGCAAACTTGAATCGCATTTCTGAGCCTAACCCGCGCAAGCTGGATGACCGCGTTTTGCACATCATGCCTAAAAGTGCCTGTAAGGCGTTGTGTGTATTAACTTGTTGCGATTTGTTTGAGCCGCTACGTGCAAACATGAGTCGCATTTCTGAGCCTAACCCGTGCAAGCTGGATGACAGCGTTTTGCACATCATGCCTAAAAGTGCCTGTAAGGCGTTGTGTGTATTAACTTGTTGCGATTCGTTTGAGCCGCTACGTGCAAACATGAGTCGCATTTCTGAGCCTAACCCGTGCAAGCTGGATGACAGCGTTTTGCACATCATGCCTAAAAGTGCCTGTAATGCTTTTTGTGTATTACCTTGGTGCGATTCGTTTTAGCCACTATGTGCAACCTTGCATCGCAGTTCTGAGCCTAACCCGCGCAAGCTGGATGACAGCGTTTTGCACATCATGCCTAAAAGTGCCTGTAAGGCGTTGTGTGTATTAACTTGTTGCGATTCGTTTGAGCCGCTACGTGCAAACTTGAATCGCATTTCTGAGCCTAACCCGAGCAAGCTGGAAGACCCCGTTTTGCACATCATGCCTAAAAGTGCCTGTAAGGCTTTGTGTGTATTAACTTGGTGCGATTCGTTTTAGCCACTATGTGCAAACTTGAATCGCAGTTCTGAGCCTAACCCGCGCAAGCTTGAATGACGCCTATTTGCACATCATGCTTAAAAGTGCCTGTAAGGCGTTGTGTGTATTAACTTGTTGCGATTCGTTTGAGCCGCTACGTGCAAACTTGAATCGTTTTCTGAGCCTAACCCGCGCAAGCTGGAAGACCCCGTTTTGCACATCATGCCTTAAAGTGCCTGTAAGGCGTTGTGTGTATTAACTTGTTGCGATTCGTTTTAGCCGCTATGTGCAAACTTGAACCGCAGTTCTGAGCCTAACCCGCGCAAACTGGATGGCCGCGTTTTGCACATCATGCCTAAAAGTGCCTGTAAGGCGTTGTGTGTATTAACTTGTTGCGATTCGTTTGAGCCGCTACGTGCAAACATGAGTCGCAGTTCTGAGCCTAACCCGCGCAAGCTGGATGACCGCGTTTTGCACATCAAGCCTAAAAGTGCCTGTAGGCTTTGTGTGTATAAACTTGTTGAGATTCGTTTTAGCCGCTACGTGCAAACTTGAATCGCATTTCTTAGCCTAACCCGCGCAAGCTGGATGACCGCGTTTTGCACATCATGCCTAAAAGTGCCTGTAAGGCGTTGTGTGTATTAACTTGTTGCGATTCGTTTGAGCCGCTACGTGCAAACATGAGTCGCATTTCTGAGCCTAACCCGTGCAAGCTGGATGACAGCGTTTTGCACATCATGCCTAAAAGTGCCTGTAAGGCGTTGTGTGTATTAACTTGTTGCGATTCGTTTGAGCCGCTACGTGCAAACTTGAGTCGCATTTCTGAGCCTAACCCGTGCAAGCTGGATGACAGCGTTTTGCACATCATGCCTAAAAGTGCCTGTAATGCTTTTTGTGTATTACCTTGGTGCGATTCGTTTTAGCCACTATGTGCAACCTTGCATCGCAGTTCTGAGCCTAACCCGCGCAAGCTGGATGACAGCGTTTTGCACATCATGCCTAAAAGTGCCTGTAAGGCGTTGTGTGTATTAACTTGTTGCGATTCGTTTGAGCCGCTACGTGCAAACTTGAATCGCATTTCTGAGCCTAACCCGAGCAAGCTGGAAGACCCCGTTTTGCACATCATGCCTAAAAGTGCCTGTAAGGCTTTGTGTGTATTAACTTGGTGCGATTCGTTTTAGCCGCTATGTGCAAACTTGAATCGCAGTTCTGAGCCTAACCCGCGCAAGCTTGAATGACGCCTATTTGCACATCATGCTTAAAAGTGCCTGTAAGGCGTTGTGTGTATTAACTTGTTGCGATTCGTTTGAGCCGCTACGTGCAAACTTGAATCGCAGTTCTGAGCCTCTCCCGCGCAAGCTGGATGACCGCGTTTTGCACATCATGCCTAAAAGTGCCTGTAAGGCTTTGTGTGTATTACCTTGGTGGGATTCGTTTTAGCCGCTATGTGCAAACTTGCATCGCTGTTCTGAGCCTAACCCGCGCAAGCTGGATGACAGCGTTTTGCACATCATGCCTAAAAGTGCCTGTAAGGCGTTGTGTGTATTAACTTGTTGCGATTCGTTTGAGCCGCTACGTGCAAATTTGAATCGCATTTCTGAGCCTAACCCGCGCAAGCTGGAAGACCCCGTTTTGCACACTATGCCTAAAAGTGCGTGTAAGGCTTTGTTTGTATTAGCATGTTGCGATTCGTTTTAGCAGCTACGTGCAAACTTGAATCGCAGTTCTGAGCCTAATCCGAGCAAGCTGGAAGACCCCGTTTTGCACATCATGCATTAAAGTGCCTGTAAGGCGTTGTGTGTATTAACTTGTTGCGATTCGTTTTAGCCGCTACGTGCAAACTTGAATCGCAGTTCTGAGCCTAATCCGAGCAAGCTGGATGACCGCGTTTTGCACATCATGCCTAAAAGTGCCTGTAAGGCGTTGTGTGTATTAACTTGTTGCGATTCTTTTGAGCCGCTACGTGCGAACTTGAATCGCATTTCTGAGCCTAACCCGCGCAAGCTGGATGACCGCGTTTTGCACATCATGCCTAAAAGTGCCTGTAACGCTTTTTGTGTATTACCTTGGTGCGATTCGTTTTAGCCGCTATGTGCAAACTTGCATCGCTGTTCTGAGCCTAACCCGCGCAAGCTGGATGACAGCGTTTTGCACATCATGCCTAAAAGTGCCTGTAAGGCGTTGTGTTTATTAACTTGTTGCGATTCGTTTGAGCCGCTACGTGCAAATTTGAATCGCATTTCTGAGCCTAACCCGCGCAAGCTGGAAGACCCCGTTTTGCACACCATGCCTGCATGTAAGGCTTTGTTTGTATTAGCATGTTGCGATTCGTTTTAGCCGCTACGTGCAAACTTGAATCGCAGTTCTGAGCCTAATCCGAGCAAGCTGGATGACCGCGTTTTGCACATCATGCCTAAAAGTGCCTGTAAGGCGTTGTGTGTATTAACTTGTTGCGATTCGTTTGAGCCGCTACGTGCAAACTTGAATCGCACTTCTGAGCCTAACCCGCGCAAGCTGGAAGACCCCGTTTTGCACATCATGCATTAAAGTGCCTGTAAGGCGTTGTGTGTATTAACTTGTTGCGATTCGTTTGAGCCGCTACGTGCAAACTTGAATCGCATTTATGAGCCTAACCCGCACAAGCTGGAATACCCCGTTTTGCACATAATGCCTAAAAGTGCGTGTAAGGCTTTGTTTGTATTATCATGTTGCGATTCGTTTTAGCCGCTACGTGCAAACTTGAATCGCAGGTCTGAGCCTAATCCGAGCAAGCTGGATGACAGCGTTTTGCACATCATGCCTAAAAGTGCCTGTAAGGCGTTGTGTGTATTAACTTGTTGCAATTCTTTTGAGCCGTTACGTGCAAACTTGAATCGCACTTCTGAGCCTAACCCGCGCAAGCTGGAAGACCCAGTTTTGCCCATCATGCCCAAGTGCCTGTAAGGCGTTTTGTGTATTAACTTGTTGCGATTCGTATTAGCCGCTATGTGCATACTTGAATCGCAGTTCTGAGCCTAACCCGCGCAAACTGGATGACTGCGTTTTGCACATCAAGCCTAGAAGTGCCTGTAAGGCTTTGTGTGTATAAACTTGTTGAGATTCGTTTTAGCCGCTACGTGCAAACTTGAATCGCATTTCTGAGCCTAACCCGCGCAAGCTGGATGACCGCGTTTTGCACATCATGCATAAAAGTGCCTGTAAGGCGTTGTGTGTATTAACTTGTTGCGATTCGTTTGAGCCGCTACGTGCAAACATGAGTCGCATTTCTGAGCCTAACCCGTGCAAGCTGGATGACAGCGTTTTGCACATCATGCCTAAAAGTGCCTGTAAGGCGTTGTGTGTATTAACTTGTTGCGATTCGTTTGAGCCGCTACGTGCAAACTTGAACCGCATTTCTGAGCCTAACCCTCGCAAGCTGGAAGACCCCGTTTTGAAAGTCAAGCCTAAAAGTGCCTGTAAGGCTTTGTGTGTATTAACTTGTTGCGATTCGTTTTAGCCGCTACGTGCAAACTTGAATCGCAGTTCTGAGCCTAACCCGAGCAAGCTGGATGACCGCGTTTTGCACAATATGCCTGTGCCTGTGCCTGTAAGGCGTTGTGTGTATTAACTTGTTGCGATTCGTTTGAGCCGCTACGTGCAAACTTGAATCGTTTTCTGAGCCTAACCCGCGCAAGCTGGAAGACCCCGTTTTGCACATCATGCCTTAAAGTGCCTGTAAGGCGTTGTGTGTATTAACTTGTTGCGATTCGTTTTAGCCGCTATGTGCAAACTTGAATCGCAGTTCTGAGCCTAACCCGCGCAAACTGGATGGCCGCGTTTTGCACATCATGCCTAAAAGTGCCTGTAAGGCGTTGTGTGTATTAACTTGTCGCGATTCGTTTGAGCCGCTACGTGCAAACATGAGTCGCAGTTCTGAGCCTAACCCGCGCAAGCTGGATGACCGCGTTTTGCACATCATGCCTAAAAGTGCCTGTAAGGCGTTGTGTGTAATAACTTGTTGCAATTCTTTTGAGCCGTTACGTGCAAACTTGAATCGCACTTCTGAGCCTAACCCGCGCAAGCTGGAAGACCCAGTTTTGCCCATCATGCCCAAGTGCCTGTAAGGCGTTTTGTGTATTAACTTGTTGCGATTCGTATTAGCCGCTATGTGCATACTTGAATCGCAGTTCTGAGCCTAACCCGCGCAAACTGGATGACCGCGTTTTGCACATCAAGCCTAAAAGTGCCTGTAAGGCTTTGTGTGTATAAACTTGTTGAGATTCGTTTTAGCCGCTACGTGCAAACTTGAATCGCATTTCTGAGCCTAACCCGCGCAAGCTGGATGACCGCGTTTTGCACATCATGCATAAAAGTGCCTGTAAGGCGTTGTGTGTATTAACTTGTTGCGATTCGTTTGAGCCGCTACGTGCAAACATGAGTCGCATTTCTGAGCCTAACCCGTGCAAGCTGGATGACAGCGTTTTGCACATCATGCCTAAAAGTGCCTGTAAGGCGTTGTGTGTATTAACTTGTTGCGATTCGTTTGAGCCGCTACGTGCAAACTTGAATCGCATTTCTGAGCCTAACCCTCGCAAGCTGGAAGACCCCGTTTTGAAAGTCAAGCCTAAAAGTGCCTGTAAGGCTTTGTGTGTATTAACTTGTTGCGATTCGTTTTAGCCGCTACGTGCAAACTTGAATCGCAGTTCTGAGCCTAACCCGAGCAAGCTGGATGACCGCGTTTTGCACAATATGCCTGTGCCTGTGCCTGTAAGGCGTTGTGTGTATTAACTTGTTGCGATTCGTTTGAGCCGCTACGTGCAAACTTGAATCGTTTTCTGAGCCTAACCCGCGCAAGCTGGAAGACCCCGTTTTGCACATCATGCCTTAAAGTGCCTGTAAGGCGTTGTGTGTATTAACTTGTTGCGATTCGTTTTAGCCGCTATGTGCAAACTTGAATCGCAGTTCTGAGCCTAACCCGCGCAAACTGGATGGCCGCGTTTTGCACATCATGCCTAAAAGTGCCTGTAAGGCGTTGTGTGTATTAACTTGTTGCGATTCGTTTGAGCCGCTACGTGCAAACATGAGTCGCAGTTCTGAGCCTAACCCGCGCAAGCTGGATGACCGCGGTTTGCACATCAAGCCTAAAAGTGCCTGTAAGGCTTTGTGCGTATAAACTTGTTGAGATTCGTTTTAGCCGCTACGTGCAAACTTGAATCGCATTTCTGAGCCTAACCCGCGCAAGCTGGATGACCGCGTTTTGCACATCATGCCTAAAAGTGCCTGTAAGGCGTTGTGTGTATTAACTTGTTGCGATTCGTTTGAGCCGCTACGTGCAAACATGAGTCGCATTTCTGAGCCTAACCCGTGCAAGCTGGATGACAGCGTTTTGCACATCATGCCTAAAAGTGCCTGTAAGGCGTTGTGTGTATTAACTTGTTGCGATTCGTTTGAGCCGCTACGTGCAAACATGAGTCGCATTTCTGAGCCTAACTCGTGCAAGCTGGATGACAGCGTTTTGCACATCATGCCTAAAAGTGCCTGTAATGCTTTTTGTGTATTACCTTGGTGCGATTCGTTTTAGCCACTATGTGCAACCTTGCATCGCAGTTCTGAGCCTAACCCGCGCAAGCTGGATGACAGCGTTTTGCACATCATGCCTAAAAGTGCCTGTAAGGCGTTGTGTGTATTAAATTGTTGCGATTCGTTTGAGCCGCTACGTGCAAACTTGAATCGCATTTCTGAGCCTAACCCGAGCAAGCTGGAAGACCCCGTTTTGCACATCATGCCTAAAAGTGCCTGTAAGGCTTTGTGTGTATTAACTTGGTGCGATTCGTTTTAGCCGCTACGTGCAAACTTGAATCGCAGTTCTGAGCCTAACCCGCGCAAGCTTGAATGACGCCTATTTGCACATCATGCTTAAAAGTGCCTGTAAGGCGTTGTGTGTATTAACTTGTTGCGATTCGTTTGAGCCGCTACGTGCAAACTTGAATCGCAGTTCTGAGCCTCTCCCGCGCAAGCTGGATGACCGCGTTTTGCACATCATGCCTAAAAGTGCCTGTAAGGCTTTGTGTGTATTACCTTGGTGGGATTCGTTTTAGCCGCTATGTGCAAACTTGCATCGCTGTTCTGAGCCTAACCCGCGCAAGCTGGATGACAGCGTTTTGCACATCATGCCTAAAAGTGCCTGTAAGGCGTTGTGTGTATTAACTTGTTGCGATTCGTTTGAGCCGCTACGTGCAAATTTGAATCGCATTTCTGAGCCTAACCCGTGCAAGCTGGATGACAGCGTTTTGCACATCATGCCTAAAAGTGCCTGTAATGCTTTTTGTGTATTACCTTGGTGCGATTCGTTTTAGCCACTATGTGCAACCTTGCATCGCAGTTCTGAGCCTAACCCGCGCAAGCTGGATGACAGCGTTTTGCACATCATGCCTAAAAGTGCCTGTAAGGCGTTGTGTGTATTAAATTGTTGCGATTCGTTTGAGCCGCTACGTGCAAACTTGAATCGCATTTCTGAGCCTAACCCGAGCAAGCTGGAAGACCCCGTTTTGCACATCATGCCTAAAAGTGCCTGTAAGGCTTTGTGTGTATTAACTTGGTGCGATTCGTTTTAGCCGCTACGTGCAAACTTGAATCGCAGTTCTGAGCCTAACCCGCGCAAGCTTGAATGACGCCTATTTGCACATCATGCCTAAAAGCGCCTGTAAGGCGTTGTGTGTATTAACTTGTTGCGATTCTTTTGAGCCGCTACGTGCGAACTTGAATCGCATTTCTGAGCCTAACCCGCGCAAGCTGGATGACCGCGTTTTGCACATCATGCCTAAAAGTGCCTGTAACGCTTTTTGTGTATTACCTTGGTGCGATTCGTTTTAGCCACTATGTGCAACCTTGCATCGCAGTTCTGAGCCTAACCTGCGCAAGCTGGATGACAGCGTTTTGCACATCATGCCTAAAAGTGCCTGTAAGGCGTTGTGTGTATTAACTTGTTGCGATTCGTTTGAGCCGCTACGTGCAAACTTGAATCGCATTTCTGAGCCTAACCCTCGCAAGCTGGAAGACCCCGTTTTGAAAGTCAAGCCTAAAAGTGCCTGTAAGGCTTTGTGTGTATTAACTTGTTGCGATTCGTTTTAGCCGCTACGTGCAAACTTGAATCGCAGTTCTGAGCCTAACCCGAGCAAGCTGGATGACCGCGTTTTGCACAATATGCCTGTGCCTGTGCCTGTAAGGCGTTGTGTGTATTAACTTGTTGCGATTCGTTTGAGCCGCTACGTGCAAACTTGAATCGTTTTCTGAGCCTAACCCGCGCAAGCTGGAAGACCCCGTTTTGCACATCATGCCTTAAAGTGCCTGTAAGGCGTTGTGTGTATTAACTTGTTGCGATTCGTTTTAGCCGCTATGTGCAAACTTGAATCGCAGTTCTGAGCCTAACCCGCGCAAACTGGATGGCCGCGTTTTGCACATCATGCCTAAAAGTGCCTGTAAGGCGTTGTGTGTATTAACTTGTTGCGATTCGTTTGAGCCGCTACGTGCAAACATGAGTCGCAGTTCTGAGCCTAACCCGCGCAAGCTGGATGACCGCGGTTTGCACATCAAGCCTAAAAGTGCCTGTAAGGCTTTGTGCGTATAAACTTGTTGAGATTCGTTTTAGCCGCTACGTGCAAACTTGAATCGCATTTCTGAGCCTAACCCGCGCAAGCTGGATGACCGCGTTTTGCACATCATGCCTAAAAGTGCCTGTAAGGCGTTGTGTGTATTAACTTGTTGCGATTCGTTTGAGCCGCTACGTGCAAACATGAGTCGCATTTCTGAGCCTAACCCGTGCAAGCTGGATGACAGCGTTTTGCACATCATGCCTAAAAGTGCCTGTAAGGCGTTGTGTGTATTAACTTGTTGCGATTCGTTTGAGCCGCTACGTGCAAACATGAGTCGCATTTCTGAGCCTAACTCGTGCAAGCTGGATGACAGCGTTTTGCACATCATGCCTAAAAGTGCCTGTAATGCTTTTTGTGTATTACCTTGGTGCGATTCGTTTTAGCCACTATGTGCAACCTTGCATCGCAGTTCTGAGCCTAACCCGCGCAAGCTGGATGACAGCGTTTTGCACATCATGCCTAAAAGTGCCTGTAAGGCGTTGTGTGTATTAAATTGTTGCGATTCGTTTGAGCCGCTACGTGCAAACTTGAATCGCATTTCTGAGCCTAACCCGAGCAAGCTGGAAGACCCCGTTTTGCACATCATGCCTAAAAGTGCCTGTAAGGCTTTGTGTGTATTAACTTGGTGCGATTCGTTTTAGCCGCTACGTGCAAACTTGAATCGCAGTTCTGAGCCTAACCCGCGCAAGCTTGAATGACGCCTATTTGCACATCATGCTTAAAAGTGCCTGTAAGGCGTTGTGTGTATTAACTTGTTGCGATTCGTTTGAGCCGCTACGTGCAAACTTGAATCGCAGTTCTGAGCCTCTCCCGCGCAAGCTGGATGACCGCGTTTTGCACATCATGCCTAAAAGTGCCTGTAAGGCTTTGTGTGTATTACCTTGGTGGGATTCGTTTTAGCCGCTATGTGCAAACTTGCATCGCTGTTCTGAGCCTAACCCGCGCAAGCTGGATGACAGCGTTTTGCACATCATGCCTAAAAGTGCCTGTAAGGCGTTGTGTGTATTAACTTGTTGCGATTCGTTTGAGCCGCTACGTGCAAATTTGAATCGCATTTCTGAGCCTAACCCGTGCAAGCTGGATGACAGCGTTTTGCACATCATGCCTAAAAGTGCCTGTAATGCTTTTTGTGTATTACCTTGGTGCGATTCGTTTTAGCCACTATGTGCAACCTTGCATCGCAGTTCTGAGCCTAACCCGCGCAAGCTGGATGACAGCGTTTTGCACATCATGCCTAAAAGTGCCTGTAAGGCGTTGTGTGTATTAAATTGTTGCGATTCGTTTGAGCCGCTACGTGCAAACTTGAATCGCATTTCTGAGCCTAACCCGAGCAAGCTGGAAGACCCCGTTTTGCACATCATGCCTAAAAGTGCCTGTAAGGCTTTGTGTGTATTAACTTGGTGCGATTCGTTTTAGCCGCTACGTGCAAACTTGAATCGCAGTTCTGAGCCTAACCCGCGCAAGCTTGAATGACGCCTATTTGCACATCATGCCTAAAAGCGCCTGTAAGGCGTTGTGTGTATTAACTTGTTGCGATTCTTTTGAGCCGCTACGTGCGAACTTGAATCGCATTTCTGAGCCTAACCCGCGCAAGCTGGATGACCGCGTTTTGCACATCATGCCTAAAAGTGCCTGTAACGCTTTTTGTGTATTACCTTGGTGCGATTCGTTTTAGCCACTATGTGCAACCTTGCATCGCAGTTCTGAGCCTAACCTGCGCAAGCTGGATGACAGCGTTTTGCACATCATGCCTAAAAGTGCCTGTAAGGCGTTGTGTGTATTAACTTGTTGCGATTCGTTTGAGCCGCTACGTGCAAACTTGAATCGCATTTCTGAGCCTAACCCGAGCAAGCTGGAAGACCCCGTTTTGCACATCATGCCTAAAAGTGCCTGTAAGGCTTTGTGTGTATTATCTTGGTGCGATTCGTTTTAGCCGCTATGTGCAAACTTGAATCGCGGTTCTGAGCCTAACCCGCCCAAGCTTGAGTGACGCTTATTTGCACATCATGCTTAAAAGTGCCTGTAAGGCGTTGTGTGTATTAACTTGTTGCGATTCGTTTGAGCCGCTACGTGCAAACTTGAATCGCAGTTCTGAGCCTCTCCCGCGCAAGCTGGATGACCGCGTTTTGCACATCATGCCTAAAAGTGCCTGTAAGGCTTTGTGTGTATTACCTTGGTGGGATTCGTTTTAGCCGCTATGTGCAAACTTGCATCGCATTTCTGAGCCTAACCCGCGCAGGCTGGATGACAGCGTTTTGCACATCATGCCTAAAAGTGCCTGTAAGGCGTTGTGTGTATTAAATTGTTGCGATTCGTTTGAGCCGCTACGTGCAAACTTGAATCGCATTTCTGAGCCTAACCCGAGCAAGCTGGAAGACCCCGTTTTGCACATCATGCCTAAAAGTGCCTGTAAGGCTTTGTGTGTATTAACTTGGTGCGATTCGTTTTAGCCGCTACGTGCAAACTTGAATCGCAGTTCTGAGCCTAACCCGCGCAAGCTTGAATGACGCCTATTTGCACATCATGCCTAAAAGCGCCTGTAAGGCGTTGTGTGTATTAACTTGTTGCGATTCTTTTGAGCCGCTACGTGCGAACTTGAATCGCATTTCTGAGCCTAACCCGCGCAAGCTGGATGACCGCGTTTTGCACATCATGCCTAAAAGTGCCTGTAACGCTTTTTGTGTATTACCTTGGTGCGATTCGTTTTAGCCACTATGTGCAACCTTGCATCGCAGTTCTGAGCCTAACCTGCGCAAGCTGGATGACAGCGTTTTGCACATCATGCCTAAAAGTGCCTGTAAGGCGTTGTGTGTATTAACTTGTTGCGATTCGTTTGAGCCGCTACGTGCAAACTTGAATCGCATTTCTGAGCCTAACCCGAGCAAGCTGGAAGACCCCGTTTTGCACATCATGCCTAAAAGTGCCTGTAAGGCTTTGTGTGTATTATCTTGGTGCGATTCGTTTTAGCCGCTATGTGCAAACTTGAATCGCGGTTCTGAGCCTAACCCGCCCAAGCTTGAGTGACGCTTATTTGCACATCATGCTTAAAAGTGCCTGTAAGGCGTTGTGTGTATTAACTTGTTGCGATTCGTTTGAGCCGCTACGTGCAAACTTGAATCGCAGTTCTGAGCCTCTCCCGCGCAAGCTGGATGACCGCGTTTTGCACATCATGCCTAAAAGTGCCTGTAAGGCTTTGTGTGTATTACCTTGGTGGGATTCGTTTTAGCCGCTATGTGCAAACTTGCATCGCATTTCTGAGCCTAACCCGCGCAGGCTGGATGACAGCGTTTTGCACATCATGCCTAAAAGTGCCTGTAAGGCGTTGTGTTTATTAACTTGTTGCGATTCGTTTGAGCCGCTACGTGCAAATTTGAATCGCATTTCTGAGCCTAACCCGCGCAAGCTGGAAGACCCCGTTTTGCACACCATGCCTGCATGTAAGGCTTTGTTTGTATTAGCATGTTGCGATTCGTTTTAGCCGCTACGTGCAAACTTGAATCGCAGTTCTGAGCCTAATCCGAGCAAGCTGGATGACCGCGTTTTGCACATCATGCCTAAAAGTGCCTGTAAGGCGTTGTGTGTATTAACTTGTTGCGATTCGTTTGAGCCGCTACGTGCAAACTTGAATCGCACTTCTGAGCCTAACCCGCGCAAGCTGGAAGACCCCGTTTTGCACATCATGCATTAAAGTGCCTGTAAGGCGTTGTGTGTATTAACTTGTTGCGATTCGTTTGAGCCGCTACGTGCAAACTTGAATCGCATTTATGAGCCTAACCCGCACAAGCTGGAATACCCCGTTTTGCACATAATGCCTAAAAGTGCGTGTAAGGCTTTGTTTGTATTATCATGTAGCGATTCGTTTTAGCCGCTACGTGCAAACTTGAATCGCAGGTCTGAGCCTAATCCGAGCAAGCTGGATGACAGCGTTTTGCACATCATGCCTAAAAGTGCCTGTAAGGCGTTGTGTGTATTAACTTGTTGCAATTCTTTTGAGCCGTTACGTGCAAACTTGAATCGCACTTCTGAGCCTAACCCGCGCTAGCTGGAAGACCCAGTTTTGCCCATCATGCCCAAGTGCCTGTAAGGCGTTTTGTGTATTAACTTGTTGCGATTCGTATTAGCCGCTATGTGCATACTTGAATCGCAGTTCTGAGCCTAACCCGCGCAAACTGGATGACCGCGTTTTGCACATCAAGCCTAAAAGTGCCTGTAAGGCTTTGTGTGTATAAACTTGTTGAGATTCGTTTTAGCCGCTACGTGCAAACTTGAATCGCATTTCTGAGCCTAACCCGCGCAAGCTGGATGACCGCGTTTTGCACATCATGCATAAAAGTGCCTGTAAGGCGTTGTGTGTATTAACTTGTTGCGATTCGTTTGAGCCGCTACGTGCAAACATGAGTCGCATTTCTGAGCCTAACCCGTGCAAGCTGGATGACAGCGTCTTGCACATCATGCCTAAAAGTGCCTGTAAGGCATTGTGTGTATTAACTTGTTGCGATTCCTTTGAGCCGCTACGTGCAAACTTGAATCGCACTTCTGAGCCTAACCCGCGCAAGCTGGAAGACTTAGTTTTGCACATCATGCCTTAAAGTGCCTGTAAGGCGTTTTGTGTATTAACTTGTTGCGATTCGTATTAGCCGCTACGTGCAAACTTGAATCGCAGCTCTGAGCCTAACCCGTGCAAGCTGGATGACAGCGTTTTGCACATCATGCCTAAAAGTGCCTGTAAGGCGTTCTGTGTATTAACTTGTTGCGATTCGTTTGAGCCGCTACGTGCAAACTTGAATCGCATTTCTGAGCCTAACCCTCGCAAGCTGGAAGACCCCGTTTTGCACGTCAAGCCTAAAAGTGCCTGTAAGAATTTGTGTGTATTAACTTGTTGCGATTCGTTTTAGCCGCTACGTGCAAACTTGAATCGCAGCTCTGAGCCTAACCCGAGCAAGCTGGATGACCGCGTTTTGCACATCATGCCTGTGCCTGTAAGGCGTTGTGTGTATTAACTTGTTGCGATTCGTTTGAGCCGCTACGTGCAAACATGAGTCGCAGTTCTGAGCCTAACCCGCGCAAGCTGGATGACCGCGTTTTGCACATCAAGCCTAAAAGTGCCTGTAAGGCTTTGTGTGTATAAACTTGTTGAGATTCGTTTTAGCCGCTACGTGCAAACTTGAATCGCATTTCTGAGCCTAACCCGCGCAAGCTGGATGACCGCGTTTTGCACATCATGCCTAAAAGTGCCTGTAAGGCGTTGTGTGTATTAACTTGTTGCGATTCGTTTGAGCCGCTACGTGCAAACATGAGTCGCATTTCTGAGCCTAACCCGTGCAAGCTGGATGACAGCGTTTTGCACATCATGCCTAAAAGTGCCTGTAAGGCGTTGTGTGTATTAACTTGTTGCGATTCGTTTGAGCCGCTACGTGCAAACATGAGTCGCATTTCTGAGCCTAACCCGTGCAAGCTGGATGACAGCGTTTTGCACATCATGCCTAAAAGTGCCTGTAATGCTTTTTGTGTATTACCTTGGTGCGATTCGTTTTAGCCACTATGTGCAACCTTGCATCGCAGTTCTGAGCCTAACCCGCGCAAGCTGGATGACAGCGTTTTGCACATCATGCCTAAAAGTGCCTGTAAGGCGTTGTGTGTATTAAATTGTTGCGATTCGTTTGAGCCGCTACGTGCAAACTTGAATCGCATTTCTGAGCCTAACCCGAGCAAGCTGGAAGACCCCGTTTTGCACATCATGCCTAAAAGTGCCTGTAAGGCTTTGTGTGTATTAACTTGGTGCGATTCGTTTTAGCCGCTGCGTGCAAACTTGAATCGCAGTTCTGAGCCTAACCCGCGCAAGCTTGAATGACGCCTATTTGCACATCATGCTTAAAAGTGCCTGTAAGGCGTTGTGTGTATTAACTTGTTGCGATTCGTTTGAGCCGCTACGTGCAAACTTGAATCGCAGTTCTGAGCCTCTCCCGCGCAAGCTGGATGATAGCGTTTTGCACATCATGCCTAAAAGTGCCTGTAAGGCTTTGTGTGTATTACCTTGGTGGGATTCGTTTTAGCCGCTATGTGCAAACTTGCATCGCTGTTCTGAGCCTAACCCGCGCAAGCTGGATGACAGCGTTTTGCACATCATGCCTAAAAGTGCCTGTAAGGCGTTGTGTGTATTAACTTGTTGCGATTCGTTTGAGCCGCTACGTGCAAATTTGAATCGCATTTCTGAGCCTAACCCGTGCAAGCTGGATGACAGCGTTTTGCACATCATGCCTAAAAGTGCCTGTAATGCTTTTTGTGTATTACCTTGGTGCGATTCGTTTTAGCCACTATGTGCAACCTTGCATCGCAGTTCTGAGCCTAACCCGCGCAAGCTGGATGACAGCGTTTTGCACATCATGCCTAAAAGTGCCTGTAAGGCGTTGTGTGTATTAAATTGTTGCGATTCGTTTGAGCCGCTACGTGCAAACTTGAATCGCATTTCTGAGCCTAACCCGAGCAAGCTGGAAGACCCCGTTTTGCACATCATGCCTAAAAGTGCCTGTAAGGCTTTGTGTGTATTAACTTGGTGCGATTCGTTTTAGCCGCTACGTGCAAACTTGAATCGCAGTTCTGAGCCTAACCCGCGCAAGCTTGAATGACGCCTATTTGCACATCATGCCTAAAAGCGCCTGTAAGGCGTTGTGTGTATTAACTTGTTGCGATTCTTTTGAGCCGCTACGTGCGAACTTGAATCGCATTTCTGAGCCTAACCCGCGCAAGCTGGATGACCGCGTTTTGCACATCATGCCTAAAAGTGCCTGTAACGCTTTTTGTGTATTACCTTGGTGCGATTCGTTTTAGCCACTATGTGCAACCTTGCATCGCAGTTCTGAGCCTAACCTGCGCAAGCTGGATGACAGCGTTTTGCACATCATGCCTAAAAGTGCCTGTAAGGCGTTGTGTGTATTAACTTGTTGCGATTCGTTTGAGCCGCTACGTGCAAACTTGAATCGCATTTCTGAGCCTAACCCGAGCAAGCTGGAAGACCCCGTTTTGCACATCATGCCTAAAAGTGCCTGTAAGGCTTTGTGTGTATTATCTTGGTGCGATTCGTTTTAGCCGCTATGTGCAAACTTGAATCGCGGTTCTGAGCCTAACCCGCCCAAGCTTGAGTGACGCTTATTTGCACATCATGCTTAAAAGTGCCTGTAAGGCGTTGTGTGTATTAACTTGTTGCGATTCGTTTGAGCCGCTACGTGCAAACTTGAATCGCAGTTCTGAGCCTCTCCCGCGCAAGCTGGATGACCGCGTTTTGCACATCATGCCTAAAAGTGCCTGTAAGGCTTTGTGTGTATTACCTTGGTGGGATTCGTTTTAGCCGCTATGTGCAAACTTGCATCGCATTTCTGAGCCTAACCCGCGCAGGCTGGATGACAGCGTTTTGCACATCATGCCTAAAAGTGCCTGTAAGGCGTTGTGTTTATTAACTTGTTGCGATTCGTTTGAGCCGCTACGTGCAAATTTGAATCGCATTTCTGAGCCTAACCCGCGCAAGCTGGAAGACCCCGTTTTGCACACCATGCCTGCATGTAAGGCTTTGTTTGTATTAGCATGTTGCGATTCGTTTTAGCCGCTACGTGCAAACTTGAATCGCAGTTCTGAGCCTAATCCGAGCAAGCTGGATGACCGCGTTTTGCACATCATGCCTAAAAGTGCCTGTAAGGCGTTGTGTGTATTAACTTGTTGCGATTCGTTTGAGCCGCTACGTGCAAACTTGAATCGCACTTCTGAGCCTAACCCGCGCAAGCTGGAAGACCCCGTTTTGCACATCATGCATTAAAGTGCCTGTAAGGCGTTGTGTGTATTAACTTGTTGCGATTCGTTTGAGCCGCTACGTGCAAACTTGAATCGCATTTATGAGCCTAACCCGCACAAGCTGGAATACCCCGTTTTGCACATAATGCCTAAAAGTGCGTGTAAGGCTTTGTTTGTATTATCATGTTGCGATTCGTTTTAGCCGCTACGTGCAAACTTGAATCGCAGGTCTGAGCCTAATCCGAGCAAGCTGGATGACAGCGTTTTGCACATCATGCCTAAAAGTGCCTGTAAGGCGTTGTGTGTATTAACTTGTTGCAATTCTTTTGAGCCGTTACGTGCAAACTTGAATCGCACTTCTGAGCCTAACCCGCGCTAGCTGGAAGACCCAGTTTTGCCCATCATGCCCAAGTGCCTGTAAGGCGTTTTGTGTATTAACTTGTTGCGATTCGTATTAGCCGCTATGTGCATACTTGAATCGCAGTTCTGAGCCTAACCCGCGCAAACTGGATGACCGCGTTTTGCACATCAAGCCTAAAAGTGCCTGTAAGGCTTTGTGTGTATAAACTTGTTGAGATTCGTTTTAGCCGCTACGTGCAAACTTGAATCGCATTTCTGAGCCTAACCCGCGCAAGCTGGATGACCGCGTTTTGCACATCATGCATAAAAGTGCCTGTAAGGCGTTGTGTGTATTAACTTGTTGCGATTCGTTTGAGCCGCTACGTGCAAACATGAGTCGCATTTCTGAGCCTAACCCGTGCAAGCTGGATGACAGCGTCTTGCACATCATGCCTAAAAGTGCCTGTAAGGCATTGTGTGTATTAACTTGTTGCGATTCCTTTGAGCCGCTACGTGCAAACTTGAATCGCACTTCTGAGCCTAACCCGCGCAAGCTGGAAGACCCAGTTTTGCACATCATGCCTTAAAGTGCCTGTAAGGCGTTTTGTGTATTAACTTGTTGCGATTCGTATTAGCCGCTACGTGCAAACTTGAATCGCAGCTCTGAGCCTAACCCGTGCAAGCTGGATGACAGCGTTTTGCACATCATGCCTAAAAGTGCCTGTAAGGCGTTCTGTGTATTAACTTGTTGCGATTCGTTTGAGCCGCTACGTGCAAACTTGAATCGCATTTCTGAGCCTAACCCTCGCAAGCTGGAAGACCCCGTTTTGCACGTCAAGCCTAAAAGTGCCTGTAAGGCTTTGTGTGTATTAACTTGTTGCGATTCGTTTTAGCCGCTACGTGCAAACTTGAATCGCAGCTCTGAGCCTAACCCGAGCAAGCTGGATGACCGCGTTTTGCACATCATGCCTGTGCCTGTAAGGCGTTGTGTGTATTAACTTGTTGCGATTCGTTTGAGCCGCTACGTGCAAACTTGAATCGTTTTCTGAGCCTAACCCGCGCAAGCTGGAAGACCCCGTTATGCACATCATGCCTGTGCCTGTAAGGCGTTGTGTGTATTAACTTGTTGCGATTCGTTTTAGCCGCTATGTGCAAACTTGAATCGCAGTTCTGAGCCTAACCCGCGCAAACTGGATGGCCGCGTTTTGCACATCATGCCTAAAAGTGCCTGTAAGGCGTTGTGTGTATTAACTTGTTGCGATTCGTTTGAGCCGCTACGTGCAAACATGAGTCGCAGTTCTGAGCCTAACCCGCGCAAGCTGGATGACCGCGTTTTGCACATCAAGCCTAAAAGTGCCTGTAAGGCTTTGTGTGTATAAACTTGTTGAGATTCGTTTTAGCCGCTACGTGCAAACTTGAATCGCAGTTCTGAGCCTAACTCGAGCAAGCTGGATGACCGCGTTTTGCACATCATGCCTGTGCCTGTAAGGCGTTGTGTGTATTAACTTGTTGCGATTCGTTTGAGCCGCTACGTGCAAACATGAGTCGCATTTCTGAGCCTAACCCGTGCAAGCTGGATGACAGCGTTTTGCACATCATGCCTAAAAGTGCCTGTAAGGCGTTGTGTGTATTAACTTGTTGCGATTCGTTTGAGCCGCTACGTGCAAACATGAGTCGATTTCTGAGCCTAACCCGTGCAAGCTGGATGACAGCGTTTTGCACATCATGCCTAAAAGTGCCTGTAACTCTTTTTGTGTATTACCTTGGTGCGATTCGTTTTAGCCACTATGTGCAACCTTGCATCGCAGTTCTGAGCCTAACCCGCGCAAGCTGGATGACAGCGTTTTGCACATCATGCCTAAATGTGCCTGTAAGGCGTTGTGTGTATTAACTTGTTGCGATTCGTTTGAGCCGCTACGTGCAAACTTGAATCGCATTTCTGAGCCTAACCCGAGCAAGCTGGAAGACCCCGTTTTGCACACCATGCCTAAAAGTGCCTGTAAGGCTTTGTGTGTATTAACTTGGTGCGATTCGTTTTAGCCGCTATGTGCAAACTTGAATCGCAGTTCTGAGCCTAACCCGCGCAAGCTTGAATGACGCCTATTTGCACATCATGCTTAAAAGTGCCTGTAAGGCGTTGTGTGTATTAACTTGTTGCGATTCGTTAGAGCCGCTACGTGCAAACTTGAATCGCAGTTCTGAGCCTCTCCCGCGCAAGCTGGATGACCGCGTTTTGCACATCATGCCTAAAAGTGCCTGTAAGGCTTTATGTGTATTACCTTGGTGGGATTCGTTTTAGCGTCTATGTGCAAACTTGCATCGCAGTTCTGAGCCTAACCCGCGCAAGCTGGATGACATCGTTTTGCACATCATGCCTAAAAGTGCCTGTAAGGCGTTGTGTGTATTAACTTGTTGCGATTCGTTTGAGCCGCTACGTGAAAACTTGAATCGCACTTCTGAGCCTAACCCGCGCAAGCTGGAAGACCCCGTTTTGCACATCATGCATTAAAGTGCCTGTAAGGCGTTGTGTGTATTAACTTGTTGCGATTCGTTTTAGCCGCTACGTGCAAACTTGAATCGCAGTTCTGAGCCTAATCCGAGCAAGCTGGATGACCGCGTTTTGCACATCATGCCTAAAAGCGCCTGTAAGGCGTTGTGTGTATTAACTTGTTGCGATTCTTTTGAGCCGCTACGTGCGAACTTGAATCGCATTTCTGAGCCTAACCCGCGCAAGCTGGATGACCGCGTTTTGCACATCATGCCTAAAAGTGCCTGTAACGCTTTTTGTGTATTACCTTGGTGCGATTCGTTTTAGCCAGTATGTGCAACCTTGCATCGCAGTTCTGAGCCTAACCCGCGCAAGCTGGATGACAGCGTTTTGCACATCATGCCTAAAAGTGCCTGTAAGGCGTTGTGTGTATTAACTTGTTGCGATTCGTTTGAGCCGCTACGTGCAAACTTGAATCGCATTTCTGAGCCTAACCCGAGCAAGCTGGAAGACCCCGTTTTGCACATCATGCCTAAAAGTGCCTGTAAGGCTTTGTGTGTATTATCTTGGTGCGATTCGTTTAAGCCGCTATGTGCAAACTTGAATCGCGGTTCTGAGCCTAACCCGCCCAAGCTTGAGTGACGCTTATTTGCACATCATGCTTAAAAGTGCCTGTAAGGCGTTGTGTGTATTAACTTGTTGCGATTCGTTTGAGCCGCTACGTGCAAACTTGAATCGCAGTTCTGAGCCTCTCCCGCGCAAGCTGGATGACCGCGTTTTGCACATCATGCCTAAAAGTGCCTGTAAGGCTTTGTGTGTATTACCTTGGTGGGATTCGTTTTAGCCGCTATGTGCAAACTTGCATCGCAGTTCTGAGCCTAACCAGCGCTAGCTGGATGACAGCGTTTTGCACATCATGCCTAAAAGTGCCTGTAAGGCGTTGTGTTTATTAACTTGTTGCGATTCGTTTGAGCCGCTACGTGCAAATTTGAATCGCATTTCTGAGCCTAACCCGCGCAAGCTGGAAGACCCCGTTTTGCACACCATGCCTGCATGTAAGGCTTTGTTTGTATTAGCATGTTGCGATACGTTTTAGCCGCTACGTGCAAACTTGAATCGCAGTTCTGAGCCTAATCCGAGCAAGCTGGATGACCGCGTTTTGCACATCATGCCTAAAAGTGCCTGTAAGGCGTTGTGTGTATTAACTTGTTGCGATTCGTTTGAGCCGCTACGTGCAAACTTGAATCGCATTTATGAGCCTAACCCGCACAAGCTGGAATACCCCGTTTTGCACATAATGCCTAAAAGTGCGTGTAAGGCTTTGTTTGTATTATCATGTTGCGATTCGTTTTAGCCGCTACGTGCAAACTTGAATCGCAGGTCTGAGCCTAATCCGAGCAAGCTGGATGACAGCGTTTTGCACATCATGCCTAAAAGTGCCTGTAAGGCGTTGTGTGTATTAACTTGTTGCAATTCTTTTGAGCCGTTACGTGCAAACTTGAATCGCACTTCTGAGCCTAACCCGCGCTAGCTGGAAGACCCAGTTTTGCCCATCATGCCCAAGTGCCTGTAAGGCGTTTTGTGTATTAACTTGTTGCGATTCGTATTAGCCGCTATGTGCATACTTGAATCGCAGTTCTGAGCCTAACCCGCGCAAACTGGATGACCGCGTTTTGCACATCAAGCCTAAAAGTGCCTGTAAGGCTTTGTGTGTATAAACTTGTTGAGATTCGTTTTAGCCGCTACGTGCAAACTTGAATCGCATTTCTGAGCCTAACCCGCGCAAGCTGGATGACCGCGTTTTGCACATCATGCATAAAAGTGCCTGTAAGGCGTTGTGTGTATTACCTTGTTGCGATTCGTTTGAGCCGCTACGTGCAAACATGAGTCGCATTTCTGAGCCTAACCCGTGCAAGCTGGATGACAGCGTCTTGCAAATCATGCCTAAAAGTGCCTGTAAGGCATTGTGTGTATTAACTTGTTGCGATTCCTTTGAGCCGCTACGTGCAAACTTGAATCGCACTTCTGAGCCTAACCCGCGCAAGCTGGAAGACCCAGTTTTGCACATCATGCCTTAAAGTGCCTGTAAGGCGTTTTGTGTATTAACTTGTTGCGATTCGTATTAGCCGCTACGTGCAAACTTGAATCGCAGCTCTGAGCCTAACCCGTGCAAGCTGGATGACAGCGTTTTGCACATCATGCCTAAAAGTGCCTGTAAGGCGTTCTGTGTATTAACTTGTTGCGATTCGTTTGAGCCGCTACGTGCAAACTTGAATCGCATTTCTGAGCCTAACCCTCGCAAGCTGGAAGACCCCGTTTTGCACGTCAAGCCTAAAAGTGCCTGTAAGGCTTTGTGTGTATTAACTTGTTGCGATTCGTTTTAGCCGCTACGTGCAAACTTGAATCGCAGCTCTGAGCCTAACCCGAGCAAGCTGGATGACCGCGTTTTGCACATCATGCCTGTGCCTGTAAGGCGTTGTGTGTATTAACTTGTTGCGATTCGTTTGAGCCGCTACGTGCAAACTTGAATCGTTTTCTGAGCCTAACCCGCGCAAGCTGGAAGACCCCGTTTTGCACATCATGCCTTAAAGTGCCTGTAAGGCGTTGTGTGTATTAACTTGTTGCGATTCGTTTTAGCCGCTATGTGCAAACTTGAATCGCAGTTCTGAGCCTAACCCGCGCAAACTGGATGGCCGCGTTTTGCACATCATGCCTAAAAGTGCCTGTAAGGCGTTGTGTGTATTAACTTGTTGCGATTCGTTTGAGCCGCTACGTGCAAACATGAGTCGCAGTTCTGAGCCTAACCCGCGCAAGCTGGATGACCGCGTTTTGCACATCAAGCCTAAAAGTGCCTGTAAGGCTTTGTGTGTATAAACTTGTTGAGATTCGTTTTAGCCGCTACGTGCAAACTTGAATCGCAGTTCTGAGCCTAACTCGAGCAAGCTGGATGACCGCGTTTTGCACATCATGCCTGTGCCTGTAAGGCGTTGTGTGTATTAACTTGTTGCGATTCGTTTGAGCCGCTACGTGCAAACATGAGTCGCATTTCTGAGCCTAACCCGTGCAAGCTGGATGACAGCGTTTTGCACATCATGCCTAAAAGTGCCTGTAAGGCGTTGTGTGTATTAACTTGTTGCGATTCGTTTGAGCCGCTACGTGCAAACATGAGTCGATTTCTGAGCCTAACCCGTGCAAGCTCGATGACAGCGTTTTGCACATCATGCCTAAAAGTGCCTGTAACGCTTTTTGTGTATTACCTTGGTGCGATTCGTTTTAGCCACTATGTGCAACCTTGCATCGCAGTTCTGAGCCTAACCCGCGCAAGCTGGATGACAGCGTTTTGCACATCATGCCTAAAAGTGCCTGTAAGGCGTTGTGTGTATTAACTTGTTGCGATTCGTTTGAGCCGCTACGTGCAAACTTGAATCGCATTTCTGAGCCTAACCCGAGCAAGCTGGAAGACCCCGTTTTGCACACCATGCCTAAAAGTGCCTGTAAGGCTTTGTGTGTATTAACTTGGTGCGATTCGTTTTAGCCGCTATGTGCAAACTTGAATCGCAGTTCTGAGCCTAACCCGCGCAAGCTTGAATGACGCCTATTTGCACATCATGCTTAAAAGTGCCTGTAAGGCGTTGTGTGTATTAACTTGTTGCGATTCGTTAGAGCCGCTACGTGCAAACTTGAATCGCAGTTCTGAGCCTCTCCCGCGCAAGCTGGATGACCGCGTTTTGCACATCATGCCTAAAAGTGCCTGTAAGGCGTTGTGTGTATTAACTTGTTGCGATTCGTTTGAGCCGCTACGTGCAAATTTGAATCGCATTTCTGAGCCTAACCCGCGCAAGCTGGAAGACCCCGTTTTGCACACCATGCCTAAAAGTGCATGTAAGGCTTTGTATTAGCATGTTGCGATTCGTTTTAGCCGCTACGTGCAAACTTGAATCGCAGTTCTGAGCCTAATCCGAGCAAGCTGGATGACAGCGTTTTGCACATTATGCCTAAAAGTGCCTGTAAGGCGTTGTGTGTATTAACTTTTTGCGATTCGTTTGAGCCGCCACGTGAAAACTTGAATCGCACTTCTGAGCCTAACCCGCGCAAGCTGGAAGACCCCGTTTTGCACATCATGCATTAAAGTGCCTGTAAGGCGTTGTGTGTATTAACTTGTTGCGATTCGTTTGAGCCGCTACGTGCAAACTTGAATCGCATTTCTGAGCCTAACCCGCACAAGCTGGAAGACCCCGTTTCGCACATAATGCCTAAAAGTGCGTGTAAGGCTTTGTTTGTATTATCATGTTGCGATTCGTTTTAGCCGCTACGTGCAAACTTGAATCGCAGTTCTGAGCCTAATCCGAGCAAGCTGGATGACCGCGTTTTGCACATCATGCCTAAAAGTGCCTGTAAGGCGTTGTGTGTGTTAACTTGTTGCGATTCTTTTGAGCCGCTACGTGCAAACTTGAATCGCACTTCTGAGCCTAACCCGCGCAAGCTGGAAGACCCCGTTTTGCACATCATGCCTAAAAGTGCCTGTAAGGCTTTGTGTGTATTAACTTGGTGCGATTCGTTTTAGCCGCTATGTGCAAACTTGAATCGCACTTCTGAGCCTAACCCGCGCAAGCTTGAATGACGCCTATTTGCACATCATGCTTAAAAGTGCCTGTAAGGCGTTGTGTGTATTAACTTGTTGCGATTCGTTAGAGCCGCTACGTGCAAACTTGAATCGCAGTTCTGAGCCTCTCCCGCGCAAGCTGGATGACCGCGTTTTGCACATCATGCCTAAAAGTGCCTGTAAGGCGTTGTGTGTATTAACTTGTTGCGATTCGTTTGAGCCGCTACGTGCAAACATGAGTCGCATTTCTGAGCCTAACCCGTGCAAGCTGGATGACAGCGTTTTGCACATCATGCCTAAAAGTTCCTGTAAGGCGTTGTGTGTATTAACTTGTTGCGATTCGTATTAGCCGCTATGTGCATACTTGAATCGCAGTTCTGAGCCTAACCCGTGCAAACTGGATGACAGCGTTTTGCACATCAAGCCTAAAAGTGCCTGTAAGGCTTTGTGTGCATAAACTTGTTGAGATTCGTTTTAGCCGCTACGTGCAAACTTGAATCGAATTTCTGAGCCTAACCCGCGCAAGCTGGATGACCGCGTTTTGCACATCATGCCTAAAAGTGCCTGTAAGGCGTTGTGTGTATTAACTTGTTGCGATTCGTTTGAGCCGCTACGTGCAAACATGAGTCGCATTTCTGAGCCTAACCCGTGCAAGCTGGATGACAGCGTTTTGCACATCATGCCTAAAAGTGCCTGTAAGGCGTTGTGTGTATTAACTTGTTGCGATTCCTTTGAGCCGCTACGTGCAAACTTGAATCGCACTTCTGAGCCTAACCCGCGCAAGCTGGAAGACCCAGTTTTGCACATCGTGCCTTAAAGTGCCTGTAAGACGTTTTGTGTATTAACTTGTTGCGATTCGTATTAGCCGCTACGTGCAAACTTGAATCGCAGCTCTGAGCCTAACCCGTGCAAGCTGGATGACAGCGTTTTGCACATCATGCCTAAAAGTGCCTGTAAGGCGTTGTGTGTATTAACTTGTTGCCATTCGTTTGAGCCGCTACGTGCAATTTTGAATCGCATTTCTGAGCCTAACCCTCGCAAGCTGGAAGACCCCGTTTTGCACGTCAAGCCTAAAAGTGCCTGTAAGGCTTTGTGTGTATTAACTTGTTGCGATTCGTTTTAGCCGCTACGTGCAAACTTGAATCGCACTTCTGAGCCTAACCCGCGCAAGCTGGAAGACCCAGTTTTGCCCATCATGCCTTAAAGTGCCTGTAAGGCGTTTTGTGTATTAACTTGTTGCGATTCGTATTAGCCGCTATGTGCATACTTGAATCGCAGTTCTGAGCCTAACCCGCGCAAACTGGATGACCGCGTTTTGCACATCAAGCCTAAAAGTGCCTGTAAGGCTTTGTGTGTATAAACTTGTTGAGATTCGTTTTAGCCGCTACGTGCAAACTTGAATCGCATTTCTGAGCCTAACCCGCGCAAGCTGGATGACCGCGTTTTGCACATCATGCCTAAAAGTGCCTGTAACGCTTTTTGTGTATTACCTTGGTGCGATTCGTTTTAGCCACTATGTGCAACCTTGCATCGCAGTTCTGAGCCTAACCCGCGCAAGCTGGATGACAGCGTTTTGCACATCATGCCTAAAAGTGCCTGTAAGGCGTTGTGTGTATTAACTTGTTGCGATTCGTTTGAGCCGCTACGTGCAAACTTGAATCGCATTTCTGAGCCTAACCCGAGCAAGCTGGAAGACCCCGTTTTGCACATCATGCCTAAAAGTGCCTGTAAGGCATTGTGTGTATTAACTTGGTGCGATTCGTTTTAGCCGCTATGTGCAAACTTGAATCGCACTTCTGAGCCTAACCCGCGCAAGCTGGAAGACCCAGTTTTGCCCATCATGCCTTAAAGTGCCTGTAAGGCGTTTTGTGTATTAACTTGTTGCGATTCGTATTAGCCGCTATGTGCATACTTGAATCGCAGTTCTGAGCCTAACCCGCGCAAACTGGATGACAGCGTTTTGCACATCAAGCCTAAAAGTGCCTGTAAGGCTTTGTGTGCATAAACTTGTTGAGATTCGTTTTAGCCGCTACGTGCAAACATGAATCGCATTTCTGAGCCTAACCCGCGCAAGCTGGATGACCGCGTTTTGCACATCATGCCTAAAAGTGCCTGTAAGGCGTTGTGTGTATTAACTTGTTGCGATTCGTTTGAGCCGCTACGTGCAAACATGAGTCGCATTTCTGAGCCTAACCCGTGCAAGCTGGATGACAGCGTTTTGCACATCATGCCTAAAAGTGCCTGTAAGGCGTTGTGTGTATTAACTTGTTGCGATTCGTATTAGCCGCTATGTGCATACTTGAATCGCAGTTCTGAGCCTAACCCGCGCAAATTGGATGACAGCGTTTTGCACATCAAGCCTAAAAGTGCCTGTAAGGCTTTGTGTGCATAAACTTGTTGAGATTCGTTTTAGCCGCTACGTGCAAACTTGAATCGAATTTCTGAGCCTAACCCGCGCAAGCTGGATGACAGCGTTTTGCACATCATGCCTAAAAGTGCCTGTAAGGCGTTGTGTGTATTAACTTGTTGCGATTCGTTTGAGCCGCTACGTGCAAACATGAGTCGCATTTCTGAGCCTAACCCGTGCAAGCTGGATGACAGCGTTTTGCACATCATGCCTAAAAGTGCCTGTAAGGCGTTGTGTGTATTAACTTGTTGCGATTCCTTTGAGCCGCTACGTGCAAACTTGAATCGCACTTCTGAGCCTAACCCGCGCAAGCTGGAAGACCCAGTTTTGCACATCATGCCTTAAAGTGCCTGTAAGGCGTTTTGTGTATTAACTTGTTGCGATTCGTATTAGCCGCTATGTGCATACTTGAATCGCAGTTCTGAGCCTAACCCGCTCAAACTGGATGACAGCGTTTTGCACATCATGCCTAAAAGTGCCTGTAACGCTTTTTGTGTATTACCTTGGTGCGATTCCTTTTAGCCACTATGTGCAACCTTGCATCGCAGTTCTGAGCCTAACCCGCGCAAGCTGGATGACAGCGTTTTGCACATCATGCCTAAAAGTGCCTGTAAGGCGTTGTGTGTATTAACTTGTTGCGATTCGTTTGAGCCGCTACGTGCAAACTTGAATCGCATTTCTGAGCCTAACCCGAGCAAGCTGGAAGACAGCGTTTTGCACATCATGCCTAAAAGTGCCTGTAAGGCGTTGTGTGTATTAACTTGTTGCCATTCGTTTGAGCCGCTACGTGCAATTTTGAATCGCATTTCTGAGCCTAACCCTCGCAAGCTGGAAGACCCCGTTTTGCACGTCAAGCCTAAAAGTGCCTGTAAGGCTTTGTGTGTATTAACTTGTTGCGATTCGTTTTAGCCGCTACGTGCAAACTTGAATCGCACTTCTGAGCCTAACCCGCGCAAGCTGGAAGACCCAGTTTTGCCCATCATGCCTTAAAGTGCCTGTAAGGCGTTTTGTGTATTAACTTGTTGCGATTCGTATTAGCCGCTATGTGCATACTTGAATCGCAGTTCTGAGCCTAACCCGCGCAAACTGGATGACCGCGTTTTGCACATCAAGCCTAAAAGTGCCTGTAAGGCTTTGTGTGTATAAACTTGTTGAGATTCGTTTTAGCCGCTACGTGCAAACTTGAATCGCATTTCTGAGCCTAACCCGCGCAAGCTGGATGACCGCGTTTTGCACATCATGCCTAAAAGTGCCTGTAACGCTTTTTGTGTATTACCTTGGTGCGATTCGTTTTAGCCACTATGTGCAACCTTGCATCGCAGTTCTGAGCCTAACCCGCGCAAGCTGGATGACAGCGTTTTGCACATCATGCCTAAAAGTGCCTGTAAGGCGTTGTGTGTATTAACTTGTTGCGATTCGTTTGAGCCGCTACGTGCAAACTTGAATCGCATTTCTGAGCCTAACCCGAGCAAGCTGGAAGACCCCGTTTTGCACATCATGCCTAAAAGTGCCTGTAAGGCATTGTGTGTATTAACTTGGTGCGATTCGTTTTAGCCGCTATGTGCAAACTTGAATCGCACTTCTGAGCCTAACCCGCGCAAGCTGGAAGACCCAGTTTTGCCCATCATGCCTTAAAGTGCCTGTAAGGCGTTTTGTGTATTAACTTGTTGCGATTCGTATTAGCCGCTATGTGCATACTTGAATCGCAGTTCTGAGCCTAACCCGCGCAAACTGGATGACAGCGTTTTGCACATCAAGCCTAAAAGTGCCTGTAAGGCTTTGTGTGCATAAACTTGTTGAGATTCGTTTTAGCCGCTACGTGCAAACATGAATCGCATTTCTGAGCCTAACCCGCGCAAGCTGGATGACCGCGTTTTGCACATCATGCCTAAAAGTGCCTGTAAGGCGTTGTGTGTATTAACTTGTTGCGATTCGTTTGAGCCGCTACGTGCAAACATGAGTCGCATTTCTGAGCCTAACCCGTGCAAGCTGGATGACAGCGTTTTGCACATCATGCCTAAAAGTGCCTGTAAGGCGTTGTGTGTATTAACTTGTTGCGATTCGTATTAGCCGCTATGTGCATACTTGAATCGCAGTTCTGAGCCTAACCCGCGCAAATTGGATGACAGCGTTTTGCACATCAAGCCTAAAAGTGCCTGTAAGGCTTTGTGTGCATAAACTTGTTGAGATTCGTTTTAGCCGCTACGTGCAAACTTGAATCGAATTTCTGAGCCTAACCCGCGCAAGCTGGATGACAGCGTTTTGCACATCATGCCTAAAAGTGCCTGTAAGGCGTTGTGTGTATTAACTTGTTGCGATTCGTTTGAGCCGCTACGTGCAAACATGAGTCGCATTTCTGAGCCTAACCCGTGCAAGCTGGATGACAGCGTTTTGCACATCATGCCTAAAAGTGCCTGTAAGGCGTTGTGTGTATTAACTTGTTGCGATTCCTTTGAGCCGCTACGTGCAAACTTGAATCGCACTTCTGAGCCTAACCCGCGCAAGCTGGAAGACCCAGTTTTGCACATCATGCCTTAAAGTGCCTGTAAGGCGTTTTGTGTATTAACTTGTTGCGATTCGTATTAGCCGCTATGTGCATACTTGAATCGCAGTTCTGAGCCTAACCCGCTCAAACTGGATGACAGCGTTTTGCACATCATGCCTAAAAGTGCCTGTAACGCTTTTTGTGTATTACCTTGGTGCGATTCCTTTTAGCCACTATGTGCAACCTTGCATCGCAGTTCTGAGCCTAACCCGCGCAAGCTGGATGACAGCGTTTTGCACATCATGCCTAAAAGTGCCTGTAAGGCGTTGTGTGTATTAACTTGTTGCGATTCGTTTGAGCCGCTACGTGCAAACTTGAATCGCATTTCTGAGCCTAACCCGAGCAAGCTGGAAGACCCCGTTTTGCACATCATGCCTAAAAGTGCCTGTAAGGCTTTGTGTGTATTAACTTGGTGCGATTCGTTTTAGCCGCTATGTGCAAACTTGAATCGCACTTCTGAGCCTAACCCGCGCAAGCTGGAAGACCCAGTTTTGCCCATCATGCCTTAAAGTGCCTGTAAGGCGTTTTGTGTATTAACTTGTTGCGATTCGTATTAGCCGCTACGTGCATACTTGAATCGCAGTTCTGAGCCTAACCCGCGCAAACTGGATGACAGCGTTTTGCACATCATGCCTAAAAGTGCCTGTAAGGCGTTGTGTGTATTAACTTGTTGCGATTCGTTTGAGCCGCTACGTGCAAACATGAGTCGCATTTCTGAGCCTAACCCGTGCAAGCTGGATGACAGCGTTTTGCACATCATGCCTAAAAGTGCCTGTAAGGCGTTGTGTGTATTAACTTGTTGCGATTCGTATTAGCCGCTATGTGCATACTTGAATCGCAGTTCTGAGCCTAACCCGCGCAAACTGGATGACAGCGTTTTGCACATCAAGCCTAAAAGTGCCTGTAAGGCTTTGTGTGCATAAACTTGTTGAGATTCGTTTTAGCCGCTACGTGCAAACTTGAATCGAATTTCTGAGCCTAACCCGCGCAAGCTGGATGACCGCGTTTTGCACATCATGCCTAAAAGTGCCTGTAAGGCGTTGTGTGTATTAACTTGTTGCGATTCGTTTGAGCCGCTACGTGCAAACATGAGTCGCATTTCTGAGCCTAACCCGTGCAAGCTGGATGACAGCGTTTTGCACATCATGCCTAAAAGTGCCTGTAAGGCGTTGTGTGTATTAACTTGTTGCGATTCCTTTGAGCCGCTACGTGCAAACTTGAATCGCACTTCTGAGCCTAACCCGCGCAAGCTGGAAGACCCAGTTTTGCACATCATGCCTTAAAGTGCCTGTAAGGCGTTTTGTGTATTAACTTGTTGCGATTCGTATTAGCCGCTACGTGCAAACTTGAATCGCAGCTCTGAGCCTAACCCGTGCAAGCTGGATGACAGCGTTTTGCACATCATGCCTAAAAGTGCCTGTAAGGCGTTGTGTGTATTAACTTGTTGCGATTCGTTTGAGCCGCTACGTGCAATTTTGAATCGCATTTCTGAGCCTAACCCTCGCAAGCTGGAAGACCCCGTTTTGCACGTCAAGCCTAAAAGTGCCTGTAAGGCTTTGTGTGTATTAACTTGTTGCGATTCGTTTTAGCCGCTACGTGCAAACTTGAATCGCACTTCTGAGCCTAACCCGCGCAAGCTGGAAGACCCAGTTTTGCCCATCATGCCTTAAAGTGCCTGTAAGGCGTTTTGTGTATTAACTTGTTGCGATTCGTATTAGCCGCTATGTGCATACTTGAATCGCAGTTCTGAGCCTAACCCGCGCAAACTGGATGACCGCGTTTTGCACATCAAGCCTAAAAGTGCCTGTAAGGCTTTGTGTGTATAAACTTGTTGAGATTCGTTTTAGCCGCTACGTGCAAACTTGAATCGCAGTTCTGAGCCTAACCCGCGCAAGCTTGAGTGACGCCTATTTGCACATCATGCTTAAAAGTGCCTGTAAGGGGTTGTGTGTATTAACTTGTTGCGATTCGTTTGAGCCGCTACGTGCAAACTTGAATCGCAGTTCTGAGCCTCTCCCGCGCAAGCTGGATGACCGCGTTTTGCACATCATGCCTAAAAGTGCCTGTAAGGCTTTGTGTGTATTACCTGTGGGATTCGTTTTAGCCGCTATGTGCAAACTTGCATCGCAGTTCTGAGCCTAACCCGCGCAAGCTGGATGACAGCGTTTTGCACATCATGCCTAAAAGTGCCTGTAAGGCGTTGTGTGTATTAACTTGTTGCGATTCTTTTGAGCCGCTACGTGCAAACTTGAATCGCACTTCTGAGCCTAACCCGCGCAAGCTGGAAGACCCAGTTTTGCCCATCATGCCTTAAAGTGCCTGTAAGGCGTTTTGTGTATTAACTTGTTGCGATTCGTATTAGCCGCTATGTGCATACTTGAATCGCAGTTCTGAGCCTAACCCGCGCAAACTGGATGACGGCGTTTTGCACATCAAGCCTAAAAGTGCCTGTAAGGCTTTGTGTGCATAAAGTTGTTGAGATTCGTTTTAGCCGCTACGTGCAAACTTGAATCGTATTTCTGAGCCTAACCCGCGCAAGCTGGATGACCGCGTTTTGCACATCATGCCTAAAAGTGCCTGTAAGGCGTTGTGTGTATTAACTTGTTGCGATTCGTTTGAGCCGCTACGTGCAAACATGAGTCGCATTTCTGAGCCTAACCCGTGCAAGCTGGATGACAGCGTTTTGCACATCATGCCTAAAAGTGCCTGTAAGGCGTTGTGTGTATTAACTTGTTGCGATTCCTTTGAGCCGCTACGTGCAAACTTGAATCGCACTTCTGAGCCTAACCCGCGCAAGCTGGAAGACCCAGTTTTGCACATCATGCCTTAAAGTGCCTGTAAGGCGTTTTGTGTATTAACTTGTTGCGATTCGTATTAGCCGCTACGTGCAAACTTGAATCGCAGCTCTGAGCCTAACCCGTGCAAGCTGGATGACAGCGTTTTGCACATCATGCCTAAAAGTGCCTGTAAGGCGTTGTGTGTATTAACTTGTTGCGATTCGTTTGAGCCGCTACGTGCAAACTTGAATCGCATTTCTGAGCCTAACCCTCGCAAGCTGGAAGACCCCGTTTTGCACGTCAAGCCTAAAAGTGCCTGTAAGGCTTTGTGTGTATTAACTTGTTGCGATTCGTTTTAGCCGCTACGTGCAAACTTGAATCGCAGTTCTGAGCCTAACCCGCGCAAGCTGGAAGACCCCGTTTTGCACATCATGCCTTAAAGTGCCTGTAAGGCGTTGTGTGTATTAACTTGTTGCGATTCGTTTTAGCCGCTATGTGCAAACTTGAATCGCAGTTCTGAGCCTAACCCGCGCAAACTGGATGGCCGCGTTTTGCACATCATGCCTAAAAGTGCCTGTAAGGCGTTGTGTGTATTGTTGCGATTCTTTTGAGCCGCTACGTGCAAACTTGAATCGCACTTCTGAGCCTAACCCGCGCAAGCTGGAAGACCCAGTTTTGCCCATCATGCCTTAAAGTGCCTGTAAGGCGTTTTGTGTATTAACTTGTTGCGATTCGTATTAGCCGCTATGTGCATACTTGAATCGCAGTTCTGAGCCTAACCCGCGCAAGCTTGAGTGACGCCTATTTGCACATCATGCTTAAAAGTGCCTGTAAGGCTTTGTGTGTATTAACTTGTTGCGATTCGTTTTAGCCGCTACGTGCAAACTTGAATCGCAGTTCTGAGCCTAACCCGAGCAAGCTGGATGACCGCGTTTTGCACATCATGCCTGTGCCTGTGCCTGTAAGGCGTTGTGTGTATTAACTGTTGCGATTCGTTTGAGCCGCTACGTGCAAACTTGAATCGTTTTCTGAGCCTAACCCGCGCAAGCTGGAAGACCCCGTTTTGCACATCATGCCTTAAAGTGCCTGTAAGGCGTTGTGTGTATTAACTTGTTGCGATTCGTTTTAGCCGCTATGTGCAAACTTGAATCGCAGTTCTGAGCCTAACCCGCGCAAACTGGATGGCAGCGTTTTGCACATCATGCCTAAAAGTGCCTGTAAGGCGTTGTGTGTATTGTTGCGATTCTTTTGAGCCTCTACGTGCAAACTTGAATCGCACTTCTGAGCCTAACCCGCGCAAGCTGGAAGACCCAGTTTTGCCCATCATGCCTTAAAGTGCCTGTAAGGCGTTTTGTGTATTAACTTGTTGCGATTCGTATTAGCCGCTATGTGCATATTCGAATCGCAGTTCTGAGCCTAACCCGCGCAAACTGGATGACCGCGTTTTGCACATCAAGCCTAAAAGTGCCTGTAAGGCTTTGTGTGTATAAACTTGTTGAGATTCGTTTTAGCCGCTACGTGCAAACTTGAATCGCATTTCTGAGCCTAACCCGCGCAAGATGGATGACAGCGTTTTGCACATCATGCCTAAAAGTGCCTGTAAGGCGTTGTGTGTATTAACTTGTTGCGATTCGTTTGAGCCGCTACGTGCAAACTTGAATCGCATTTCTGAGCCTAACCCGAGCAAGCTGGAAGACCCCGTTTTGCACATCATGCCTAAAAGTGCCTGTAAGGCTTTGTGTGTATTAACTTGGTGCGATTCGTTTTAGCCGCTATGTGCAAACTTGAATCGCAGTTCTGAGCCTAACCCGCGCAAGCTTGAGTGACGCCTATTTGCACATCATGCTTAAAAGTGCCTGTAAGGCGTTGTGTGTATTAACTTGTTGCGATTCGTTTGAGCCGCTACGTGCAAACTTGAATCGCAGTTCTGAGCCTCTCCCGCGCAAGCTGGATGACCGCGTTTTGCACATCATGCCTAAAAGTGCCTGTAAGGCTTTGTGTGTATTACCTGCGGGATTCGTTTTAGCCGCTATGTGCAAACTTGCATCGCAGTTCTGAGCCTAACCCGCGCAAGCTGGATGACAGCGTTTTGCACATCATGCCTAAAAGTGCCTGTAAGGCGTTGTGTGTATTAACTTGTTGCGATTCTTTTGAGCCGCTACGTGCAAACTTGAATCGCACTTCTGAGCCTAACCCGCGCAAGCTGGAAGACCCAGTTTTGCCCATCATGCCTTAAAGTGCCTGTAAGGCGTTTTGTGTATTAACTTGTTGCGATTCGTATTAGCCGCTATGTGCATACTTGAATCGCAGTTCTGAGCCTAACCCGCGCAAACTGGATGACAGCGTTTTGCACATCATGCCTAAAAGTGCCTGTAAGGCGTTGTGTGTATTAACTTGTTGCGATTCTTTTGAGCCGCTACGTGGAAACTTGAATCGCACTTCTGAGCCTAACCCGCGCAAGCTGGAAGACCCAGTTTTGCCCATCATGCCATAAAGTGCCTGTAAGGCTTTGTGTGCATAAACTTGTTGAGATTCGTTTTAGCCGCTACGTGCAAACTTGAATCGTATTTCTGAGCCTAACCCGCGCAAGCTGGATGACCGCGTTTTGCACATCATGCCTAAAAGTGCCTGTAAGGCGTTGTGTGTATTAACTTGTTGCGATTCGTTTGAGCCGCTACGTGCAAACATGAGTCGCATTTCTGAGCCTAACCCGTGCAAGCTGGATGACAGCGTTTTGCACATCATGCCTAAAAGTGCCTGTAAGGCGTTGTGTGTATTAACTTGTTGCGATTCCTTTGAGCCGCTACGTGCAAACTTGAATCGCACTTCTGAGCCTAACCCGCGCAAGCTGGAAGACCCAGTTTTGCACATCATGCCTTAAAGTGCCTGTAAGGCGTTTTGTGTATTAACTTGTTGCGATTCGTATTAGCCGCTACGTGCAAACTTGAATCGCAGCTCTGAGCCTAACCCGTGCAAGCTGGATGACAGCGTTTTGCACATCATGCCTAAAAGTGCCTGTAAGGCGTTGTGTGTATTAACTTGTTGCGATTCGTTTGAGCCGCTACGTGCAAACTTGAATCGCATTTCTGAGCCTAACCCTCGCAAGCTGGAAGACCCCGTTTTGCACGTCAAGCCTAAAAGTGCCTGTAAGGCTTTGTGTGTATTAACTTGTTGCGATTCGTTTTAGCCGCTACGTGCAAACTTGAATCGCAGTTCTGAGCCTAACCCGAGCAAGCTGGATGACCGCGTTTTGCACATCATGCCTGTGCCTGTGCCTGTAAGGCGTTGTGTGTATTAACTGTTGCGATTCGTTTGAGCCGCTACGTGCAAACTTGAATCGTTTTCTGAGCCTAACCCGCGCAAGCTGGAAGACCCCGCTTTGCACATCATGCCTTAAAGTGCCTGTAAGGCGTTGTGTGTAATAACTTGTTGCGATTCGTTTTAGCCGCTATGTTCAAACTTGAATCGCAGTTCTGAGCCTAACCCGCGCAAACTGGATGGCAGCGTTTTGCACATCATGCCTAAAAGTGCCTGTAAGGCGTTGTGTGTATTGTTGCGATTCTTTTGAGCCGCTACGTGCAAACTTGAATCGCACTTCTGAGCCTAACCCGCGCAAGCTGGAAGACCCAGTTTTGCCCATCATGCCTTAAAGTGCCTGTAAGGCGTTTTGTGTATTAACTTGTTGCGATTCGTATTAGCCGCTATGTGCATACTTGAATCGCAGTTCTGAGCCTAACCCGCGCAAACTGGATGACAGCGTTTTGCACATCAAGCCTAAAAGTGCCTGTAAGGCTTTGTGTGTATAAACTTGTTGAGAATCGTTTTAGCCGCTACGTGCAAACTTGAATCGCATTTCTGAGCCTAACCCGCGCAAGATGGATGACCGCGTTTTGCACATCATGCCTAAAAGTGCCTGCAAGGCGTTGTGTGTATTAACTTGTTGCGATTCGTTTGAGCCGCTACGTGCAAACTTGAATCGCATTTCTGAGCCTAACCCGCGCAAGCTGGAAGACCCCGTTTTGAACATCATGCCTAAAAGTGCCTGTAAGGCTTTGTGCGTATTAACTTGGTGCGATTCGTTTTAGCCGCTATGTGCAAACATGAATCGCAGTTCTGAGCCTAACCCGCGCAAGCTTGAGTGACGCCTATTTGCACATCATGCTTAAAAGTGCCTGTAAGGCGCTGTGTGTATTAACTTGTTGCGATTCGTTTGAGCCGCTACGTGCAAACTTGAATCGCAGTTCTGAGCCTCACCCGCGCAAGCTGGATGACCGCGTTTTGCACATCAAGCCTAAAAGTGCCTGTAAGGCTTTGTGTGTATAAACTTGTTGAGATTCGTTTTAGCCGCTACGTGCAAACTTGAATCGCATTTCTGAGCCTAACCCGCGCAAGCTGGATGACCGCGTTTTGCACATCATGCCTAAAAGTGCCTGTAACGCTTTTTGTGTATTACCTTGGTGCGATTCGTTTTAGCCACTATGTGCAACCTTGCATCGCAGTTCTGAGCCTAACCCGCGCAAGCTGGATGACAGCGTTTTGCACATCATGCCTAAAAGTGCCTGTAAGGCGTTGTGTGTATTAGCTTGTTGCGATTCGTTTGAGCCGCTACGTGCAAACTTGAATCGCATTTCTGAGCCTAACCCGAGCAAGCTGGAAGACCCCGTTTTGCACATCATGCCTAAAAGTGCCTGTAAGGCTTTGTGTGTATTAACTTTGTGCGATTCGTTTTAGCCGCTATGTGCAAACTTGAATCGCAGTTCTGAGCCTAATCCGCGCAAGCTTGAGTGACGCCTATTTGCACATCATGCTTAAAAGTGCCTGTAAGGCGTTGTGTGTATTAACTTGTTGCGATTCGTTTGAGCCGCTACGTGCAAACTTGAATCGCAGTTCTGAGCCTCTCCCGCGCAAGCTGGATGACCGCGTTTTGCACATCATGCCTAAAAGTGCCTGTAAGGCTTTGTGTGTATTACCTGTGGGATTCGTTTTAGCCGCTATGTGCAAACTTGCATCGCAGTTCTGAGCCTAACCCGCGCAAGCTGGAAGACCCAGTTTTGCCCATCATGCCTTAAAGTGCCTGTAAGGCGTTTTGTGTATTAACTTGTTGCGATTCGTATTAGCCGCTATGTGCATACTTGAATCGCAGTTCTGAGCCTAACCCGCGCAAACTGGATGACAGCGTTTTGCACATCAAGCCTAAAAGTGCCTGTAAGGCTTCGTGTGCATAAACTTGTTGAGATTCGTTTTAGCCGCTACGTGCAAACTTGAATCGCATTTCTGAGCCTAACCCGCGCAAGCTGGATGACCGCGTTTCGCACATCATGCCTAAAAGTGCCTGTAAGGCGTTGTGTGTATTAACTTGTTGCGATTCGTTTGAGCCGCTACGTGCAAACATGAGTCGCATTTCTGAGCCTAACCCGTGCAAGCTGGATGACAGCGTTTTGCACATCATGCCTAAAAGTGCCTGTAAGGCGTTGTGTGTATTAACTTGTTGCGATTCCTTTGAGCCGCTACGTGCAAACTTGAATCGCACTTCTGAGCCTAACCCGCGCAAGCTGGAAGACCCAGTTTTGCACATCATGCCTTAAAGTGCCTGTAAGGCGTTTTGTGTATTAACTTGTTGCGATTCGTATTAGCCGCTACGTGCAAACTTGAATCGCAGCTCTGAGCCTAACCCGTGCAAGCTGGATGACAGCGTTTTGCACATCATGCCTAAAAGTGCCTGTAAGGCGTTGTGTGTATTAACTTGTTGCGATTCGTTTGAGCCGCTACGTGCAAACTTGAATCGCATTTCTGAGCCTAACCCTCGCAAGCTGGAAGACCCCGTTTTGCACGTCAAGCCTAAAAGTGCCTGTAAGGCTTTGTGTGTATTAACTTGTTGCGATTCGTTTTAGCCGCTACGTGCAAACTTGAATCGCAGTTCTGAGCCTAACCCGAGCAAGCTGGATGACCGCGTTTTGCACATCATGCCTGTGCCTGTAAGGCGTTGTGTGTATTAACTGTTGCGATTCGTTTGAGCCGCTACGTGCAAACTTGAATCGTTTTCTGAGCCTAACCCGCGCAAGCTGGAAGACCCCGTTTTGCACATCATGCCTGTGCCTCTGCCTGTAAGGCGTTGTGTGTATTAACTTGTTGCGATTCGTTTTAGCCGCTATGTGCAAACTTGAATCGCAGTTCTGAGCCTAACCCGCGCAAACTGGATGGCCGCGTTTTGCACATCATGCCTAAAAGTGCCTGTAAGGCGTTGTGTGTATTGTTGCGATTCTTTTGAGCCGCTACGTGCAAACTTGAATCGCACTTCTGAGCCTAACCCGCGCAAGCTGGAAGACCCAGTTTTGCCCATCATGCCTTAAAGTGCCTGTAAGGCGTTTTGTGTATTAACTTGTTGCGATTCGTATTAGCCGCTATGTGCATACTTGAATCGCAGTTCTGAGCCTAACCCGCGCAAACTGGATGACCGCGTTTTGCACATCAAGCCTAAAAGTGCCTGTAAGGCTTTGTGTGTATAAACTTGTTGAGATTCGTTTTAGCCGCTACGTGCAAACTTGAATCGCATTTCTGAGCCTAACCCGCGCAAGATGGATGACTGCGTTTTGCACATCATGCCTAAAAGTGCCTGCAAGGCGTTGTGTGTATTAACTTGTTGCGATTCGTTTGAGCCGCTACGTGCAAACTTGAATCGCATTTCTCAGCCTAACCCGCGCAAGCTGGAAGACCCCGTTTTGAACATCATGCCTAAAAGTGCCTGTAAGGCTTTGTGCGTATTAACTTGGTGCGATTCGTTTTAGCCGCTATGTGCAAACTTGAATCGCAGTTCTGAGCCTAACCCGCGCAAGCTTGAGTGACGCCTATTTGCACATCATGCTTAAAAATGCCTGTAAGGAGTTGTGTGTATTAACTTGTTGCGATTCGCTTGAGCCGCTACGTGCAAACTTGAATCGCAGTTCTGAGCCTCACCCGCGCAAGCTGGATGACCGCGTTTTGCACATCAACCCTAAAAGTGCCTGTAAGGCTTTGTGTGTATAAACTTGTTGAGATTCGTTTTAGCCGCTACGTGCAAACTTGAATCGCATTTCTGAGCCTAACCCGCGCAAGCTGGATGACCGCGTTTTGCACATCATGCCTAAAAGTGCCTGTAAGGCGTTGTGTGTATTAACTTGTTGCGATTCGTTTCAGCCGCTACGTGCAAACATGAGTCGCATTTCTGAGCCTAACCCGTGCAAGCTGGATGACAGCGTTTTGCACATCATGCCTAAAAGTGCCTGTAACGATTTTTGTGCATTACCTTGGTGCGATTCGTTTTAGCCACTATGTGCAACCTTGCATCGCAGTTCTGAGCCTAACCCGCGCAAGCTGGATGACAGCGTTTTGCACATCATGCCTGAAAGTGCCTGTAAGGCGTTGTGTGTATTAACTTGTTGCGATTCGTTTGAGCCGCTATGTGCAAACTTGAATCGCAGTTCTGAGCCTAACCCGCGCAAGCTTGAGTGACGCTTATTTGCACATCATGCTTAAAAGTGCCTGTAATGCGTTGTGTGTATTAACTTGTTGCGATTCGTTTGAGCCGCTACGTGCAAACTTGCATCGCAGTTCTGAGCCTAACCCGCGCAAGCTGGATGACAGCGTTTCGCACATAATGCCTAAAAGTGCCTGTAAGGCGTTGTGTGTATTAACTTGTTGCGATTCGTTAGAGCCGCTACGTGCAAACATGAGTCGCATTTCTGAGCCTAACCCGTGCAAGCTGGATGACAGCGTTTTGCACATCATGCCTAAAAGTGCCTGTAAGGCGTTGTGTGTATTAACTTGTTGCGATTCGTATTAGCCGCTATGTGCATACTTGAATCGCAGTTCTGAGCCTAACCCGCGCAAACTGGATGACAGCGTTTTGCACATCAAGCCTAAAAGTGCCTGTAAGGCTTTGTGTGCATAAACTTGTTGAGATTCGTTTTAGCCGCTACGTGCAAACTTGAATCGCATTTCTGAGCCTAACCCGCGCAAGCTGGAGGACCGCGTTTTGCACATCATGCCTAAAAGTGCCTGTAACGCTTTTTGTGTATTACCTTGGTGCGATTCGTTTTAGCCACTATGTGCAACCTTGCATCGCAGTTCTGAGCCTAACCCGCGCAAGCTGGATGACAGCGTTTTGCACATCATGCCTAAAAGTGCCTGTAAGGCGTTGTGTGTATTAACTTGGTGCGATTCGTTTTAGCCGCTATGTGCAAACTTGAATCGCAGTTCTGAGCCTAACCCGCGCAAGCTTGAGTGACGCCTATTTGCACATCATGCTTAAAAGTGCCTGTAAGGCGTTGTGTGTATTAACTTGTTGCGATTCGTTTGAGCCGCTACGTGCAAACTTGAATCGCAGTTCTGAGCCTCTCCCGCGCAAGCTGGATGACCGCGTTTTGCACATCATGCCTAAAAGTGCCTGTAAGGCTTTGTGTGTATTACCTGTGGGATTCGTTTTAGCCGCTATGTGCAAACTTGCATCGCAGTTCTGAGCCTAACCCGCGCAAGCTGGATGACAGCGTTTTGCACATCATGCCTAAAAGTGCCTGTAAGGCGTTGTGTGTATTAACTTGTTGCGATTCTTTTGAGCCGCTACGTGCAAACTTGAATCGCACTTCTGAGCCTAACCCGCGCAAGCTGGAAGACCCAGTTTTGCCCATCATGCCTTAAAGTGCCTGTAAGGCGTTTTGTGTATTAACTTGTTGCGATTCGTATTAGCCGCTATGTGCATACTTGAATCGCAGTTCTGAGCCTAACCCGCGCAAACTGGATGACAGCGTTTTGCACATCAAGCCTAAAAGTGCCTGTAAGGCTTTGTGTGCATAAACTTGTTGAGATTCGTTTTAGCCGCTACGTGCAAACTTGAATCGCATTTCTGAGCCTAACCCGTGCAAGCTGGATGACAGCGTTTTGCACATCATGCCTAAAAGTGCCTGTAAGGCGTTGTGTGTATTAACTTGTTGCGATTCCTTTGAGCCGCTACGTGCAAACTTGAATCGCACTTCTGAGCCTAACCCGCGCAAGCTGGAAGACCCAGTTTTGCACATTATGCCTTAAAGTGCCTGTAAGGCGTTTTGTGTATTAACTTGTTGCGATTCGTATTAGCCGCTACGTGCAAACTTGAATCGCAGCTCTGAGCCTAACCCGTGCAAGCTGGATGACAGCGTTTTGCACATCATGCGTAAAAGTGCCTGTAAGGCGTTGTGTGTATTAACTTGTTGCGATTCGTTTGAGCCGCTACGTGCAAACTTGAATCGCATTTCTGAGCCTAACCCTCGCAAGCTGGAAGACCCCGTTTTGCACGTCAAGCCTAAAAGTGCCTGTAAGGCTTTGTGTGTATTAACTTGTGATTCGTTTTAGCCGCTACGTGCAAACTTGAATCGCAGTTCTGAGCCTAACCCGAGCAAGCTGGATGACCGCGTTTTGCACATCATGCCTGTGCCTGTGCCTGTAAGGCGTTGTGTGTATTAACTGTTGCGATTCGTTTGAGCCGCTACGTGCAAACTTGAATCGTTTTCTGAGCCTAACCCGCGCAAGCTGGAAGACCCCGTTTTGCACATCATGCCTTAAAGTGCCTGTAAGGCGTTGTGTGTATTAACTTGTTGCGATTCGTTTTAGCCGCTATGTGCAAACTTGAATCGCAGTTCTGAGCCTAACCCGCGCAAACTGGATGACCGCGTTTTGCACATCAAGCCTAAAAGTGCCTGTAAGGCTTTGTGTGTATAAACTTGTTGAGATTCGTTTTAGCCGCTACGTGCAAACTTGAATCGCATTTCTGAGCCTAACCCGCGCAAGATGGATGACCGCGTTTTGCACATCATGCCTAAAAGTGCCTGCAAGGCGTTGTGTGTATTAACTTTTTGCGATTCGTTTGAGCCGCTACGTGCAAACTTGAATCGCATTTCTGAGCCTAACCCGCGCAAGCTGGAAGACCCCGTTTTGAACATCATGCCTAAAAGTGCCTGTAAGGCTTTGTGCGTATTAACTTGGTGCGATTCGTTTTAGCCGCTATGTGCAAACTTGAATCGCAGTTCTGAGCCTAACCCGCGCAAGCTTGAGTGACGCCTATTTGCACATCATGCTTAAAAGTGCCTGTAAGGCGTTGTGTGTATTAACTTGTTGCGATTCGTTTGAGCCGCTACGTGCAAACTTGAATCGCAGTTCTGAGCCTCACCCGCGCAAGCTGGATGACCGCGTTTTGCACATCAAGCCTAAAAGTGCCTGTAAGGCTTTGTGTGTATAAACTTGTTGAGATTCGTTTTAGCCGCTACGTGCAAACTTGAATCGCATTTCTGAGCCTAACCCGCGCAAGCTGGATGACCGCGTTTTGCACATCATGCCTAAAAGTGCCTGTAACGCTTTTTGTGTATTACCTTGGTGCGATTCGTTTTAGCCACTATGTGCAACCTTGCATCGCAGTTCTGAGCCTAACCCGCGCAAGCTGGATGACAGCGTTTTGCACATCATGCCTAAAAGTGCCTGTAAGGCGTTGTGTGTATTAACTTGTTGCGATTCGTTTGAGCCGCTACGTGCAAACTTGAATCGCATTTCTGAGCCTAACCCGAGCAAGCTGGAAGACCCCGTTTTGCACATCATGCCTAAAAGTGCCTGTAAGGCTTTGTGTGTATTAACTTTGTGCGATTCGTTTTAGCCGCTATGTGCAAACTTGAATCGCAGTTCTGAGCCTAACCCGCGCAAGCTTGAGTGACGCCTATTTGCACATCATGCTTAAAAGTGCCTGTAAGGCGTTGTGTGTATTAACTTGTTGCGATTCGTTTGAGCCGCTACGTGCAAACTTGAATCGCAGTTCTGAGCCTCTCCCGCGCAAGCTGGATGACCGCGTTTTGCACATCATGCCTAAAAGTGCCTGTAAGGCTTTGTGTGTATTACCTGTGGGATTCGTTTTAGCCGCTATGTGCAAACTTGCATCGCAGTTCTGAGCCTAACCCGCGCAAGCTGGATGACAGCGTTTTGCACATCATGCCTAAAAGTGCCTGTAAGGCGTTGTGTGTATTAACTTGTTGCGATTCTTTTGAGCCGCTACGTGCAAACTTGAATCGCACTTCTGAGCCTAACCCGCGCAAGCTGGAAGACCCAGTTTTGCCCATCATGCCTTAAAGTGCCTGTAAGGCGTTTTGTGTATTAACTTGTTGCGATTCGTATTAGCCGCTATGTGCATACTTGAATCGCAGTTCTGAGCCTCTCCCGCGCAAGCTGGATGACCGCGTTTTGCACATCATGCCTAAAAGTGCCTGTAAGGCTTTGTGTGTATTACCTGTGGGATTCGTTTTAGCCGCTATGTGCAAACTTGCATCGCAGTTCTGAGCCTAACCCGCGCAAGCTGGATGACAGCGTTTTGCACATCATGCCTAAAAGTGCCTGTAAGGCGTTGTGTGTATTAACTTGTTGCGATTCGTTTGAGCCGCTACGTGCAAACTTGAATCGCATTTCTGAGCCTAACCCGAGCAAGCTGGAAGACCCCGTTTTGCACATCATGCCTAAAAGTGCCTGTAAGGCTTTGTGTGTATTAACTTGGTGCGATTCGTTTTAGCCGCTATGTGCAAACTTGAATCGCAGTTCTGAGCCTAACCCGCGCAAGCTTGAGTGACGCCTATTTGCACATCATGCTTAAAAGTGCCTGTAAGGCGTTGTGTGTATTAACTTGTTGCGATTCGTTTGAGCCGCTACGTGCAAACTTGAATCGCAGTTCTGAGCCTCTCCCGCGCAAGCTGGATGACCGCGTTTTGCACATCATGCCTAAAAGTGCCTGTAAGGCTTTGTGTGTATTACCTGTGGGATTCGTTTTAGCCGCTATGTGCAAACTTGCATCGCAGTTCTGAGCCTAACCCGCGCAAGCTGGATGACAGCGTTTTGCACATCATGCCTAAAAGTGCCTGTAAGGCGTTGTGTGTATTAACTTGTTGCGATTCTTTTGAGCCGCTACGTGCAAACTTGAATCGCACTTCTGAGCCTAACCCGCGCAAGCTGGAAGACCCAGTTTTGCCCATCATGCCTTAAAGTGCCTGTAAGGCGTTTTGTGTATTAACTTGTTGCGATTCGTATTAGCCGCTATGTGCATACTTGAATCGCAGTTCTGAGCCTAACCCGCGCAAACTGGATGACAGCGTTTTGCACATCAAGCCTAAAAGTGCCTGTAAGGCTTTGTGTGCATAAACTTGTTGAGATTCGTTTTAGCCGCTACGTGCAAACTTGAATCGCATTTCTGAGCCTAACCCGTGCAAGCTGGATGACAGCGTTTTGCACATCATGCCTAAAAGTGCCTGTAAGGCGTTGTGTGTATTAACTTGTTGCGATTCCTTTGAGCCGCTACGTGCAAACTTGAATCGCACTTCTGAGCCTAACCCGCGCAAGCTGGAAGACCCAGTTTTGCACATCATGCCTTAAAGTGCCTGTAAGGCGTTTTGTGTATTAACTTGTTGCGATTCGTATTAGCCGCTACGTGCAAACTTGAATCGCAGCTCTGAGCCTAACCCGTGCAAGCTGGATGACAGCGTTTTGCACATCATGCGTAAAAGTGCCTGTAAGGCGTTGTGTGTATTAACTTGTTGCGATTCATTTGAGCCGCTACGTGCAAACTTGAATCGCATTTCTGAGCCTAACCCTCGCAAGCTGGAAGACCCCGTTTTGCACGTCAAGCCTAAAAGTGCCTGTAAGGCTTTGTGTGTATTAACTTGTGATTCGTTTTAGCCGCTACGTGCAAACTTGAATCGCAGTTCTGAGCCTAACCCGAGCAAGCTGGATGACCGCGTTTTGCACATCATGCCTGTGCCTGTGCCTGTAAGGCGTTGTGTGTATTAACTGTTGCGATTCGTTTGAGCCGCTACGTGCAAACTTGAATCGTTTTCTGAGCCTAACCCGCGCAAGCTGGAAGACCCCGTTTTGCACATCATGCCTTAAAGTGCCTGTAAGGCGTTGTGTGTATTAACTTGTTGCGATTCGTTTTAGCCGCTATGTGCAAACTTGAATCGCAGTTCTGAGCCTAACCCGCGCAAACTGGATGACCGCGTTTTGCACATCAAGCCTAAAAGTGCCTGTAAGGCTTTGTGTGTATAAACTTGTTGAGATTCGTTTTAGCCGCTACGTGCAAACTTGAATCGCATTTCTGAGCCTAACCCGCGCAAGATGGATGACCGCGTTTTGCACATCATGCCTAAAAGTGCCTGCAAGGCGTTGTGTGTATTAACTTGTTGCGATTCGTTTGAGCCGCTACGTGCAAACTTGAATCGCATTTCTGAGCCTAACCCGCGCAAGCTGGAAGACCCCGTTTTGAACATCATGCCTAAAAGTGCCTGTAAGGCTTTGTGCGTATTAACTTGGTGCGATTCGTTTTAGCCGCTATGTGCAAACTTGAATCGCAGTTCTGAGCCTAACCCGCGCAAGCTTGAGTGACGCCTATTTGCACATCATGCTTAAAAGTGCCTGTAAGGCGTTGTGTGTATTAACTTGTTGCGATTCGTTTGAGCCGCTACGTGCAAACTTGAATCGCAGTTCTGAGCCTCACCCGCGCAAGCTGGATGACCGCGTTTTGCACATCAAGCCTAAAAGTGCCTGTAAGGCTTTGTGTGTATAAACTTGTTGAGATTCGTTTTAGCCGCTACGTGCAAACTTGAATCGCATTTCTGAGCCTAACCCGCGCAAGCTGGATGACCGCGTTTTGCACATCATGCCTAAAAGTGCCTGTAACGCTTTTTGTGTATTACCTTGGTGCGATTCGTTTTAGCCACTATGTGCAACCTTGCATCGCAGTTCTGAGCCTAACCCGCGCAAGCTGGATGACAGCGTTTTGCACATCATGCCTAAAAGTGCCTGTAAGGCGTTGTGTGTATTAACTTGTTGCGATTCGTTTGAGCCGCTACGTGCAAACTTGAATCGCATTTCTGAGCCTAACCCGAGCAAGCTGGAAGACCCCGTTTTGCACATCATGCCTAAAAGTGCCTGTAAGGCTTTGTGTGTATTAACTTTGTGCGATTCGTTTTAGCCGCTATGTGCAAACTTGAATCGCAGTTCTGAGCCTAACCCGCGCAAGCTTGAGTGACGCCTATTTGCACATCATGCTTAAAAGTGCCTGTAAGGCGTTGTGTGTATTAACTTGTTGCGATTCGTTTGAGCCGCTACGTGCAAACTTGAATCGCAGTTCTGAGCCTCTCCCGCGCAAGCTGGATGACCGCGTTTTGCACATCATGCCTAAAAGTGCCTGTAAGGCTTTGTGTGTATTACCTGTGGGATTCGTTTTAGCCGCTATGTGCAAACTTGCATCGCAGTTCTGAGCCTAACCCGCGCAAGCTGGATGACAGCGTTTTGCACATCATGCCTAAAAGTGCCTGTAAGGCGTTGTGTGTATTAACTTGTTGCGATTCTTTTGAGCCGCTACGTGCAAACTTGAATCGCACTTCTGAGCCTAACCCGCGCAAGCTGGAAGACCCAGTTTTGCCCATCATGCCTTAAAGTGCCTGTAAGGCGTTTTGTGTATTAACTTGTTGCGATTCGTATTAGCCGCTATGTGCATACTTGAATCGCAGTTCTGAGCCTCTCCCGCGCAAGCTGGATGACCGCGTTTTGCACATCATGCCTAAAAGTGCCTGTAAGGCTTTGTGTGTATTACCTGTGGGATTCGTTTTAGCCGCTATGTGCAAACTTGCATCGCAGTTCTGAGCCTAACCCGCGCAAGCTGGATGACAGCGTTTTGCACATCATGCCTAAAAGTGCCTGTAAGGCGTTGTGTGTATTAACTTGTTGCGATTCTTTTGAGCCGCTACGTGCAAACTTGAATCGCACTTCTGAGCCTAACCCGCGCAAGCTGGAAGACCCAGTTTTGCCCATCACGCCTTAAAGTGCCTGTAAGGCGTTTTGTGTATTAACTTGTTGAGATTCGTTTTAGCCGCTACGTGCAAACTTGAATCGCATTTCTGAGCCAAACCCGCGCAAGCTGGATGACCGCGTTTTGCACATCATGCCTAAAAGTGCCTGTAAGGCGTTGTGTGTATTAACTTGTTGCGATTCGTTTGAGCCGCTACGTGCAAACTTGAATCGCATTTCTGAGCCTAACCCTCGCAAGCTGGAAGACCCCGTTTTGCACGTCAAGCCTAAAAGTGCCTGTAAGGCTTTGTGTGTATTAACTTGTTGCGATTCGTTTTAGCCGCTACGTGCAAACTTGAATCGCAGTTCTGAGCCTAACCCGAGCAAGCTGGATGACCGCGTTTTGCACATCATGCCTGTGCCTGTAAGGCGTTGTGTGTATTAACTGTTGCGATTCGTTTGAGCCGCTACGTGCAAACTTGAATCGTTTTCTGAGCCTAACCCGCGCAAGCTGGAAGACCCCGTTTTGCACATCATGCCTTAAAGTGCCTGTAAGGCGTTGTGTGTATTAACTTGTTGCGATTCGTTTTAGCCGCTATGTGCAAACTTGAATCGCAGTTCTGAGCCTAACCCGCGCAAACTGGATGGCCGCGTTTTGCACATCATGCCTAAAAGTGCCTGTAAGGCGTTGTGTGTATTGTTGCGATTCTTTTGAGCCGCTACGTGCAAACTTGAATCGCACTTCTGAGCCTAACCCGCGCAAGCTGGAAGACCCAGTTTTGCCCATCATGCCTTAAAGTGCCTGTAAGGCGTTTTGTGTATTAACTTGTTGCGATTCGTATTAGCCGCTATGTGCATACTTGAATCGCAGTTCTGAGCCTAACCCGCGCAAACTGGATGACCGCGTTTTGCACATCAAGCCTAAAAGTGCCTGTAAGGCTTTGTGTGTATAAACTTGTTGAGATTCGTTTTAGCCGCTACGTGCAAACTTGAATCGCATTTCTGAGCCTAACCCGCGCAAGATGGATGACTGCGTTTTGCACATCATGCCTAAAAGTGCCTGCAAGGCGTTGTGTGTATTAACTTGTTGCGATTCGTTTGAGCCGCTACGTGCAAACTTGAATCGCATTTCTGAGCCTAACCCGCGCAAGCTGGAAGACCCCGTTTTGAACATCATGCCTAAAAGTGCCTGTAAGGCTTTGTGCGTATTAACTTGGTGCGATTCGTTTTAGCCGCTATGTGCAAACTTGAATCGCAGTTCTGAGCCTAACCCGCGCAAGCTTGAGTGACGCCTATTTGCACATCATGCTTAAAAGTGCCTGTAAGGCGTTGTGTGTATTAACTTGTTGCGATTCGTTTGAGCCGCTACGTGCAAACTTGAATCGCAGTTCTGAGCCTCACCCGCGCAAGCTGGATGACCGCGTTTTGCACATCAAGCCTAAAAGTGCCTGTAAGGCTTTGTGTGTTTAAACTTGTTGAGATTCGTTTTAGCCGCTACGTGCAAACTTGAATCGCATTTCTGAGCCTAACCCGCGCAAGCTGGATGACTGCGTTTTGCACATCATGCCTAAAAGTGCCTGTAAGGCGTTGTGTGTATTAACTTGTTGCGATTCGTTTGAGCCGCTACGTGCAAACATGAGTCGCATTTCTGAGCCTAACCCGTGCAAGCTGGATGACAGCGTTTTGCACATCATGCCTAAAAGTGCCTGTAACGATTTTTGTGCATTACCTTGGTGCGATTCGTTTTAGCCACTATGTGCAACCTTGCATCGCAGTTCTGAGCCTAACCCGCGCAAGCTGGATGACAGCGTTTTGCACATCATGCCTAAAAGTGCCTGTAAGGCGTTGTGTGCATTAACTTGTTGCGATTCGTTTGAGCCGCTATGTGCAAACTTGAATCGCAGTTCTGAGCCTAACCCGCGCAAGCTTGAGTGACGCTTATTTGCACATCATGCTTAAAAGTGCCTGTAAGGCGTTGTGTGTATTAACTTGTTGCGATTCGTTTGAGCCGCTACGTTCAAACTTGAATCGCAGTTCTGAGCCTCTCCCGCGCAAGCTGGATGACCGCGTTTTGCATATCATGCCTAAAAGTGCCTGTAAGGCTTTGTGTGTATTACCTTGGTGGGATTCGTTTTAGCCGCTATGTGCAAACTTGCATCGCAGTTCTGAGCCTAACCCGCGCAAGCTGGATGACAGCGTTTCGCACATAATGCCTAAAAGTGCCTGTAAGGCGTTGTGTGTATTAACTTGTTGCGATTCGTTTGAGCCGCTACGTGCAAATTTGAATCGCATTTCTGAGCCTAACCCGCGCAAGCTGGAAGACCCCGTTTTGCACACTATGCCTAAAAGTGCATGTAAGGCTTTGTTTGTATTAGCATGTTGCGATTCGTTTTAGCCGCTACGTGCAAACTTGAATCGCATTTCTGAGCCTAATCCGAGCAAGCTGGATGACCGCGTTTTGCACATCATGCCTAAAAGTGCCTGTAAGGCGTTGTGTGTATTAACTTGTTGCGATTCGTTTGAGCCGCTACGTGCAAACTTGAATCGCACTTCTGAGCCTAACCCGCGCAAGCTGGAAGGCCCCGTTTTGCACATCATGCATTAAAGTGCCTGTAAGGCGTTGTGTGTATTAACTTGATGCGATTCGTTTGAGCCGCTACGTGCAAACTTGAATCGCATTTCTGAGCCTAATCCGAGCAAGCTGGATGACCGCGTTTTGCACATCATGCCTAAAAGTGCCTGTAAGGCGTTGTGTGTATTAACTTGTTGCGATTCGTTTTAGCCGCTACGTGCAAACTTGAATCGCATTTCTGAGCCTAACCCGCGCAAGCTGGATGACCGCGTTTTGCACATCATGCCTAAAAGTGCCTGTAACGCTTTTTGTGTATTACCTTGGTGCGATTCGTTTTAGCCACTATGTGCAACCTTGCATCGCAGTTCTGAGCCTAACCCGCGCAAGCTGGATGACAGCGTTTTGCACATCATGCCTAAAAGTGCCTGTAAGGCGTTGTGTGTATTAACTTGTTGCGATTCGTTTGAGCCGCTACGTGCAAACTTGAATCGCATTTCTGAGCCTAACCCGAGCAAGCTGGAAGACCCCGTTTTGCACATCATGCCTAAAAGTGCCTGTAAGGCTTTGTGTGTATTAACTTTGTGCGATTCGTTTTAGCCGCTATGTGCAAACTTGAATCGCAGTTCTGAGCCTAACCCGCGCAAGCTTGAGTGACGCCTATTTGCACATCATGCTTAAAAGTGCCTGTAAGGCGTTGTGTGTAATAACTTGTTGCGATTCGTTTGAGCCGCTACGTGCAAACTTGAATCGCAGTTCTGAGCCTCTCCCGCGCAAGCTGGTTGACCGCGTTTTGCACATCATGCCTAAAAGTGCCTGTAAGGCTTTGTGTGTATTACCTGTGAGATTCGTTTTAGCCGCTATGTGCAAACTTGCATCGCAGTTCTGAGCCTAACCCGCGCAAGCTGGATGACAGCGTTTTGCACATCATGCCTAAAAGTGCCTGTAAGGCGTTGTGTGTATTAACTTGTTGCGATTCTTTTGAGCCGCTACGTGCAAACTTGAATCGCACTTCTGAGCCTAACCCGCGCAAGCTGGAAGACCCAGTTTTGCCCATCATGCCTTAAAGTGCCTGTAAGGCGTTTTGTGTATTAACTTGTTGCGATTCGTATTAGCCGCTATGTGCATACTTGAATCGCAGTTCTGAGCCTAACCCGCGCAAACTGGATGACAGCGTTTTGCACATCAAGCCTAAAAGTGCCTGTAAGGCTTTGTGTGCATAAACTTGTTGAGATTCGTTTTAGCCGCTACGTGCAAACTTGAATCGCATTTCTGAGCCTAACCCGCGCAAGCTGGATGACCGCGTTTTGCACATCATGCCTAAAAGTGCCTGTAAGGCGTTGTGTGTATTAACTTGTTGCGATTCGTTTGAGCCGCTACGTGCAAACATGAGTCGCATTTCTGAGCCTAACCCGTGCAAGCTGGATGACAGCGTTTTGCACATCATGCCTAAAAGTGCCTGTAAGGCGTTGTGTGTATTAACTTGTTGCGATTCCTTTGAGCCGCTACGTGCAAACTTGAATCGCACTTCTGAGCCGAACCCGCGCAAGCTGGAAGACCCAGTTTTGCACATCATGCCTTAAAGTGCCTGTAAGGCGTTTTGTGTATTAACTTGTTGCGATTCGTATTAGCCGCTACGTGCAAACTTGAATCGCAGCTCTGAGCCTAACCCGTGCCAGCTGGATGACAGCGTTTTGCACATCATGCCTAAAAGTGCCTGTAAGGCTTTGTGTGTATTAACTTGTTGCGATTCGTTTGAGCCGCTACGTGCAAACTTGAATCGCATTTCTGAGCCTAACCCGCGCAAGCTGGATGACCGCGTTTTGCACATCATGCCTAAAAGTGCCTGTAAGGCGTTGTGTGTATTAACTTGTTGCGATTCGTTTGAGCCGCTACGTGCAAACATGAGTCGCATTTCTGAGCCTAACCCGTGCAAGCTGGATGACAGCGTTTTGCACATCATGCCTAAAAGTGCCTGTAAGGCGTTGTGTGTATTAACTTGTTGCGATTCCTTTGAGCCGCTACGTGCAAACTTGAATCGCACTTCTGAGCCGAACCCGCACAAGCTGGAAGACCCAGTTTTGCACATCATGCCTTAAAGTGCCTGTAAGGCGTTTTGTGTATTAACTTGTTGCGATTCGTATTAGCCGCTACGTGCAAACTTGAATCGCAGCTCTGAGCCTAACCCGTGCAAGCTGGATGACAGCGTTTTGCACATCATGCCTAAAAGTGCCTGTAAGGCGTTGTGTGTATTAACTTGTTGCGATTCGTTTGAGCCGCTACGTGCAAACTTGAATCGCATTTCTGAGCCTAACCCTCGCAAGCTGGAAGACCCCGTTTTGCACGTCAAGCCTAAAAGTGCCTGTAAGGCTTTGTGTGTATTAACTTGTTGCGATTCGTTTTAGCCGCTACGTGCAAACTTGAATCGCAGTTCTGAGCCTAACCCGAGCAAGCTGGATGACCGCGTTTTGCACATCATGCCTGTGCCTTTGCCTGTAAGGCGTTGTGTGTATTAACTGTTGCGATTCGTTTGAGCCGCTACGTGCAAACTTGAATCGTTTTCTGAGCCTAACCCGCGCAAGCTGGAAGACCCCGTTTTGCACATCATGCCTTAAAGTGCCTGTAAGGCGTTGTGTGTATTAACTTGTTGCGATTCGTTTTAGCCGCTATGTGCAAACTTGAATCGCAGTTCTGAGCCTAACCCGCGCAAACTGGATGGCCGCGTTTTGCACATCATGCCTAAAAGATCCTGTAAGGCGTTGTGTGTATTGTTGCGATTCTTTTGAGCCGCTACGTGCAAACTTGAATCGCACTTCTGAGCCTAACCCGCGCAAGCTGGAAGACCCAGTTTTGCCCATCATGCCTTAAAGTGCCTGTAAGGCGTTTTGTGTATTAACTTGTTGCGATTCGTATTAGCCGCTATGTGCATACTTGAATCGCAGTTCTGAGCCTAACCCGCGCAAACTGGATGACCGCGTTTTGCACATCAAGCCTAAAAGTGCCTGTAAGGCTTTGTGTGTATAAACTTGTTGAGATTCGTTTTAGCCGCTACGTGCAAACTTGAATCGCATTTCTGAGCCTAACCCGCGCAAGATGGATGACTGCGTTTTGCACATCATGCCTAAAAGTGCCTGCAATGCGTTGTGTGTATTAACTTGTTGCGATTCGTTTGAGCCGCTACGTGCAAACTTGAATCGCATTTCTGAGCCTAACCCGCGCAAGCTGGAAGACCCCGTTTTGAACATCATGCCTAAAAGTGCCTGTAAGGCTTTGTGCGTATTAACTTGGTGCGATTCGTTTTAGCCGCTATGTGCAAACTTGAATCGCAGTTCTGAGCCTAACCCGCGCAAGCTTGAGTGACGCCTATTTGCACATCATGCTTAAAAGTGCCTGTAAGGCGTTGTGTGTATTAACTTGTTGCGATTCGTTTGAGCCGCTACGTGCAAACTTGAATCGCAGTTCTGAGCCTCACCCGCGCAAGCTGGATGACCGCGTTTTGCACATCAAGCCTAAAAGTGCCTGTAAGGCGTTGTGTGTATTAACTTGTTGCGATTCGTTTGAGCCGCTACGTGCAAACATGAGTCGCATTTCTGAGCCTAACCCGTGCAAGCTGGATGACAGCGTTTTGCACATCATGCCTAAAAGTGCCTGTAACGATTTTTGTGCATTACCTTGGTGCGATTCGTTTTAGCCACTATGTGCAACCTTGCATCGCAGTTCTGAGCCTAACCCGCGCAAGCTGGATGACAGCGTTTTGCACATCATGCCTAAAAGTGCCTGTAAGGCGTTGTGTGTATTAACTTGTTGCGATTCGTTTGAGCCGCTATGTGCAAACTTGAATCGCAGTTCTGAGCCTAACCCGCGCAAGCTTGAGTGACGCTTATTTGCACATCATGCTTAAAAGTGGCTGTAAGGCGTTGTGTGTATTAACTTGTTGCGATTCGTTTGAGCCGCTACGTTCAAACTTGAATCGCAGTTCTGAGCCTCTCCCGCGCAAGCTGGATGACCGCGTTTTGCATATCATGCCTAAAAGTGCCTGTAAGGCTTTGTGTGTATTACCTTGGTGGGATTCGTTTTAGCCGCTATGTGCAAACTTGCATCGCAGTTCTGAGCCTAACCCGCGCAAGCTGGATGACAGCGTTTCGCACATAACGCCTAAAAGTGCCTGTAAGGCGTTGTGTGTATTAACTTGTTGCGATTCGTTTGAGCCGCTACGTGCAAATTTGAATCGCATTTCTGAGCATAACCCGCGCAAGCTGGAAGACCCCGTTTTGCACACTATGCCTAAAAGTGCATGTAAGGCTTTGTTTGTATTAGCATGTTGCGATTCGTTTTAGCCGCTACGTGCAAACTTGAATCGCATTTCTGAGCCTAATCCGAGCAAGCTGGATGACCGCGTTTTGCACATCATGCCTAAAAGTGCCTGTAAGGCGTTGTGTGTATTAACTTGTTGCGATTCGTTTGAGCCGCTACGTGCAAACTTGAATCGCACTTCTGAGCCTAACCCGCGCAAGCTGGAAGGCCCCGTTTTGCACATCATGCATTAAAGTGCCTGTAAGGCGTTGTGTGTATTAACTTGATGCGATTCGTTTGAGCCGCTACGTGCAAACTTGAATCGCATTTCTGAGCCTAATCCGAGCAAGCTGGATGACCGCGTTTTGCACATCATGCCTAAAAGTGCCTGTAAGGCGTTGTGTGTATTAACTTGTTGCGATTCGTTTGAGCCGCTACGTGCAAACTTGAATCGCATTTCTGAGCCTAACCCGAGCAAGCTGGAAGACCCCGTTTTGCACATCATGCCTAAAAGTGCCTGTAAGGCTTTGTGCGTATTAACTTGGTGCGATTCGTTTTAGCCGCTATGTGCAAACTTGAATCGCAGTTCTGAGCCTAACCCGCGCAAGCTTGAATGACGCCTATTTGCACATCATGCCTAAAAGTGCCTGTAAGGCTTTGTGTGTATTACCTGTGAGATTCGTTTTAGCCGCTATGTGCAAACTTGCATCGCAGTTCTGAGCCTAACCCGCGCAAGCTGGATGACAGCGTTTTGCACATCATGCCTAAAAGTGCCTGTAAGGCGTTGTGTGTATTAACTTGTTGCGATTCTTTTGAGCCGCTACGTGCAAACTTGAATCGCACTTCTGAGCCTAACCCGCGCAAGCTGGAAGACCCAGTTTTGCCCATCATGCCTTAAAGTGCCTGTAAGGCGTTTTGTGTATTAACTTGTTGCGATTCGTATTAGCCGCTATGTGCATACTTGAATCGCAGTTCTGAGCCTAACCCGCGCAAACTGGATGACAGCGTTTTGCACATCAAGCCTAAAAGTGCCTGTAAGGCTTTGTGTGCATAAACTTGTTGAGATTTGTTTTAGCCGCTACGTGCAAACTTGAATCGCATTTCTGAGCCTAACCCGCGCAAGCTGGATGACCGCGTTTTGCACATCATGCCTAAAAGTGCCTGTAAGGCGTTGTGTGTATTAACTTGTTGCGATTCGTTTGAGCCGCTACGTGCAAACATGAGTCGCATTTCTGAGCCTAACCCGTGCAAGCTGGATGACAGCGTTTTGCACATCATGCCTAAAAGTGCCTGTAAGGCGTTGTGTGTATTAACTTGTTGCGATTCCTTTGAGCCGCTACGTGCAAACTTGAATCGCACTTCTGAGCCGAACCCGCACAAGCTGGAAGACCCAGTTTTGCACATCATGCCTTAAAGTGCCTGTAAGGCGTTTTGTGTATTAACTTGTTGCGATTCGTATTAGCCGCTACGTGCAAACTTGAATCGCAGCTCTGAGCCTAACCCGTGCAAGCTGGATGACAGCGTTTTGCACATCATGCCTAAAAGTGCCTGTAAGGCGTTGTGTGTATTAACTTGTTGCGATTCGTTTGAGCCGCTACGTGCAAACTTGAATCGCATTTCTGAGCCTAACCCTCGCAAGCTGGAAGACCCCGTTTTGCACGTCAAGCCTAAAAGTGCCTGTAAGGCTTTGTGTGTATTAACTTGTTGCGATTCGTTTTAGCCGCTACGTGCAAACTTGAATCGCAGTTCTGAGCCTAACCCGAGCAAGCTGGATGACCGCGTTTTGCACATCATGCCTGTGCCTTTGCCTGTAAGGCGTTGTGTGTATTAACTGTTGCGATTCGTTTGAGCTGCTACGTGCAAACTTGAATCGTTTTCTGAGCCTAACCCGCGCAAGCTGGAAGACCCCGTTTTGCACATCATGCCTTAAAGTGCCTGTAAGGCGTTGTGTGTATTAACTTGTTGCGATTCGTTTTAGCCGCTATGTGCAAACTTGAATCGCAGTTCTGAGCCTAACCCGCGCAAACTGGATGGCCGCGTTTTGCACATCATGCCTAAAAGATCCTGTAAGGCGTTGTGTGTATTGTTGCGATTCTTTTGAGCCGCTACGTGCAAACTTGAATCGCACTTCTGAGCCTAACCCGCGCAAGCTGGAAGACCCAGTTTTGCCCATCATGCCTTAAAGTGCCTGTAAGGCGTTTTGTGTATTAACTTGTTGCGATTCGTATTAGCCGCTATGTGCATACTTGAATCGCAGTTCTGAGCCTAACCCGCGCAAACTGGATGACCGCGTTTTGCACATCAAGCCTAAAAGTGCCTGTAAGGCTTTGTGTGTATAAACTTGTTGAGATTCGTTTTAGCCGCTACGTGCAAACTTGAATCGCATTTCTGAGCCTAATCCGAGCAAGCTGGATGACCGCGTTTTGCACATCATGCCTAAAAGTGCCTGTAAGGCGTTGTGTGTATTAACTTGTTGCGATTCGTTTGAGCCGCTACGTGCAAACTTGAATCGCACTTCTGAGCCTAACCCGCGCAAGCTGGAAGGCCCCGTTTTGCACATCATGCATTAAAGTGCCTGTAAGGCGTTGTGTGTATTAACTTGATGCGATTCGTTTGAGCCGCTACGTGCAAACTTGAATCGCATTTCTGAGCCTAATCCGAGCAAGCTGGATGACCGCGTTTTGCACATCATGCCTAAAAGTGCCTGTAAGGCGTTGTGTGTATTAACTTGTTGCGATTCGTTTTAGCCGCTACGTGCAAACTTGAATCGCATTTCTGAGCCTAACCCGCGCAAGCTGGATGACCGCGTTTTGCACATCATGCCTAAAAGTGCCTGTAACGCTTTTTGTGTATTACCTTGGTGCGATTCGTTTTAGCCACTATGTGCAACCTTGCATCGCAGTTCTGAGCCTAACCCGCGCAAGCTGGATGACAGCGTTTTGCACATCATGCCTAAAAGTGCCTGTAAGGCGTTGTGTGTATTAACTTGTTGCGATTCGTTTGAGCCGCTACGTGCAAACTTGAATCGCATTTCTGAGCCTAACCCGAGCAAGCTGGAAGACCCCGTTTTGCACATCATGCCTAAAAGTGCCTGTAAGGCTTTGTGTGTATTAACTTTGTGCGATTCGTTTTAGCCGCTATGTGCAAACTTGAATCGCAGTTCTGAGCCTAACCCGCGCAAGCTTGAGTGACGCCTATTTGCACATCATGCTTAAAAGTGCCTGTAAGGCGTTGTGTGTAATAACTTGTTGCGATTCGTTTGAGCCGCTACGTGCAAACTTGAATCGCAGTTCTGAGCCTCTCCCGCGCAAGCTGGTTGACCGCGTTTTGCACATCATGCCTAAAAGTGCCTGTAAGGCTTTGTGTGTATTACCTGTGAGATTCGTTTTAGCCGCTATGTGCAAACTTGCATCGCAGTTCTGAGCCTAACCCGCGCAAGCTGGATGACAGCGTTTTGCACATCATGCCTAAAAGTGCCTGTAAGGCGTTGTGTGTATTAACTTGTTGCGATTCTTTTGAGCCGCTACGTGCAAACTTGAATCGCACTTCTGAGCCTAACCCGCGCAAGCTGGAAGACCCAGTTTTGCCCATCATGCCTTAAAGTGCCTGTAAGGCGTTTTGTGTATTAACTTGTTGCGATTCGTATTAGCCGCTATGTGCATACTTGAATCGCAGTTCTGAGCCTAACCCGCGCAAACTGGATGACAGCGTTTTGCACATCAAGCCTAAAAGTGCCTGTAAGGCTTTGTGTGCATAAACTTGTTGAGATTCGTTTTAGCCGCTACGTGCAAACTTGAATCGCATTTCTGAGCCTAACCCGCGCAAGCTGGATGACCGCGTTTTGCACATCATGCCTAAAAGTGCCTGTAAGGCGTTGTGTGTATTAACTTGTTGCGATTCGTTTGAGCCGCTACGTGCAAACATGAGTCGCATTTCTGAGCCTAACCCGTGCAAGCTGGATGACAGCGTTTTGCACATCATGCCTAAAAGTGCCTGTAAGGCGTTGTGTGTATTAACTTGTTGCGATTCCTTTGAGCCGCTACGTGCAAACTTGAATCGCACTTCTGAGCCGAACCCGCGCAAGCTGGAAGACCCAGTTTTGCACATCATGCCTTAAAGTGCCTGTAAGGCGTTTTGTGTATTAACTTGTTGCGATTCGTATTAGCCGCTACGTGCAAACTTGAATCGCAGCTCTGAGCCTAACCCGTGCAAGCTGGATGACAGCGTTTTGCACATCATGCCTAAAAGTGCCTGTAAGGCTTTGTGTGTATTAACTTGTTGCGATTCGTTTGAGCCGCTACGTGCAAACTTGAATCGCATTTCTGAGCCTAACCCGCGCAAGCTGGATGACCGCGTTTTGCACATCATGCCTAAAAGTGCCTGTAAGGCGTTGTGTGTATTAACTTGTTGCGATTCGTTTGAGCCGCTACGTGCAAACATGAGTCGCATTTCTGAGCCTAACCCGTGCAAGCTGGATGACAGCGTTTTGCACATCATGCCTAAAAGTGCCTGTAAGGCGTTGTGTGTATTAACTTGTTGCGATTCCTTTGAGCCGCTACGTGCAAACTTGAATCGCACTTCTGAGCCGAACCCGCACAAGCTGGAAGACCCAGTTTTGCACATCATGCCTTAAAGTGCCTGTAAGGCGTTTTGTGTATTAACTTGTTGCGATTCGTATTAGCCGCTACGTGCAAACTTGAATCGCAGCTCTGAGCCTAACCCGTGCAAGCTGGATGACAGCGTTTTGCACATCATGCCTAAAAGTGCCTGTAAGGCGTTGTGTGTATTAACTTGTTGCGATTCGTTTGAGCCGCTACGTGCAAACTTGAATCGCATTTCTGAGCCTAACCCTCGCAAGCTGGAAGACCCCGTTTTGCACGTCAAGCCTAAAAGTGCCTGTAAGGCTTTGTGTGTATTAACTTGTTGCGATTCGTTTTAGCCGCTACGTGCAAACTTGAATCGCAGTTCTGAGCCTAACCCGAGCAAGCTGGATGACCGCGTTTTGCACATCATGCCTGTGCCTTTGCCTGTAAGGCGTTGTGTGTATTAACTGTTGCGATTCGTTTGAGCCGCTACGTGCAAACTTGAATCGTTTTCTGAGCCTAACCCGCGCAAGCTGGAAGACCCCGTTTTGCACATCATGCCTTAAAGTGCCTGTAAGGCGTTGTGTGTATTAACTTGTTGCGATTCGTTTTAGCCGCTATGTGCAAACTTGAATCGCAGTTCTGAGCCTAACCCGCGCAAACTGGATGGCCGCGTTTTGCACATCATGCCTAAAAGATCCTGTAAGGCGTTGTATGTATTGTTGCGATTCTTTTGAGCCGCTACGTGCAAACTTGAATCGCACTTCTGAGCCTAACCCGCGCAAGCTGGAAGACCCAGTTTTGCCCATCATGCCTTAAAGTGCCTGTAAGGCGTTTTGTGTATTAACTTGTTGCGATTCGTATTAGCCGCTATGTGCATACTTGAATCGCAGTTCTGAGCCTAACCCGCGCAAACTGGATGACCGCGTTTTGCACATCAAGCCTAAAAGTGCCTGTAAGGCTTTGTGTGTATAAACTTGTTGAGATTCGTTTTAGCCGCTACGTGCAAACTTGAATCGCATTTCTGAGCCTAACCCGCGCAAGATGGATGACTGCGTTTTGCACATCATGCCTAAAAGTGCCTGCAATGCGTTGTGTGTATTAACTTGTTGCGATTCGTTTGAGCCGCTACGTGCAAACTTGAATCGTTTTCTGAGCCTAACCCGCGCAAGCTGGAAGACCCCGTTTTGCACATCATGCCTTAAAGTGCCTGTAAGGCGTTGTGTGTATTAACTTGTTGCGATTCGTTTTAGCCGCTATGTGCAAACTTGAATCGCAGTTCTGAGCCTAACCCGCGCAAACTGGATGGCCGCGTTTTGCACATCATGCCTAAAAGATCCTGTAAGGCGTTGTATGTATTGTTGCGATTCTTTTGAGCCGCTACGTGCAAACTTGAATCGCACTTCTGAGCCTAACCCGCGCAAGCTGGAAGACCCAGTTTTGCCCATCATGCCTTAAAGTGCCTGTAAGGCGTTTTGTGTATTAACTTGTTGCGATTCGTATTAGCCGCTATGTGCATACTTGAATCGCAGTTCTGAGCCTAACCCGCGCAAACTGGATGACCGCGTTTTGCACATCAAGCCTAAAAGTGCCTGTAAGGCTTTGTGTGTATAAACTTGTTGAGATTCGTTTGAGCCGCTACGTGCAAACTTGCATCGCAGTTCTGAGCCTAACCCGCGCAAGCTGGATGACAGCGTTTTGCACATCATGCCTAAAAGTGCCTGTAAGGCGTTGTGTGTATTAACTTGTTGCGATTCTTTTGAGCCGCTACGTGCAAACTTGAATCGCACTTCTGAGCCTAACCCGCGCAAGCTGGAAGACCCAGTTTTGCCCATCATGCCTTAAAGTGCCTGTAAGGCGTTTTGTGTATTAACTTGTTGCGATTCGTATTAGCCGCTATGTGCATACTTGAATCGCAGTTCTGAGCCTAACCCGCGCAAACTGGATGACAGCGTTTTGCACATCAAGCCTAAAAGTGCCTGTAAGGCTTTGTGTGCATAAACTTGTTGAGATTTGTTTTAGCCGCTACGTGCAAACTTGAATCGCATTTCTGAGCCTAACCCGCGCAAGCTGGATGACCGCGTTTTGCACATCATGCCTAAAAGTGCCTGTAAGGCGTTGTGTGTATTAACTTGTTGCGATTCGTTTGAGCCGCTACGTGCAAACATGAGTCGCATTTCTGAGCCTAACCCGTGCAAGCTGGATGACAGCGTTTTGCACATCATGCCTAAAAGTGCCTGTAAGGCGTTGTGTGTATTAACTTGTTGCGATTCCTTTGAGCCGCTACGTGCAAACTTGAATCGCACTTCTGAGCCGAACCCGCACAAGCTGGAAGACCCAGTTTTGCACATCATGCCTTAAAGTGCCTGTAAGGCGTTTTGTGTATTAACTTGTTGCGATTCGTATTAGCCGCTACGTGCAAACTTGAATCGCAGCTCTGAGCCTAACCCGTGCAAGCTGGATGACAGCGTTTTGCACATCATGCCTAAAAGTGCCTGTAAGGCGTTGTGTGTATTAACTTGTTGCGATTCGTTTGAGCCGCTACGTGCAAACTTGAATCGCATTTCTGAGCCTAACCCTCGCAAGCTGGAAGACCCCGTTTTGCACGTCAAGCCTAAAAGTGCCTGTAAGGCTTTGTGTGTATTAACTTGTTGCGATTCGTTTTAGCCGCTACGTGCAAACTTGAATCGCAGTTCTGAGCCTAACCCGAGCAAGCTGGATGACCGCGTTTTGCACATCATGCCTGTGCCTTTGCCTGTAAGGCGTTGTGTGTATTAACTGTTGCGATTCGTTTGAGCCGCTACGTGCAAACTTGAATCGTTTTCTGAGCCTAACCCGCGCAAGCTGGAAGACCCCGTTTTGCACATCATGCCTTAAAGTGCCTGTAAGGCGTTGTGTGTATTAACTTGTTGCGATTCGTTTTAGCCGCTATGTGCAAACTTGAATCGCAGTTCTGAGCCTAACCCGCGCAAACTGGATGGCCGCGTTTTGCACATCATGCCTAAAAGATCCTGTAAGGCGTTGTGTGTATTGTTGCGATTCTTTTGAGCCGCTACGTGCAAACTTGAATCGCACTTCTGAGCCTAACCCGCGCAAGCTGGAAGACCCAGTTTTGCCCATCATGCCTTAAAGTGCCTGTAAGGCGTTTTGTGTATTAACTTGTTGCGATTCGTATTAGCCGCTATGTGCATACTTGAATCGCAGTTCTGAGCCTAACCCGCGCAAACTGGATGACCGCGTTTTGCACATCAAGCCTAAAAGTGCCTGTAAGGCTTTGTGTGTATAAACTTGTTGAGATTCGTTTTAGCCGCTACGTGCAAACTTGAATCGCATTTCTGAGCCTAATCCGAGCAAGCTGGATGACCGCGTTTTGCACATCATGCCTAAAAGTGCCTGTAAGGCGTTGTGTGTATTAACTTGTTGCGATTCGTTTGAGCCGCTACGTGCAAACTTGAATCGCACTTCTGAGCCTAACCCGCGCAAGCTGGAAGGCCCCGTTTTGCACATCATGCATTAAAGTGCCTGTAAGGCGTTGTGTGTATTAACTTGATGCGATTCGTTTGAGCCGCTACGTGCAAACTTGAATCGCATTTCTGAGCCTAATCCGAGCAAGCTGGATGACCGCGTTTTGCACATCATGCCTAAAAGTGCCTGTAAGGCGTTGTGTGTATTAACTTGTTGCGATTCGTTTTAGCCGCTACGTGCAAACTTGAATCGCATTTCTGAGCCTAACCCGCGCAAGCTGGATGACCGCGTTTTGCACATCATGCCTAAAAGTGCCTGTAACGCTTTTTGTGTATTACCTTGGTGCGATTCGTTTTAGCCACTATGTGCAACCTTGCATCGCAGTTCTGAGCCTAACCCGCGCAAGCTGGATGACAGCGTTTTGCACATCATGCCTAAAAGTGCCTGTAAGGCGTTGTGTGTATTAACTTGTTGCGATTCGTTTGAGCCGCTACGTGCAAACTTGAATCGCATTTCTGAGCCTAACCCGAGCAAGCTGGAAGACCCCGTTTTGCACATCATGCCTAAAAGTGCCTGTAAGGCTTTGTGTGTATTAACTTTGTGCGATTCGTTTTAGCCGCTATGTGCAAACTTGAATCGCAGTTCTGAGCCTAACCCGCGCAAGCTTGAGTGACGCCTATTTGCACATCATGCTTAAAAGTGCCTGTAAGGCGTTGTGTGTAATAACTTGTTGCGATTCGTTTGAGCCGCTACGTGCAAACTTGAATCGCAGTTCTGAGCCTCTCCCGCGCAAGCTGGTTGACCGCGTTTTGCACATCATGCCTAAAAGTGCCTGTAAGGCTTTGTGTGTATTACCTGTGAGATTCGTTTTAGCCGCTATGTGCAAACTTGCATCGCAGTTCTGAGCCTAACCCGCGCAAGCTGGATGACAGCGTTTTGCACATCATGCCTAAAAGTGCCTGTAAGGCGTTGTGTGTATTAACTTGTTGCGATTCTTTTGAGCCGCTACGTGCAAACTTGAATCGCACTTCTGAGCCTAACCCGCGCAAGCTGGAAGACCCAGTTTTGCCCATCATGCCTTAAAGTGCCTGTAAGGCGTTTTGTGTATTAACTTGTTGCGATTCGTATTAGCCGCTAGTGCATACTTGAATCGCAGTTCTGAGCCTAACCCGCGCAAACTGGATGACAGCGTTTTGCACATCAAGCCTAAAAGTGCCTGTAAGGCTTTGTGTGCATAAACTTGTTGAGATTCGTTTTAGCCGCTACGTGCAAACTTGAATCGCATTTCTGAGCCTAACCCGCGCAAGCTGGATGACCGCGTTTTGCACATCATGCCTAAAAGTGCCTGTAAGGCGTTGTGTGTATTAACTTGTTGCGATTCGTTTGAGCCGCTACGTGCAAACATGAGTCGCATTTCTGAGCCTAACCCGTGCAAGCTGGATGACAGCGTTTTGCACATCATGCCTAAAAGTGCCTGTAAGGCGTTGTGTGTATTAACTTGTTGCGATTCCTTTGAGCCGCTACGTGCAAACTTGAATCGCACTTCTGAGCCGAACCCGCGCAAGCTGGAAGACCCAGTTTTGCACATCATGCCTTAAAGTGCCTGTAAGGCGTTTTGTGTATTAACTTGTTGCGATTCGTATTAGCCGCTACGTGCAAACTTGAATCGCAGCTCTGAGCCTAACCCGTGCAAGCTGGATGACAGCGTTTTGCACATCATGCCTAAAAGTGCCTGTAAGGCTTTGTGTGTATTAACTTGTTGCGATTCGTTTGAGCCGCTACGTGCAAACTTGAATCGCATTTCTGAGCCTAACCCGCGCAAGCTGGATGACCGCGTTTTGCACATCATGCCTAAAAGTGCCTGTAAGGCGTTGTGTGTATTAACTTGTTGCGATTCGTTTGAGCCGCTACGTGCAAACATGAGTCGCATTTCTGAGCCTAACCCGTGCAAGCTGGATGACAGCGTTTTGCACATCATGCCTAAAAGTGCCTGTAAGGCGTTGTGTGTATTAACTTGTTGCGATTCCTTTGAGCCGCTACGTGCAAACTTGAATCGCACTTCTGAGCCGAACCCGCACAAGCTGGAAGACCCAGTTTTGCACATCATGCCTTAAAGTGCCTGTAAGGCGTTTTGTGTATTAACTTGTTGCGATTCGTATTAGCCGCTACGTGCAAACTTGAATCGCAGCTCTGAGCCTAACCCGTGCAAGCTGGATGACAGCGTTTTGCACATCATGCCTAAAAGTGCCTGTAAGGCGTTGTGTGTATTAACTTGTTGCGATTCGTTTGAGCCGCTACGTGCAAACTTGAATCGCATTTCTGAGCCTAACCCTCGCAAGCTGGAAGACCCCGTTTTGCACGTCAAGCCTAAAAGTGCCTGTAAGGCTTTGTGTGTATTAACTTGTTGCGATTCGTTTTAGCCGCTACGTGCAAACTTGAATCGCAGTTCTGAGCCTAACCCGAGCAAGCTGGATGACCGCGTTTTGCACATCATGCCTGTGCCTTTGCCTGTAAGGCGTTGTGTGTATTAACTGTTGCGATTCGTTTGAGCCGCTACGTGCAAACTTGAATCGTTTTCTGAGCCTAACCCGCGCAAGCTGGAAGACCCCGTTTTGCACATCATGCCTTAAAGTGCCTGTAAGGCGTTGTGTGTATTAACTTGTTGCGATTCGTTTTAGCCGCTATGTGCAAACTTGAATCGCAGTTCTGAGCCTAACCCGCGCAAACTGGATGGCCGCGTTTTGCACATCATGCCTAAAAGATCCTGTAAGGCGTTGTATGTATTGTTGCGATTCTTTTGAGCCGCTACGTGCAAACTTGAATCGCACTTCTGAGCCTAACCCGCGCAAGCTGGAAGACCCAGTTTTGCCCATCATGCCTTAAAGTGCCTGTAAGGCGTTTTGTGTATTAACTTGTTGCGATTCGTATTAGCCGCTATGTGCATACTTGAATCGCAGTTCTGAGCCTAACCCGCGCAAACTGGATGACCGCGTTTTGCACATCAAGCCTAAAAGTGCCTGTAAGGCTTTGTGTGTATAAACTTGTTGAGATTCGTTTTAGCCGCTACGTGCAAACTTGAATCGCATTTCTGAGCCTAACCCGCGCAAGATGGATGACTGCGTTTTGCACATCATGCCTAAAAGTGCCTGCAATGCGTTGTGTGTATTAACTTGTTGCGATTCGTTTGAGCCGCTACGTGCAAACTTGAATCGCATTTCTGAGCCTAACCCGCGCAAGCTGGAAGACCCCGTTTTGAACATCATGCCTAAAAGTGCCTGTAAGGCTTTGTGCGTATTAACTTGGTGCGATTCGTTTTAGCCGCTATGTGCAAACTTGAATCGCAGTTCTGAGCCTAACCCGCGCAAGCTTGAGTGACGCCTATTTGCACATCATGCTTAAAAGTGCCTGTAAGGCGTTGTGTGTATTAACTTGTTGCGATTCGTTTGAGCCGCTACGTGCAAACTTGAATCGCAGTTCTGAGCCTCACCCGCGCAAGCTGGATGACCGCGTTTTGCACATCAAGCCTAAAAGTGCCTGTAAGGCGTTTTGTGTATTAACTTGTTGCGATTCGTTTGAGCCGCTACGTGCAAACATGAGTCGCATTTCTGAGCCTAACCCGTGCAAGCTGGATGACAGCGTTTTGCACATCATGCCTAAAAGTGCCTGTAACGATTTTTGTGCATTACCTTGGTGCGATTCGTTTTAGCCACTATGTGCAACCTTGCATCGCAGTTCTGAGCCTAACCCGCGCAAGCTGGATGACAGCGTTTTGCACATCATGCCTAAAAGTGCCTGTAAGGCGTTGTGTGTATTAACTTGTTGCGATTCGTTTGAGCCGCTATGTGCAAACTTGAATCGCAGTTCTGAGCCTAACCCGCGCAAGCTTGAGTGACGCTTATTTGCACATCATGCTTAAAAGTGGCTGTAAGGCGTTGTGTGTATTAACTTGTTGCGATTCGTTTGAGCCGCTACGTTCAAACTTGAATCGCAGTTCTGAGCCTCTCCCGCGCAAGCTGGATGACCGCGTTTTGCATATCATGCCTAAAAGTGCCTGTAAGGCTTTGTGTGTATTACCTTGGTGGGATTCGTTTTAGCCGCTATGTGCAAACTTGCATCGCAGTTCTGAGCCTAACCCGCGCAAGCTGGATGACAGCGTTTCGCACATAACGCCTAAAAGTGCCTGTAAGGCGTTGTGTGTATTAACTTGTTGCGATTCGTTTGAGCCGCTACGTGCAAATTTGAATCGCATTTCTGAGCATAACCCGCGCAAGCTGGAAGACCCCGTTTTGCACACTATGCCTAAAAGTGCATGTAAGGCTTTGTTTGTATTAGCATGTTGCGATTCGTTTTAGCCGCTACGTGCAAACTTGAATCGCATTTCTGAGCCTAATCCGAGCAAGCTGGATGACCGCGTTTTGCACATCATGCCTAAAAGTGCCTGTAAGGCGTTGTGTGTATTAACTTGTTGCGATTCGTTTGAGCCGCTACGTGCAAACTTGAATCGCACTTCTGAGCCTAACCCGCGCAAGCTGGAAGGCCCCGTTTTGCACATCATGCATTAAAGTGCCTGTAAGGCGTTGTGTGTATTAACTTGATGCGATTCGTTTGAGCCGCTACGTGCAAACTTGAATCGCATTTCTGAGCCTAATCCGAGCAAGCTGGATGACCGCGTTTTGCACATCATGCCTAAAAGTGCCTGTAAGGCGTTGTGTGTATTAACTTGTTGCGATTCGTTTGAGCCGCTACGTGCAAACTTGAATCGCATTTCTGAGCCTAACCCGAGCAAGCTGGAAGACCCCGTTTTGCACATCATGCCTAAAAGTGCCTGTAAGGCTTTGTGCGTATTAACTTGGTGCGATTCGTTTTAGCCGCTATGTGCAAACTTGAATCGCAGTTCTGAGCCTAACCCGCGCAAGCTTGAATGACGCCTATTTGCACATCATGCCTAAAAGTGCCTGTAAGGCTTTGTGTGTATTACCTGTGAGATTCGTTTTAGCCGCTATGTGCAAACTTGCATCGCAGTTCTGAGCCTAACCCGCGCAAGCTGGATGACAGCGTTTTGCACATCATGCCTAAAAGTGCCTGTAAGGCGTTGTGTGTATTAACTTGTTGCGATTCTTTTGAGCCGCTACGTGCAAACTTGAATCGCACTTCTGAGCCTAACCCGCGCAAGCTGGAAGACCCAGTTTTGCCCATCATGCCTTAAAGTGCCTGTAAGGCGTTTTGTGTATTAACTTGTTGCGATTCGTATTAGCCGCTATGTGCATACTTGAATCGCAGTTCTGAGCCTAACCCTCGCAAGCTGGATGACAGCGTTTTGCACATCAAGCCTAAAAGTGCCTGTAAGGCTTTGTGTGCATAAACTTGTTGAGATTTGTTTTAGCCGCTACGTGCAAACTTGAATCGCATTTCTGAGCCTAACCCGCGCAAGCTGGATGACCGCGTTTTGCACATCATGCCTAAAAGTGCCTGTAAGGCGTTGTGTGTATTAACTTGTTGCGATTCGTTTGAGCCGCTACGTGCAAACATGAGTCGCATTTCTGAGCCTAACCCGTGCAAGCTGGATGACAGCGTTTTGCACATCATGCCTAAAAGTGCCTGTAAGGCGTTGTGTGTATTAACTTGTTGCGATTCCTTTGAGCCGCTACGTGCAAACTTGAATCGCACTTCTGAGCCGAACCCGCACAAGCTGGAAGACCCAGTTTTGCACATCATGCCTTAAAGTGCCTGTAAGGCGTTTTGTGTATTAACTTGTTGCGATTCGTATTAGCCGCTACGTGCAAACTTGAATCGCAGCTCTGAGCCTAACCCGTGCAAGCTGGATGACAGCGTTTTGCACATCATGCCTAAAAGTGCCTGTAAGGCGTTGTGTGTATTAACTTGTTGCGATTCGTTTGAGCCGCTACGTGCAAACTTGAATCGCATTTCTGAGCCTAACCCTCGCAAGCTGGAAGACCCCGTTTTGCACGTCAAGCCTAAAAGTGCCTGTAAGGCTTTGTGTGTATTAACTTGTTGCGATTCGTTTTAGCCGCTACGTGCAAACTTGAATCGCAGTTCTGAGCCTAACCCGAGCAAGCTGGATGACCGCGTTTTGCACATCATGCCTGTGCCTTTGCCTGTAAGGCGTTGTGTGTATTAACTGTTGCGATTCGTTTGAGCCGCTACGTGCAAACTTGAATCGTTTTCTGAGCCTAACCCGCGCAAGCTGGAAGACCCCGTTTTGCACATCATGCCTTAAAGTGCCTGTAAGGCGTTGTGTGTATTAACTTGTTGCGATTCGTTTTAGCCGCTATGTGCAAACTTGAATCGCAGTTCTGAGCCTAACCCGCGCAAACTGGATGGCCGCGTTTTGCACATCATGCCTAAAAGATCCTGTAAGGCGTTGTGTGTATTGTTGCGATTCTTTTGAGCCGCTACGTGCAAACTTGAATCGCACTTCTGAGCCTAACCCGCGCAAGCTGGAAGACCCAGTTTTGCCCATCATGCCTTAAAGTGCCTGTAAGGCGTTTTGTGTATTAACTTGTTGCGATTCGTATTAGCCGCTATGTGCATACTTGAATCGCAGTTCTGAGCCTAACCCGCGCAAACTGGATGACCGCGTTTTGCACATCAAGCCTAAAAGTGCCTGTAAGGCTTTGTGTGTATAAACTTGTTGAGATTCGTTTTAGCCGCTACGTGCAAACTTGAATCGCATTTCTGAGCCTAACCCGCGCAAGATGGATGACTGCGTTTTGCACATCATGCCTAAAAGTGCCTGCAATGCGTTGTGTGTATTAACTTGTTGCGATTCGTTTGAGCCGCTACGTGCAAACTTGAATCGCATTTCTGAGCCTAACCCGCGCAAGCTGGAAGACCCCGTTTTGAACATCATGCCTAAAAGTGCCTGTAAGGCTTTGTGCGTATTAACTTGGTGCGATTCGTTTTAGCCGCTATGTGCAAACTTGAATCGCAGTTCTGAGCCTAACCCGCGCAAGCTTGAGTGACGCCTATTTGCACATCATGCTTAAAAGTGCCTGTAAGGCGTTGTGTGTATTAACTTGTTGCGATTCGTTTGAGCCGCTACGTGCAAACTTGAATCGCAGTTCTGAGCCTCACCCGCGCAAGCTGGATGACCGCGTTTTGCACATCAAGCCTAAAAGTGCCTGTAAGGCGTTGTGTGTATTAACTTGTTGCGATTCGTTTGAGCCGCTACGTGCAAACATGAGTCGCATTTCTGAGCCTAACCCGTGCAAGCTGGATGACAGCGTTTTGCACATCATGCCTAAAAGTGCCTGTAACGATTTTTGTGCATTTTTTTGGTGCGATTCGTTTTAGCCACTATGTGCAACCTTGCATCGCAGTTCTGAGCCTAACCCGCGCAAGCTGGATGACAGCGTTTTGCACATCATGCCTAAAAGTGCCTGTAAGGCGTTGTGTGTATTAACTTGTTGCGATTCGTTTGAGCCGCTATGTGCAAACTTGAATCGCAGTTCTGAGCCTAACCCGCGCAAGCTTGAGTGACGCTTATTTGCACATCATGCTTAAAAGTGGCTGTAAGGCGTTGTGTGTATTAACTTGTTGCGATTCGTTTGAGCCGCTACGTTCAAACTTGAATCGCAGTTCTGAGCCTCTCCCGCGCAAGCTGGATGACCGCGTTTTGCATATCATGCCTAAAAGTGCCTGTAAGGCTTTGTGTGTATTACCTTGGTGGGATTCGTTTTAGCCGCTATGTGCAAACTTGCATCGCAGTTCTGAGCCTAACCCGCGCAAGCTGGATGACAGCGTTTCGCACATAACGCCTAAAAGTGCCTGTAAGGCGTTGTGTGTATTAACTTGTTGCGATTCGTTTGAGCCGCTACGTGCAAATTTGAATCGCATTTCTGAGCATAACCCGCGCAAGCTGGAAGACCCCGTTTTGCACACTATGCCTAAAAGTGCATGTAAGGCTTTGTTTGTATTAGCATGTTGCGATTCGTTTTAGCCGCTACGTGCAAACTTGAATCGCATTTCTGAGCCTAATCCGAGCAAGCTGGATGACCGCGTTTTGCACATCATGCCTAAAAGTGCCTGTAAGGCGTTGTGTGTATTAACTTGTTGCGATTCGTTTGAGCCGCTACGTGCAAACTTGAATCGCACTTCTGAGCCTAACCCGCGCAAGCTGGAAGGCCCCGTTTTGCACATCATGCATTAAAGTGCCTGTAAGGCGTTGTGTGTATTAACTTGATGCGATTCGTTTGAGCCGCTACGTGCAAACTTGAATCGCATTTCTGAGCCTAATCCGAGCAAGCTGGATGACCGCGTTTTGCACATCATGCCTAAAAGTGCCTGTAAGGCGTTGTGTGTATTAACTTGTTGCGATTCGTTTGAGCCGCTACGTGCAAACTTGAATCGCATTTCTGAGCCTAACCCGAGCAAGCTGGAAGACCCCGTTTTGCACATCATGCCTAAAAGTGCCTGTAAGGCTTTGTGCGTATTAACTTGGTGCGATTCGTTTTAGCCGCTATGTGCAAACTTGAATCGCAGTTCTGAGCCTAACCCGCGCAAGCTTGAATGACGCCTATTTGCACATCATGCCTAAAAGTGCCTGTAAGGCTTTGTGTGTATTACCTGTGAGATTCGTTTTAGCCGCTATGTGCAAACTTGCATCGCAGTTCTGAGCCTAACCCGCGCAAGCTGGATGACAGCGTTTTGCACATCATGCCTAAAAGTGCCTGTAAGGCGTTGTGTGTAATAACTTGTTGCGATTCTTTTGAGCCGCTACGTGCAAACTTGAATCGCACTTCTGAGCCTAACCCGCGCAAGCTGGAAGACCCAGTTTTGCCCATCATGCCTTAAAGTGCCTGTAAGGCGTTTTGTGTATTAACTTGTTGCGATTCGTATTAGCCGCTATGTGCATACTTGAATCGCAGTTCTGAGCCTAACCCGCGCAAACTGGATGACAGCGTTTTGCACATCAAGCCTAAAAGTGCCTGTAAGGCTTTGTGTGCATAAACTTGTTGAGATTTGTTTTAGCCGCTACGTGCAAACTTGAATCGCATTTCTGAGCCTAACCCGCGCAAGCTGGATGACCGCGTTTTGCACATCATGCCTAAAAGTGCCTGTAAGGCGTTGTGTGTATTAACTTGTTGCGATTCGTTTGAGCCGCTACGTGCAAACATGAGTCGCATTTCTGAGCCTAACCCGTGCAAGCTGGATGACAGCGTTTTGCACATCATGCCTAAAAGTGCCTGTAAGGCGTTGTGTGTATTAACTTGTTGCGATTCCTTTGAGCCGCTACGTGCAAACTTGAATCGCACTTCTGAGCCGAACCCGCGCAAGCTGGAAGACCCAGTTTTGCACATCATGCCTTAAAGTGCCTGTAAGGCGTTTTGTGTATTAACTTGTTGCGATTCGTATTAGCCGCTACGTGCAAACTTGAATCGCAGCTCTGAGCCTAACCCGTGCAAGCTGGATGACAGCGTTTTGCACATCATGCCTAAAAGTGCCTGTAAGGCTTTGTGTGTATTAACTTGTTGCGATTCGTTTGAGCCGCTACGTGCAAACTTGAATCGCATTTCTGAGCCTAACCCGCGCAAGCTGGATGACCGCGTTTTGCACATCATGCCTAAAAGTGCCTGTAAGGCGTTGTGTGTATTAACTTGTTGCGATTCGTTTGAGCCGCTACGTGCAAACATGAGTCGCATTTCTGAGCCTAACCCGTGCAAGCTGGATGACAGCGTTTTGCACATCATGCCTAAAAGTGCCTGTAAGGCGTTGTGTGTATTAACTTGTTGCGATTCCTTTGAGCCGCTACGTGCAAACTTGAATCGCACTTCTGAGCCGAACCCGCACAAGCTGGAAGACCCAGTTTTGCACATCATGCCTTAAAGTGCCTGTAAGGCGTTTTGTGTATTAACTTGTTGCGATTCGTATTAGCCGCTACGTGCAAACTTGAATCGCAGCTCTGAGCCTAACCCGTGCAAGCTGGATGACAGCGTTTTGCACATCATGCCTAAAAGTGCCTGTAAGGCGTTGTGTGTATTAACTTGTTGCGATTCGTTTGAGCCGCTACGTGCAAACTTGAATCGCATTTCTGAGCCTAACCCTCGCAAGCTGGAAGACCCCGTTTTGCACGTCAAGCCTAAAAGTGCCTGTAAGGCTTTGTGTGTATTAACTTGTTGCGATTCGTTTTAGCCGCTACGTGCAAACTTGAATCGCAGTTCTGAGCCTAACCCGAGCAAGCTGGATGACCGCGTTTTGCACATCATGCCTGTGCCTTTGCCTGTAAGGCGTTGTGTGTATTAACTGTTGCGATTCGTTTGAGCCGCTACGTGCAAACTTGAATCGTTTTCTGAGCCTAACCCGCGCAAGCTGGAAGACCCCGTTTTGCACATCATGCCTTAAAGTGCCTGTAAGGCGTTGTGTGTATTAACTTGTTGCGATTCGTTTTAGCCGCTATGTGCAAACTTGAATCGCAGTTCTGAGCCTAACCCGCGCAAACTGGATGGCCGCGTTTTGCACATCATGCCTAAAAGATCCTGTAAGGCGTTGTGTGTATTGTTGCGATTCTTTTGAGCCGCTACGTGCAAACTTGAATCGCACTTCTGAGCCTAACCCGCGCAAGCTGGAAGACCCAGTTTTGCCCATCATGCCTTAAAGTGCCTGTAAGGCGTTTTGTGTATTAACTTGTTGCGATTCGTATTAGCCGCTATGTGCATACTTGAATCGCAGTTCTGAGCCTAACCCGCGCAAACTGGATGACCGCGTTTTGCACATCAAGCCTAAAAGTGCCTGTAAGGCTTTGTGTGTATAAACTTGTTGAGATTCGTTTTAGCCGCTACGTGCAAACTTGAATCGCATTTCTGAGCCTAACCCGCGCAAGATGGATGACTGCGTTTTGCACATCATGCCTAAAAGTGCCTGCAATGCGTTGTGTGTATTAACTTGTTGCGATTCGTTTGAGCCGCTACGTGCAAACTTGAATCGCATTTCTGAGCCTAACCCGCGCAAGCTGGAAGACCCCGTTTTGAACATCATGCCTAAAAGTGCCTGTAAGGCTTTGTGCGTATTAACTTGGTGCGATTCGTTTTAGCCGCTATGTGCAAACTTGAATCGCAGTTCTGAGCCTAACCCGCGCAAGCTTGAGTGACGCCTATTTGCACATCATGCTTAAAAGTGCCTGTAAGGCGTTGTGTGTATTAACTTGTTGCGATTCGTTTGAGCCGCTACGTGCAAACTTGAATCGCAGTTCTGAGCCTCACCCGCGCAAGCTGGATGACCGCGTTTTGCACATCAAGCCTAAAAGTGCCTGTAAGGCGTTGTGTGTATTAACTTGTTGCGATTCGTTTGAGCCGCTACGTGCAAACATGAGTCGCATTTCTGAGCCTAACCCGTGCAAGCTGGATGACAGCGTTTTGCACATCATGCCTAAAAGTGCCTGTAACGATTTTTGTGCATTACCTTGGTGCGATTCGTTTTAGCCACTATGTGCAACCTTGCATCGCAGTTCTGAGCCTAACCCGCGCAAGCTGGATGACAGCGTTTTGCACATCATGCCTAAAAGTGCCTGTAAGGCGTTGTGTGTATTAACTTGTTGCGATTCGTTTGAGCCGCTATGTGCAAACTTGAATCGCAGTTCTGAGCCTAACCCGCGCAAGCTTGAGTGACGCTTATTTGCACATCATGCTTAAAAGTGGCTGTAAGGCGTTGTGTGTATTAACTTGTTGCGATTCGTTTGAGCCGCTACGTTCAAACTTGAATCGCAGTTCTGAGCCTCTCCCGCGCAAGCTGGATGACCGCGTTTTGCATATCATGCCTAAAAGTGCCTGTAAGGCTTTGTGTGTATTACCTTGGTGGGATTCGTTTTAGCCGCTATGTGCAAACTTGCATCGCAGTTCTGAGCCTAACCCGCGCAAGCTGGATGACAGCGTTTCGCACATAACGCCTAAAAGTGCCTGTAAGGCGTTGTGTGTATTAACTTGTTGCGATTCGTTTGAGCCGCTACGTGCAAATTTGAATCGCATTTCTGAGCATAACCCGCGCAAGCTGGAAGACCCCGTTTTGCACACTATGCCTAAAAGTGCATGTAAGGCTTTGTTTGTATTAGCATGTTGCGATTCGTTTTAGCCGCTACGTGCAAACTTGAATCGCATTTCTGAGCCTAATCCGAGCAAGCTGGATGACCGCGTTTTGCACATCATGCCTAAAAGTGCCTGTAAGGCGTTGTGTGTATTAACTTGTTGCGATTCGTTTGAGCCGCTACGTGCAAACTTGAATCGCACTTCTGAGCCTAACCCGCGCAAGCTGGAAGGCCCCGTTTTGCACATCATGCATTAAAGTGCCTGTAAGGCGTTGTGTGTATTAACTTGATGCGATTCGTTTGAGCCGCTACGTGCAAACTTGAATCGCATTTCTGAGCCTAATCCGAGCAAGCTGGATGACCGCGTTTTGCACATCATGCCTAAAAGTGCCTGTAAGGCGTTGTGTGTATTAACTTGTTGCGATTCGTTTGAGCCGCTACGTGCAAACTTGAATCGCATTTCTGAGCCTAACCCGAGCAAGCTGGAAGACCCCGTTTTGCACTTCATGCCTAAAAGTGCCTGTAAGGCTTTGTGCGTATTAACTTGGTGCGATTCGTTTTAGCCGCTATGTGCAAACTTGAATCGCAGTTCTGAGCCTAACCCGCGCAAGCTTGAATGACGCCTATTTGCACATCATGCTTAAAAGTGCCTGTAAGGCGTTGTGTGTATTAACTTGTTGCGATTCGTTTGAGCCGCTACGTGCAAACTTGAATCGGTTCTGAGCCTCTCCCGCGCAAGCTGGATGACCGCGTTTTGCACATCATGCCTAAAAGTGCCTGTAAGGCTTTGTGTGTATTACCTTGGTGGGATTCGTTTTAGCCGCTATGTGCAAACTTGCATCGCTGTTCTGAGCCTAACCCGCGCAAGCTGGATGACAGCGTTTTGCACATCATGCCTAAAAGTGCCTGTAAGGCGTTGTGTGTATTAACTTGTTGCGATTCGTTTGAGCCGCTACGTGCAAATTTGAATCGCATTTCTGAGCCTAACCCGCGCAAGCTGGAAGACCCCGTTTTGCACACCATGCCTAAAAGTGCATGTAAGGCTTTGTTTGTATTAGCATGTTGCGATTCGTTTTAGCCGCTACGTGCAAACTTGAATCGCAGTTCTGAGCCTAATCCGAGCAAGCTGGATGACCGCGTTTTGCACATCATGCCTAAAAGTGCCTGTAAGGCGTTGTGTGTATTAACTTGTTGCGATTCGTTTGAGCCGCTACGTGAAAACTTGAATCGCACTTCTGAGCCTAACCCGCGCAAGCTGGAAGACCCCGTTTTGCACATCATGCATTAAAGTGCCTGTAAGGCGTTGTGTGTATTAACTTGTTGCGATTCGTTTTAGCCGCTACGTGCAAACTTGAATCGCAGTTCTGAGCCTAATCCGAGCAAGCTGGATGACCGCGTTTTGCACATCATGCCTAAAAGTGCATGTAAGGCGTTGTGTGTATTAACTTGTTGCGATTCTTTTGAGCCGCTACGTGCGAACTTGAATCGCACTTCTGAGCCTAACCCGCGCAAGCTGGAAGACCCAGTTTTGCCCATCATGCCCTAAAGTGCCTGTAAGGCGTTTTGTGTATTAACTTGTTGCGATTCGTATTAGCCGCTATGTGCATACTTGAATCGCAGTTCTGAGCCTAACCCGCGCAAACTGGATGACCGCGTTTTGCACATCAAGCCTAAAAGTGCCTGTAAGGCTTTGTGTGTATTAACTTGTTGCGATTCGTTTGAGCCGCTACGTGCAAACATGAGTCGCATTTCTGAGCCTAACCCGTGCAAGCTGGATGACCGTGTTTTGCAGATCAAGCCTAAAAGTGCCTGTAAGGCGTTGTGTGTATTAACTTGTGGCGATTCGCTTTAGCCGCTATGTGCAAACTTGAATCGCAGTTCTGAGCCTAACCCGCGCAAACTGGATGGCCGCGTTTTGCACATCATGCCTAAAAGTGCCTGTAAGGCGTTGTGTGTGTTAACTTGTTGCGATTCTTTTGAGCCGCTACGTGCAAACTTGAATCGCACTTCTGAGCCTAACCCGCGCAAGCTGGAAGACCCAGTTTTGCCCATCATGCCTTAAAGTGCCTGTAAGGCTTTGTGTGTATTAACTTGTTGCGATTCGTTTTAGCCGCTACGTGCAAACTTGAATCGCAGTTCTGAGCCTAACCCGAGCAAGCTGGATGACCGCGTTTTGCACATCATGCCTGTGCCTGTGCCTGTAAGGCGTTGTGTGTATTAACTTGTTGCGATTCGTTTGAGCCGCTACGTGCAAACTTGAATCGTTTTCTGAGCCTAACCCGCGCAAGCTGGAAGACCCCGTTTTGCACATCATGCCTTAAAGTGCCTGTAAGGCGTTGTGTGTATTAACATGTTGCGATTCGTTTTAGCCGCTATGTGCAAACTTGAATCGCAGTTCTGAGCCTAACCCGCGCAAACTGGATGGCCGCGTTTTGCACATCATGCCTAAAAGTGCCTGTAAGGCGTTGTGTGCATTAACTTGATGCGATTCGTTTGAGCCGCTACGTGCAAACATGAGTCGCAGTTCTGAGCCTAACCCGCGCAAGCTGGATGACCGCGTTTTTCACATCAAGCCTAAAAGTGCCTGTAAGGCTTTGTGTGTATAAACTTGTTGAGATTCGTTTTAGCTGCTACGTGCAAACTTGAATCGCATTTCTGAGCCTAACCCGCGCAAGCTGGATGACAGCGTTTTGCACATCATGCCTAAAAGTGCCTGTAAGGCTTTGTGTGTATTACCTTGGTGGGATTCGTTTTAGCCGCTATGTGCAAACTTGCATCGCAGTTCTGAGCCTAACCCGCGCAAGCTGGATGACAGCGTTTCGCACATCATGCCTAAAAGTGCCTGTAAGGCGTTGTGTGTATTAACTTGTTGCGATTCGTTTGAGCGGCTACGTGCAAATTTGAATCGCATTTCTGAGCCTAACCCGCGCAAGCTGGAAGACCCCGTTTTGCACACCATGCCTAAAAGTGCATGTAAGGCTTTGTTTGTATTAGCATGTTGCGATTCGTTTTAGCCGCTACGTGCAAACTTGAATCGCATTTCTGAGCCTAATCCGAGCAAGCTGGATGACCGCGTTTTGCACATCATGCCTAAAAGTGCCTGTAAGGCGTTGTGTGTATTAACTTGTTGCGATTTGTTTGAGCCGCTACGTGCAAACTTGAATCGCACTTCTGAGCCTAACCCGCGCAAGCTGGAAGACCCCGTTTTGCACATCATGCATTAAAGTGCCTGTAAGGCGTTGTGTGTATTAACTTGTTGCGATTCGTTTGAGCCGCTACGTGCAAACTTGAATCGCATTTCTGAGCCTAACCCGCACAAGCTGGAAGACCCCGTTTTGCACATAATGCCTAAAAGTGCGTGTAAGGCTTTGTTTGTATTATCATGTTTCGATTCGTTTTAGCCGCTACGTGCAAACTTGAATCGCAGTTCTGAGCCTAATCCGAGCAAGCTGGATGACCGCGTTTTGCACATCATGCCTAAAAGTGCCTGTAAGGCGTTGTGTGTATTAACTTGTTGCGATTCTTTTGAGCCGCTACGTGCAAACTTGAATCGCACTTCTGAGCCTAACCCGCGCAAGCTGCAAGACCCAGTTTTGCCCATCATGCCCAAGTGCCTGTAAGGCGTTTTGTGTATTAACTTGTTGCGATTCGTATTAGCCACTATGTGCATACTTGAATCGCAGTTCTGAGCCTAACCCGCGCAAACTGGATGACCGCGTTTTGCACATCAAGCCTAAAAGTGCCTGTAAGGCTTTGTGTGTATAAACTTGTTGAGATTCGTTTTAGCCGCTACGTGCAAACTTGAATCGCATTTCTGAGCCTAACCCGCGCAAGCTGGATGACCGCGTTTTGCACATCATGCCTAAAAGTGCCTGTAAGGCGTTGTGTGTATTAACTTGTTGCGATTCGTTTGAGCCGCTACGTGCAAACATGAGTCGCATTTCTGAGCCTAACCCGTGCAAGCTGGATGACAGCGTTTTGCACATCATGCCTAAAAGTGCCTGTAAGGTGTTGTGTGTATTAACTTGTTGCGATTCCTTTGAGCCGTACGTGCAAACTTGAATCGCACTTCTGAGCCTAACCCGCGCAAGCTGGAAGACCCAGTTTTGCACATCATGCCTTAAAGTGCCTGTAAGGCGTTTTGTGTATTAACTTGTTGCGATTCGTATTAGCCGCTACGTGCAAATTTGAATCGCAGCTCTGAGACTAACCCGTGCAAGCTGGATGACAGCGTTTTGCACATCATGCCTAAAAGAGCCTGTAAGGCGTTGTGTGTATTAACTTGTTGCGATTCGTTTGAGCCGCTACGTGCAAACTTGAATCGCATTTCTGAGCCTAACCCTCGCAAGCTGGAAGACCCCGTTTTGCACGTCAAGCCTAAAAGTGCCTGTAAGGCTTTGTGTGTATTAACTTGTTGCGATTCGTTTTAGCCGCTACGTGCAAACTTGAATCGCAGTTCTGAGCCTAACCCGAGCAAGCTGGATGACCGCGTTTTGCACATCATGCCTGTGCCTGTGCCTGTAAGGCGTTGTGTGTATTAACTTGTTGCGATTCGTTTGAGCCGCTACGTGCAAACTTGAATCGTTTTCTGAGCCTAACCCGCGCAAGCTGGATGACAGCGTTTTGCACATCATGCCTAAAAGTGCCTGTAAGGCGTTGTGTGTATTAACTTGTTGCGATTCGTTTGAGCCGCTACGTGCAAACATGAGTCGCAGTTCTGAGCCTAACCCGCGCAAGCTGGATGACCGCGTTTTGCACATCAAGCCTAAAAGTGCCTGTAAGGCTTTGTGTGTATAAACTTGTTGAGATTCGTTTTAGCCGCTACGTGCAAACTTGAATCGCATTTCTGAGCCTAACCCGCGCAAGCTGGATGACCGCGTTTTGCACATCATGCCTAAAAGTGCCTGTAAGGCGTTGTGTGTATTAACTTGTTGCGATTCGTTTGAGCCGCTACGTGCAAACATGAGTCGCATTTCTGAGCCTAACCCGTGCAAGCTGGATGACAGCGTTTTGCACATCATGCCTAAAAGTGCCTGTAACGATTTTTGTGCATTACCTTGGTGCGATTCGTTTTAGCCACTATGTGCAACCTTGCATCGCAGTTCTGAGCCTAACCCGCGCAAGCAGGATGACAGCGTTTTGCACATCATGCCTAAAAGTGCCTGTAAGGCGTTGTGTGTATTAACTTGTTGCGATTCGTTTGAGCCGCTATGTGCAAACTTGAATCGCAGTTCTGAGCCTAACCCGCGCAAGCTTGAGTGACGCTTATTTGCACATCATGCTTAAAAGTGCCTGTAAGGCGTTGTGTGTATTAACTTGTTGCGATTCGTTTGAGCCGCTACGTTCAAACTTGAATCGCAGTTCTGAGCCTCTCCCGCGCAAGCTGGATGACCGCGTTTTGCATATCATGCCTAAAAGTGCCTGTAAGGCTTTGTGTGTATTACCTTGGTGGGATTCGTTTTAGCCGCTATGTGCAAACTTGCATCGCAGTTCTGAGCCTAACCCGCGCAAGCTGGATGACAGCGTTTCGCACATAACGCCTAAAAGTGCCTGTAAGGCGTTGTGTGTATTAACTTGTTGCGATTCGTTTGAGCCGCTACGTGCAAATTTGAATCGCATTTCTGAGCCTAACCCGCGCAAGCTGGAAGACCCCGTTTTGCACACTATGCCTAAAAGTGCATGTAAGGCTTTGTTTGTATTAGCATGTTGCGATTCGTTTTAGCCGCTACGTGCAAACTTGAATCGCATTTCTGAGCCTAATCCGAGCAAGCTGGATGACCGCGTTTTGCACATCATGCCTAAAAGTGCCTGTAAGGCGTTGTGTGTATTAACTTGTTGCGATTCGTTTGAGCCGCTACGTGCAAACTTGAATCGCACTTCTGAGCCTAACCCTCGCAAGCTGGAAGGCCCCGTTTTGCACATCATGCATTAAAGTGCCTGTAAGGCGTTGTGTGTATTAACTTGATGCGATTCGTTTGAGCCGCTACGTGCAAACTTGAATCGCATTTCTGAGCCTAATCCGAGCAAGCTGGATGACCGCGTTTTGCACATCATGCCTAAAAGTGCCTGTAAGGCGTTGTGTGTATTAACTTGTTGCGATTCGTTTGAGCCGCTACGTGCAAACTTGAATCGCATTTCTGAGCCTAACCCGAGCAAGCTGGAAGACCCCGTTTTGCACATCATGCCTAAAAGTGCCTGTAAGGCTTTGTGCGTATTAACTTGGTGCGATTCGTTTTAGCCGCTATGTGCAAACTTGAATCGCAGTTCTGAGCCTAACCCGCGCAAGCTTGAATGACGCCTATTTGCACATCATGCTTAAAAGTGCCTGTAAGGCGTTGTGTGTATTAACTTGTTGCGATTCGTTTGAGCCGCTACGTGCAAACTTGAATCGGTTCTGAGCCTCTCCCGCGCAAGCTGGATGACCGCGTTTTGCACATCATGCCTAAAAGTGCCTGTAAGGCTTTGTGTGTATTACCTTGGTGGGATTCGTTTTAGCCGCTATGTGCAAACTTGCATCGCTGTTCTGAGCCTAACCCGCGCAAGCTGGATGACAGCGTTTTGCACATCATGCCTAAAAGTGCCTGTAAGGCGTTGTGTGTATTAACTTGTTGCGATTCGTTTGAGCCGCTACGTGCAAATTTGAATCGCATTTCTGAGCCTAACCCGCGCAAGCTGGAAGACCCCGTTTTGCACACCATGCATAAAAGTGCATGTAAGGCTTTGTTTGTATTAGCATGTTGCGATTCGTTTTAGCCGCTACGTGCAAACTTGAATCGCAGTTCTGAGCCTAATCCGAGCAAGCTGGATGACCGCGTTTTGCACATCATGCCTAAAAGTGCCTGTAAGGCGTTGTGTGTATTAACTTGTTGCGATTCGTTTGAGCCGCTACGTGAAAACTTGAATCGCACTTCTGAGCCTAACCCGCGCAAGCTGGAAGACCCCGTTTTGCACATCATGCATTAAAGTGCCTGTAAGGCGTTTTGTGTATTAACTTGTTGCGATTCGTATTAGCCGCTATGTGCATACTTGAATCGCAGTTCTGAGCCTAACCCGCGCAAACTGGATGACCGCGTTTTGCACATCAAGCCTAAAAGTGCCTGTAAGGCTTTGTGTGTATTAACTTGTTGCGATTCGTTTGAGCCGCTACGTGCAAACATGAGTCGCATTTCTGAGCCTAACCCGTGCAAGCTGGATGACCGTGTTTTGCACATCAAGCCTAAAAGTGCCTGTAAGGCGTTGTGTGTATTAACTTGTTGCGATTCGTTTTAGCCGCTATGTGCAAACTTGAATCGCAGTTCTGAGCCTAACCCGCGCAAACTGGATGGCCGCGTTTTGCACATCATGCCTAAAAGTGCCTGTAAGGTGTTGTGTGTGTTAACTTGTTGCGATTCTTTTGAGCCGCTACGTGCAAACTTGAATCGCACTTCTGAGCCTAACCCGCGCAAGCTGAAAGACCCAGTTTTGCCCATCATGCCTTAAAGTGCCTGTAAGGCTTTGTGTGTATTAACTTGTTGCGATTCGTTTTAGCCGCTACGTGCAAACTTGAATCGCAGTTCTGAGCCTAACCCGAGCAAGCTGGATGACCGCGTTTTGCACATCATGCCTGTGCCTGTGCCTGTAAGGCGTTGTGTGTATTAACTTGTTGCGATTCGTTTGAGCCGCTACGTGCAAACTTGAATCGTTTTCTGAGCCTAACCCGCGCAAGCTGGAAGACCCCGTTTTGCACATCATGCCTTAAAGTGCCTGTAAGGCGTTGTGTGTATTAACATGTTGCGATTCGTTTTAGCCGCTATGTGCAAACTTGAATCGCAGTTCTGAGCCTAACCCGCGCAAACTGGATGGCCGCGTTTTGCACATCATGCCTAAAAGTGCCTGTAAGGCGTTGTGTGCATTAACTTGTTGCGATTCGTTTGAGCCGCTACGTGCAAACATGAGTCGCAGTTCTGAGCCTAACCCGCGCAAGCTGGATGACCGCGTTTTTCACATCAAGCCTAAAAGTGCCTGTAAGGCTTTGTGTGTATAAACTTGTTGAGATTCGTTTTAGCCGCTACGTGCAAACTTGAATCGCATTTCTGAGCCTAACCCGCGCAAGCTTGATGACAGCGTTTTGCACATCATGCCTAAAAGTGCCTGTAAGGCGTTGTGTGTATTAACTTGTTGCGATTCGTTTGAGCCGCTACGTGCAAACATGAGTCGCATTTCTGAGCCTAACCCGTGCAAGCTGGATGACAGCGTTTTGCACATCATGCCTAAAAGTGCCTGTAAGGCGTTGTGTGTATTAACTTGTTGCGATTCGTTTGAGCCGCTACGTGCAAACATGAGTCGCATTTCTGAGCCTAACCCGTGCAAGCTGGATGACAGCGTTTTGCACATCATGCCTAAAAGTGCCTGTAAAGCTTTTTGTGTATTACCTTGGTGCGATTCGTTTTAGCCACTATGTGCAACCTTGCATCGCAGTTCTGAGCCTAACCCGCGAAAGCTGGATGACAGCGTTTTGCACATCATGCCTAAAAGTGCCTGTAAGGCGTTGTGTGTATTAACTTGTTGCGATTCGTTTGAGCCGCTACGTGCAAACTTGAATCGCATTTCTGAGCCTAACCCGAGCAACCTGGAAGACCCCGTTTTGCACATCATGCCTAAAAGTGCCTGTAAGGCTTTGTGTGTATTAACTTGGTGCGATTCGTTTTAGCCGCTATGTGAAAACTTGAATCGCAGTTCTGAGCCTAACCCGCGCAAGCTTGAGTTACGCTTATTTGCACATCATGCTTAAAAGTGCCTGTAAGGCGTTGTGTGTATTAACTTGTTGCGATTCGTTTGAGCCGCTACGTGCAAACTTGAATCGCAGTTCTGAGCCTCTCCCGCGCAAGCTGGATGATCGCGTTTTGCATATCATGCCTAAAAGTGCCTGTAAGGCTTTGTGTGTATTACCTTGGTGGGATTCGTTTTAGCCGCTATGTGCAAACTTGCATCGCAGTTCTGAGCCTAACCCGCGCAAGCTGGATGACAGCGTTTCGCACATCATGCCTAAAAGTGCCTGTAAGGCGTTGTGTGTATTAACTTGTTGCTATTCGTTTGAGCCGCTACGTGCAAATTTGAATCGCATTTCTGAGCCTAACCCGCGCAAGCTGGAAGACCCCGTTTTGCACACCATGCCTAAAAGTGCATGTAAGGCTTTGTTTGTATTAGCATGTTGCGATTCGTTTTAGCCGCTACGTGCAAACTTGAATCGCATTTCTGAGCCTAATCCGAGCAAGCTGGATGACCGCGTTTTGCACATCATGCCTAAAAGTGCCTGTAAGGCGTTGTGTGTATTAACTTGTTGCGATTCGTTTGAGCCGCTACGTGCAAACTTGAATCGCACTTCTGAGCCTAACCCTCGCAAGCTGGAAGGCCCCGTTTTGCACATCATGCATTAAAGTGCCTGTAAGGCGTTGTGTGTATTAACTTGATGCGATTCGTTTGAGCCGCTACGTGCAAACTTGAATCGCATTTCTGAGCCTAATCCGAGCAAGCTGGATGACCGCGTTTTGCACATCATGCCTAAAAGTGCCTGTAAGGCGTTGTGTGTATTAACTTGTTGCGATTCGTTTGAGCCGCTACGTGCAAACTTGAATCGCATTTCTGAGCCTAACCCGAGCAAGCTGGAAGACCCCGTTTTGCACATCATGCCTAAAAGTGCCTGTAAGGCTTTGTGCGTATTAACTTGGTGCGATTCGTTTTAGCCGCTATGTGCAAACTTGAATCGCAGTTCTGAGCCTAACCCGCGCAAGCTTGAATGACGCCTATTTGCACATCATGCTTAAAAGTGCCTGTAAGGCGTTGTGTGTATTAACTTGTTGCGATTCGTTTGAGCCGCTACGTGCAAACTTGAATCGGTTCTGAGCCTCTCCCGCGCAAGCTGGATGACCGCGTTTTGCACATCATGCCTAAAAGTGCCTGTAAGGCTTTGTGTGTATTACCTTGGTGGGATTCGTTTTAGCCGCTATGTGCAAACTTGCATCGCTGTTCTGAGCCTAACCCGCGCAAGCTGGATGACAGCGTTTTGCACATCATGCCTAAAAGTGCCTGTAAGGCGTTGTGTGTATTAACTTGTTGCGATTCGTTTGAGCCGCTACGTGCAAATTTGAATCGCATTTCTGAGCCTAACCCGCGCAAGCTGGAAGACCCCGTTTTGCACACCATGCCTAAAAGTGCATGTAAGGCTTTGTTTGTATTAGCATGTTGCGATTCGTTTTAGCCGCTACGTGCAAACTTGAATCGCAGTTCTGAGCCTAATCCGAGCAAGCTGGATGACCGCGTTTTGCACATCATGCCTAAAAGTGCCTGTAAGGCGTTGTGTGTATTAACTTGTTGCGATTCGTTTGAGCCGCTACGTGAAAACTTGAATCGCACTTCTGAGCCTAACCCGCGCAAGCTGGAAGACCCCGTTTTGCACATCATGCATTAAAGTGCCTGTAAGGCGTTTTGTGTATTAACTTGTTGCGATTCGTATTAGCCGCTATGTGCATACTTGAATCGCAGTTCTGAGCCTAACCCGCGCAAACTGGATGACCGCGTTTTGCACATCAAGCCTAAAAGTGCCTGTAAGGCTTTGTGTGTATTAACTTGTTGCGATTCGTTTGAGCCGCTACGTGCAAACATGAGTCGCATTTCTGAGCCTAACCCGTGCAAGCTGGATGACCGTGTTTTGCACATCAAGCCTAAAAGTGCCTGTAAGGCGTTGTGTGTATTAACTTGTTGCGATTCGTTTTAGCCGCTATGTGCAAACTTGAATCGCAGTTCTGAGCCTAACCCGCGCAAACTGGATGGCCGCGTTTTGCACATCATGCCTAAAAGTGCCTGTAAGGCGTTGTGTGTGTTAACTTGTTGCGATTCTTTTGAGCCGCTACGTGCAAACTTGAATCGCACTTCTGAGCCTAACCCGCGCAAGCTGGAAGACCCAGTTTTGCCCATCATGCCTTAAAGTGCCTGTAAGGCTTTGTGTGTATTAACTTGTTGCGATTCGTTTTAGCCGCTACGTGCAAACTTGAATCGCAGTTCTGAGCCTAACCCGAGCAAGCTGGATGACCGCGTTTTGCACATCATGCCTGTGCCTGTGCCTGTAAGGCGTTGTGTGTATTAACTTGTTGCGATTCGTTTGAGCCGCTACGTGCAAACTTGAATCGTTTTCTGAGCCTAACCCGCGCAAGCTGGAAGACCCCGTTTTGCACATCATGCCTTAAAGTGCCTGTAAGGCGTTGTGTGTATTAACATGTTGCGATTCGTTTTAGCCGCTATGTGCAAACTTGAATCGCAGTTCTGAGCCTAACCCGCGCAAACTGGATGGCCGCGTTTTGCACATCATGCCTAAAAGTGCCTGTAAGGCGTTGTGTGCATTAACTTGTTGCGATTCGTTTGAGCCGCTACGTGCAAACATGAGTCGCAGTTCTGAGCCTAACCCGCGCAAGCTGGATGACCGCGTTTTTCACATCAAGCCTAAAAGTGCCTGTAAGGCTTTGTGTGTATAAACTTGTTGAGATTCGTTTTAGCCGCTACGTGCAAACTTGAATCGCATTTCTGAGCCTAACCCGCGCAAGCTGGATGACAGCGTTTTGCACATCATGCCTAAAAGTGCCTGTAAGGCGTTGTGTGTATTAACTTGTTGCGATTCGTTTGAGCCGCTACGTGCAAACATGAGTCGCATTTCTGAGCCTAACCCGTGCAAGCTGGATGACAGCGTTTTGCACATCATGCCTAAAAGTGCCTGTAAGGCGTTGTGTGTATTAACTTGTTGCGATTCGTTTGAGCCGCTACGTGCAAACATGAGTCGCATTTCTGAGCCTAACCCGTGCAAGCTGGATGACAGCGTTTTGCACATCATGCCTAAAAGTGCCTGTAAAGCTTTTTGTGTATTACCTTGGTGCGATTCGTTTTAGCCACTATGTGCAACCTTGCATCGCAGTTCTGAGCCTAACCCGCGAAAGCTGGATGACAGCGTTTTGCACATCATGCCTAAAAGTGCCTGTAAGGCGTTGTGTGTATTAACTTGTTGCGATTCGTTTGAGCCGCTACGTGCAAACTTGAATCGCATTTCTGAGCCTAACCCGAGCAACCTGGAAGACCCCGTTTTGCACATCATGCCTAAAAGTGCCTGTAAGGCTTTGTGTGTATTAACTTGGTGCGATTCGTTTTAGCCGCTATGTGCAAACTTGAATCGCAGTTCTGAGCCTAACCCGCGCAAGCTTGAGTTACGCTTATTTGCACATCATGCTTAAAAGTGCCTGTAAGGCGTTGTGTGTATTAACTTGTTGCGATTCGTTTGAGCCGCTACGTGCAAACTTGAATCGCAGTTCTGAGCCTCTCCCGCGCAAGCTGGATGATCGCGTTTTGCATATCATGCCTAAAAGTGCCTGTAAGGCTTTGTGTGTATTACCTTGGTGGGATTCGTTTTAGCCGCTATGTGCAAACTTGCATCGCAGTTCTGAGCCTAACCCGCGCAAGCTGGATGACAGCGTTTCGCACATCATGCCTAAAAGTGCCTGTAAGGCGTTGTGTGTATTAACTTGTTGCGATTCGTTTGAGCCGCTACGTGCAAATTTGAATCGCATTTCTGAGCCTAACCCGCGCAAGCTGGAAGACCCCGTTTTGCACACCATGCCTAAAAGTGCATGTAAGGCTTTGTTTGTATTAGCATGTTGCGATTCGTTTTAGCCGCTACGTGCAAACTTGAATCGCATTTCTGAGCCTAATCCGAGCAAGCTGGATGACCGCGTTTTGCACATCATGCCTAAAAGTGCCTGTAAGGCGTTGTGTGTATTAACTTGTTGCGATTCGTTTGAGCCGCTACGTGCAACGAATCGCATTTCTGAGCCTAACCCGCACAAGCTGGAAGACCCCGTTTTGCACATCATGCCTAAAAGTGCCTGTAAGGCGTTGTGTGTATTAACTTGTTGCGATTCTTTTGAGCCGCTACGTGCAAACTTGAATCGCACTTCTGAGCCTAACCCGCGCAAGCTGCAAGACCCAGTTTTGCCCATCATGCCCAAGTGCCAGTAAGGCGTTTTGTGTATTAACTTGTTGCGATTCGTATTAGCCACTATGTGCATACTTGAATCGCAGTTCTGAGCCTAACCCGCGCAAACTGGATGACCGCGTTTTGCACATCAAGCCTAAAAGTGCCTGTAAGGCTTTGTGTGTATAAACTTGTTGAGATTCGTTTTAGCCGCTACGTGCAAACTTGAATCGCATTTCTGAGCCTAACCCGCGCAAGCTGGATGACTGCGTTTTGCACATCATGCCTAAAAGTGCCTGTAAGGCGTTGTGTGTATTAACTTGTTGCGATTCGTTTGAGCCGCTACGTGGAAACGTGAGTCGCATTTCTGAGCCTAACCCGTGCAAGCTGGATGACAGCGTTTTGCACATCATGCCTAAAAGTGCCTGTAAGGTGTTGTGTGTATTAACTTGTTGCGATTCCTTTGAGCCGTACGTGCAAACTTGAATCGCACTTCTGAGCCTAACCCGCGCAAGCTGGAAGACCCAGTTTTGCACATCATGCCTTAAAGTGCCTGTAAGGCGTTTTGTGTATTAACTTGTTGCGATTCGTATTAGCCGCTACGTGCAAATTTGAATCGCAGCTCTGAGACTAACCCGTGCAAGCTGGATGACAGCGTTTTGCACATCATGCCTAAAAGAGCCTGTAAGGCGTTGTGTGTATTAACTTGTTGCGATTCGTTTGAGCCGCTACGTGCAAACTTGAATCGCATTTCTGAGCCTAACCCTCGCAAGCTGGAAGACCCCGTTTTGCACGTCAAGCCTAAAAGTGCCTGTAAGGCTTTGTGTGTATTAACTTGTTGCGATTCGTTTTAGCCGCTACGTGCAAACTTGAATCGCAGTTCTGAGCCTAACCCGAGCAAGCTGGATGACCGCGTTTTGCACATCATGCCTGTGCCTGTGCCTGTAAGGCGTTGTGTGTATTAACTTGTTGCGATTCGTTTGAGCCGCTACGTGCAAACTTGAATCGTTTTCTGAGCCTAACCCGCGCAAGCTGGAAGACCCCGTTTTGCACATCATGCCTTAAAGTGCCTGTAAGGCGTTGTGTGTATTAACTTGTTGCGATTCGTTTGAGCCGCTACGTGCAAACATGAGTCGCAGTTCTGAGCCTAACCCGCGCAAGCTGGATGACCGCGTTTTGCACATCAAGCCTAAAAGTGCCTGTAAGGCTTTGTGTGTATAAACTTGTTGAGATTCGTTTTAGCCGCTACGTGCAAACTTGAATCGCATTTCTGAACCTAACCCGCACAAGCTGGAAAACCCCGTTTTGCACATAATGCCTAAAAGTGCGTGTAAGGCTTTGTTTGTATTATCATGTTTCGATTCGTTTTAGCCGCTACGTGCAATCTTGAATCGCAGTTCTGAGCCTAATCCGAGCAAGCTGGATGACCGCGTTTTGCACATCATGCCTAAAAGTGCCTGTAAGGCGTTGTGTGTATTAACTTGTTGCGATTCTTTTGAGCCGCTACGTGCAAACTTGAATCGCACTTCTGAGCCTAACCCGCGCAAGCTGGAAGACCCAGTTTTGCCCATCATGCCCAAGTGCCTGTAAGGCGTTTTGTGTATTAACTTGTTGCGATTCGTATTAGCCGCTATGTGCATACTTGAATCGCAGTTCTGAGCCTAACCCGCGCAAACTGGATGACCGCGTTTTGCACATCAAGCCTAAAAGTGCCTGTAAGGCTTTGTGTGTATAAACTTGTTGAGATTCGTTTTAGCCGCTACGTGCAAACTTGAATCGCATTTCTGAGCCTAACCCGCGCAAGCTGGATGACCGCGTTTTGCACATCATGCCTAAAAGTGCCTGTAAGGCGTTGTGTGTATTAACTTGTTGCGATTCCTTTGAGCCGCTACGTGCAAACTTGAATCGCACTTCTGAGCCCAACCCGCGCAAGCTGGAAGACCCAGTTTTGCACATCATGCCTTAAAGTGCCCGTAAGGCGTTTTGTGTATTAACTTGTTGCGATTCGTATTAGCCGCTACGTGCAAATTTGAATCGCAGCTCTGAGCCTAACCCGTGCAAGCTGGATGACAGCGTTTTGCACATCATGCCTAAAAGTGCCTGTAAGGCGTTGTGTGTATTAACTTGTTGCGATTCGTTTGAGCCGCTACGTGCAAACTTGAATCGCATTTCTGAGCCTAACCCTCGCAAGCTGGAAGACCCCGTTTTGCACGTCAAGCCTAAAAGTGCCTGTAAGGCTTTGTGTGTATTAACTTGTTGCGATTCGTTTTAGCCGCTACGTGCAAACTTGAATCGCAGTTCTGAGCCTAACCCGAGCAAGCTGGATGACCGCGTTTTGCACATCATGCCTGTGCCTGTGCCTGTAAGTCGTTGTGTGTATTAACATGTTGCGATTCGTTTGAGCCGCTACGTGCAAACTTGAATCGTTTTCTGAGCCTAACCCGCGCAAGCTGGAAGACCCCGTTTTGCACATCATGCCTTAAAGTGCCTGTAAGGCGTTGTGTGTATTAACTTGTTGCGATTCGTTTTAGCCGCTATGTGCAAACTTGAATCGCAGTTCTGAGCCTAACCCGCGCAAACTGGATGACCGCGTTTTGCACATCATGCCTAAAAGTGCCTGTAAGGCGTTGTGTGTATTAACTTGTTGCGATTCGTTTGAGCCGCTACGTGCAAACATGAGTCGCAGTTCTGAGCCTAACCCGCGCAAGCTGGATGACCGCGTTTTGCACATCAAGCCTAAAAGTGCTTGTAAGGCTTTGTGTATAAACTTGTTGAGATTCGTTTTAGCCGCTACGTGCAAACTTGAATCGCAGTTCTGAGCCTAACCCGAGCAAGCTGGATGACCGCGTTTTGCATATCATGCCTGTGCCTGTGCCTGTAAGGCGTTGTGTGTATTAACTTGTTGCGATTCGTTTGAGCCACTACGTGCAAACTTGAATCGTTTTCTGAGCCTAACCCGCGCAAGCTGGAAGACCCCGTTTTGCACATCATGCCTTAAAGTGCCTGTAAGGCGTTGTGTGTATTAACTTGTTGCGATTCGTTTTAGCCGCTATGTGCAAACTTGAATCGCAGTTCTGAGCCTAACCCGCGCAAACTGGATGGCCGCGTTTTGCACATCATGCCTAAAAGTGCCTGTAAGGCGTTGTGTGCATTAACTTGTTGCGATTCGTTCGAGCCGCTACGTGCAAACATGAGTCGCAGTTCTGAGCCTAACCCGCGCAAGCTGGATGACCGCGTTTTGCACATCATGCCTAAAAGTGCCTGTAAGGCGTTGTGTGTATTAACTTGTTGCGATTCGTTTGAGCCGCTACGTGCAAACTTGAATCGCACTTCTGAGCCTAACCCGCGCAAGCTGGAAGACCCCGTTTTGCACATCATGCATTAAAGTGCCTGTAAGGCGTTGTGTGTATTAACTTGTTGCGATTCGTTTGAGCCGCTACGTGCAAACTTGAATCGCATTTCTGAGCCTAACCCGCACAAGCTGGAAGACCCCGTTTTGCACATAATGCCTAAAAGTGCGTGTAAGGCTTTGTTTGTATTATCATGTTTCGATTCGTTTTAGCCGCTACGTGCAAACTTGAATCGCAGTTCTGAGCCTAATCCGAGCAAGCTGGATGACCGCGTTTTGCACATCATGCCTAAAAGTGCCTGTAAGGCGTTGTGTGTATTAACTTGTTGCGATTCTTTTGAGCCGCTACGTGCAAACTTGAATCGCACTTCTGAGCCTAACCCGCGCAAGCTGGAAGACCCAGTTTTGCCCATCATGCCCAAGTGCCTGTAAGGCGTTTTGTGTATTAACTTGTTGCGATTCGTATTAGCCGCTATGTGCATACTTGAATCGCAGTTCTGAGCCTAACCCGCGCAAACTGGATGACCGCGTTTTGCACATCAAGCCTAAAAGTGCCTGTAAGGCTTTGTGTGTATAAACTTGTTGAGATTCGTTTTAGCCGCTACGTGCAAACTTGAATCGCATTTCTGAGCCTAACCCGCGCAAGCTGGATGACCGCGTTTTGCACATCATGCCTAAAAGTGCCTGTAAGGCGTTGTGTGTATTAACTTGTTGCGATTCGTTTGAGCCGCTACGTGCAAACATGAGTCGCATTTCTGAGCCTAACCCGTGCAAGCTGGATGACAGCGTTTTGCACATCATGCCTAAATGTGCCTGTAAGGCGTTGTGTGTATTAACTTGTTGCGATTCCTTTGAGCCGCTACGTGCAAACTTGAATCGCACTTCTGAGCCTAACCCGCGCAAGCTGGAAGACCCAGTTTTGCACATCATGCCTTAAAGTGCCTGTAAGGCGTTTTGTGTATTAACTTGTTGCGATTCGTATTAGCCGCTACGTGCAAATTTGAATCGCAGCTCTGAGCCTAACCCGTGCAAGCTGGATGACAGCGTTTTGCACATCATGCCGAAAAGTGCCTGTAAGGCGTTGTGTGTATTAACTTGTTGCGATTCGTTTGAGCCGCTACGTGCAAACTTGAATCGCATTTCTGAGCCTAACCCTCGCAAGCTGGATGACCGCGTTTTGCACATCATGCCTGTGCCTGTGCCTGTAAGGCGTTGTGTGTATTAACTTGTTGCGATTCGCTTGAGCCGCTACATGCAAACTTGAATCGTTTTCTGAGCCTAACCCGCGCAAGCTGGAAGACCCCGTTTTGCACATCATGCCTTAAAGTGCCTGTAAGGCGTTGTGTGTATTAACTTGTTGCGATTCGTTTTAGCCGCTATGTGCAAACTTGAATTGCAGTTCTGAGCCTAACCCGCGCAAACTGGATGACCGCGTTTTGCACATCATGCCTAAAAGTGCCTGTAAGGCGTTGTGTGTATTAACTTGTTGCGATTCGTTTGAGCCGCTACGTGCAAACATGAGTCGCAGTTCTGAGCCTAACCCGCGCAAGCTGGATGACCGCGTTTTGCACATCAAGCCTAAAAGTGCCTGTAAGGCGTTGTGTGTATTAACTTGTTGCGATTCGTTTGAGCCGCTACGTGCAAACATGAGTCGCAGTTCTGAGCCTAACCCGCGCAAGCTGGATGACCGCGTTTTGCACATCAAGCCTAAAAGTGCCTGTAAGGCTTTGTGTGTATAAACTTGTTGAGATTCGTTTTAGCCGCTACGTGCAAACTTGAATCGCAGTTCTGAGCCTAATCCGAGCAAGCTGGATAACCGCGTTTTGCACATCATGCCTAAAAGTGCCTGTAAGGCGTTGTGTGTATTAACTTGTTGCGATTCGTTTTAGCCGCTATGTGCAAACTTGAATTGCAGTTCTGAGCCTAACCCGCGCAAACTGGATGACCGCGTTTTGCACATCATGCCTAAAAGTGCCTGTAAGGCGTTGTGTGTATTAACTTGTTGCGATTCGTTTGAGCCGCTACGTGCAAACATGAGTCGCAGTTCTGAGCCTAACCCGCGCAAGCTGGATGACCGCGTTTTGCACATCAAGCCTAAAAGTGCCTGTAAGGCTTTGTGTGTACTAACTTCTTCCGATTCGTATTAGCCGCTATGTGCATACTTGAATCGCAGTTCGGAGCCTAACCCGCGCAAACTGGATGACCGCGTTTTGCACATCAAGCCTAAAAGTGCCTGTAAGGCGTTGTGTGTATTAACTTGTTGCGATTCGTTTGAGCCGCTACGTGCAAACTTGAATCGCATTTCTGAGCCTAACCCTCGCAAGCTGGAAGACCCCGTTTTGCACGTCAAGCCTAAAAGTGCCTGTAAGGCTTTGTGTGTATTAACTTGTTGCGATTCGTTTTAGCCGCTACGTGCAAACTTGAATCGCAGTTCTGAGCCTAACCCGAGCAAGCTGGATGACCGCGTTTTGCACATCATGCCTGTGCCTGTGCCTGTAAGGCGTTGTGTGTATTAACTTGTTGCGATTCGTTTGAGCCGCTACGTGCAAACTTGAATCGTTTTCTGAGCCTAACCCGCGCAAGCTGGAAGACCCCGTTTTGCACATCATGCCTTAAAGTGCCTGTAAGGTGTTGTGTGTATTAACTTGTTGCGATTCGTTTTAGCCGCTATGTGCAAACTTGAATCGCAGTTCTGAGCCTAACCCGCGCAAACTGGATGGCCGCTTTTTGCACATCATGCCTAAAAGTGCCTGTAAGGCGTTGTGTGCATTAACTTGTTGCGATTCGTTTGAGCCGCTACGTGCAAACATGAGTCGCAGTTCTGAGCCTAACCCGCGCAAGCTGGATGACCGCGTTTTTCACATCAAGCCTAAAAGTGCCTGTAAGGCTTTGTGTGTATAAACTTGTTGAGATTCGTTTTAGCCGCTACGTGCAAACTTGAATCGCATTTCTGAGCCTAACCCGCGCAAGCTGGATGACCGCGTTTTGCACATCATGCCTAAAAGTGCCTGTAAGGCGTTGTGTGTATTAACTTGTTGCGATTCGTTTGAGCCGCTACGTGCAAACATGAGTCGCATTTCTGAGCCTAACCCGTGCAAGCTGGATGACAGCGTTTTGCACATCATGCCTAAAAGTGCCTGTAACGCTTTTTGTGTATTACCTTGGTGCGATTCTTTTGAGCCGCTACGTGCAAACTTGAATCGCACTTCTGAGCCTAACCCGCGCAAGCTGGAAGACCCAGTTTTGCCCATCATGCCCAAGTGCCTGTAAGGCGTTTTGTGTATTAACTTGTTGCGATTCGTATTAGCCGCTATGTGCATACTTGAATCGCAGTTCTGAGCCTAACCCGCGCAAACTGGATGACCGCGTTTTGCACATCAAGCCTAAAAGTGCCTGTAAGGCTTTGTGTGTATTAACTTGTTGCGATTCCTTTGAGCCGCTACGTGCAAACTTGAATCGCAGTTCTGAGCCTAATCCGAGCAAGCTGGATGACCGCGTTTTGCACATCATGCCTAAAAGTGCCTGTAAGGCGTTGTGTGTATTAACTTGTTGCGATTCTTTTGAGCCGCTACGTGCAAACTTGAATCGCACTTCTGAGCCTAACCCGCGCAAGCTGGAAGACCCAGTTTTGCCCATCATGCCCAAGTGCCTGTAAGGCGTTTTGTGTATTAACTTGTTGCGATTCGTATTAGCCGCTATGTGCATACTTGAATCGCAGTTCTGAGCCTAACCCGCGCAAACTGGATGACCGCGTTTTGCACATCAAGCCTAAAAGTGCCTGTAAGGCTTTGTGTGTATAAACTTGTTGAGATTCGTTTTAGCCGCTACGTGCAAACTTGAATCGCATTTCTGAGCCTAACCCGCGCAAGCTGGATGACCGCGTTTTGCACATCATGCCTAAAAGTGCCTGTAAGGCGTTGTGTGTATTAACTTGTTGCGATTCGTTTGAGCCGCTACGTGCAAACATGAGTCGCATTTCTGAGCCTAACCCGTGCAAGCTGGATGACAGCGTTTTGCACATCATGCCTAAAAGTGCCTGTAAGGCGTTGTGTGTATTAACTTGTTGCGATTCCTTTGAGCCGCTACGTGCAAACTTGAATCGCATTTCTGAGCCTAACCCGTGCAAGCTGGATGACAGCGTTTTGCACATCATGCCTAAAAGTGCCTGTAACGCTTTTTGTGTATTACCTTGGTGCGATTCGTTTTAGCCACTATGTGCAACCTTGCATCGCAGTTCTGAGCCTAACCCGCGCAAGCTGGATGACAGCGTTTTGCACATCATGCCTAAAAGTGCCTGTAAGGCGTTGTGTGTATTAACTTGTTGCGATTCGTTTGAGCCGCTACGTGCAAACTTGAATCGCATTTCTGAGCCTAACCCGAGCAAGCTGGAAGACCCCGTTTTGCACATCATGCCTAAAAGTGCCTGTAAGGCTTTGTGTGTATTAACTTGGTGCGATTCGTTTTAGCCGCTATGTGCAAACTTGAATCGCAGTTCTGAGCCTAACCCGCGCAAGCTTGAATGACGCCTATTTGCACATCATGCTTAAAAGTGCCTGTAAGGCGTTGTGTGTATTAACTTGTTGCGATTCGTTTGAGCCGCTACGTGCAAACTTGAATCGCAGTTCTGAGCCTAACCCGTGCAAGCTGGATGACAGCGTTTTGCACATCATGCCTAAAAGTGCCTGTAAGGCGTTGTGTGTATTAACTTGTTGCGATTCGTTTGAGCCGCTACGTGCAAACATGAGTCGCATTTCTGAGCCTAACCCGTGCAAGCTGGATGACAGCGTTTTGCACATCATGCCTAAAAGTGCCTGTAAGGCGTTGTGTGTATTAACTTGTTGCGATTCCTTTGAGCCGCTACGTGCAAACTTGAATCGCATTTCTGAGCCTAACCCGTGCAAGCTGGATGACAGCGTTTTGCACATCATGCCTAAAAGTGCCTGTAAGGCTTTGTGTGTATTACCTTGGTGCGATCAGTTTTAGCCGCTATGTGCAAACTTGAATCGCAGTTCTGAGCCTAACCCGCGCAAGCTTGAGTGACGCCTATTTGCACATCATGCTTAAAAGTGCCTGTAAGGCGTTGTGTGTATTAACTTGTTGCGATTCGTTTGAGCCGCTACGTGCAAACTTGAATCGCAGTTCTGAGCCTCTCCCGCGCAAGCTGGATGACCGCGTTTTGCACATCATGCCTAAAAGTGCCTGTAAGGCTTTGTGTGTATTACCTTGGTGGGATTCGTTTTAGCCGCTATGTGCAAACTTGCATCGCAGTTCTGAGCCTAACCCGCGCAAGCTGGATGACAGCGTTTTGCACATCATGCCTAAAAGTGCCTGTAAGGCGTTGTGTGTATTAACTTGTTGCGATTCGTTTGAGCCGCTACGTGCAAATTTGAATCGCATTTCTGATCCTAACCCGCGCAAGCTGGATGACCGCGTTTTGCACATCATGCCTAAAAGTGCCTGTAAGGCGTTGTGTGTATTAACTTGTTGCGATTCGTTTGAGCCGCTACGTGCAAACATGAGTCGCATTTCTGAGCCTAACCCGTGCAAGCTGGATAACAGCGTTTTGCACATCATGCCTAAAAGTGCCTGTAAGGCGTTGTGTGTATTAACTTGTTGCGATTCCTTTGAGCCGCTACGTGCAAACTTGAATCGCACTTCTGAGCCTAACCCGCGCGAGCTGGAAGACCCAGTTTTGCACATCATGCCTTAAAGTGCCTGTAATGCGTTTTGTGTATTAACTTGTTGCGATTCGTATTAGCCGCTACGTGCAAACTTGAATCGCAGCTCTGAGCCTAACCCGTGCAAGCTGGATGACAGCATTTTGCACATCATGCCTAAAAGTGCCTGTAAGGCGTTGTGTGAATTAACTTGTTGCGATTCGTTTGAGCCGCTACGTGCAAACTTGAATCGTTTTCTGAGCCTAACCCGCGCAAGCTGGAAGACCCCGTTTTGCACATCATGCCTTAAAGTGCCTGTAAGGCGTTGTGTGTATTAACTTGTTGCGATTCGTTTGAGCCGCTACGTGCAAACATGAGTCGCAGTTCTGAGCCTAACCCGCGCAAGCTGGATGACCGCGTTTTGCACATCAAGCCTAAAAGTGCCTGTAAGGCTTTGTGTGTATAAACTTGTTGAGATTCGTTTTAGCCGCTACGTGCAAACTTGAATCGCATTTCTGAGCCTAACCCGCGCAAGCTGGATGACCGCGTTTTGCACATCAAGCCTAAAAGTGCCTGTAAGGCTTTGTGTGTATAAACTTGTTGAGATTCGTTTTAGCCGCTACGTGCAAACTTGAATCGGACTTCTGAGCCTAACCCGCGCAAGCTGGAAGACCCCGTTTTGCACATCATGCATTAAAGTGCCTGTAAGGCGTTGTGTGTATTAACTTGTTGCGATTCGTTTGAGCCGCTACGTGCAAACTTGAATCGCATTTCTGAGCCTAACCCGCACAAGCTGGAAGACCCCGTTTTGCACATAATGCCTAAAAGTGCGTGTAAGGCTTTGTTTGTATTATCATGTTTCGATTCGTTTTAGCCGCTACGTGCAAACTTGAATCGCAGTTCTGAGCCTAATCCGAGCAAGCTGGATGACCGCGTTTTGCACATCATGCCTAAAAGTGCCTGTAAGGCGTTGTGTGTATTAACTTGTTGCGATTCTTTTGAGCCGCTACGTGCAAACTTGAATCGCACTTCTGAGCCTAACCCGCGCAAGCTGGAAGACCCAGTTTTGCCCATCATGCCCAAGTGCCTGTAAGGCGTTTTGTGTATTAACTTGTTGCGATTCGTATTAGCCGCTATGTGCATACTTGAATCGCAGTTCTGAGCCTAACCCGCGCAAACTGGATGACCGCGTTTTGCACATCAAGCCTAAAAGTGCCTGTAAGGCTTTGTGTGTATAAACTTGTTGAGATTCGTTTTAGCCGCTACGTGCAAACTTGAATCGCATTTCTGAGCCTAACCCGCGCAAGCTGGATGACCGCGTTTTGCACATCATGCCTAAAAGTGCCTGTAAGGCGTTGTGTGTATTAACTTGTTGCGATTCCTTTGAGCCGCTACGTGCAAACTTGAATCGCACTTCTGAGCCCAACCCGCGCAAGCTGGAAGACCCAGTTTTGCACATCATGCCTTAAAGTGCCTGTAAGGCGTTTTGTGTATTAACTTGTTGCGATTCGTATTAGCCGCTACGTGCAAATTTGAATCGCAGCTCTGAGCCTAACCCGTGCAAGCTGGATGACAGCGTTTTGCACATCATGCCTAAAAGTGCCTGTAAGGCGTTGTGTGTATTAACTTGTTGCGATTCGTTTGAGCCGCTACGTGCAAACTTGAATCGCATTTCTGAGCCTAACCCTCGCAAGCTGGAAGACCCCGTTTTGCACGTCAAGCCTAAAAGTGCCTGTAAGGCTTTGTGTGTATTAACTTGTTGCGATTCGTTTTAGCCGCTACGTGCAAACTTGAATCGCAGTTCTGAGCCTAACCCGAGCAAGCTGGATGACCGCGTTTTGCACATCATGCCTGTGCCTGTGCCTGTAAGTCGTTGTGTGTATTAACATGTTGCGATTCGTTTGAGCCGCTACGTGCAAACTTGAATCGTTTTCTGAGCCTAACCCGCGCAAGCTGGAAGACCCCGTTTTGCACATCATGCCTTAAAGTGCCTGTAAGGCGTTGTGTGTATTAACTTGTTGCGATTCGTTTTAGCCGCTATGTGCAAACTTGAATCGCAGTTCTGAGCCTAACCCGCGCAAACTGGATGACCGCGTTTTGCACATCATGCCTAAAAGTGCCTGTAAGGCGTTGTGTGTATTAACTTGTTGCGATTCTTTTGAGCCGCTACGTGCAAACTTGAATCGCACTTCTGAGCCTAACCCGCGCAAGCTGGAAGACCCAGTTTTGCCCATCATGCCCAAGTGCCTGTAAGGCGTTTTGTGTATTAACTTGTTGCGATTCGTATTAGCCGCTATGTGCATACTTGAATCGCAGTTCTGAGCCTAACCCGCGCAAACTGGATGACCGCGTTTTGCACATCAAGCCTAAAAGTGCCTGTAAGGCTTTGTGTGTATAAACTTGTTGAGATTCGTTTTAGCCGCTACGTGCAAACTTGAATCGCATTTCTGAGCCTAACCCGCGCAAGCTGGATGACCGCGTTTTGCACATCATGCCTAAAAGTGCCTTTAAGGCGCTGTGTGTATTAACTTGTTGCGATTCCTTTGAGCCGCTACGTGCAAACTTGAATCGCACTTCTGAGCCCAACCCGCGCAAGCTGGAAGACCCAGTTTTGCACATCATGCCTTAAAGTGCCTGTAAGGCGTTTTGTGTATTAACCTGTTGCGATTCGTATTAGCCGCTACGTGCAAATTTGAATCGCAGCTCTGAGCCTAACCCGTGCAAGCTGGATGACAGCGTTTTGCACATCATGCCTAAAAGTGCCTGTAAGGCGTTGTGTGTATTAACTTGTTGCGATTCGTTTGAGCCGCTACGTGCAAACTTGAATCGCATTTCTGAGCCTAACCCTCGCAAGCTGGAAGACCCCGTTTTGCACGTCAAGCCTAAAAGTGCCTGTAAGGCTTTGTGTGTATTAACTTGTTGCGATTCGTTTTAGCCGCTACGTGCAAACTTGAATCGCAGTTCTGAGCCTAACCCGAGCAAGCTGGATGACCGCGTTTTGCACATCATGCCTGTGCCTGTGCCTGTTAGGCGTTGTGTGTATTAACTTGTTGCGATTCGTTTGAGCCGCTACGTGCAAACATGAGTCGCAGTTCTGAGCCTAACCCGCGCAAGCTGGATGACCGCGTTTTGCACATCAAGCCTAAAAGTGCTTGTAAGGCTTTGTGTGTATAAACTTGTTGAGATTCGTTTTAGCCGCTACGTGCAAACTTGAATCGCAGTTCTGAGCCTAACCCGAGCAAGCTGGATGACCGCGTTTTGCATATCATGCCTGTGCCTGTGCCTGTAAGGCGTTGTGTGTATTAACTTGTTGCGATTCGTTTGAGCCACTGCGTGCAAACTTGAATCGTTTTCTGAGCCTAACCCGCGCAAGCTGGAAGACCCCGTTTTGCACATCATGCCTTAAAGTGCCTGTAAGGCGTTGTGTGTATTAACTTGTTGCGATTCGTTTTAGCCGCTATGTGCAAACTTGAATCGCAGTTCTGAGCCTAACCCGCGCAAACTGGATGGCCGCGTTTTGCACATCATGCCTAAAAGTGCCTGTAAGGCGTTGTGTGCATTAACTTGTTGCGATTCGTTTGAGCCGCTACGTGCAAACATGAGTCGCAGTTCTGAGCCTAACCCGCGCAAGCTGGATGACCGCGTTTTTCACATCAAGCCTAAAAGTGCCTGTAAGGCTTTGTGTGTATAAACTTGTTGAGATTCGTTTTAGCCGCTACGTGCAAACTTGAATCGCATTTCTGAGCCTAACCCGCGCAAGCTGGATGACCGCGTTTTGCACATCATGCCTAAAAGTGCCTGTAAGGCGTTGTGTGTATTAACTTGTTGCGATTCGTTTGAGCCGCTACGTGCAAACTTGAATCGCACTTCTGAGCCTAACCCGCGCAAGCTGGAAGACCCCGTTTTGCACATCATGCATTAAAGTGCCTGTAAGGCGTTGTGTGTATTAACTTGTTGCGATTCGTTTGAGCCGCTACGTGCAAACTTGAATCGCATTTCTGAGCCTAACCCGCACAAGCTGGAAGACCCCGTTTTGCACATAATGCCTAAAAGTGCGTGTAAGGCTTTGTTTGTATTATCATGTTTCGATTCGTTTTAGCCGCTACGTGCAAACTTGAATCGCAGTTCTGAGCCTAATCCGAGCAAGCTGGATGACCGCGTTTTGCACATCATGCCTAAAAGTGCCTGTAAGGCGTTGTGTGTATTAACTTGTTGCGATTCTTTTGAGCCGCTACGTGCAAACTTGAATCGCACTTCTGAGCCTAACCCGCGCAAGCTGGAAGACCCAGTTTTGCCCATCATGCCCAAGTGCCTGTAAGGCGTTTTGTGTATTAACTTGTTGCGATTCGTATTAGCCGCTATGTGCATACTTGAATCGCAGTTCTGAGCCTAACCCGCGCAAACTGGATGACCGCGTTTTGCACATCAAGCCTAAAAGTGCCTGTAAGGCTTTGTGTGTATAAACTTGTTGAGATTCGTTTTAGCCGCTACGTGCAAACTTGAATCGCATTTCTGAGCCTAACCCGCGCAAGCTGGATGACCGCGTTTTGCACATCATGCCTAAAAGTGCCTGTAAGGCGTTGTGTGTATTAACTTGTTGCGATTCCTTTGAGCCGCTACGTGCAAACTTGAATCGCACTTCTGAGCCCAACCCGCGCAAGCTGGAAGACCCAGTTTTGCACATCATGCCTTAAAGTGCCTGTAAGGCGTTTTGTGTATTAACCTGTTGCGATTCGTATTAGCCGCTACGTGCAAATTTGAATCGCAGCTCTGAGCCTAACCCGTGCAAGCTGGATGACAGCGTTTTGCACATCATGCCTAAAAGTGCCTGTAAGGCGTTGTGTGTATTAACTTGTTGCGATTCGTTTGAGCCGCTACGTGCAAACTTGAATCGCATTTCTGAGCCTAACCCTCGCAAGCTGGAAGACCCCGTTTTGCACGTCAAGCCTAAAAGTGCCTGTAAGGCTTTGTGTGTATTAACTTGTTGCGATTCGTTTTAGCCGCTACGTGCAAACTTGAATCGCAGTTCTGAGCCTAACCCGAGCAAGCTGGATGACCGCGTTTTGCACATCATGCCTGTGCCTGTGCCTGTTAGGCGTTGTGTGTATTAACTTGTTGCGATTCGTTTGAGCCGCTACGTGCAAACATGAGTCGCAGTTCTGAGCCTAACCCGCGCAAGCTGGATGACCGCGTTTTGCACATCAAGCCTAAAAGTGCTTGTAAGGCTTTGTGTGTATAAACTTGTTGAGATTCGTTTTAGCCGCTACGTGCAAACTTGAATCGCAGTTCTGAGCCTAACCCGAGCAAGCTGGATGACCGCGTTTTGCATATCATGCCTGTGCCTGTGCCTGTAAGGCGTTGTGTGTATTAACTTGTTGCGATTCGTTTGAGCCACTACGTGCAAACTTGAATCGTTTTCTGAGCCTAACCCGCGCAAGCTGGAAGACCCCGTTTTGCACATCATGCCTTAAAGTGCCTGTAAAGCGTTGTGTGTATTAACTTGTTGCGATTCGTTTTAGCCGCTATGTGCAAACTTGAATCGCAGTTCTGAGCCTAACCCGCGCAAACTGGATGGCCGCGTTTTGCACATCATGCCTAAAAGTGCCTGTAAGGCGTTGTGTGCATTAACTTGTTGCGATTCGTTTGAGCCGCTACGTGCAAACATGAGTCGCAGTTCTGAGCCTAACCCGCGCAAGCTGGATGACCGCGTTTTTCACATCAAGCCTAAAAGTGCCTGTAAGGCTTTGTGTGTATAAACTTGTTGAGATTCGTTTTAGCCGCTACGTGCAAACTTGAATCGCATTTCTGAGCCTAACCCGCGCAAGCTGGATGACCGCGTTTTGCACATCATGCCTAAAAGTGCCTGTAAGGCGTTGTGTGTATTAACTTGTTGCGATTCGTTTGAGCCGCTACGTGCAAACTTGAATCGCACTTCTGAGCCTAACCCGCGCAAGCTGGAAGACCCCGTTTTGCACATCATGCATTAAAGTGCCTGTAAGGCGTTGTGTGTATTAACTTGTTGCGATTCGTTTGAGCCGCTACGTGCAAACTTGAATCGCATTTCTGAGCCTAACCCGCACAAGCTGGAAGACCCCGTTTTGCACATAATGCCTAAAAGTGCGTGTAAGGCTTTGTTTGTATTATCATGTTTCGATTCGTTTTAGCCGCTACGTGCAAACTTGAATCGCAGTTCTGAGCCTAATCCGAGCAAGCTGGATGACCGCGTTTTGCACATCATGCCTAAAAGTGCCTGTAAGGCGTTGTGTGTATTAACTTGTTGCGATTCTTTTGAGCCGCTACGTGCAAACTTGAATCGCACTTCTGAGCCTAACCCGCGCAAGCTGGAAGACCCAGTTTTGCCCATCATGCCCAAGTGCCTGTAAGGCGTTTTGTGTATTAACTTGTTGCGATTCGTATTAGCCGCTATGTGCATACTTGAATCGCAGTTCTGAGCCTAACCCGCGCAAACTGGATGACCGCGTTTTGCACATCAAGCCTAAAAGTGCCTGTAAGGCTTTGTGTGTATAAACTTGTTGAGATTCGTTTTAGCCGCTACGTGCAAACTTGAATCGCATTTCTGAGCCTAACCCGCGCAAGCTTGATGACCGCGTTTTGCACATCATGCCTAAAAGTGCCTGTAAGGCGTTGTGTGTATTGTTGCGATTCGTTTGAGCCGCTACGTGCAAACATGAGTCGCATTTCTGAGCCTAACCCGTGCAAGCTGGATGACAGCGTTTTGCACATCATGCCTAAATGTGCCTGTAAGGCGTTGTGTGTATTAACTTGTTGCGATTCCTTTGAGCCGCTACGTGCAAACTTGAATCGCACTTCTGAGCCTAACCCGCGCAAGCTGGAAGACCCAGTTTTGCACATCATGCCTTAAAGTGCCTGTAAGGCGTTTTGTGTATTAACTTGTTGCGATTCGTATTAGCCGCTACGTGCAAATTTGAATCGCAGCTCTGAGCCTAACCCGTGCAAGCTGGATGACAGCGTTTTGCACATCATGCCTGTGCCTGTGCCTGTAAGGCGTTGTGTGTATTAACTTGTTGCGATTCGCTTGAGCCGCTACATGCAAACTTGAATCGTTTTCTGAGCCTAACCCGCGCAAGCTGGAAGACCCCGTTTTGCACATCATGCCTTAAAGTGCCTGTAAGGCGTTGTGTGTATTAACTTGTTGCGATTCGTTTTAGCCGCTATGTGCAAACTTGAATTGCAGTTCTGAGCCTAACCCGCGCAAACTGGATGACCGCGTTTTGCACATCATGCCTAAAAGTGCCTGTAAGGCGTTGTGTGTATTAACTTGTTGCGATTCGTTTGAGCCGCTACGTGCAAACATGAGTCGCAGTTCTGAGCCTAACCCGCGCAAGCTGGATGACCGCGTTTTGCACATCAAGCCTAAAAGTGCCTGTAAGGCGTTGTGTGTATTAACTTGTTGCGATTCGTTTGAGCCGCTACGTGCAAACATGAGTCGCAGTTCTGAGCCTAACTCGCGCAAGCTGGATGACCGCGTTTTGCACATCAAGCCTAAAAGTGCCTGTAAGGCTTTGTGTGTATAAACTTGTTGAGATTCGTTTTAGCCGCTACGTGCAAACTTGAATCGCAGTTCTGAGCCTAATCCGAGCAAGCTGGATAACCGCGTTTTGCACATCATGCCTAAAAGTGCCTGTAAGGCGTTGTGTGTATTAACTTGTTGCGATTCGTTTTAGCCGCTATGTGCAAACTTGAATTGCAGTTCTGAGCCTAACCCGCGCAAACTGGATGACCGCGTTTTGCACATCATGCCTAAAAGTGCCTGTAAGGCGTTGTGTGTATTAACTTGTTGCGATTCGTTTGAGCCGCTACGTGCAAACATGAGTCGCAGTTCTGAGCCTAACCCGCGCAAGCTGGATGACCGCGTTTTGCACATCAAGCCTAAAAGTGCCTGTAAGGCTTTGTGTGTATAAACTTGTTGAGATTCGTTTTAGCCGCTACGTGCAAACTTGAATCGCAGTTCTGAGCCTAATCCGAGCAAGCTGGATAACCGCGTTTTGCACATCATGCCTAAAAGTGCCTGTAAGGCGTTGTGTGTATTAACTTGTTGCGATTCTTTTGAGCCGCTACGTGCAAACTTCAATCGCACTTCTGAGCCTAACCCGCGCAAGCTGGAAGACCCAGTTTTGCCCATCATGCCTTAAAGTGCCTGTAAGGCGTTTTGTGTACTAACTTCTTGCGATTCGTATTAGCCGCTATGTGCATACTTGAATCGCAGTTCGGAGCCTAACCCGCGCAAACTGGATGACCGCGTTTTGCACATCAAGCCTAAAAGTGCCTGTAAGGCGTTGTGTGTATTAACTTGTTGCGATTCGTTTGAGCCGCTACGTGCAAACTTGAATCGCATTTCTGAGCCTAACCCTCGCAAGCTGGAAGACCCCGTTTTGCACGTCAAGCCTAAAAGTGCCTGTAAGGCTTTGTGTGTATTAACTTGTTGCGATTCGTTTTAGCCGCTACGTGCAAACTTGAATCGCAGTTCTGAGCCTAACCCGAGCAAGCTGGATGACCGCGTTTTGCACATCATGCCTGTGCCTGTGCCTGTAAGGCGTTGTGTGTATTAACTTGTTGCGATTCGTTTGAGCCGCTACGTGCAAACTTGAATCGTTTTCTGAGCCTAACCCGCGCAAGCTGGAAGACCCCGTTTTGCACATCATGCCTTAAAGTGCCTGTAAGGCGTTGTGTGTATTAACTTGTTGCGATTCGTTTTAGCCGCTATGTGCAAACTTGAATCGCAGTTCTGAGCCTAACCCGCGCAAACTGGATGGCCGCGTTTTGCACATCATGCCTAAAAGTGCCTGTAAGGCGTTGTGTGCATTAACTTGTTGCGATTCGTTTGAGCCGCTACGTGCAAACATGAGTCGCAGTTCTGAGCCTAACCCGCGCAAGCTGGATGACCGCGTTTTTCACATCAAGCCTAAAAGTGCCTGTAAGGCTTTGTGTGTATAAACTTGTTGAGATTCGTTTTAGCCGCTACGTGCAAACTTGAATCGTTTTCTGAGCCTAACCCGCGCAAGCTGGAAGACCCCGTTTTGCACATCATGCCTTAAAGTGCCTGTAAGGCGTTGTGTGTATTAACTTGTTGCGATTCGTTTTAGCCGCTATGTGCAAACTTGAATCGCAGTTCTGAGCCTAACCCGCGCAAACTGGATGACCGCGTTTTGCACATCATGCCTAAAAGTGCCTGTAAGGCGTTGTGTGTATTAACTTGTTGCGATTCGTTTGAGCCGCTACGTGCAAACATGAGTCGCAGTTCTGAGCCTAACCCGCGCAAGCTGGATGACCGCGTTTTGCACATCAAGCCTAAAAGTGCTTGTAAGGCTTTGTGTGTATAAACTTGTTGAGATTCGTTTTAGCCGCTACGTGCAAACTTGAATCGTTTTCTGAGCCTAACCCGCGCAAACTGGATGACCGCGTTTTGCACATCAAGCCTAAAAGTGCCTGTAAGGCTTTGTGTGTATTAACTTGTTGCGATTCCTTTGAGCCGCTACGTGCAAACTTGAATCGCAGTTCTGAGCCTAATCCGAGCAAGCTGGATGACCGCGTTTTGCACATCATGCCTAAAAGTGCCTGTAAGGCGTTGTGTGTATTAACTTGTTGCGATTCTTTTGAGCCGCTACGTGCAAACTTGAATCGCACTTCTGAGCCTAACCCGCGCAAGCTGGAAGACCCAGTTTTGCCCATCATGCCCAAGTGCCTGTAAGGCGTTTTGTGTATTAACTTGTTGCGATTCGTTTGAGCCGCTACGTGCAAACATGAGTCGCAGTTCTGAGCCTAACCCGCGCAAGCTGGATGACCGCGTTTTGCACATCAAGCCTAAAAGTGCCTGTAAGGCGTTGTGTGTATTAACTTGTTGCGATTCGTTTGAGCCGCTACGTGCAAATTTGAATCGCAGCTCTGAGCCTAACCCGTGCAAGCTGGATGACAGCGTTTTGCACATCATGCCTGTGCCTGTGCCTGTAAGGCGTTGTGTGTATTAACTTGTTGCGATTCGCTTGAGCCGCTACATGCAAACTTGAATCGTTTTCTGAGCCTAACCCGCGCAAGCTGGAAGACCCCGTTTTGCACATCATGCCTTAAAGTGCCTGTAAGGCGTTGTGTGTATTAACTTGTTGCGATTCGTTTTAGCCGCTATGTGCAAACTTGAATTGCAGTTCTGAGCCTAACCCGCGCAAACTGGATGACCGCGTTTTGCACATCATGCCTAAAAGTGCCTGTAAGGCGTTGTGTGTATTAACTTGTTGCGATTCGTTTGAGCCGCTACGTGCAAACATGAGTCGCAGTTCTGAGCCTAACCCGCGCAAGCTGGATGACCGCGTTTTGCACATCAAGCCTAAAAGTGCCTGTAAGGCGTTGTGTGTATTAACTTGTTGCGATTCGTTTGAGCCGCTACGTGCAAACATGAGTCGCAGTTCTGAGCCTAACTCGCGCAAGCTGGATGACCGCGTTTTGCACATCAAGCCTAAAAGTGCCTGTAAGGCTTTGTGTGTATAAACTTGTTGAGATTCGTTTTAGCCGCTACGTGCAAACTTGAATCGCAGTTCTGAGCCTAATCCGAGCAAGCTGGATAACCGCGTTTTGCACATCATGCCTAAAAGTGCCTGTAAGGCGTTGTGTGTATTAACTTGTTGCGATTCGTTTTAGCCGCTATGTGCAAACTTGAATTGCAGTTCTGAGCCTAACCCGCGCAAACTGGATGACCGCGTTTTGCACATCATGCCTAAAAGTGCCTGTAAGGCGTTGTGTGTATTAACTTGTTGCGATTCGTTTGAGCCGCTACGTGCAAACATGAGTCGCAGTTCTGAGCCTAACCCGCGCAAGCTGGATGACCGCGTTTTGCACATCAAGCCTAAAAGTGCCTGTAAGGCTTTGTGTGTATAAACTTGTTGAGATTCGTTTTAGCCGCTACGTGCAAACTTGAATCGCAGTTCTGAGCCTAATCCGAGCAAGCTGGATAACCGCGTTTTGCACATCATGCCTAAAAGTGCCTGTAAGGCGTTGTGTGTATTAACTTGTTGCGATTCTTTTGAGCCGCTACGTGCAAACTTCAATCGCACTTCTGAGCCTAACCCGCGCAAGCTGGAAGACCCAGTTTTGCCCATCATGCCTTAAAGTGCCTGTAAGGCGTTTTGTGTACTAACTTCTTGCGATTCGTATTAGCCGCTATGTGCATACTTGAATCGCAGTTCGGAGCCTAACCCGCGCAAACTGGATGACCGCGTTTTGCACATCAAGCCTAAAAGTGCCTGTAAGGCGTTGTGTGTATTAACTTGTTGCGATTCGTTTGAGCCGCTACGTGCAAACTTGAATCGCATTTCTGAGCCTAACCCTCGCAAGCTGGAAGACCCCGTTTTGCACGTCAAGCCTAAAAGTGCCTGTAAGGCTTTGTGTGTATTAACTTGTTGCGATTCGTTTTAGCCGCTACGTGCAAACTTGAATCGCAGTTCTGAGCCTAACCCGAGCAAGCTGGATGACCGCGTTTTGCACATCATGCCTGTGCCTGTGCCTGTAAGGCGTTGTGTGTATTAACTTGTTGCGATTCGTTTGAGCCGCTACGTGCAAACTTGAATCGTTTTCTGAGCCTAACCCGCGCAAGCTGGAAGACCCCGTTTTGCACATCATGCCTTAAAGTGCCTGTAAGGCGTTGTGTGTATTAACTTGTTGCGATTCGTTTTAGCCGCTATGTGCAAACTTGAATCGCAGTTCTGAGCCTAACCCGCGCAAACTGGATGGCCGCGTTTTGCACATCATGCCTAAAAGTGCCTGTAAGGCGTTGTGTGCATTAACTTGTTGCGATTCGTTTGAGCCGCTACGTGCAAACATGAGTCGCAGTTCTGAGCCTAACCCGCGCAAGCTGGATGACCGCGTTTTTCACATCAAGCCTAAAAGTGCCTGTAAGGCTTTGTGTGTATAAACTTGTTGAGATTCGTTTTAGCCGCTACGTGCAAACTTGAATCGTTTTCTGAGCCTAACCCGCGCAAGCTGGAAGACCCCGTTTTGCACATCATGCCTTAAAGTGCCTGTAAGGCGTTGTGTGTATTAACTTGTTGCGATTCGTTTTAGCCGCTATGTGCAAACTTGAATCGCAGTTCTGAGCCTAACCCGCGCAAACTGGATGACCGCGTTTTGCACATCATGCCTAAAAGTGCCTGTAAGGCGTTGTGTGTATTAACTTGTTGCGATTCGTTTGAGCCGCTACGTGCAAACATGAGTCGCAGTTCTGAGCCTAACCCGCGCAAGCTGGATGACCGCGTTTTGCACATCAAGCCTAAAAGTGCTTGTAAGGCTTTGTGTGTATAAACTTGTTGAGATTCGTTTTAGCCGCTACGTGCAAACTTGAATCGTTTTCTGAGCCTAACCCGCGCAAACTGGATGACCGCGTTTTGCACATCAAGCCTAAAAGTGCCTGTAAGGCTTTGTGTGTATTAACTTGTTGCGATTCCTTTGAGCCGCTACGTGCAAACTTGAATCGCAGTTCTGAGCCTAATCCGAGCAAGCTGGATGACCGCGTTTTGCACATCATGCCTAAAAGTGCCTGTAAGGCGTTGTGTGTATTAACTTGTTGCGATTCTTTTGAGCCGCTACGTGCAAACTTGAATCGCACTTCTGAGCCTAACCCGCGCAAGCTGGAAGACCCAGTTTTGCCCATCATGCCCAAGTGCCTGTAAGGCGTTTTGTGTATTAACTTGTTGCGATTCGTTTGAGCCGCTACGTGCAAACATGAGTCGCAGTTCTGAGCCTAACCCGCGCAAGCTGGATGACCGCGTTTTGCACATCAAGCCTAAAAGTGCCTGTAAGGCGTTGTGTGTATTAACTTGTTGCGATTCGTTTGAGCCGCTACGTGCAAATTTGAATCGCAGCTCTGAGCCTAACCCGTGCAAGCTGGATGACAGCGTTTTGCACATCATGCCTGTGCCTGTGCCTGTAAGGCGTTGTGTGTATTAACTTGTTGCGATTCGCTTGAGCCGCTACATGCAAACTTGAATCGTTTTCTGAGCCTAACCCGCGCAAGCTGGAAGACCCCGTTTTGCACATCATGCCTTAAAGTGCCTGTAAGGCGTTGTGTGTATTAACTTGTTGCGATTCGTTTTAGCCGCTATGTGCAAACTTGAATTGCAGTTCTGAGCCTAACCCGCGCAAACTGGATGACCGCGTTTTGCACATCATGCCTAAAAGTGCCTGTAAGGCGTTGTGTGTATTAACTTGTTGCGATTCGTTTGAGCCGCTACGTGCAAACATGAGTCGCAGTTCTGAGCCTAACCCGCGCAAGCTGGATGACCGCGTTTTGCACATCAAGCCTAAAAGTGCCTGTAAGGCGTTGTGTGTATTAACTTGTTGCGATTCGTTTGAGCCGCTACGTGCAAACATGAGTCGCAGTTCTGAGCCTAACTCGCGCAAGCTGGATGACCGCGTTTTGCACATCAAGCCTAAAAGTGCCTGTAAGGCTTTGTGTGTATAAACTTGTTGAGATTCGTTTTAGCCGCTACGTGCAAACTTGAATCGCAGTTCTGAGCCTAATCCGAGCAAGCTGGATAACCGCGTTTTGCACATCATGCCTAAAAGTGCCTGTAAGGCGTTGTGTGTATTAACTTGTTGCGATTCTTTTGAGCCGCTACGTGCAAACTTCAATCGCACTTCTGAGCCTAACCCGCGCAAGCTGGAAGACCCAGTTTTGCCCATCATGCCTTAAAGTGCCTGTAAGGCGTTTTGTGTACTAACTTCTTGCGATTCGTATTAGCCGCTATGTGCATACTTGAATCGCAGTTCGGAGCCTAACCCGCGCAAACTGGATGACCGCGTTTTGCACATCAAGCCTAAAAGTGCCTGTAAGGCGTTGTGTGTATTAACTTGTTGCGATTCGTTTGAGCCGCTACGTGCAAACTTGAATCGCATTTCTGAGCCTAACCCTCGCAAGCTGGAAGACCCCGTTTTGCACGTCAAGCCTAAAAGTGCCTGTAAGGCTTTGTGTGTATTAACTTGTTGCGATTCGTTTTAGCCGCTACGTGCAAACTTGAATCGCAGTTCTGAGCCTAACCCGAGCAAGCTGGATGACCGCGTTTTGCACATCATGCCTGTGCCTGTGCCTGTAAGGCGTTGTGTGTATTAACTTGTTGCGATTCGTTTGAGCCGCTACGTGCAAACTTGAATCGTTTTCTGAGCCTAACCCGCGCAAGCTGGAAGACCCCGTTTTGCACATCATGCCTTAAAGTGCCTGTAAGGCGTTGTGTGTATTAACTTGTTGCGATTCGTTTTAGCCGCTATGTGCAAACTTGAATCGCAGTTCTGAGCCTAACCCGCGCAAACTGGATGGCCGCGTTTTGCACATCATGCCTAAAAGTGCCTGTAAGGCGTTGTGTGCATTAACTTGTTGCGATTCGTTTGAGCCGCTACGTGCAAACATGAGTCGCAGTTCTGAGCCTAACCCGCGCAAGCTGGATGACCGCGTTTTTCACATCAAGCCTAAAAGTGCCTGTAAGGCTTTGTGTGTATAAACTTGTTGAGATTCGTTTTAGCCGCTACGTGCAAACTTGAATCGTTTTCTGAGCCTAACCCGCGCAAGCTGGAAGACCCCGTTTTGCACATCATGCCTTAAAGTGCCTGTAAGGCGTTGTGTGTATTAACTTGTTGCGATTCGTTTTAGCCGCTATGTGCAAACTTGAATCGCAGTTCTGAGCCTAACCCGCGCAAACTGGATGACCGCGTTTTGCACATCATGCCTAAAAGTGCCTGTAAGGCGTTGTGTGTATTAACTTGTTGCGATTCGTTTGAGCCGCTACGTGCAAACATGAGTCGCAGTTCTGAGCCTAACCCGCGCAAGCTGGATGACCGCGTTTTGCACATCAAGCCTAAAAGTGCTTGTAAGGCTTTGTGTGTATAAACTTGTTGAGATTCGTTTTAGCCGCTACGTGCAAACTTGAATCGTTTTCTGAGCCTAACCCGCGCAAACTGGATGACCGCGTTTTGCACATCAAGCCTAAAAGTGCCTGTAAGGCTTTGTGTGTATTAACTTGTTGCGATTCCTTTGAGCCGCTACGTGCAAACTTGAATCGCAGTTCTGAGCCTAATCCGAGCAAGCTGGATGACCGCGTTTTGCACATCATGCCTAAAAGTGCCTGTAAGGCGTTGTGTGTATTAACTTGTTGCGATTCTTTTGAGCCGCTACGTGCAAACTTGAATCGCACTTCTGAGCCTAACCCGCGCAAGCTGGAAGACCCAGTTTTGCCCATCATGCCCAAGTGCCTGTAAGGCGTTTTGTGTATTAACTTGTTGCGATTCGTATTAGCCGCTATGTGCATACTTGAATCGCAGTTCTGAGCCTAACCCGCGCAAACTGGATGACCGCGTTTTGCACATCAAGCCTAAAAGTGCCTGTAAGGCTTTGTGTGTATAAACTTGTTGAGATTCGTTTTAGCCGCTACGTGCAAACTTTAATCGCATTTCTGAGCCTAACCCGCGCAAGCTGGATGACCGCGTTTTGCACATCATGCCTAAAAGTGCCTGTAAGGCGTTGTGTGTATTAACTTGTTGCAATTCGTTTGAGCCGCTACGTGCAAACATGAGTCGCATTTCTGAGCCTAACCCGTGCAAGCTGGATGACAGCGTTTTGCACATCATGCCTAAAAGTGCCTGTAAGGCGTTGTGTGTATTAACTTGTTGCGATTCCTTTGAGCCGCTACGTGCAAACTTGAATCGCATTTCTGAGCCTAACCCGTGCAAGCTGGATGACAGCGTTTTGCACATCATGCCTAAAAGTGCCTGTAACGCTTTTTGTGTATTACCTTGGTGCGATTCGTTTTAGCCACTATGTGCAACCTTGCATCGCAGTTCTGAGCCTAACCCGCGCAAGCTGGATGACAGCGTTTTGCACATCATGCCTAAAAGTGCCTGTAAGGCGTTGTGTGTATTAACTTGTTGCGATTCGTTTGAGCCGCTACGTGCAAACTTGAATCGCATTTCTGAGCCTAACCCGAGCAAGCTGGAAGACCCCGTTTTGCACATCATGCCTAAAAGTGCCTGTAAGGCTTTGTGTGTATTAACTTGGTGCGATTCGTTTTAGCCGCTATGTGCAAACTTGAATCGCTGTTCTGAGCCTAACCCGCGCAAGCTTGAATGACGCCTATTTGCACATCATGCTTAAAAGTGCCTGTAAGGCGTTGTGTGTATTAACTTGTTGCGATTCGTTTGAGCCGCTACGTGCAAACTTGAATCGCAGTTCTGAGCCTAACCCGTGCAAGCTGGGTGACAGCGTTTTGCACATCATGCCTAAAAGTGCCTGTAAGGCGTTGTGTGTATTAACTTGTTGCGATTCGTTTGAGCCGCTACGTGCAAACATGAGTCGCATTTCTGAGCCTAACCCGTGCAAGCTGGATGACAGCGTTTTGCACATCATGCCTAAAAGTGCCTGTAAGGCGTTGTGTTTATTAACTTGTTGCGATTCCTTTGAGCCGCTACGTGCAAACTTGAATCGCATTTCTGAGCCTACCCGTGCAAGCTGGATGACAGCGTTTTGCACATCATGCCTAAAAGTGCCTGTAAGGCTTTGTGTGTATTACCTTGGTGCGATCAGTTTTAGCCGCTATATGCAAACTTGCATCGCAGTTCTGAGCCTAACCCGCGCAAGCTGGATGACAGCGTTTTGCACATCATTCCTAAAAGTGCCTGTAAGGCGTTGTGTGTATTAACTTGTTGCGATTCGTTTGAGCCGCTACGTGCAAACTTGAATCGCATTTCTGAGGCTAACCCGCGCAAGCTGGAAGACCCCGTTTTGCACATCATGCCTAAAAGTGCCTGTAAGGCTTTGTGTGTATTAACTTGGTGCGATTCGTTTTAGCCGCTATGTGCAAACTTGAATCGCAGTTCTGAGCCTAACCCGCGCAAGCTTGAGTGACGCCTATTTGCACATCATGCTTAAAAGTGCCTGTAAGGCGTTGTGTGTATTAACTTGTTGCGATTCGTTTGAGCCGCTACGTGCAAACTTGAATCGCAGTTCTGAGCCTCTCCCGCGCAAGCTGGATGACCGCGTTTTGCACATCATGCCTAAAAGTGCCTGTAAGGCTTTGTGTGTATTACCTTGGTGGGATTCGTTTTAGCCGCTATGTGCAAACTTGCATCGCAGTTCTGAGCCTAACCCGCGCAAGCTGGATGACAGCGTTTTGCACATCATGCCTAAAAGTGCCTGTAAGGCGTTTTGTGTATTAACTTGTTGCGATTCGTTTGAGCCGCTACGTGCAAATTTGAATCGCATTTCTGAGCCTAACCCGCGCAAGCTGGATGACCGCGTTTTGCACATCATGCCTAAAAGTGCCTGTAAGGCGTTTTGTGTATTAACTTGTTGCGATTCGTTTGAGCCGCTACGTGCAAACATGAGTCGCATTTCTGAGCCTAACCCGTGCAAGCTGGATAACAGCGTTTTGCACATCATGCCTAAAAGTGCCTGTAAGGCGTTGTGTGTATTAACTTGTTGCGATTCCTTTGAGCCGCTACGTGCAAACTTGAATCGCACTTCTGAGCCTAACCCGCGCAAGCTGGAAGACCCCGTTTTGCACATCATGCACTAAAGTGCCTGTAAGGCGTTGTGTGTATTAACTTGTTGCGATTCGTTTTAGCCGCTACGTGCAAACTTGAATCGCAGTTCTGAGCCTAATCCGAGCAAGCTGGATGACCGCGTTTTGCACATCATGCCTAAAAGTGCCTGTAAGGCGTTGTGTGTATTAACTTGTTGCGATTCTTTTGAGCCGCTACGTGCAAACTTGAATCGCACTTCTGAGCCTAACCAGCGCAAGCTGGAAGACCCAGTTTTGCCCATCATGCCTTAAAGTGCCTGTAATGCGTTTTGTGTATTAACTTGTTGCGATTCGTATTAGCCGCTACGTGCAAACTTGAATCGCAGCTCTGAGCCTAACCCGTGCAAGCTGGATGACAGCGTTTTGCACATCATGCCTAAAAGTGCCTGTAAGGCGTTGTGTGAATTAACTTGTTGCGATTCGTTTGAGCCGCTACGTGCAAACTTGAATCGTTTTCTGAGCCTAACCCGCGCAAGCTGGATGACAGCGTTTTGCACATCATATGCCTAAAAGTGCCTGTAAGGCGTTGTGTGTATTAACTTGTTGCGATTCGTTTGAGCCGCTACGTGCAAACATGAGTCGCATTTCTGAGCCTAACCCGTGCAAGCTGGATGACAGCGTTTTGCACATCATGCCTAAAAGTGCCTGTAACGCTTTTTGTGTATTACCTTGGTGCGATTCGTTTTAGCCACTATGTGCAACCTTGCATCGCAGTTCTGAGCCTAACCCGCGCAAGCTGGATGACAGCGTTTTGCACATCATGCCTAAAAGTGCCTGTAAGGCGTTGTGTGTATTAACTTGTTGCGATTCGTTTGAGCCGCTACGTGCAAACTTGAATCGCATTTCTGAGCCTAACCCGAGCAAGCTGGAAGACCCCGTTTTGCACATCATGCCTAAAAGTGCCTGTAAGGCTTTGTGTGTATTAACTTGGTGCGATTCGTTTTAGCCGCTATGTGCAAACTTGAATCGCAGTTCTGAGCCTAACCCGCGCAAGCTTGAATGACGCCTATTTGCACATCATGCTTAAAAGTGCCTGTAAGGCGTTGTGTGTATTAACTTGTTGCGATTCGTTTGAGCCGCTACGTGCAAACTTGAATCGCAGTTCTGAGCCTCTCCCGCGCAAGCTGGATGACCGCGTTTTGCACATCATGCCTAAAGTGCCTGTAAGGCTTTGTGTGTATTACCTTGGTGGGATTCGTTTTAGCCTCTATGTGCAAACTTGCATCGCTGTTCTGAGCCTAACCCGCGCAAGCTGGATGACAGCGTTTTGCACATCATGCCTAAAAGTGCCTGTAAGGCGTTGTGTGTATTAACTTGTTGCGATTCGTTTGAGCCGCTGCGTGCAAATTTGAATCGCATTTCTGAGCCTAACCCGCGCAAGCTGGAAGACCCCGTTTTGCACACCATGCCTAAAAGTGCATGTAAGGCTTTGTTTGTATTAGCATGTTGCGATTCGTTTTAGCCGCTACGTGCAAACTTGAATCGCAGTTCTGAGCCTAATCCGAGCAAGCTGGATGACCGCGTTTTGCACATCATGCCTAAAAGTGCCTGTAAGGCGTTGTGTGTATTAACTTGTTGCGATTCGTTTGAGCCGCTACGTGAAAACTTGAATCGCACTTCTGAGCCTAACCCGCGCAAGCTGGAAGACCCCGTTTTGCACATCATGCACTAAAGTGCCTGTAAGGCGTTGTGTGTATTAACTTGTTGCGATTCGTTTTAGCCGCTACGTGCAAACTTGAATCGCAGTTCTGAGCCTAATCCGAGCAAGCTGGATGACCGCGTTTTGCACATCATGCCTAAAAGTGCCTGTAAGGCGTTGTGTGTATTAACTTGTTGCGATTCTTTTGAGCCGCTACGTGCAAACTTGAATCGCACTTCTGAGCCTAACCAGCGCAAGCTGGAAGACCCAGTTTTGCCCATCATGCCTTAAAGTGCCTGTAAGGCGTTTTGTGTATTAACTTGTTGCGATTCGTTTTAGCCGCTACGTGCAAACTTGAATCGCATTTCTGAGCCTAACCCGCGCAAGCTGGATGACCGCGTTTTGCACATCATGCCTAAAAGTGCCTGTAAGGCGTTGTGTGTATTAACTTGTTGCGATTCGTTTGAGCCGCTACGTGCAAACTTGAATCGCACTTCTGAGCCTAACCCGCGCAAGCTGGAAGACCCAGTTTTGCACATCATGCCTTAAAGTGCCTGTAAGGCGTTTTGTGTATTAACTTGTTGCGATTCGTATTAGCCGCTACGTGCAAACTTGAATCGCAGCTCTGAGCCTAACCCGTGCAAGCTGGATAACAGCGTTTTGCACATCATGCCTAAAAGTGCCTGTAAGGCGTTGTGTGTATTAACTTGTTGCGATTTGTTTGAGCCGCTACGTGCAAACTTGAATCGCATTTCTGAGCCTAACCCTCGTAAGCTGGAAGACCCCGTTTTGCACGTCAAGCCTAAAAGTGCCTGTAAGGCTTTGTGTGTATTAACTTGTTGCGATTCGTTTTAGCCGCTACGTGCAAACTTGAATCGCAGTTCTGAGCCTAACCCGAGCAAGCTGGATGACCGCGTTTTGCACATCATGCCTGTGCCTGTGCCTGTAAGGCGTTGTGTGTATTAACTGTTGCGATTCGTTTGAGCCGCTACGTGCAAACTTGAATCGTTTTCTGAGCCTAACCCGCGCAAGCTGGAAGACCCCGTTTTGCACATCATGCCTTAAAGTGCCTGTAAGGCGTTGTGTGTATTAACTTGTTGCGATTCGTTTTAGCCGCTATGTGCAAACTTGAATCGCAGTTCTGAGCCTAACCCGCGCAAACTGGATGGCCGCGTTTTGCACATCATGCCTAAAAGTGCCTGTAAGGCGTTGTGTGTATTAACTTGTTGCGATTCTTTTGAGCCGCTACGTGCAAACTTGAATCGCACTTCTGAGCCTAACCCGCGCAAGCTGGAAGACCCAGTTTTGCCCATCATGCCTTAAAGTGCCTGTAAGGCGTTTTGTGTATTAACTTGTTGCGATTCGTATTAGCCGCTATGTGCATACTTGAATCGCAGTTCTGAGCCTAACCCGCGCAAACTGGATGACCGCGTTTTGCACATCAAGCCTAAAAGTGCCTGTAAGGCTTTGTGTGTATAAACTTGTTGAGATTCGTTTTAGCCGCTACGTGCAAACTTGAATCGCATTTCTGAACCTAACCCGCGCAAGCTGGATGACCGCGTTTTGCACATCATGCCTAAAAGTGCCTGCAAGGCATTGTGTGTATTAACTTGTTGCGATTCGTTTGAGCCGCTACGTGCAAACATGAGTCGCATTTGTGAGCCTAACCCGTGCAAGCTGGATGACAGCGTTTTGCACATCATGCCTAAAAGTGCCTGTAAGGCTTTGTGTGTATTAACTTGGTGCGATTCGTTTTAGCCGCTATGTGCAAACTTGAATCGCAGTTCTGAGCCTAACCCGCGCAAGCTTGAGTGACGCCTATTTGCACATCATGCTTAAAAGTGCCTGTAAGGCGTTGTGTGTATTAACTTGTTGCGATTCGTTTGAGCCGCTACGTGCAAACTTGAATCGCAGTTCTGAGCCTCTCCCGCGCAAGCTGGATGACCGCGTTTTGCACATCATGCCTAAAAGTGCCTGTAAGGCTTTGTGTGTATTACCTTGGTGGGATTCGTTTTAGCCGCTATGTGCAAACTTGCATCGCAGTTCTGAGCCTAACCCGCGCAAGCTGGATGACAGCGTTTTGCACATCATGCCTAAAAGTGCCTGTAAGGCGTTGTGTGTATTAACTTGTTGCGATTCGTTTGAGCCGCTACGTGCAAATTTGAATCGCATTTCTGAGCCTAACCCGCGCAAGCTGGATGACCGCGTTTTGCACATCATGCCTAAAAGTGCCTGTAAGGCGTTGTGTGTATTAACTTGTTGCGATTCGTTTGAGCCGCTACGTGCAAACATGAGTCGCATTTCTGAGCCTAACCCGTGCAAGCTGGATGACAGCGTTTTGCACATCATGCCTAAGTGCCTGTAATGCGTTTTGTGTATTAACTTGTTGCGATTCGTTTGAGCCGCTACGTGCAAACTTGAATCGCATTTCTGAGCCTAACCCTCGCAAGCTGGAAGACCCCGTTTTGCACATCAAGCCTAAAAGTGCCTGTAAGGCTTTGTGTGTATTAACTTGTTGCGATTCGTTTTAGCCGCTACGTGCAAACTTGAATCGCAGTTCTGAGCCTAACCCGAGCAAGCTGGATGACCGCGTTTTGCACATCATGCCTGTGCCTGTGCCTGTAAGGCGTTGTGTGTATTAACTGTTGCGATTCGTTTGAGCCGCTACGTGCAAACTTGAATCGTTTTCTGAGCCTAACCCGCGCAAGCTGGAAGACCCCGTTTTGCACATCATGCCTTAAAGTGCCTGTAAGGCGTTGTGTGTATTAACTTGTTGCGATTCGTTTTAGCCGCTATGTGCAAACTTGAATCGCAGTTCTGAGCCTAACCCGCGCAAACTGGATGGCTGCGTTTTGCACATCATGCCTAAAAGTGCCTGTAAGGCGTTGTGTGTATTAACTTGTTGCGATTCTTTTGAGCCGCTACGTGCAAACTTGAATCGCACTTCTGAGCCTAACCCGCGCAAGCTGGAAGACCCAGTTTTGCCCATCATGCCTTAAAGTGCCTGTAAGGCGTTTTGTGTATTAACTTGTTGCGATTCGTATTAGCCGCTATGTGCATACTTGAATCGCAGTTCTGAGCCTAACCCGCGCAAACTGGATGACCGCGTTTTGCACATCAAGCCTAAAAGTGCCTGTAAGGCTTTGTGTGTATAAACTTGTTGAGATTCGTTTTAGCCGCTACGTGCAAACTTGAATCGCATTTCTGAACCTAACCCGCGCAAGCTGGATGACCGCGTTTTGCACATCATGCCTAAAAGTGCCTGCAAGGCATTGTGTGTATTAACTTGTTGCGATTCGTTTGAGCCGCTACGTGCAAACATGAGTCGCATTTCTGAGCCTAACCCGTGCAAGCTGGATGACAGCGTTTTGCACATCATGCCTAAAAGTGCCTGTAAGGCTTTGTGTGTATTAACTTGGTGCGATTCGTTTTAGCCGCTATGTGCAAACTTGAATCGCAGTTCTGAGCCTAACCCGCGCAAGCTTGAGTGACGCCTATTTGCACATCATGCTTAAAAGTGCCTGTAAGGCGTTGTGTGTATTAACTTGTTGCGATTCGTTTGAGCCGCTACGTGCAAACTTGAATCGCAGTTCTGAGCCTCTCCCGCGCAAGCTGGATGACCGCGTTTTGCACATCATGCCTAAAAGTGCCTGTAAGGCTTTGTGTGTATTACCTTGGTGGGATTCGTTTTAGCCGCTATGTGCAAACTTGCATCGCAGTTCTGAGCCTAACCCGCGCAAGCTGGATGACAGCGTTTTGCACATCATGCCTAAAAGTGCCTGTAAGGCGTTGTGTGTATTAACTTGTTGCGATTCGTTTGAGCCGCTACGTGCAAATTTGAATCGCATTTCTGAGCCTAACCCGCGCAAGCTGGATGACCGCGTTTTGCACATCATGCCTAAAAGTGCCTGTAAGGCGTTGTGTGTATTAACTTGTTGCGATTCGTTTGAGCCGCTACGTGCAAACATGAGTCGCATTTCTGAGCCTAACCCGTGCAAGCTGGATGACAGCGTTTTGCACATCATGCCTAAGTGCCTGTAATGCGTTTTGTGTATTAACTTGTTGCGATTCGTTTGAGCCGCTACGTGCAAACTTGAATCGCATTTCTGAGCCTAACCCTCGCAAGCTGGAAGACCCCGTTTTGCACATCAAGCCTAAAAGTGCCTGTAAGGCTTTGTGTGTATTAACTTGTTGCGATTCGTTTTAGCCGCTACGTGCAAACTTGAATCGCAGTTCTGAGCCTAACCCGAGCAAGCTGGATGACCGCGTTTTGCACATCATGCCTGTGCCTGTGCCTGTAAGGCGTTGTGTGTATTAACTTGTTGCGATTCGTTTGAGCCGCTACGTGCAAACTTGAATCGTTTTCTGAGCCTAACCCGCGCAAGCTGGAAGACCCCGTTTTGCACATCATGCCTTAAAATGCCTGTAAGGCGTTGTGTGTATTAACTTGTTGCGATTCGTTTGAGCTGCTATGTGCAAACATGAGTCGCAGTTCTGAGCCTAACCCGCGCAAGCTGGATGACCGCGTTTTGCACATCAAGCCTAAAAGTGCCTGTAAGGCTTTGTGTGTATAAACTTGTTGAGATTCGTTTTAGCCGCTACGTGCAAACTTGAATCGCATTTCTGAGCCTAACCCGCGCAAGCTGGATGACCGCGTTTTGCACATCAAGCCTAAAAGTGCCTGTAAGGCTTTGTGTGTATAAACTTGTTGAGATTCGTTTTAGCCGCTACGTGCAAACTTGAATCGGACTTCTGAGCCTAACCCGCGCAAGCTGGAAGACCCCGTTTTGCACATCATGCATTAAAGTGCCTGTAAGGCGTTGTGTGTATTAACTTGTTGCGATTCGTTTGAGCCGCTACGTGCAAACTTGAATCGCATTTCTGAGCCTAACCCGCACAAGCTGGAAGACCCCGTTTTGCACATAATGCCTAAAAGTGCGTGTAAGGCTTTGTTTGTATTATCATGTTTCGATTCGTTTTAGCCGCTACGTGCAAACTTGAATCGCAGTTCTGAGCCTAATCCGAGCAAGCTGGATGACCGCGTTTTGCACATCATGCCTAAAAGTGCCTGTAAGGCGTTGTGTGTATTAACTTGTTGCGATTCTTTTGAGCCGCTACGTGCAAACTTGAATCGCACTTCTGAGCCTAACCCGCGCAAGCTGGAAGACCCAGTTTTGCCCATCATGCCCAAGTGCCTGTAAGGCGTTTTGTGTATTAACTTGTTGCGATTCGTATTAGCCGCTATGTGCATACTTGAATCGCAGTTCTGAGCCTAACCCGCGCAAACTGGATGACAGCGTTTTGCACATCAAGCCTAAAAGTGCCTGTAAGGCTTTGTGTGTATAAACTTGTTGAGATTCGTTTTAGCCGCTACGTGCAAACTTGAATCGCATTTCTGAGCCTAACCCGCGCAAGCTGGATGACCGCGTTTTGCACATCATGCCTAAAAGTGCCTGTAAGGCGTTGTGTGTATTAACTTGTTGCGATTCCTTTGAGCCGCTACGTGCAAACTTGAATCGCACTTCTGAGCCGAACCCGCGCAAGCTGGAAGACCCAGTTTTGCACATCATGCCTTAAAGTGCCTGTAAGGCGTTTTGTGTATTAACTTGTTGCGATTCGTATTAGCCGCTACGTGCAAATTTGAATCGCAGCTCTGAGCCTAACCCGTGCAAGCTGGATGACAGCGTTTTGCACATCATGCCTAAAAGTGCCTGTAAGGCGTTGTGTGTATTAACTTGTTGCGATTCGTTTGAGCCGCTACGTGCAAACTTGAATCGCATTTCTGAGCCTAACCCTCGCAAGCTGGAAGACCCCGTTTTGCACGTCAAGCCTAAAAGTGCCTGTAAGGCTTTGTGTGTATTAACTTGTTGCGATTCGTTTTAGCCGCTACGTGCAAACTTGAATCGCAGTTCTGAGCCTAACCCGAGCAAGCTGGATGACCGCGTTTTGCACATCATGCCTGTGCCTGTGCCTGTAAGTCGTTGTGTGTATTAACATGTTGCGATTCGTTTGAGCCGCTACGTGCAAACTTGAATCGTTTTCTGAGCCTAACCCGCGCAAGCTGGAAGACCCCGTTTTGCACATCATGCCTTAAAGTGCCTGTAAGGCGTTGTGTGTATTAACTTGTTGCGATTCGTTTTAGCCGCTATGTGCAAACTTGAATCGCAGTTCTGAGCCTAACCCGCGCAAACTGGATGACCGCGTTTTGCACATCATGCCTAAAAGTGCCTGTAAGGCGTTGTGTGTATTAACTTGTTGCGATTCTTTTGAGCCGCTACGTGCAAACTTGAATCGCACTTCTGAGCCTAACCCGCGCAAGCTGGAAGACCCAGTTTTGCCCATCATGCCCAAGTGCCTGTAAGGCGTTTTGTGTATTAACTTGTTGCGATTCGTATTAGCCGCTATGTGCATACTTGAATCGCAGTTCTGAGCCTAACCCGCGCAAACTGGATGACCGCGTTTTGCACATCAAGCCTAAAAGTGCCTGTAAGGCTTTGTGTGTATAAACTTGTTGAGATTCGTTTTAGCCGCTACGTGCAAACTTGAATCGCATTTCTGAGCCTAACCCGCGCAAGCTGGATGACCGCGTTTTGCACATCATGCCTAAAAGTGCCTGTAAGGCGTTGTGTGTATTAACTTGTTGCGATTCCTTTGAGCCGCTACGTGCAAACTTGAATCGCACTTCTGAGCCCAACCCGCGCAAGCTGGAAGACCCAGTTTTGCACATCATGCCTTAAAGTGCCTGTAAGGCGTTTTGTGTATTAACCTGTTGCGATTCGTATTAGCCGCTACGTGCAAATTTGAATCGCAGCTCTGAGCCTAACCCGTGCAAGCTGGATGACAGCGTTTTGCACATCATGCCTAAAAGTGCCTGTAAGGCGTTGTGTGTATTAACTTGTTGCGATTCGTTTGAGCCGCTACGTGCAAACTTGAATCGCATTTCTGAGCCTAACCCTCGCAAGCTGGAAGACCCCGTTTTGCACGTCAAGCCTAAAAGTGCCTGTAAGGCTTTGTGTGTATTAACTTGTTGCGATTCGTTTTAGCCGCTACGTGCAAACTTGAATCGCAGTTCTGAGCCTAACCCGAGCAAGCTGGATGACCGCGTTTTGCACATCATGCCTGTGCCTGTGCCTGTTAGGCGTTGTGTGTATTAACTTGTTGCGATTCGTTTGAGCCGCTACGTGCAAACATGAGTCGCAGTTCTGAGCCTAACCCGCGCAAGCTGGATGACCGCGTTTTGCACATCAAGCCTAAAAGTGCTTGTAAGGCTTTGTGTGTATAAACTTGTTGAGATTCGTTTTAGCCGCTACGTGCAAACTTGAATCGCAGTTCTGAGCCTAACCCGAGCAAGCTGGATGACCGCGTTTTGCATATCATGCCTGTGCCTGTGCCTGTAAGGCGTTGTGTGTATTAACTTGTTGCGATTCGTTTGAGCCACTACGTGCAAACTTGAATCGTTTTCTGAGCCTAACCCGCGCAAGCTGGAAGACCCCGTTTTGCACATCATGCCTTAAAGTGCCTGTAAGGCGTTGTGTGTATTAACTTGTTGCGATTCGTTTTAGCCGCTATGTGCAAACTTGAATCGCAGTTCTGAGCCTAACCCGCGCAAACTGGATGGCCGCGTTTTGCACATCATGCCTAAAAGTGCCTGTAAGGCGTTGTGTGCATTAACTTGTTGCGATTCGTTTGAGCCGCTACGTGCAAACATGAGTCGCAGTTCTGAGCCTAACCCGCGCAAGCTGGATGACCGCGTTTTTCACATCAAGCCTAAAAGTGCCTGTAAGGCTTTGTGTGTATAAACTTGTTGAGATTCGTTTTAGCCGCTACGTGCAAACTTGAATCGCATTTCTGAGCCTAACCCGCGCAAGCTGGATGACCGCGTTTTGCACATCATGCCTAAAAGTGCCTGTAAGGCGTTGTGTGTATTAACTTGTTGCGATTCGTTTGAGCCGCTACGTGCAAACTTGAATCGCACTTCTGAGCCTAACCCGCGCAAGCTGGAAGACCCCGTTTTGCACATCATGCATTAAAGTGCCTGTAAGGCGTTGTGTGTATTAACTTGTTGCGATTCGTTTGAGCCGCTACGTGCAAACTTGAATCGCATTTCTGAGCCTAACCCGCACAAGCTGGAAGACCCCGTTTTGCACATAATGCCTAAAAGTGCGTGTAAGGCTTTGTTTGTATTATCATGTTTCGATTCGTTTTAGCCGCTACGTGCAAACTTGAATCGCAGTTCTGAGCCTAATCCGAGCAAGCTGGATGACCGCGTTTTGCACATCATGCCTAAAAGTGCCTGCAAGGCGTTGTGTGTATTAACTTGTTGCGATTCTTTTGAGCCGCTACGTGCAAACTTGAATCGCACTTCTGAGCCTAACCCGCGCAAGCTGGAAGACCCAGTTTTGCCCATCATGCCCAAGTGCCTGTAAGGCGTTTTGTGTATTAACTTGTTGCGATTCGTATTAGCCGCTATGTGCATACTTGAATCGCAGTTCTGAGCCTAACCCGCGCAAACTGGATGACCGCGTTTTGCACATCAAGCCTAAAAGTGCCTGTAAGGCTTTGTGTGTATAAACTTGTTGAGATTCGTTTTAGCCGCTACGTGCAAACTTGAATCGCATTTCTGAGCCTAACCCGCGCAAGCTGGATGACCGCGTTTTGCACATCATGCCTAAAAGTGCCTGTAAGGCGTTGTGTGTATTGTTGCGATTCGTTTGAGCCGCTACGTGCAAACATGAGTCGCATTTCTGAGCCTAACCCGTGCAAGCTGGATGACAGCGTTTTGCACATCATGCCTAAATGTGCCTGTAAGGCGTTGTGTGTATTAACTTGTTGCGATTCCTTTGAGCCGCTACGTGCAAACTTGAATCGCACTTCTGAGCCTAACCCGCGCAAGCTGGAAGACCCAGTTTTGCACATCATGCCTTAAAGTGCCTGTAAGGCGTTTTGTGTATTAACTTGTTGCGATTCGTATTAGCCGCTACGTGCAAATTTGAATCGCAGCTCTGAGCCTAACCCGTGCAAGCTGGATGACAGCGTTTTGCACATCATGCCGAAAAGTGCCTGTAAGGCGTTGTGTGTATTAACTTGTTGCGATTCGTTTGAGCCGCTACGTGCAAACTTGAATCGCATTTCTGAGCCTAACCCTCGCAAGCTGGATGACCGCGTTTTGCACATCATGCCTGTGCCTGTGCCTGTAAGGCGTTGTGTGTATTAACTTGTTGCGATTCGCTTGAGCCGCTACATGCAAACTTGAATCGTTTTCTGAGCCTAACCCGCGCAAGCTGGAAGACCCCGTTTTGCACATCATGCCTTAAAGTGCCTGTAAGGCGTTGTGTGTATTAACTTGTTGCGATTCGTTTTAGCCGCTATGTGCAAACTTGAATTGCAGTTCTGAGCCTAACCCGCGCAAACTGGATGACCGCGTTTTGCACATCATGCCTAAAAGTGCCTGTAAGGCGTTGTGTGTATTAACTTGTTGCGATTCGTTTGAGCCGCTACGTGCAAACATGAGTCGCAGTTCTGAGCCTAACCCGCGCAAGCTGGATGACCGCGTTTTGCACATCAAGCCTAAAAGTGCCTGTAAGGCGTTGTGTGTATTAACTTGTTGCGATTCGTTTGAGCCGCTACGTGCAAACATGAGTCGCAGTTCTGAGCCTAACTCGCGCAAGCTGGATGACCGCGTTTTGCACATCAAGCCTAAAAGTGCCTGTAAGGCTTTGTGTGTATAAACTTGTTGAGATTCGTTTTAGCCGCTACGTGCAAACTTGAATCGCAGTTCTGAGCCTAATCCGAGCAAGCTGGATAACCGCGTTTTGCACATCATGCCTAAAAGTGCCTGTAAGGCGTTGTGTGTATTAACTTGTTGCGATTCGTTTTAGCCGCTATGTGCAAACTTGAATTGCAGTTCTGAGCCTAACCCGCGCAAACTGGATGACCGCGTTTTGCACATCATGCCTAAAAGTGCCTGTAAGGCGTTGTGTGTATTAACTTGTTGCGATTCGTTTGAGCCGCTACGTGCAAACATGAGTCGCAGTTCTGAGCCTAACCCGCGCAAGCTGGATGACCGCGTTTTGCACATCAAGCCTAAAAGTGCCTGTAAGGCTTTGTGTGTATAAACTTGTTGAGATTCGTTTTAGCCGCTACGTGCAAACTTGAATCGCAGTTCTGAGCCTAATCCGAGCAAGCTGGATAACCGCGTTTTGCACATCATGCCTAGAAGTGCCTGTAAGGCGTTGTGTGTATTAACTTGTTGCGATTCTTTTGAGCCGCTACGTGCAAACTTCAATCGCATTTCTGAGCCTAACCCTCGCAAGCTGGAAGACCCCGTTTTGCACATCAAGCCTAAAAGTGCCTGTAAGGCTTTGTGTGTATTAACTTGTTGCGATTCGTTTTAGCCGCTACGTGCAAACTTGAATCGCAGTTCTGAGCCTAACCCGAGCAAGCTGGATGACCGCGTTTTGCACATCATGCCTGTGCCTGTGCCTGTAAGGCGTTGTGTGTATTAACTTGTTGCGATTCGTTTGAGCCGCTACGTGCAAACTTGAATCGTTTTCTGAGCCTAACCCGCGCAAGCTGGAAGACCCCGTTTTGCACATCATGCCTTAAAATGCCTGTAAGGCGTTGTGTGTATTAACTTGTTGCGATTCGTTTGAGCTGCTATGTGCAAACATGAGTCGCAGTTCTGAGCCTAACCCGCGCAAGCTGGATGACCGCGTTTTGCACATCAAGCCTAAAAGTGCCTGTAAGGCTTTGTGTGTATAAACTTGTTGAGATTCGTTTTAGCCGCTACGTGCAAACTTGAATCGCATTTCTGAGCCTAACCCGCGCAAGCTGGATGACCGCGTTTTGCACATCAAGCCTAAAAGTGCCTGTAAGGCTTTGTGTGTATAAACTTGTTGAGATTCGTTTTAGCCGCTACGTGCAAACTTGAATCGGACTTCTGAGCCTAACCCGCGCAAGCTGGAAGACCCCGTTTTGCACATCATGCATTAAAGTGCCTGTAAGGCGTTGTGTGTATTAACTTGTTGCGATTCGTTTGAGCCGCTACGTGCAAACTTGAATCGCGTTTCTGAGCCTAACCCGCACAAGCTGGAAGACCCCGTTTTGCACATAATGCCTAAAAGTGCGTGTAAGGCTTTGTTTGTATTATCATGTTTCGATTCGTTTTAGCCGCTACGTGCAAACTTGAATCGCAGTTCTGAGCCTAATCCGAGCAAGCTGGATGACCGCGTTTTGCACATCATGCCTAAAAGTGCCTGTAAGGCGTTGTGTGTATTAACTTGTTGCGATTCTTTTGAGCCGCTACGTGCAAACTTGAATCGCACTTCTGAGCCTAACCCGCGCAAGCTGGAAGACCCAGTTTTGCCCATCATGCCCAAGTGCCTGTAAGGCGTTTTGTGTATTAACTTGTTGCGATTCGTATTAGCCGCTATGTGCATACTTGAATCGCAGTTCTGAGCCTAACCCGCGCAAACTGGATGACCGCGTTTTGCACATCAAGCCTAAAAGTGCCTGTAAGGCTTTGTGTGTATAAACTTGTTGAGATTCGTTTTAGCCGCTACGTGCAAACTTGAATCGCATTTCTGAGCCTAACCCGCGCAAGCTGGATGACCGCGTTTTGCACATCATGCCTAAAAGTGCCTGTAAGGCGTTGTGTGTATTAACTTGTTGCGATTCCTTTGAGCCGCTACGTGCAAACTTGAATCGCACTTCTGAGCCCAACCCGCGCAAGCTGGAAGACCCAGTTTTGCACATCATGCCTTAAAGTGCCTGTAAGGCGTTTTGTGTATTAACTTGTTGCGATTCGTATTAGCCGCTACGTGCAAATTTGAATCGCAGCTCTGAGCCTAACCCGTGCAAGCTGGATGACAGCGTTTTGCACATCATGCCTAAAAGTGCCTGTAAGGCGTTGTGTGTATTAACTTGTTGCGATTCGTTTGAGCCGCTACGTGCAAACTTGAATCGCATTTCTGAGCCTAACCCTCGCAAGCTGGAAGACCCCGTTTTGCACGTCAAGCCTAAAAGTGCCTGTAAGGCTTTGTGTGTATTAACTTGTTGCGATTCGTTTTAGCCGCTACGTGCAAACTTGAATCGCAGTTCTGAGCCTAACCCGAGCAAGCTGGATGACCGCGTTTTGCACATCATGCCTGTGCCTGTGCCTGTAAGTCGTTGTGTGTATTAACATGTTGCGATTCGTTTGAGCCGCTACGTGCAAACTTGAATCGTTTTCTGAGCCTAACCCGCGCAAGCTGGAAGACCCCGTTTTGCACATCATGCCTTAAAGTGCCTGTAAGGCGTTGTGTGTATTAACTTGTTGCGATTCGTTTTAGCCGCTATGTGCAAACTTGAATCGCAGTTCTGAGCCTAACCCGCGCAAACTGGATGACCGCGTTTTGCACATCATGCCTAAAAGTGCCTGTAAGGCGTTGTGTGTATTAACTTGTTGCGATTCTTTTGAGCCGCTACGTGCAAACTTGAATCGCACTTCTGAGCCTAACCCGCGCAAGCTGGAAGACCCAGTTTTGCCCATCATGCCCAAGTGCCTGTAAGGCGTTTTGTGTATTAACTTGTTGCGATTCGTATTAGCCGCTATGTGCACACTTGAATCGCAGTTCTGAGCCTAACCCGCGCAAACTGGATGACCGCGTTTTGCACATCAAGCCTAAAAGTGCCTGTAAGGCTTTGTGTGTATAAACTTGTTGAGATTCGTTTTAGCCGCTACGTGCAAACTTGAATCGCATTTCTGAGCCTAACCCGCGCAAGCTGGATGACCGCGTTTTGCACATCATGCCTAAAAGTGCCTGTAAGGCGTTGTGTGTATTAACTTGTTGCGATTCCTTTGAGCCGCTACGTGCAAACTTGAATCGCACTTCTGAGCCCAACCCGCGCAAGCTGGAAGACCCAGTTTTGCACATCATGCCTTAAAGTGCCTGTAAGGCGTTTTGTGTATTAACCTGTTGCGATTCGTATTAGCCGCTACGTGCAAATTTGAATCGCAGCTCTGAGCCTAACCCGTGCAAGCTGGATGACAGCGTTTTGCACATCATGCCTAAAAGTGCCTGTAAGGCGTTGTGTGTATTAACTTGTTGCGATTCGTTTGAGCCGCTACGTGCAAACTTGAATCGCATTTCTGAGCCTAACCCTCGCAAGCTGGAAGACCCCGTTTTGCACGTCAAGCCTAAAAGTGCCTGTAAGGCTTTGTGTGTATTAACTTGTTGCGATTCGTTTTAGCCGCTACGTGCAAACTTGAATCGCAGTTCTGAGCCTAACCCGAGCAAGCTGGATGACCGCGTTTTGCACATCATGCCTGTGCCTGTGCCTGTTAGGCGTTGTGTGTATTAACTTGTTGCGATTCGTTTGAGCCGCTACGTGCAAACATGAGTCGCAGTTCTGAGCCTAACCCGCGCAAGCTGGATGACCGCGTTTTGCACATCAAGCCTAAAAGTGCTTGTAAGGCTTTGTGTGTATAAACTTGTTGAGATTCGTTTTAGCCGCTACGTGCAAACTTGAATCGCAGTTCTGAGCCTAACCCGAGCAAGCTGGATGACCGCGTTTTGCATATCATGCCTGTGCCTGTGCCTGTAAGGCGTTGTGTGTATTAACTTGTTGCGATTCGTTTGAGCCACTACGTGCAAACTTGAATCGTTTTCTGAGCCTAACCCGCGCAAGCTGGAAGACCCCGTTTTGCACATCATGCCTTAAAGTGCCTGTAAGGCGTTGTGTGTATTAACTTGTTGCGATTCGTTTTAGCCGCTATGTGCAAACTTGAATCGCAGTTCTGAGCCTAACCCGCGCAAACTGGATGGCCGCGTTTTGCACATCATGCCTAAAAGTGCCTGTAAGGCGTTGTGTGCATTAACTTGTTGCGATTCGTTTGAGCCGCTACGTGCAAACATGAGTCGCAGTTCTGAGCCTAACCCGCGCAAGCTGGATGACCGCGTTTTTCACATCAAGCCTAAAAGTGCCTGTAAGGCTTTGTGTGTATAAACTTGTTGAGATTCGTTTTAGCCGCTACGTGCAAACTTGAATCGCATTTCTGAGCCTAACCCGCGCAAGCTGGATGACCGCGTTTTGCACATCATGCCTAAAAGTGCCTGTAAGGCGTTGTGTGTATTAACTTGTTGCGATTCGTTTGAGCCGCTACGTGCAAACTTGAATCGCACTTCTGAGCCTAACCCGCGCAAGCTGGAAGACCCCGTTTTGCACATCATGCATTAAAGTGCCTGTAAGGCGTTGTGTGTATTAACTTGTTGCGATTCGTTTGAGCCGCTACGTGCAAACTTGAATCGCATTTCTGAGCCTAACCCGCACAAGCTGGAAGACCCCGTTTTGCACATAATGCCTAAAAGTGCGTGTAAGGCTTTGTTTGTATTATCATGTTTCGATTCGTTTTAGCCGCTACGTGCAAACTTGAATCGCAGTTCTGAGCCTAATCCGAGCAAGCTGGATGACCGCGTTTTGCACATCATGCCTAAAAGTGCCTGTAAGGCGTTGTGTGTATTAACTTGTTGCGATTCTTTTGAGCCGCTACGTGCAAACTTGAATCGCACTTCTGAGCCTAACCCGCGCAAGCTGGAAGACCCAGTTTTGCCCATCATGCCCAAGTGCCTGTAAGGCGTTTTGTGTATTAACTTGTTGCGATTCGTATTAGCCGCTATGTGCATACTTGAATCGCAGTTCTGAGCCTAACCCGCGCAAACTGGATGACCGCGTTTTGCACATCAAGCCTAAAAGTGCCTGTAAGGCTTTGTGTGTATAAACTTGTTGAGATTCGTTTTAGCCGCTACGTGCAAACTTGAATCGCATTTCTGAGCCTAACCCGCGCAAGCTGGATGACCGCGTTTTGCACATCATGCCTAAAAGTGCCTGTAAGGCGTTGTGTGTATTGTTGCGATTCGTTTGAGCCGCTACGTGCAAACATGAGTCGCATTTCTGAGCCTAACCCGTGCAAGCTGGATGACAGCGTTTTGCACATCATGCCTAAATGTGCCTGTAAGGCGTTGTGTGTATTAACTTGTTGCGATTCCTTTGAGCCGCTACGTGCAAACTTGAATCGCACTTCTGAGCCTAACCCGCGCAAGCTGGAAGACCCAGTTTTGCACATCATGCCTTAAAGTGCCTGTAAGGCGTTTTGTGTATTAACTTGTTGCGATTCGTATTAGCCGCTACGTGCAAATTTGAATCGCAGCTCTGAGCCTAACCCGTGCAAGCTGGATGACAGCGTTTTGCACATCATGCCGAAAAGTGCCTGTAAGGCGTTGTGTGTATTAAATTGTTGCGATTCGTTTGAGCCGCTACGTGCAAACTTGAATCGCATTTCTGAGCCTAACCCTCGCAAGCTGGATGACCGCGTTTTGCACATCATGCCTGTGCCTGTGCCTGTAAGGCGTTGTGTGTATTAACTTGTTGCGATTCGCTTGAGCCGCTACATGCAAACTTGAATCGTTTTCTGAGCCTAACCCGCGCAAGCTGGAAGACCCCGTTTTGCACATCATGCCTTAAAGTGCCTGTAAGGCGTTGTGTGTATTAACTTGTTGCGATTCGTTTTAGCCGCTATGTGCAAACTTAAATTGCAGTTCTGAGCCTAACCCGCGCAAACTGGATGACCGCGTTTTGCACATCATGCCTAAAAGTGCCTGTAAGGCGTTGTGTGTATTAACTTGTTGCGATTCGTTTGAGCCGCTACGTGCAAACATGAGTCGCAGTTCTGAGCCTAACCCGCGCAAGCTGGATGACCGCGTTTTTCACATCAAGCCTAAAAGTGCCTGTAAGGCTTTGTGTGTATAAACTTGTTGAGATTCGTTTTAGCCGCTACGTGCAAACTTGAATCGCATTTCTGAGCCTAACCCGCGCAAGCTGGATGACCGCGTTTTGCACATCATGCCTAAAAGTGCCTGTAAGGCGTTGTGTGTATTAACTTGTTGCGATTCGTTTGAGCCGCTACGTGCAAACTTGAATCGCACTTCTGAGCCTAACCCGCGCAAGCTGGAAGACCCCGTTTTGCACATCATGCATTAAAGTGCCTGTAAGGCGTTGTGTGTATTAACTTGTTGCGATTCGTTTGAGCCGCTACGTGCAAACTTGAATCGCATTTCTGAGCCTAACCCGCACAAGCTGGAAGACCCCGTTTTGCACATAATGCCTAAAAGTGCGTGTAAGGCTTTGTTTGTATTATCATGTTTCGATTCGTTTTAGCCGCTACGTGCAAACTTGAATCGCAGTTCTGAGCCTAATCCGAGCAAGCTGGATGACCGCGTTTTGCACATCATGCCTAAAAGTGCCTGTAAGGCGTTGTGTGTATTAACTTGTTGCGATTCTTTTGAGCCGCTACGTGCAAACTTGAATCGCACTTCTGAGCCTAACCCGCGCAAGCTGGAAGACCCAGTTTTGCCCATCATGCCCAAGTGCCTGTAAGGCGTTTTGTGTATTAACTTGTTGCGATTCGTATTAGCCGCTATGTGCATACTTGAATCGCAGTTCTGAGCCTAACCCGCGCAAACTGGATGACCGCGTTTTGCACATCAAGCCTAAAAGTGCCTGTAAGGCTTTGTGTGTATAAACTTGTTGAGATTCGTTTTAGCCGCTACGTGCAAACTTGAATCGCATTTCTGAGCCTAACCCGCGCAAGCTGGATGACCGCGTTTTGCACATCATGCCTAAAAGTGCCTGTAAGGCGTTGTGTGTATTGTTGCGATTCGTTTGAGCCGCTACGTGCAAACATGAGTCGCATTTCTGAGCCTAACCCGTGCAAGCTGGATGACAGCGTTTTGCACATCATGCCTAAATGTGCCTGTAAGGCGTTGTGTGTATTAACTTGTTGCGATTCCTTTGAGCCGCTACGTGCAAACTTGAATCGCACTTCTGAGCCTAACCCGCGCAAGCTGGAAGACCCAGTTTTGCACATCATGCCTTAAAGTGCCTGTAAGGCGTTTTGTGTATTAACTTGTTGCGATTCGTATTAGCCGCTACGTGCAAATTTGAATCGCAGCTCTGAGCCTAACCCGTGCAAGCTGGATGACAGCGTTTTGCACATCATGCCGAAAAGTGCCTGTAAGGCGTTGTGTGTATTAACTTGTTGCGATTCGTTTGAGCCGCTACGTGCAAACTTGAATCGCATTTCTGAGCCTAACCCTCGCAAGCTGGATGACCGCGTTTTGCACATCATGCCTGTGCCTGTGCCTGTAAGGCGTTGTGTGTATTAACTTGTTGCGATTCGCTTGAGCCGCTACATGCAAACTTGAATCGTTTTCTGAGCCTAACCCGCGCAAGCTGGAAGACCCCGTTTTGCACATCATGCCTTAAAGTGCCTGTAAGGCGTTGTGTGTATTAACTTGTTGCGATTCGTTTTAGCCGCTATGTGCAAACTTGAATTGCAGTTCTGAGCCTAACCCGCGCAAACTGGATGACCGCGTTTTGCACATCATGCCTAAAAGTGCCTGTAAGGCGTTGTGTGTATTAACTTGTTGCGATTCGTTTGAGCCGCTACGTGCAAACATGAGTCGCAGTTCTGAGCCTAACCCGCGCAAGCTGGATGACCGCGTTTTGCACATCAAGCCTAAAAGTGCCTGTAAGGCGTTGTGTGTATTAACTTGTTGCGATTCGTTTGAGCCGCTACGTGCAAACATGAGTCGCAGTTCTGAGCCTAACTCGCGCAAGCTGGATGACCGCGTTTTGCACATCAAGCCTAAAAGTGCCTGTAAGGCTTTGTGTGTATAAACTTGTTGAGATTCGTTTTAGCCGCTACGTGCAAACTTGAATCGCAGTTCTGAGCCTAATCCGAGCAAGCTGGATAACCGCGTTTTGCACATCATGCCTAAAAGTGCCTGTAAGGCGTTGTGTGTATTAACTTGTTGCGATTCGTTTTAGCCGCTATGTGCAAACTTAATTTGCAGTTCTGAGCCTAACCCGCGCAAACTGGATGACAGCGTTTTGCACATCATGCCTAAAAGTGCCTGTAAGGCGTTGAGTGTATTAACTTGTTGCGATTCGTTTGAGCCGCTACGTGCAAACATGAGTCGCAGTTCTGAGCCTAACCCGCGCAAGCTGGATGACCGCGTTTTGCACATCAAGCCTAAAAGTGCCTGTAAGGCTTTGTGTGTATAAACTTGTTGAGATTCGTTTTAGCCGCTACGTGCAAACTTGAATCGCAGTTCTGAGCCTAATCCGAGCAAGCTGGATAACCGCGTTTTGCACATCATGCCTAAAAGTGCCTGTAAGGCGTTGTGTGTATTAACTTGTTGCGATTCTTTTGAGCCGCTACGTGCAAACTTCAATCGCACTTCTGAGCCTAACCCGCGCAAGCTGGAAGACCCAGTTTTGCCCATCATGCCTTAAAGTGCCTGTAAGGCGTTTTGTGTACTAACTTCTTGCGATTCGTATTAGCCGCTATGTGCATACTTGAATCGCAGTTCGGAGCCTAACCCGCGCAAACTGGATGACCGCGTTTTGCACATCAAGCCTAAAAGTGCCTGTAAGGCGTTGTGTGTATTAACTTGTTGCGATTCGTTTGAGCCGCTACGTGCAAACTTGAATCGCATTTCTGAGCCTAACCCTCGCAAGCTGGAAGACCCCGTTTTGCACGTCAAGCCTAAAAGTGCCTGTAAGGCTTTGTGTGTATTAACTTGTTGCGATTCGTTTTAGCCGCTACGTGCAAACTTGAATCGCAGTTCTGAGCCTAACCCGAGCAAGCTGGATGACCGCGTTTTGCACATCATGCCTGTGCCTGTGCCTGTAAGGCGTTGTGTGTATTAACTTGTTGCGATTCGTTTGAGCCGCTACGTGCAAACTTGAATCGTTTTCTGAGCCTAACCCGCGCAAGCTGGAAGACCCCGTTTTGCACATCATGCCTTAAAGTGCCTGTAAGGCGTTGTGTGTATTAACTTGTTGCGATTCGTTTTAGCCGCTATGTGCAAACTTGAATCGCAGTTCTGAGCCTAACCCGCGCAAACTGGATGGCCGCGTTTTGCACATCATGCCTAAAAGTGCCTGTAAGGCGTTGTGTGCATTAACTTGTTGCGATTCGTTTGAGCCGCTACGTGCAAACATGAGTCGCAGTTCTGAGCCTAACCCGCGCAAGCTGGATGACCGCGTTTTTCACATCAAGCCTAAAAGTGCCTGTAAGGCTTTGTGTGTATAAACTTGTTGAGATTCGTTTTAGCCGCTACGTGCAAACTTGAATCGTTTTCTGAGCCTAACCCGCGCAAGCTGGAAGACCCCGTTTTGCACATCATGCCTTAAAGTGCCTGTAAGGCGTTGTGTGTATTAACTTGTTGCGATTCGTTTTAGCCGCTATGTGCAAACTTGAATCGCAGTTCTGAGCCTAACCCGCGCAAACTGGATGACCGCGTTTTGCACATCATGCCTAAAAGTGCCTGTAAGGCGTTGTGTGTATTAACTTGTTGCGATTCGTTTGAGCCGCTACGTGCAAACATGAGTCGCAGTTCTGAGCCTAACCCGCGCAAGCTGGATGACCGCGTTTTGCACATCAAGCCTAAAAGTGCTTGTAAGGCTTTGTGTGTATAAACTTGTTGAGATTCGTTTTAGCCGCTACGTGCAAACTTGAATCGTTTTCTGAGCCTAACCCGCGCAAACTGGATGACCGCGTTTTGCACATCAAGCCTAAAAGTGCCTGTAAGGCTTTGTGTGTATTAACTTGTTGCGATTCCTTTGAGCCGCTACGTGCAAACTTGAATCGCAGTTCTGAGCCTAATCCGAGCAAGCTGGATGACCGCGTTTTGCACATCATGCCTAAAAGTGCCTGTAAGGCGTTGTGTGTATTAACTTGTTGCGATTCTTTTGAGCCGCTACGTGCAAACTTGAATCGCACTTCTGAGCCTAACCCGCGCAAGCTGGAAGACCCAGTTTTGCCCATCATGCCCAAGTGCCTGTAAGGCGTTTTGTGTATTAACTTGTTGCGATTCGTATTAGCCGCTATGTGCATACTTGAATCGCAGTTCTGAGCCTAACCCGCGCAAACTGGATGACCGCGTTTTGCACATCAAGCCGAAAAGTGCCTGTAAGGCTTTGTGTGTATAAACTTGTTGAGATTCGTTTTAGCCGCTACGTGCAAACTTTAATCGCATTTCTGAGCCTAACCCGCGCAAGCTGGATGACCGCGTTTTGCACATCATGCCTAAAAGTGCCTGTAAGGCGTTGTGTGTATTAACTTGTTGCGATTCGTTTGAGCCGCTACGTGCAAACATGAGTCGCATTTCTGAGCCTAACCCGTGCAAGCTGGATGACAGCGTTTTGCACATCATGCCTAAAAGTGCCTGTAAGGCGTTGTGTGTATTAACTTGTTGCGATTCCTTTGAGCCGCTACGTGCAAACTTGAATCGCATTTCTGAGCCTAACCCGTGCAAGCTGGATGACAGCGTTTTGCACATCATGCCTAAAAGTGCCTGTAATGCTTTTTGTGTATTACCTTGGTGCGATTCGTTTTAGCCACTATGTGCAACCTTGCATCGCAGTTCTGAGCCTAACCCGCGCAAGCTGGATGACAGCGTTTTGCACATCATGCCTAAAAGTGCCTGTAAGGCGTTGTGTGTATTAACTTGTTGCGATTCGTTTGAGCCGCTACGTGCAAACTTGAATCGCATTTCTGAGCCTAACCCGAGCAAGCTGGAAGACCCCGTTTTGCACATCATGCCTAAAAGTGCCTGTAAGGCTTTGTGTGTATTAACTTGGTGCGATTCGTTTTAGCCGCTATGTGCAAACTTGAATCGCTGTTCTGAGCCTAACCTGCGCAAGCTTGAATGACGCCTATTTGCACATCATGCTTAAAAGTGCCTGTAAGGCGTTGTGTGTATTAACTTGTTGCGATTCGTTTGAGCCGCTACGTGCAAACTTGAATCGCAGTTCTGAGCCTAACCCGTGCAAGCTGGATGACAGCGTTTTGCACATCATGCCTAAAAGTGCCTGTAAGGCGTTGTGTGTATTAACTTGTTGCGATTCGTTTGAGCCGCTACGTGCAAACATGAGTCGCATTTCTGAGCCTAACCCGTGCAAGCTGGATGACAGCGTTTTGCACATCATGCCTAAAAGTGCCTGTAAGGCGTTGTGTGTATTAACTTGTTGCGATTCCTTTGAGCCGCTACGTGCAAACTTGAATCGCATTTCTGAGCCTAACCCGTGCAAGCTGGATGACAGCGTTTTGCACATCATGCCTAAAAGTGCCTGTAAGGCTTTGTGTGTATTACCTTGGTGCGATCAGTTTTAGCCGCTATATGCAAACTTGCATCGCAGTTCTGAGCCTAACCCGCGCAAGCTGGATGACAGCGTTTTGCACATCATTCCTAAAAGTGCCTGTAAGGCGTTGTGTGTATTAACTTGTTGCGATTCGTTTGAGCCGCTACGTGCAAACTTGAATCGCATTTCTGAGGCTAACCCGCGCAAGCTGGAAGACCCCGTTTTGCACATCATGCCTAAAAGTGCCTGTAAGGCTTTGTGTGTATTAACTTGGTGCGATTCGTTTTAGCCGCTATGTGCAAACTTGAATCGCAGTTCTGAGCCTAACCCGCGCAAGCTTGAGTGACGCCTATTTGCACATCATGCTTAAAAGTGCCTGTAAGGCGTTGTGTGTATTAACTTGTTGCGATTCGTTTGAGCCGCTACGTGCAAACTTGAATCGCAGTTCTGAGCCTCTCCCGCGCAAGCTGGATGACCGCGTTTTGCACATCATGCCTAAAAGTGCCTGTAAGGCTTTGTGTGTATTACCTTGGTGGGATTCGTTTTAGCCGCTATGTGCAAACTTGCATCGCAGTTCTGAGCCTAACCCGCGCAAGCTGGATGACAGCGTTTTGCACATCATGCCTAAAAGTGCCTGTAAGGCGTTGTGTGTATTAACTTGTTGCGATTCGTTTGAGCCGCTACGTGCAAATTTGAATCGCATTTCTGAGCCTAACCCGCGCAAGCTGGATGACCGCGTTTTGCACATCATGCCTAAAAGTGCCTGTAAGGCGTTGTGTGTATTAACTTGTTGCGATTCGTTTGAGCCGCTACGTGCAAACATGAGTCGCATTTCTGAGCCTAACCCGTGCAAGCTGGATAACAGCGTTTTGCACATCATGCCTAAAAGTGCCTGTAAGGCGTTGTGTGTATTAACTTGTTGCGATTCCTTTGAGCCGCTACGTGCAAACTTGAATCGCACTTCTGAGCCTAACCCGCGCAAGCTGGAAGACCCCGTTTTGCACATCATGCACGAAAGTGCCTGTAAGGCGTTGTGTGTATTAACTTGTTGCGATTCGTTTTAGCCGCTACGTGCAAACTTGAATCGCAGTTCTGAGCCTAATCCGAGCAAGCTGGATGACCGCGTTTTGCACATCATGCCTAAAAGTGCCTGTAAGGCGTTGTGTGTATTAACTTGTTGCGATTCTTTTGAGCCGCTACGTGCAAACTTGAATCGCACTTCTGAGCCTAACCAGCGCAAGCTGGAAGACCCAGTTTTGCCCATCATGCCTTAAAGTGCCTGTAATGCGTTTTGTGTATTAACTTGTTGCGATTCGTATTAGCCGCTACGTGCAAACTTGAATCGCAGCTCTGAGCCTAACCCGTGCAAGCTGGATGACAGCGTTTTGCACATCATGCCTAAAAGTGCCTGTAAGGCGTTGTGTGAATTAACTTGTTGCGATTCGTTTGAGCCGCTACGTGCAAACTTGAATCGTTTTCTGAGCCTAACCCGCGCAAGCTGGAAGACCCCGTTTTGCACATCATGCCTTAAAGTGCCTGTAAGGCGTTGTGTGTATTAACTTGTTGCGATTCGTTTGAGCCGCTACGTGCAAACATGAGTCGCAGTTCTGAGCCTAACCCGCGCAAGCTGGATGACCGCGTTTTGCACATCAAGCCTAAAAGTGCCTGTAAGGCTTTGTGTGTATAAACTTGTTGAGATTCGTTTTAGCCGCTACGTGCAAACTTGAATCGCATTTCTGAGCCTAATCCGAGCAAGCTGGATGACCGCGTTTTGCACATCATGCCTAAAAGTGCCTGTAAGGCGTTGTGTGTATTAACTTGTTGCGATTCTTTTGAGCCGCTACGTGCAAACTTGAATCGCACTTCTGAGCCTAACCAGCGCAAGCTGGAAGACCCAGTTTTGCCCATCATGCCTTAAAGTGCCTGTAAGGCGTTTTGTGTATTAACTTGTTGCGATTCGTATTAGCCGCTATGTGCAAATTTGAATCGCATTTCTGAGCCTAACCCGCGCAATCTGGATGACCGCGTTTTGCACATCATGCCTAAAAGTGCCTGTAAGGCGTTGTGTGTATTAACTTGTTGCGATTCATTTGAGCCGCTACGTGCAAACATGAGTCGCATTTCTGAGCCTAACCCGTGCAAGCTGGATGACAGCGTTTTGCACATCATATGCCTAAAAGTGCCTGTAAGGCGTTGTGTGTATTAACTTGTTGCGATTCGTTTGAGCCGCTACGTGCAAACATGAGTCGCATTTCTGAGCCTAACCCGTGCAAGCTGGATGACAGCGTTTTGCACATCATGCCTAAAAGTGCCTGTAACGCTTTTTGTGTATTACCTTGGTGCTATTCGTTTTAGCCACTATGTGCAACCTTGCATCGCAGTTCTGAGCCTAACCCGCGCAAACTGGATGACCGCGTTTTGCACATCAAGCCTAAAAGTGCCTGTAAGGCTTTGTGTGTATAAACTTGTTGAGATTCGTTTGAGCCGCTACGTGCAAACTTGAATCGCATTTCTGAGCCTAACCCGCGCAAGCTGGATGACCGCGTTTTGCACATCATGCCTAAAAGTGCCTGTAAGGCGTTGTGTGTATTGTTGCGATTCGTTTGAGCCGCTACGTGCAAACATGAGTCGCATTTCTGAGCCTAACCCGTGCAAGCTGGATGACAGCGTTTTGCACATCATGCCTAAATGTGCCTGTAAGGCGTTGTGTGTATTAACTTGTTGCGATTCCTTTGAGCCGCTACGTGCAAACTTGAATCGCACTTCTGAGCCTAACCCGCGCAAGCTGGAAGACCCAGTTTTGCACATCATGCCTTAAAGTGCCTGTAAGGCGTTTTGTGTATTAACTTGTTGCGATTCGTATTAGCCGCTACGTGCAAATTTGAATCGCAGCTCTGAGCCTAACCCGTGCAAGCTGGATGACAGCGTTTTGCACATCATGCCGAAAAGTGCCTGTAAGGCGTTGTGTGTATTAACTTGTTGCGATTCGTTTGAGCCGCTACGTGCAAACTTGAATCGCATTTCTGAGCCTAACCCTCGCAAGCTGGATGACCGCGTTTTGCACATCATGCCTGTGCCTGTGCCTGTAAGGCGTTGTGTGTATTAACTTGTTGCGATTCGCTTGAGCCGCTACATGCAAACTTGAATCGTTTTCTGAGCCTAACCCGCGCAAGCTGGAAGACCCCGTTTTGCACATCATGCCTTAAAGTGCCTGTAAGGCGTTGTGTGTATTAACTTGTTGCGATTCGTTTTAGCCGCTATGTGCAAACTTGAATTGCAGTTCTGAGCCTAACCCGCGCAAACTGGATGACCGCGTTTTGCACATCATGCCTAAAAGTGCCTGTAAGGCGTTGTGTGTATTAACTTGTTGCGATTCGTTTGAGCCGCTACGTGCAAACATGAGTCGCAGTTCTGAGCCTAACCCGCGCAAGCTGGATGACCGCGTTTTGCACATCAAGCCTAAAAGTGCCTGTAAGGCGTTGTGTGTATTAACTTGTTGCGATTCGTTTGAGCCGCTACGTGCAAACATGAGTCGCAGTTCTGAGCCTAACTCGCGCAAGCTGGATGACCGCGTTTTGCACATCAAGCCTAAAAGTGCCTGTAAGGCTTTGTGTGTATAAACTTGTTGAGATTCGTTTTAGCCGCTACGTGCAAACTTGAATCGCAGTTCTGAGCCTAATCCGAGCAAGCTGGATAACCGCGTTTTGCACATCATGCCTAAAAGTGCCTGTAAGGCGTTGTGTGTATTAACTTGTTGCGATTCGTTTTAGCCGCTATGTGCAAACTTAATTTGCAGTTCTGAGCCTAACCCGCGCAAACTGGATGACAGCGTTTTGCACATCATGCCTAAAAGTGCCTGTAAGGCGTTGAGTGTATTAACTTGTTGCGATTCGTTTGAGCCGCTACGTGCAAACATGAGTCGCAGTTCTGAGCCTAACCCGCGCAAGCTGGATGACCGCGTTTTGCACATCAAGCCTAAAAGTGCCTGTAAGGCTTTGTGTGTATAAACTTGTTGAGATTCGTTTTAGCCGCTACGTGCAAACTTGAATCGCAGTTCTGAGCCTAATCCGAGCAAGCTGGATAACCGCGTTTTGCACATCATGCCTAAAAGTGCCTGTAAGGCGTTGTGTGTATTAACTTGTTGCGATTCTTTTGAGCCGCTACGTGCAAACTTCAATCGCACTTCTGAGCCTAACCCGCGCAAGCTGGAAGACCCAGTTTTGCCCATCATGCCTTAAAGTGCCTGTAAGGCGTTTTGTGTACTAACTTCTTGCGATTCGTATTAGCCGCTATGTGCATACTTGAATCGCAGTTCGGAGCCTAACCCGCGCAAACTGGATGACCGCGTTTTGCACATCAAGCCTAAAAGTGCCTGTAAGGCGTTGTGTGTATTAACTTGTTGCGATTCGTTTGAGCCGCTACGTGCAAACTTGAATCGCATTTCTGAGCCTAACCCTCGCAAGCTGGAAGACCCCGTTTTGCACGTCAAGCCTAAAAGTGCCTGTAAGGCTTTGTGTGTATTAACTTGTTGCGATTCGTTTTAGCCGCTACGTGCAAACTTGAATCGCAGTTCTGAGCCTAACCCGAGCAAGCTGGATGACCGCGTTTTGCACATCATGCCTGTGCCTGTGCCTGTAAGGCGTTGTGTGTATTAACTTGTTGCGATTCGTTTGAGCCGCTACGTGCAAACTTGAATCGTTTTCTGAGCCTAACCCGCGCAAGCTGGAAGACCCCGTTTTGCACATCATGCCTTAAAGTGCCTGTAAGGCGTTGTGTGTATTAACTTGTTGCGATTCGTTTTAGCCGCTATGTGCAAACTTGAATCGCAGTTCTGAGCCTAACCCGCGCAAACTGGATGGCCGCGTTTTGCACATCATGCCTAAAAGTGCCTGTAAGGCGTTGTGTGCATTAACTTGTTGCGATTCGTTTGAGCCGCTACGTGCAAACATGAGTCGCAGTTCTGAGCCTAACCCGCGCAAGCTGGATGACCGCGTTTTTCACATCAAGCCTAAAAGTGCCTGTAAGGCTTTGTGTGTATAAACTTGTTGAGATTCGTTTTAGCCGCTACGTGCAAACTTGAATCGTTTTCTGAGCCTAACCCGCGCAAGCTGGAAGACCCCGTTTTGCACATCATGCCTTAAAGTGCCTGTAAGGCGTTGTGTGTATTAACTTGTTGCGATTCGTTTTAGCCGCTATGTGCAAACTTGAATCGCAGTTCTGAGCCTAACCCGCGCAAACTGGATGACCGCGTTTTGCACATCATGCCTAAAAGTGCCTGTAAGGCGTTGTGTGTATTAACTTGTTGCGATTCGTTTGAGCCGCTACGTGCAAACATGAGTCGCAGTTCTGAGCCTAACCCGCGCAAGCTGGATGACCGCGTTTTGCACATCAAGCCTAAAAGTGCTTGTAAGGCTTTGTGTGTATAAACTTGTTGAGATTCGTTTTAGCCGCTACGTGCAAACTTGAATCGTTTTCTGAGCCTAACCCGCGCAAACTGGATGACCGCGTTTTGCACATCAAGCCTAAAAGTGCCTGTAAGGCTTTGTGTGTATTAACTTGTTGCGATTCCTTTGAGCCGCTACGTGCAAACTTGAATCGCAGTTCTGAGCCTAATCCGAGCAAGCTGGATGACCGCGTTTTGCACATCATGCCTAAAAGTGCCTGTAAGGCGTTGTGTGTATTAACTTGTTGCGATTCTTTTGAGCCGCTACGTGCAAACTTGAATCGCACTTCTGAGCCTAACCCGCGCAAGCTGGAAGACCCAGTTTTGCCCATCATGCCCAAGTGCCTGTAAGGCGTTTTGTGTATTAACTTGTTGCGATTCGTATTAGCCGCTATGTGCATACTTGAATCGCAGTTCTGAGCCTAACCCGCGCAAACTGGATGACCGCGTTTTGCACATCAAGCCGAAAAGTGCCTGTAAGGCTTTGTGTGTATAAACTTGTTGAGATTCGTTTTAGCCGCTACGTGCAAACTTTAATCGCATTTCTGAGCCTAACCCGCGCAAGCTGGATGACCGCGTTTTGCACATCATGCCTAAAAGTGCCTGTAAGGCGTTGTGTGTATTAACTTGTTGCGATTCGTTTGAGCCGCTACGTGCAAACATGAGTCGCATTTCTGAGCCTAACCCGTGCAAGCTGGATGACAGCGTTTTGCACATCATGCCTAAAAGTGCCTGTAAGGCGTTGTGTGTATTAACTTGTTGCGATTCCTTTGAGCCGCTACGTGCAAACTTGAATCGCATTTCTGAGCCTAACCCGTGCAAGCTGGATGACAGCGTTTTGCACATCATGCCTAAAAGTGCCTGTAATGCTTTTTGTGTATTACCTTGGTGCGATTCGTTTTAGCCACTATGTGCAACCTTGCATCGCAGTTCTGAGCCTAACCCGCGCAAGCTGGATGACAGCGTTTTGCACATCATGCCTAAAAGTGCCTGTAAGGCGTTGTGTGTATTAACTTGTTGCGATTCGTTTGAGCCGCTACGTGCAAACTTGAATCGCATTTCTGAGCCTAACCCGAGCAAGCTGGAAGACCCCGTTTTGCACATCATGCCTAAAAGTGCCTGTAAGGCTTTGTGTGTATTAACTTGGTGCGATTCGTTTTAGCCGCTATGTGCAAACTTGAATCGCTGTTCTGAGCCTAACCCGCGCAAGCTTGAATGACGCCTATTTGCACATCATGCTTAAAAGTGCCTGTAAGGCGTTGTGTGTATTAACTTGTTGCGATTCGTTTGAGCCGCTACGTGCAAACTTGAATCGCAGTTCTGAGCCTAACCCGTGCAAGCTGGATGACAGCGTTTTGCACATCATGCCTAAAAGTGCCTGTAAGGCGTTGTGTGTATTAACTTGTTGCGATTCGTTTGAGCCGCTACGTGCAAACATGAGTCGCATTTCTGAGCCTAACCCGTGCAAGCTGGATGACAGCGTTTTGCACATCATGCCTAAAAGTGCCTGTAAGGCGTTGTGTGTATTAACTTGTTGCGATTCCTTTGAGCCGCTACGTGCAAACTTGAATCGCATTTCTGAGCCTAACCCGTGCAAGCTGGATGACAGCGTTTTGCACATCATGCCTAAAAGTGCCTGTAAGGCTTTGTGTGTATTACCTTGGTGCGATCAGTTTTAGCCGCTATATGCAAACTTGCATCGCAGTTCTGAGCCTAACCCGCGCAAGCTGGATGACAGCGTTTTGCACATCATTCCTAAAAGTGCCTGTAAGGCGTTGTGTGTATTAACTTGTTGCGATTCGTTTGAGCCGCTACGTGCAAACTTGAATCGCATTTCTGAGGCTAACCCGCGCAAGCTGGAAGACCCCGTTTTGCACATCATGCCTAAAAGTGCCTGTAAGGCTTTGTGTGTATTAACTTGGTGCGATTCGTTTTAGCCGCTATGTGCAAACTTGAATCGCAGTTCTGAGCCTAACCCGCGCAAGCTTGAGTGACGCCTATTTGCACATCATGCTTAAAAGTGCCTGTAAGGCGTTGTGTGTATTAACTTGTTGCGATTCGTTTGAGCCGCTACGTGCAAACTTGAATCGCAGTTCTGAGCCTCTCCCGCGCAAGCTGGATGACCGCGTTTTGCACATCATGCCTAAAAGTGCCTGTAAGGCTTTGTGTGTATTACCTTGGTGGGATTCGTTTTAGCCGCTATGTGCAAACTTGCATCGCAGTTCTGAGCCTAACCCGCGCAAGCTGGATGACAGCGTTTTGCACATCATGCCTAAAAGTGCCTGTAAGGCGTTGTGTGTATTAACTTGTTGCGATTCGTTTGAGCCGCTACGTGCAAATTTGAATCGCATTTCTGAGCCTAACCCGCGCAAGCTGGATGACCGCGTTTTGCACATCATGCCTAAAAGTGCCTGTAAGGCGTTGTGTGTATTAACTTGTTGCGATTCGTTTGAGCCGCTACGTGCAAACATGAGTCGCATTTCTGAGCCTAACCCGTGCAAGCTGGATAACAGCGTTTTGCACATCATGCCTAAAAGTGCCTGTAAGGCGTTGTGTGTATTAACTTGTTGCGATTCCTTTGAGCCGCTACGTGCAAACTTGAATCGCACTTCTGAGCCTAACCCGCGCAAGCTGGAAGACCCCGTTTTGCACATCATGCACGAAAGTGCCTGTAAGGCGTTGTGTGTATTAACTTGTTGCGATTCGTTTTAGCCGCTACGTGCAAACTTGAATCGCAGTTCTGAGCCTAATCCGAGCAAGCTGGATGACCGCGTTTTGCACATCATGCCTAAAAGTGCCTGTAAGGCGTTGTGTGTATTAACTTGTTGCGATTCTTTTGAGCCGCTACGTGCAAACTTGAATCGCACTTCTGAGCCTAACCAGCGCAAGCTGGAAGACCCAGTTTTGCCCATCATGCCTTAAAGTGCCTGTAATGCGTTTTGTGTATTAACTTGTTGCGATTCGTATTAGCCGCTACGTGCAAACTTGAATCGCAGCTCTGAGCCTAACCCGTGCAAGCTGGATGACAGCGTTTTGCACATCATGCCTAAAAGTGCCTGTAAGGCGTTGTGTGAATTAACTTGTTGCGATTCGTTTGAGCCGCTACGTGCAAACTTGAATCGTTTTCTGAGCCTAACCCGCGCAAGCTGGAAGACCCCGTTTTGCACATCATGCCTTAAAGTGCCTGTAAGGCGTTGTGTGTATTAACTTGTTGCGATTCGTTTGAGCCGCTACGTGCAAACATGAGTCGCAGTTCTGAGCCTAACCCGCGCAAGCTGGATGACCGCGTTTTGCACATCAAGCCTAAAAGTGCCTGTAAGGCTTTGTGTGTATAAACTTGTTGAGATTCGTTTTAGCCGCTACGTGCAAACTTGAATCGCATTTCTGAGCCTAATCCGAGCAAGCTGGATGACCGCGTTTTGCACATCATGCCTAAAAGTGCCTGTAAGGCGTTGTGTGTATTAACTTGTTGCGATTCTTTTGAGCCGCTACGTGCAAACTTGAATCGCACTTCTGAGCCTAACCAGCGCAAGCTGGAAGACCCAGTTTTGCCCATCATGCCTTAAAGTGCCTGTAAGGCGTTTTGTGTATTAACTTGTTGCGATTCGTATTAGCCGCTATGTGCAAATTTGAATCGCATTTCTGAGCCTAACCCGCGCAATCTGGATGACCGCGTTTTGCACATCATGCCTAAAAGTGCCTGTAAGGCGTTGTGTGTATTAACTTGTTGCGATTCATTTGAGCCGCTACGTGCAAACATGAGTCGCATTTCTGAGCCTAACCCGTGCAAGCTGGATGACAGCGTTTTGCACATCATATGCCTAAAAGTGCCTGTAAGGCGTTGTGTGTATTAACTTGTTGCGATTCGTTTGAGCCGCTACGTGCAAACATGAGTCGCATTTCTGAGCCTAACCCGTGCAAGCTGGATGACAGCGTTTTGCACATCATGCCTAAAAGTGCCTGTAACGCTTTTTGTGTATTACCTTGGTGCTATTCGTTTTAGCCACTATGTGCAACCTTGCATCGCAGTTCTGAGCCTAACCCGCGCAAGCTGGATGACAGCGTTTTGCACATCATGCCTAAAAGTGCCTGTAAGGCGTTGTGTGTATTAACTTGTTGCGATTCGTTTGAGCCGCTACGTGCAAACTTGAATCGCATTTCTGAGCCTAACCCGAGCAAGCTGGAAGACCCCGTTTTGCACATCATGCCTAAAAGTGCCTGTAAGGCTTTGTGTGTATTAACTTGGTGCGATTCGTTTTAGCCGCTATGTGCAAACTTGAATCGCAGTTCTGAGCCTAACCCGCGCAAGCTTGAATGACGCCTATTTGCACATCATGCTTAAAAGTGCCTGTAAGGCGTTGTGTGTATTAACTTGTTGCGATTCGTTTGAGCCGCTACGTGCAAACTTGAATCGCAGTTCTGAGCCTCTCCCGCGCAAGCTGGATGACCGCGTTTTGCACATCATGCCTAAAGTGCCTGTAAGGCTTTGTGTGTATTACCTTGGTGGGATTCGTTTTAGCCTCTATGTGCAAACTTGCATCGCTGTTCTGAGCCTAACCCGCGCAAGCTGGATGACAGCGTTTTGCACATCATGCCTAAAAGTGCCTGTAAGGCGTTGTGTGTATTAACTTGTTGCGATTCGTTTGAGCCGCTGCGTGCAAATTTGAATCGCATTTCTGAGCCTAACCCGCGCAAGCTGGAAGACCCCGTTTTGCACACCATGCCTAAAAGTGCATGTAAGGCTTTGTTTGTATTAGCATGTTGCGATTCGTTTTAGCCGCTACGTGCAAACTTGAATCGCAGTTCTGAGCCTAATCCGAGCAAGCTGGATGACCGCGTTTTGCACATCATGCCTAAAAGTGCCTGTAAGGCGTTGTGTGTATTAACTTGTTGCGATTCGTTTGAGCCGCTACGTGAAAACTTGAATCGCACTTCTGAGCCTAACCCGCGCAAGCTGGAAGACCCCGTTTTGCACATCATGCACTAAAGTGCCTGTAAGGCGTTGTGTGTATTAACTTGTTGCGATTCGTTTTAGCCGCTACGTGCAAACTTGAATCGCAGTTCTGAGCCTAATCCGAGCAAGCTGGATGACCGCGTTTTGCACATCATGCCTAAAAGTGCCTGTAAGGCGTTGTGTGTATTAACTTGTTGCGATTCTTTTGAGCCGCTACGTGCAAACTTGAATCGCACTTCTGAGCCTAACCAGCGCAAGCTGGAAGACCCAGTTTTGCCCATCATGCCTTAAAGTGCCTGTAAGGCGTTTTGTGTATTAACTTGTTGCGATTCGTTTTAGCCGCTACGTGCAAACTTGAATCGCATTTCTGAGCCTAACCCGCGCAAGCTGGATGACCGCGTTTTGCACATCATGCCTAAAAGTGCCTGTAAGGCGTGTGTATTAACTTGTTGCGATTCGTTTGAGCCGCTACGTGCAAACTTGAATCGCACTTCTGAGCCTAACCCGCGCAAGCTGGAAGACCCAGTTTTGCACATCATGCCTTAAAGTGCCTGTAAGGCGTTTTGTGTATTAACTTGTTGCGATTCGTATTAGCCGCTACGTGCAAACTTGAATCGCAGCTCTGAGCCTAACCCGTGCAAGCTGGATAACAGCGTTTTGCACATCATGCCTAAAAGTGCCTGTAAGGCGTTGTGTGTATTAACTTGTTGCGATTTGTTTGAGCCGCTACGTGCAAACTTGAATCGCATTTCTGAGCCTAACCCTCGTAAGCTGGAAGACCCCGTTTTGCACGTCAAGCCTAAAAGTGCCTGTAAGGCTTTGTGTGTATTAACTTGTTGCGATTCGTTTTAGCCGCTACGTGCAAACTTGAATCGCAGTTCTGACCCTAACCCGAGCAAGCTGGATGACCGCGTTTTGCACATCATGCCTGTGCCTGTGCCTGTAAGGCGTTGTGTGTATTAACTGTTGCGATTCGTTTGAGCCGCTACGTGCAAACTTGAATCGTTTTCTGAGCCTAACCCGCGCAAGCTGGAAGACCCCGTTTTGCACATCACGCCTTAAAGTGCCTGTAAGGCGTTGTGTGTATTAACTTGTTGCGATTCGTTTTAGCCGCTATGTGCAAACTTGAATCGCAGTTCTGAGCCTAACCCGCGCAAACTGGATGGCCGCGTTTTGCACATCATGCCTAAAAGTGCCTGTAAGGCGTTGTGTGTATTAACTTGTTGCGATTCTTTTGAGCCGCTACGTGCAAACTTGAATCGCACTTCTGAGCCTAACCCGCGCAAGCTGGAAGACCCAGTTTTGCCCATCATGCCTTAAAGTGCCTGTAAGGCGTTTTGTGTATTAACTTGTTGCGATTCGTATCAGCCGCTATGTGCATACTTGAATCGCAGTTCTGAGCCTAACCCGCGCAAACTGGATGACCGCGTTTTGCACATCAAGCCTAAAAGTGCCTGTAAGGCTTTGTGTGTATAAACTTGTTGAGATTCGTTTTAGCCGCTACGTGCAAACTTGAATCGCATTTCTGAACCTAACCCGCGCAAGCTGGATGACCGCGTTTTGCACATCATGCCTAAAAGTGCCTGCAAGGCATTGTGTGTATTAACTTGTTGCGATTCGTTTGAGCCGCTACGTGCAAACATGAGTCGCATTTCTGAGCCTAACCCGTGCAAGCTGGATGACAGCGTTTTGCACATCATGCCTAAAAGTGCCTGTAAGGCTTTGTGTGTATTACCTTGGTGCGATCCGTTTTAGCCACTATATGCAAACTTGCATCGCAGTTCTGAGCCTAACCCGCGCAAGCTGGATGACAGCGTTTTGCACATCATGCCTAAAAGTGCCTGTAAGGCGTTGTGTGTATTAACTTGTTGCGATTCGTTTGAGCCGCTACGTGCAAACTTGAATCGCATTTCTGAGGCTAATCCGCGCAAGCTGGAAGACCCCGTTTTGCACATCATGCCTAAAAGTGCCTGTAAGGCTTTGTGTGTATTAACTTGGTGCGATTCGTTTTAGCCGCTATGTGCAAACTTGAATCGCAGTTCTGAGCCTAACCCGCGCAAGCTTGAGTGACGCCTATTTGCACATCATGCTTAAAAGTGCCTGTAAGGCGTTGTGTGTATTAACTTGTTGCGATTCGTTTGAGCCGCTACGTGCAAACTTGAATCGCAGTTCTGAGCCTCTCCCGCGCAAGCTGGATGACCGCGTTTTGCACATCATGCCTAAAAGTGCCTGTAAGGCTTTGTGTGTATTACCTTGGTGGGATTCGTTTTAGCCGCTATGTGCAAACTTGCATCGCAGTTCTGAGCCTAACCCGCGCAAGCTGGATGACAGCGTTTTGCACATCATGCCTAAAAGTGCCTGTAAGGCGTTGTGTGTATTAACTTGTTGCGATTCGTTTGAGCCGCTACGTGCAAATTTGAATCGCATTTCTGAGCCTAACCCGCGCAAGCTGGATGACCGCGTTTTGCACATCATGCCTAAAAGTGCCTGTAAGGCGTTGTGTGTATTAACTTGTTGCGATTCGTTTGAGCCGCTACGTGCAAACATGAGTCGCATTTCTGAGCCTAACCCGTGCAAGCTGGATGACAGCGTTTTGCACATCATGCCTAAGTGCCTGTAATGCGTTTTGTGTATTAACTTGTTGCGATTCGTTTGAGCCGCTACGTGCAAACTTGAATCGCATTTCTGAGCCTAACCCTCGCAAGCTGGAAGACCCCGTTTTGCACATCAAGCCTAAAAGTGCCTGTAAGGCTTTGTGTGTATTAACTTGTTGCGATTCGTTTTAGCCGCTACGTGCAAACTTGAATCGCAGTTCTGAGCCTAACCCGAGCAAGCTGGATGACCGCGTTTTGCACATCATGCCTGTGCCTGTGCCTGTAAGGCGTTGTGTGTATTAACTTGTTGCGATTCGTTTGAGCCGCTACGTGCAAACTTGAATCGTTTTCTGAGCCTAACCCGCGCAAGCTGGAAGACCCCGTTTTGCACATCATGCCTTAAAATGCCTGTAAGGCGTTGTGTGTATTAACTTGTTGCGATTCGTTTGAGCTGCTATGTGCAAACATGAGTCGCAGTTCTGAGCCTAACCCGCGCAAGCTGGATGACCGCGTTTTGCACATCAAGCCTAAAAGTGCCTGTAAGGCTTTGTGTGTATAAACTTGTTGAGATTCGTTTTAGCCGCTACGTGCAAACTTGAATCGAATTTCTGAGCCTAACCCGCGCAAGCTGGATGACCGCGTTTTGCACATCATGCCTAAAAGTGCCTGTAAGGCGCCGTGTGTATTACCTTATTGCGATTCGTTTGAGCCGCTACGTGCAAACATGAGTCGCATTTCTGAGCCTAACCCGTGCAAGCTGGATGACAGCGTTTTGCACATCATGCCTAAAAGTGCCTGTAAGGCGTTGTGTGTATTAACTTGTTGCGATTCGTTTGAGCCGCTACGTGCAAACATGAGTCGCATTTCTGAGCCTAACCCCTGCAAGCTGGATGACGGCGTTTTGCACATCATGCCTAAAAGTGCCTGTAACGCTTTTTGTGAATTACCTTGGTGCGATTCGTTTTAGCCACTATGTGCAACCTTGCATCGCAGTTCTGAGCCTAACCCGCGCAAGCTGGATGACAGCGTTTTGCACATCATGCCTAAAAGTTCCTGTAAGGCGTTGTGTGTATTAACTTGTTGCGATTCGTTTGAGCCGCTACGTGCAAACTTGAATCGCATTTCTGAGCCTAACCCGAGCAAGCTGGAAGACCCCGTTTTGCACATCATGCCTAAAAGTGCCTGTAAGGCTTTGTTTGTATTAAGCATGTTGCGATTCGTTTTTGCCGCTACGTGCAAACTTGAATCGCAGTTTTGAGCCTAATCCGAGCAAGCTGGATGACCGCGTTTTGCACATCATGCCTAAAAGTGCCTGTAAGGCGTTGTGTGTATTAACTTGTTGCGATTCGTTTGAGCCGCTACGTGAAAACTTGAATCGCACTTCTGAGCCTAACCAGCGCAAGCTGGAAGACCCCGTTTTGCACATCATGCACTAAAGTGCCTGTAAGGCGTTGTGTGTATTAACTTGTTGCGATTCGTTTTAGCCGCTACGTGCAAACTTGAATCGCAGTTCTGAGCCTAATCCGAGCAAGCTGGATGACCGCGTTTTGCACATCATGCCTAAAAGTGCCTGTAAGGCGTTGTGTGTATTAACTTGTTGCGATTCTTTTGAGCCGCTACGTGCAAACTTGAATCGCACTTCTGAGCCTAACCAGCGCAAGCTGGAAGACCCAGTTTTGCCCATCATGCCTTAAAGTGCCTGTAAGGCGTTTTGTGTATTAACTTGTTGCGATTCGTATTAGCCGCTATGTGCATAATTGAATCGCAGTTCTGAGCCTAACCCGCGCAAACTGGATGACCGCGTTTTGCACATCAAGCCTAAAAGTGCCTGTAAGGCTTTGTGTGTATAAACTTGTTGAGATTCGTTTTAGCCGCTACGTGCAAACTTGAATCGCATTTCTGAGCCTAACCGCGCAAGCTGGATGACCGCGTTTTGCACATCATGGCTAAAAGTGCCTGTAAGGCTTTGTGTGTATTACCTTGGTGGGATTCGTTTTAGCCGCTATGTGCAAATTTGCATCGCTGTTCTGAGCCTAACCCGCGCAAGCTGGATGACAGCGTTTTGCACATCATGCCTAAAAGTGCCTGTAAGGCGTTGTGTGTATTAACTTGTTGCGATTCGTTTGAGCCGCTACGTGCAAACATGAGTCGCATTTCTGAGCCTCTCCCGCGCAAGCTGGATGACCGCGTTTTGCACATCATGCCTAAAAGTGCCTGTAAGGCTTTGTGTGTATTACCTTGGTGGGATTCGTTTTAGCCGCTATGTGCAAACTTACATCGCTGTTCTGAGCCTAACCCGCGCAAGCTGGATGACAGCGTTTTGCACATCATGCCTAAAAGTGCCTGTAAGGCGTTGTGTGTATTAACTTGTTGCGATTCGTTTGAGCCGCTACGTGCAAATTTGAATCGCATTTCTGAGCCTAACCCGCGCAAGCTGGAAGACCCCGTTTTGCACACCATGCCTAAAAGTGTATGTAAGGCTTTGTTTGTATTAGCATGTTGCGATTCGTTTTAGCCGCTACGTGCAAACTTGAATCGCAGTTCTGAGCCTAATCCGAGCAAGCTGGATGACCGCGTTTTGCACATCATGCCTAAAAGTGCCTGTAAGGCGTTGTGTGTATTAACTTGTTGCGATTCGTTTGAGCCGCTACGTGAAAACTTGAATCGCACTTCTGAGCCTAACCCGCGCAAGCTGGAAGACCCCGTTTTGCACATCATGCACTAAAGTGCCTGTAAGGCGTTGTGTGTATTAACTTGTTGCGATTCGTTTTAGCCGCTACGTGCAAACTTGAATCGCAGTTCTGAGCCTAATCCGAGCAAGCTGGATGACCGCGTTTTGCACATCATGCCTAAAAGTGCCTGTAAGGCGTTGTGTGTATTAACTTGTTGCGATTCTTTTGAGCCGCTACGTGCAAACTTGAATCGCACTTCTGAGCCTAACCAGCGCAAGCTGGAAGACCCCGTTTTGCACACCATGCCTAAAAGTGCATATAAGGCTTTGTTTGTATTAGCATGTTGCGATTCGTTTTAGCCGCTACGTGCAAACTTGAATCGCAGTTCTGAGCCTAACCCGCGCAAACTGGATCACCGCGTTTTGCACATCATGCCTAAAAGTGCCTGTAAGGCGTTGTGTGTATTAACTTGTTGCGATTCGTTTGAGCCGCTACGTGCAAACATGAGTCGCATTTCTGAGCCTAACCCGTGCAAGCTGGATGACAGCGTTTTGCACATCATGCCTAAAAGTGCCTGTAAGGCGTTGTGTGTATTAACTTGTTGCGATTCCTTTGAGCCGCTACGTGCAAACTTGAATCGCACTTCTGAGCCTAACCCGCGCAAGCTGGAAGACCCAGTTTTGCACATCATGCCTTAAAGTGCCTGTAAGGCGTTTTGTGTATTAACTTGTTGCGATTCGTATTAGCCGCTACGTGCAAACTTGAATCGCAGTTCTGAGCCTAACCCGTGCAAGCTGGATGACAGCGTTTTGCACATCATGCCTGTGCCTGTGCCTGTAAGGCGTTGTGTGTATTAACTGTTGCGATTCGTTTGAGCCGCTACGTGCAAACTTGAATCGTTTTCTGAGCCTAACCCGCGCAAGCTGGAAGACCCCGTTTTGCACATCATGCCTTAAAGTGCCTGTAAGGCGTTGTGTGTATTAACTTGTTGCGATTCTTTTGAGCCGCTACGTGCAAACTTGAATCGCACTTCTGACCCTAACCCGCGCAAGCTGGAAGACCCAGTTTTGCCCATCATGCCTTAAAGTGCCTGTAAGGCGTTTTGTGTATTAACTTGTTGCGATTCGTATTAGCCGCTATGTGCATACTTGAATCGCAGTTCTGAGCCTAACCCGCGCAAACTGGATGACCGCGTTTTGCACATCAAGCCTAAAAGTGCCTGTAAGGCTTTGTGTGTATAAACTTGTTGAGATTCGTTTTAGCCGCTACGTGCAAACTTGAATCGCATTTCTGAGCCTAACCCGCGCAAGCTGGATGACCGCGTTTTGCACATCATGCCTAAAAGTGCCTGCAAGGCATTGTGTGTATTAACTTGTTGCGATTCGTTTGAGCCGCTACGTGCAAACATGAGTCGCATTTCTGAGCCTAACCCGTGCAAGCTGGATGACAGCGTTTTGCACATCATGCCTAAAAGTGCCTGTAAGGCTTTGTGTGTATTACCTTGGTGCGATCCGTTTTAGCCGCTACGTGCAAACTTGAATCGCATTTCTGAGGCTAACCCGCGCAAGCTGGAAGACCCCGTTTTGCACATCATGCCTAAAAGTGCCTGTAAGGCTTTGTGTGTATTACCTTGGTGCGATCCGTTTTAGCCGCTATATGCAAACTTGCATCGCAGTTCTGAGCCTAACCCGCGCAAGCTGGATGACAGCGTTTTGCACATCATGCCTAAAAGTGCCTGTAAGGCGTTGTGTGTATTAACTTGTTGCGATTCGTTTGAGCCGCTACGTGCAAACTTGAATCGCATTTCTGAGGCTAACCCGCGCAAGCTGGAAGACCCCGTTTTGCACATCATGCCTAAAAGTGCCTGTAAGGCTTTGTGTGTATTAACTTGGTGCGATTCGTTTTAGCCGCTATGTGCAAACTTGAATCGCAGTTCTGAGCCTAACCCGCGCAAGCTTGAGTGACGCCTATTTGCACATCATGCTTAAAAGTGCCTGTAAGGCGTTGTGTGTATTAACTTGTTGCGATTCGTTTGAGCCGCTACGTGCAAACTTGAATCGCAGTTCTGAGCCTCTCCCGCGCAAGCTGGATGACCGCGTTTTGCACATCATGCCTAAAAGTGCCTGTAAGGCTTTGTGTGTATTACCTTGGTGGGATTCGTTTTAGCCGCTATGTGCAAACTTGCATCGCAGTTCTGAGCCTAACCCGCGCAAGCTGGATGACAGCGTTTTGCACATCATGCCTAAAAGTGCCTGTAAGGCGTTGTGTGTATTAACTTGTTGCGATTCGTTTGAGCCGCTACGTGCAAATTTGAATCGCATTTCTGAGCCTAACCCGCGCAAGCTGGATGACCGCGTTTTGCACATCATGCCTAAAAGTGCCTGTAAGGCGTTGTGTGTATTAACTTGTTGCGATTCGTTTGAGCCGCTACGTGCAAACATGAGTCGCATTTCTGAGCCTAACCCGTGCAAGCTGGATGACAGCGTTTTGCACATCATGCCTAAAAGTGCCTGTAATGCGTTTTGTGTATTAACTTGTTGCGATTCGTTTGAGCCGCTACGTGCAAACTTGAATCGCATTTCTGAGCCTAACCCTCGCAAGCTGGAAGACCCCGTTTTGCACATCAAGACTAAAAGTGCCTGTAAGGCTTTGTGTGTATTAACTTGTTGCGATTCGTTTTAGCCGCTACGTGCAAACTTGAATCGCAGTTCTGAGCCTAACCCGAGCAAGCTGGATGACCGCGTTTTGCACATCATGCCTGTGCCTGTGCCTGTAAGGCGTTGTGTGTATTAACTTGTTGCGATTCGTTTGAGCCGCTACGTGCAAACTTGAATCGTTTTCTGAGCCTAACCCGCGCAAGCTGGAAGACCCCGTTTTGCACATCATGCCTTAAAGTGCCTGTAAGGCGTTGTGTGTATTAACTTGTTGCGATTCGTTTGAGCTGCTATGTGCAAACATGAGTCGCAGTTCTGAGCCTAACCCGCGCAAGCTGGATGACCGCGTTTTGCACATCAAGCCTAAAAGTGCCTGTAAGGCTTTGTGTGTATAAACTTGTTGAGATTCGTTTTAGCCGCTACGTGCAAACTTGAATCGAATTTCTGAGCCTAACCCGCGCAAGCTGGATGACCGCGTTTTGCACATCATGCCTAAAAGTGCCTGTAAGGCGTCGTGTGTATTACCTTATTGCGATTCGTTTGAGCCGCTACGTGCAAACATAAGTCGCATTTCTGAGCCTAACCCGTGCAAGCTGGATGACAGCGTTTTGCACATCATGCCTAAAAGTGCCTGTAAGGCGTTGTGTGTATTAACTTGTTGCGATTCGTTTGAGCCGCTACGTGCAAACATGAGTCGCATTTCTGAGCCTAACCCCTGCAAGCTGGATGACGGCGTTTTGCACATCATGCCTAAAAGTGCCTGTAACGCTTTTTGTGTATTACCTTGGTGCGATTCGTTTTAGCCACTATGTGCAACCTTGCATCGCAGTTCTGAGCCTAACCCGCGCAAGCTGGATGACAGCGTTTTGCACATCATGCCTAAAAGTTCCTGTAAGGCGTTGTGTGTATTAACTTGTTGCGAATCGTTTGAGCCGCTACGTGCAAACTTGAATCGCATTTCTGAGCCTAACCCGAGCAAGCTGGAAGACCCCGTTTTGCACATCATGCCTAAAAGTGCCTGTAAGGCTTTGTTTGTATTAGCATGTTGCGATTCGTTTTTGCCGCTACGTGCAAACTTGAATCGCAGTTCTGAGCCTAATCCGAGCAAGCTGGATGACCGCGTTTTGCACATCATGCCTAAAAGTGCCTGTAAGGCGTTGTGTGTATTAACTTGTTGCGATTCGTTTGAGCCGCTACGTGAAAACTTGAATCGCACTTCTGAGCCTAACCAGCGCAAGCTGGAAGACCCCGTTTTGCACATCATGCACTAAAGTGCCTGTAAGGCGTTGTGTGTATTAACTTGTTGCGATTCGTTTTAGCAGCTACGTGCAAACTTGAATCGCAGTTCTGAGCCTAATCCGAGCAAGCTGGATGACCGCGTTTTGCACATCATGCCTAAAAGTGCCTGTAAGGCGTTGTGTGTATTAACTTGTTGCGATTCTTTTGAGCCGCTACGTGCAAACTTGAATCGCACTTCTGAGCCTAACCAGCGCAAGCTGGAAGACCCAGTTTTGCCCATCATGCCTTAAAGTGCCTGTAAGGCGTTTTGTGTATTAACTTGTTGCGATTCGTATTAACCGCTATGTGCATAATTGAATCGCAGTTCTGAGCCTAACCCGCGCAAACTGGATGACCGCGTTTTCCACATCAAGCCTAAAAGTGCCTGTAAGGCTTTGTGTGTATAAACTTGTTGAGATTCGTTTTAGCCGCTACGTGCAAACTTGAATCGCATTTCTGAGCCTAACCGCGCAAGCTGGATGACCGCGTTTTGCACATCATGCCTAAAAGTGCCTGTAAGGCTTTGTGTGTATTACCTTGGTGGGATTCGTTTTAGCCGCTATGTGCAAATTTGCATCGCTGTTCTGAGCCTAACCCGCGCAAGCTGGATGACAGCGTTTTGCACATCATGCCTAAAAGTGCCTGTAAGGCGTTGTGTGTATTAACTTGTTGCGATTCGTTTGAGCCGCTACGTGCAAACATGAGTCGCATTTCTGAGCCTCTCCCGCGCAAGCTGGATGACCGCGTTTTGCACATCATGCCTAAAAGTGCCTGTAAGGCTTTGTGTGTATTTCCTTGGTGGGATTCGTTTTAGCCGCTATGTGCAAACTTACATCGCTGTTCTGAGCCTAACCCGCGCAAGCTGGATGACAGCGTTTTGCACATCATGCCTAAAAGTGCCTGTAAGGCGTTGTGTGTATTAACTTGTTGCGATTCTTTTGAGCCGCTACGTGCAAACTTGAATCGCACTTCTGAGCCTAACCAGCGCAAGCTGGAAGACCCCGTTTTGCACACCATGCCTAAAAGTGCATATAAGGCTTTGTTTGTATTAGCATGTTGCGATTCGTTTTAGCCGCTACGTGCAAACTTGAATCGCAGTTCTGAGCCTAACCCGCGCAAACTGGATCACCGCGTTTTGCACATCATGCCTAAAAGTGCCTGTAAGGCGTTGTGTGTATTAACTTGTTGCGATTCGTTTGAGCCGCTACGTGCAAACATGAGTCGCATTTCTGAGCCTAACCCGTGCAAGCTGGATGACAGCGTTTTGCACATCATGCCTAAAAGTGCCTGTAAGGCGTTGTGTGTATTAACTTGTTGCGATTCCTTTGAGCCGCTACGTGCAAACTTGAATCGCACTTCTGAGCCTAACCCGCGCAAGCTGGAAGACCCAGTTTTGCACATCATGCCTTAAAGTGCCTGTAAGGCGTTTTGTGTATTAACTTGTTGCGATTCGTATTAGCCGCTACGTGCAAACTTGAATCGCAGTTCTGAGCCTAACCCGTGCAAGCTGGATGACAGCGTTTTGCACATCATGCCTGTGCCTGTGCCTGTAAGGCGTTGTGTGTATTAACTGTTGCGATTCGTTTGAGCCGCTACGTGCAAACTTGAATCGTTTTCTGAGCCTAACCCGCGCAAGCTGGAAGACCCCGTTTTGCACATCATGCCTTAAAGTGCCTGTAAGGCGTTGTGTGTATTAACTTGTTGCGATTCTTTTGAGCCGCTACGTGCAAACTTGAATCGCACTTCTGACCCTAACCCGCGCAAGCTGGAAGACCCAGTTTTGCCCATCATGCCTTAAAGTGCCTGTAAGGCGTTTTGTGTATTAACTTGTTGCGATTCGTATTAGCCGCTATGTGCATACTTGAATCGCAGTTCTGAGCCTAACCCGCGCAAACTGGATGACCGCGTTTTGCACATCAAGCCTAAAAGTGCCTGTAAGGCTTTGTGTGTATAAACTTGTTGAGATTCGTTTTAGCCGCTACGTGCAAACTTGAATCGCATTTCTGAGCCTAACCCGCGCAAGCTGGATGACCGCGTTTTGCACATCATGCCTAAAAGTGCCTGCAAGGCATTGTGTGTATTAACTTGTTGCGATTCGTTTGAGCCGCTACGTGCAAACATGAGTCGCATTTCTGAGCCTAACCCGTGCAAGCTGGATGACAGCGTTTTGCACATCATGCCTAAAAGTGCCTGTAAGGCTTTGTGTGTATTACCTTGGTGCGATCCGTTTTAGCCGCTACGTGCAAACTTGAATCGCATTTCTGAGGCTAACCCGCGCAAGCTGGAAGACCCCGTTTTGCACATCATGCCTAAAAGTGCCTGTAAGGCTTTGTGTGTATTACCTTGGTGCGATCCGTTTTAGCCGCTATATGCAAACTTGCATCGCAGTTCTGAGCCTAACCCGCGCAAGCTGGATGACAGCGTTTTGCACATCATGCCTAAAAGTGCCTGTAAGGCGTTGTGTGTATTAACTTGTTGCGATTCGTTTGAGCCGCTACGTGCAAACTTGAATCGCATTTCTGAGGCTAACCCGCGCAAGCTGGAAGACCCCGTTTTGCACATCATGCCTAAAAGTGCCTGTAAGGCTTTGTGTGTATTAACTTGGTGCGATTCGTTTTAGCCGCTATGTGCAAACTTGAATCGCAGTTCTGAGCCTAACCCGCGCAAGCTTGAGTGACGCCTATTTGCACATCATGCTTAAAAGTGCCTGTAAGGCGTTGTGTGTATTAACTTGTTGCGATTCGTTTGAGCCGCTACGTGCAAACTTGAATCGCAGTTCTGAGCCTCTCCCGCGCAAGCTGGATGACCGCGTTTTGCACATCATGCCTAAAAGTGCCTGTAAGGCTTTGTGTGTATTACCTTGGTGGGATTCGTTTTAGCCGCTATGTGCAAACTTGCATCGCAGTTCTGAGCCTAACCCGCGCAAGCTGGATGACAGCGTTTTGCACATCATGCCTAAAAGTGCCTGTAAGGCGTTGTGTGTATTAACTTGTTGCGATTCGTTTGAGCCGCTACGTGCAAATTTGAATCGCATTTCTGAGCCTAACCCGCGCAAGCTGGATGACCGCGTTTTGCACATCATGCCTAAAAGTGCCTGTAAGGCGTTGTGTGTATTAACTTGTTGCGATTCGTTTGAGCCGCTACGTGCAAACATGAGTCGCATTTCTGAGCCTAACCCGTGCAAGCTGGATGACAGCGTTTTGCACATCATGCCTAAAAGTGCCTGTAATGCGTTTTGTGTATTAACTTGTTGCGATTCGTTTGAGCCGCTACGTGCAAACTTGAATCGCATTTCTGAGCCTAACCCTCGCAAGCTGGAAGACCCCGTTTTGCACATCAAGACTAAAAGTGCCTGTAAGGCTTTGTGTGTATTAACTTGTTGCGATTCGTTTTAGCCGCTACGTGCAAACTTGAATCGCAGTTCTGAGCCTAACCCGAGCAAGCTGGATGACCGCGTTTTGCACATCATGCCTGTGCCTGTGCCTGTAAGGCGTTGTGTGTATTAACTTGTTGCGATTCGTTTGAGCCGCTACGTGCAAACTTGAATCGTTTTCTGAGCCTAACCCGCGCAAGCTGGAAGACCCCGTTTTGCACATCATGCCTTAAAGTGCCTGTAAGGCGTTGTGTGTATTAACTTGTTGCGATTCGTTTGAGCTGCTATGTGCAAACATGAGTCGCAGTTCTGAGCCTAACCCGCGCAAGCTGGATGACCGCGTTTTGCACATCAAGCCTAAAAGTGCCTGTAAGGCTTTGTGTGTATAAACTTGTTGAGATTCGTTTTAGCCGCTACGTGCAAACTTGAATCGAATTTCTGAGCCTAACCCGCGCAAGCTGGATGACCGCGTTTTGCACATCATGCCTAAAAGTGCCTGTAAGGCGTCGTGTGTATTACCTTATTGCGATTCGTTTGAGCCGCTACGTGCAAACATAAGTCGCATTTCTGAGCCTAACCCGTGCAAGCTGGATGACAGCGTTTTGCACATCATGCCTAAAAGTGCCTGTAAGGCGTTGTGTGTATTAACTTGTTGCGATTCGTTTGAGCCGCTACGTGCAAACATGAGTCGCATTTCTGAGCCTAACCCCTGCAAGCTGGATGACGGCGTTTTGCACATCATGCCTAAAAGTGCCTGTAACGCTTTTTGTGTATTACCTTGGTGCGATTCGTTTTAGCCACTATGTGCAACCTTGCATCGCAGTTCTGAGCCTAACCCGCGCAAGCTGGATGACAGCGTTTTGCACATCATGCCTAAAAGTTCCTGTAAGGCGTTGTGTGTATTAACTTGTTGCGAATCGTTTGAGCCGCTACGTGCAAACTTGAATCGCATTTCTGAGCCTAACCCGAGCAAGCTGGAAGACCCCGTTTTGCACATCATGCCTAAAAGTGCCTGTAAGGCTTTGTTTGTATTAGCATGTTGCGATTCGTTTTTGCCGCTACGTGCAAACTTGAATCGCAGTTCTGAGCCTAATCCGAGCAAGCTGGATGACCGCGTTTTGCACATCATGCCTAAAAGTGCCTGTAAGGCGTTGTGTGTATTAACTTGTTGCGATTCGTTTGAGCCGCTACGTGAAAACTTGAATCGCACTTCTGAGCCTAACCAGCGCAAGCTGGAAGACCCCGTTTTGCACATCATGCACTAAAGTGCCTGTAAGGCGTTGTGTGTATTAACTTGTTGCGATTCGTTTTAGCAGCTACGTGCAAACTTGAATCGCAGTTCTGAGCCTAATCCGAGCAAGCTGGATGACCGCGTTTTGCACATCATGCCTAAAAGTGCCTGTAAGGCGTTGTGTGTATTAACTTGTTGCGATTCTTTTGAGCCGCTACGTGCAAACTTGAATCGCACTTCTGAGCCTAACCAGCGCAAGCTGGAAGACCCAGTTTTGCCCATCATGCCTTAAAGTGCCTGTAAGGCGTTTTGTGTATTAACTTGTTGCGATTCGTATTAACCGCTATGTGCATAATTGAATCGCAGTTCTGAGCCTAACCCGCGCAAACTGGATGACCGCGTTTTCCACATCAAGCCTAAAAGTGCCTGTAAGGCTTTGTGTGTATAAACTTGTTGAGATTCGTTTTAGCCGCTACGTGCAAACTTGAATCGCATTTCTGAGCCTAACCGCGCAAGCTGGATGACCGCGTTTTGCACATCATGCCTAAAAGTGCCTGTAAGGCTTTGTGTGTATTACCTTGGTGGGATTCGTTTTAGCCGCTATGTGCAAATTTGCATCGCTGTTCTGAGCCTAACCCGCGCAAGCTGGATGACAGCGTTTTGCACATCATGCCTAAAAGTGCCTGTAAGGCGTTGTGTGTATTAACTTGTTGCGATTCGTTTGAGCCGCTACGTGCAAACATGAGTCGCATTTCTGAGCCTCTCCCGCGCAAGCTGGATGACCGCGTTTTGCACATCATGCCTAAAAGTGCCTGTAAGGCTTTGTGTGTATTTCCTTGGTGGGATTCGTTTTAGCCGCTATGTGCAAACTTACATCGCTGTTCTGAGCCTAACCCGCGCAAGCTGGATGACAGCGTTTTGCACATCATGCCTAAAAGTGCCTGTAAGGCGTTGTGTGTATTAACTTGTTGCGATTCGTTTGAGCCGCTACGTGCAAATTTCAATCGCATTTCTGAGCCTAACCCGCGCAAGCTGGAAGACCCCGTTTTGCACACCATGCCTAAAAGTGTATGTAAGGCTTTGTTTGTATTAGCATGTTGCGATTCGTTTTAGCCGCTACGTGCAAACTTGAATCGCAGTTCTGAGCCTAATCCGAGCAAGCTGGATGACCGCGTTTTGCACATCATGCCTAAAAGTGCCTGTAAGGCGTTGTGTGTATTAACTTGTTGCGATTCGTTTGAGCCGCTACGTGAAAACTTGAATCGCACTTCTGAGCCTAACCCGCGCAAGCTGGAAGACCCCGTTTTGCACATCATGCACTAAAGTGCCTGTAAGGCGTTGTGTGTATTAACTTGTTGCGATTCGTTTTAGCCGCTACGTGCAAACTTGAATCGCAGTTCTGAGCCTAATCCGAGCAAGCTGGATGACCGCGTTTTGCACATCATGCCTAAAAGTGCCTGTAAGGCGTTGTGTGTATTAACTTGTTGCGATTCTTTTGAGCCGCTACGTGCAAACTTGAATCGCACTTCTGAGCCTAACCAGCGCAAGCTGGAAGACCCCGTTTTGCACACCATGCCTAAAAGTGCATATAAGGCTTTGTTTGTATTAGCATGTTGCGATTCGTTTTAGCCGCTACGTGCAATTGAATCGCAGTTCTGAGCCTAACCCGCGCAAACTGGATCACCTCGTTTTGCACATCAAGCCTAAAAGTGCCTGTAAGGCTTTGTGTGTATAAACTTATTGAGATTCGTTTTAGCCGCTACGTGCAAACTTGAATTGCATTTCTGAGCCTAACCCGCGCAAGCTGGATGACCGCGTTTTGCACATCATGCCTAAAAGTGCCTGTAAGGCGTTGTGTGTATTAACTTGTTGCGATTCGTTTGAGCCGCTACGTGCAAACATGAGTCGCATTTCTGAGCCTAACCCGTGCAAGCTGGATGACAGCGTTTTGCACATCATGCCTAAAAGTGCCTGTAAGGCGTTGTGTGTATTAACTTGTTGCGATTCCTTTGAGCCGCTACGTGCAAACTTGAATCGCACTTCTGAGCCTAACCCGCGCAAGCTGGAAGACCCAGTTTTGCACATCATGCCTTAAAGTGCCTGTAAGGCGTTTTGTGTATTAACTTGTTGCGATTCGTATTAGCCGCTACGTGCAAACTTGAATCGCAGCTCTGAGCCTAACCCGTGCAAGCTGGATGACAGCGTTTTGCACATCATGCCTAAAAGTGCCTGTAAGGCGTTGTGTGAATTAACTTGTTGCGATTCGTTTGAGCCGCTACGTGCAAACTTGAATCGTTTTCTGAGCCTAACCTGCGCAAGCTGGAAGACCCCGTTTTGCACATCATGCCTTAAAGTGCCTGTAAGGCGTTGTGTGTATTAACTTGTTGCGATTCGTTTGAGCCGCTACGTGCAAACATGAGTCGCAGTTCTGAGCCTAACCCGCGCAAGCTGGATGACCGCGTTTTGCACATCAAGCCTAAAAGTGCCTGTAAGGCTTTGTGTGTATAAACTTGTTGAGATTCGTTTTAGCCGCTACGTGCAAACTTGAATCGCATTTCTGAGCCTAATCCGAGCAAGCTGGATGACCGCGTTTTGCACATCATGCCTAAAAGTGCCTGTAAGGCGTTGTGTGTATTAACTTGTTGCGATTCTTTTGAGCCGCTACGTGCAAACTTGAATCGCACTTCTGAGCCTAACCAGCGCAAGCTGGAAGACCCAGTTTTGCCCATCATGCCTTAAAGTGCCTGTAAGGCGTTTTGTGTATTAACTTGTTGCGATTCGTATTAGCCGCTATGTGCAAATTTGAATCGCATTTCTGAGCCTAACCCGCGCAAGCTGGATGACCGCGTTTTGCACATCATGCCTAAAAGTGCCTGTAAGGCGTTGTGTGTATTAACTTGTTGCGATTCGTTTGAGCCGCTACGTGCAAACATGAGTCGCATTTCTGAGCCTAACCCGTGCAAGCTGGATGACAGCGTTTTGCACATCATATGCCTAAAAGTGCCTGTAAGGCGTTGTGTGTATTAACTTGTTGCGATTCGTTTGAGCCGCTACGTGCAAACATGAGTCGCATTTCTGAGCCTAACCCGTGCAAGCTGGATGACAGCGTTTTGCACATCATGCCTAAAAGTGCCTGTAACGCTTTTTGTGTATTACCTTGGTGCGATTCGTTTTAGCCACTATGTGCAACCTTGCATCGCAGTTCTGAGCCTAACCCGCGCAAGCTGGATGACAGCGTTTTGCACATCATGCCTAAAAGTGCCTGTAAGGCGTTGTGTGTATTAACTTGTTGCGATTCGTTTGAGCCGCTACGTGCAAACTTGAATCGCATTTCTGAGCCTAACCCGAGCAAGCTGGAAGACCCCGTTTTGCACATCATGCCTAAAAGTGCCTGTAAGGCTTTGTGTGTATTAACTTGGTGCGATTCGTTTTAGCCGCTATGTGCAAACTTGAATCGCAGTTCTGAGCCTAACCCGCGCAAGCTTGAATGACGCCTATTTGCACATCATGCTTAAAAGTGCCTGTAAGGCGTTGTGTGTATTAACTTGTTGCGATTCGTTTGAGCCGCTACGTGCAAACTTGAATCGCAGTTCTGAGCCTCTCCCGCGCAAGCTGGATGACCGCGTTTTGCACATCATGCCTAAAGTGCCTGTAAGGCTTTGTGTGTATTACCTTGGTGGGATTCGTTTTAGCCTCTATGTGCAAACTTGCATCGCTGTTCTGAGCCTAACCCGCGCAAGCTGGATGACAGCGTTTTGCACATCATGCCTAAAAGTGCCTGTAAGGCGTTGTGTGTATTAACTTGTTGCGATTCGTTTGAGCCGCTGCGTGCAAATTTGAATCGCATTTCTGAGCCTAACCCGCGCAAGCTGGAAGACCCCGTTTTGCACACCATGCCTAAAAGTGCATGTAAGGCTTTGTTTGTATTAGCATGTTGCGATTCGTTTTAGCCGCTACGTGCAAACTTGAATCGCAGTTCTGAGCCTAATCCGAGCAAGCTGGATGACCGCGTTTTGCACATCATGCCTAAAAGTGCCTGTAAGGCGTTGTGTGTATTAACTTGTTGCGATTCGTTTGAGCCGCTACGTGAAAACTTGAATCGCACTTCTGAGCCTAACCCGCGCAAGCTGGAAGACCCCGTTTTGCACATCATGCACTAAAGTGCCTGTAAGGCGTTGTGTGTATTAACTTGTTGCGATTCGTTTTAGCCGCTACGTGCAAACTTGAATCGCAGTTCTGAGCCTAATCCGAGCAAGCTGGATGACCGCGTTTTGCACATCATGCCTAAAAGTGCCTGTAAGGCGTTGTGTGTATTAACTTGTTGCGATTCTTTTGAGCCGCTACGTGCAAACTTGAATCGCACTTCTGAGCCTAACCAGCGCAAGCTGGAAGACCCAGTTTTGCCCATCATGCCTTAAAGTGCCTGTAAGGCGTTTTGTCTATTAACTTGTTGCGATTCGTTTTAGCCGCTACGTGCAAACTTGAATCGCATTTCTGAGCCTAACCCGCGCAAGCTGGATGACCGCGTTTTGCACATCATGCCTAAAAGTGCCTGTAAGGCGTTGTGTGTATTAACTTGTTGCGATTCGTTTGAGCCGCTACGTGCAAACTTGAATCGCACTTCTGAGCCTAACCCGCGCAAGCTGGAAGACCCAGTTTTGCACATCATGCCTTAAAGTGCCTGTAAGGCGTTTTGTGTATTAACTTGTTGCGATTCGTATTAGCCGCTACGTGCAAACTTGAATCGCAGCTCTGAGCCTAACCCGTGCAAGCTGGATAACAGCGTTTTGCACATCATGCCTAAAAGTGCCTGTAAGGCGTTGTGTGTATTAACTTGTTGCGATTTGTTTGAGCCGCTACGTGCAAACTTGAATCGCATTTCTGAGCCTAACCCTCGTAAGCTGGAAGACCCCGTTTTGCACGTCAAGCCTAAAAGTGCCTGTAAGGCTTTGTGTGTATTAACTTGTTGCGATTCGTTTTAGCCGCTACGTGCAAACTTGAATCGCAGTTCTGACCCTAACCCGAGCAAGCTGGATGACCGCGTTTTGCACATCATGCCTGTGCCTGTGCCTGTAAGGCGTTGTGTGTATTAACTGTTGCGATTCGTTTGAGCCGCTACGTGCAAACTTGAATCGTTTTCTGAGCCTAACCCGCGCAAGCTGGAAGACACCGTTTTGCACATCACGCCTTAAAGTGCCTGTAAGGCGTTGTGTGTATTAACTTGTTGCGATTCGTTTTAGCCGCTATGTGCAAACTTGAATCGCAGTTCTGAGCCTAACCCGCGCAAACTGGAAGACCCAGTTTTGCCCATCATGCCTTAAAGTGCCTGTAAGGCGTTTTGTGTATTAACTTGTTGCGATTCGTATTAGCCGCTATGTGCAAATTTGAATCGCATTTCTGAGCCTAACCCGCGCAAGCTGGATGACCGCGTTTTGCACATCATGCCTAAAAGTGCCTGTAAGGCGTTGTGTGTATTAACTTGTTGCGATTCGTTTGAGCCGCTACGTGCAAACATGAGTCGCATTTCTGAGCCTAACCCGTGCAAGCTGGATGACAGCGTTTTGCACATCATATGCCTAAAAGTGCCTGTAAGGCGTTGTGTGTATTAACTTGTTGCGATTCGTTTGAGCCGCTACGTGCAAACATGAGTCGCATTTCTGAGCCTAACCCGTGCAAGCTGGATGACAGCGTTTTGCACATCATGCCTAAAAGTGCCTGTAACGCTTTTTGTGTATTACCTTGGTGCGATTCGTTTTAGCCACTATGTGCAACCTTGCATCGCAGTTCTGAGCCTAACCCGCGCAAGCTGGATGACAGCGTTTTGCACATCATGCCTAAAAGTGCCTGTAAGGCGTTGTGTGTATTAACTTGTTGCGATTCGTTTGAGCCGCTACGTGCAAACTTGAATCGCATTTCTGAGCCTAACCCGAGCAAGCTGGAAGACCCCGTTTTGCACATCATGCCTAAAAGTGCCTGTAAGGCTTTGTGTGTATTAACTATGTGCGATTCGTTTTAGCCGCTATGTGCGAACTTGAATCGCAGTTCTGAGCCTAACCCGCGCAAGCTTGAATGACGCCTATTTGCACATCATGCTTAAAAGTGCCTGTAAGGCGTTGTGTGTATTAACTTGTTGCGATTCGTTTGAGCCGCTACGTGCAAACTTGAATCGCAGTTCTGAGCCTCTCCCGCGCAAGCTGGATGACCGCGTTTTGCACATCATGCCTAAAGTGCCTGTAAGGCTTTGTGTGTATTACCTTGGTGGGATTCGTTTTAGCCTCTATGTGCAAACTTGCATCGCTGTTCTGAGCCTAACCCGCGCAAGCTGGATGACAGCGTTTTGCACATCATGCCTAAAAGTGCCTGTAAGGCGTTGTGTGTATTAACTTGTTGCGATTCGTTTGAGCCGCTGCGTGCAAATTTGAATCGCATTTCTGAGCCTAACCCGCGCAAGCTGGAAGACCCCGTTTTGCACACCATGCCTAAAAGTGCATGTAAGGCTTTGTTTGTATTAGCATGTTGCGATTCGTTTTAGCCGCTACGTGCAAACTTGAATCGCAGTTCTGAGCCTAATCCGAGCAAGCTGGATGACCGCGTTTTGCACATCATGCCTAAAAGTGCCTGTAAGGCGTTGTGTGTATTAACTTGTTGCGATTCGTTTGAGCCGCTACGTGAAAACTTGAATCGCACTTCTGAGCCTAACCCGCGCAAGCTGGAAGACCCCGTTTTGCACATCATGCACTAAAGTGCCTGTAAGGCGTTGTGTGTATTAACTTGTTGCGATTCGTTTTAGCCGCTACGTGCAAACTTGAATCGCAGTTCTGAGCCTAATCCGAGCAAGCTGGATGACCGCGTTTTGCACATCATGCCTAAAAGTGCCTGTAAGGCGTTGTGTGTATTAACTTGTTGCGATTCTTTTGAGCCGCTACGTGCAAACTTGAATCGCACTTCTGAGCCTAACCAGCGCAAGCTGGAAGACCCAGTTTTGCCCATCATGCCTTAAAGTGCCTGTAAGGCGTTTTGTCTATTAACTTGTTGCGATTCGTTTTAGCCGCTACGTGCAAACTTGAATCGCATTTCTGAGCCTAACCCGCGCAAGCTGGATGACCGCGTTTTGCACATCATGCCTAAAAGTGCCTGTAAGGCGTTGTGTGTATTAACTTGTTGCGATTCGTTTGAGCCGCTACTTGCAAACTTGAATCGCACTTCTGAGCCTAACCCGCGCAAGCTGGAAGACCCAGTTTTGCACATCATGCCTTAAAGTGCCTGTAAGGCGTTTTGTGTATTAACTTGTTGCGATTCGTATTAGCCGCTACGTGCAAACTTGAATCGCAGCTCTGAGCCTAACCCGTGCAAGCTGGATAACAGCGTTTTGCACATCATGCCTAAAAGTGCCTGTAAGGCGTTGTGTGTATTAACTTGTTGCGATTTGTTTGAGCCGCTACGTGCAAACTTGAATCGCATTTCTGAGCCTAACCCTCGTAAGCTGGAAGACCCCGTTTTGCACGTCAAGCCTAAAAGTGCCTGTAAGGCTTTGTGTGTATTAACTTGTTGCGATTCGTTTTAGCCGCTACGTGCAAACTTGAATCGCAGTTCTGACCCTAACCCGAGCAAGCTGGATGACCGCGTTTTGCACATCATGCCTGTGCCTGTGCCTGTAAGGCGTTGTGTGTATTAACTGTTGCGATTCGTTTGAGCCGCTACGTGCAAACTTGAATCGTTTTCTGAGCCTAACCCGCGCAAGCTGGAAGACACCGTTTTGCACATCACGCCTTAAAGTGCCTGTAAGGCGTTGTGTGTATTAACTTGTTGCGATTCGTTTTAGCCGCTATGTGCAAACTTGAATCGCAGTTCTGAGCCTAACCCGCGCAAACTGGATGGCCGCGTTTTGCACATCATGCCTAAAAGTGCCTGTAAGGCGTTGTGTGTATTAACTTGTTGCGATTCTTTTGAGCCGCTACGTGCAAACTTGAATCGCACTTCTGAGCCTAACCCGCGCAAGCTGGAAGACCCAGTTTTGCCCATCATGCCTTAAAGTGCCTGTAAGGCGTTTTGTGTATTAACTTGTTGCGATTCGTATTAGCCGCTATGTGCATACTTGAATCGCAGTTCTGAGCCTAACCCGCGCAAACTGGATGACCGCGTTTTGCACATCAAGCCTAAAAGTGCCTGTAAGGCTTTGTGTGTATAAACTTGTTGAGATTCGTTTTAGCCGCTACGTGCAAACTTGAATCGCATTTCTGAACCTAACCCGCGCAAGCTGGATGACCGCGTTTTGCACATCATGCCTAAAAGTGCCTGCAAGGCATTGTGTGTATTAACTTGTTGCGATTCGTTTGAGCCGCTACGTGCAAACATGAGTCGCATTTCTGAGCCTAACCCGTGCAAGCTGGATGACAGCGTTTTGCACATCATGCCTAAAAGTGCCTGTAAGGCTTTGTGTGTATTACCTTGGTGCGATCCGTTTTAGCCGCTATATGCAAACTTGCATCGCAGTTCTGAGCCTAACCCGCGCAAGCTGGATGACAGCGTTTTGCACATCATGCCTAAAAGTGCCTGTAAGGCGTTGTGTGTATTAACTTGTTGCGATTCGTTTGAGCCGCTACGTGCAAACTTGAATCGCATTTCTGAGGCTAATCCGCGCAAGCTGGAAGACCCCGTTTTGCACATCATGCCTAAAAGTGCCTGTAAGGCTTTGTGTGTATTAACTTGGTGCGATTCGTTTTAGCCGCTATGTGCAAACTTGAATCGCAGTTCTGAGCCTAACCCGCGCAAGCTTGAGTGACGCCTATTTGCACATCATGCTTAAAAGTGCCTGTAAGGCGTTGTGTGTATTAACTTGTTGCGATTCGTTTGAGCCGCTACGTGCAAACTTGAATCGCAGTTCTGAGCCTCTCCCGCGCAAGCTGGATGACCGCGTTTTGCACATCATGCCTAAAAGTGCCTGTAAGGCTTTGTGTGTATTACCTTGGTGGGATTCGTTTTAGCCGCTATGTGCAAACTTGCATCGCAGTTCTGAGCCTAACCCGCGCAAGCTGGATGACAGCGTTTTGCACATCATGCCTAAAAGTGCCTGTAAGGCGTTGTGTGTATTAACTTGTTGCGATTCATTTGAGCCGCTACGTGCAAATTTGAATCGCATTTCTGAGCCTAACCCGCGCAAGCTGGATGACCGCGTTTTGCACATCATGCCTAAAAGTGCCTGTAAGGCGTTGTGTGTATTAACTTGTTGCGATTCGTTTGAGCCGCTACGTGCAAACATGAGTCGCATTTCTGAGCCTAACCCGTGCAAGCTGGATGACAGCGTTTTGCACATCATGCCTGAGTGCCTGTAATGCGTTTTGTGTATTAACTTGTTGCGATTCGTTTGAGCCGCTACGTGCAAACTTGAATCGCATTTCTGAGCCTAACCCTCGCAAGCTGGAAGACCCCGTTTTGCACATCAAGCCTAAAAGTGCCTGTAAGGCTTTGTGTGTATTAACTTGTTGCGATTCGTTTTAGCCGCTACGTGCAAACTTGAATCGCAGTTCTGAGCCTAACCCGAGCAAGCTGGATGACCGCGTTTTGCACATCATGCCTGTGCCTGTGCCTGTAAGGCGTTGTGTGTATTAACTTGTTGCGATTCGTTTGAGCCGCTACGTGCAAACTTGAATCGTTTTCTGAGCCTAACCCGCGCAAGCTGGAAGACCCCGTTTTGCACATCATGCCTTAAAATGCCTGTAAGGCGTTGTGTGTATTAACTTGTTGCGATTCGTTTGAGCTGCTATGTGCAAACATGAGTCGCAGTTCTGAGCCTAACCCGCGCAAGCTGGATGACCGCGTTTTGCACATCAAGCCTAAAAGTGCCTGTAAGGCTTTGTGTGTATAAACTTGTTGAGATTCGTTTTAGCCGCTACGTGCAAACTTGAATCGAATTTCTGAGCCTAACCCGCGCAAGCTGGATGACCGCGTTTTGCACATCATGCCTAAAAGTGCCTGTAAGGCGTCGTGTGTATTACCTTATTGCGATTCGTTTGAGCCGCTACGTGCAAACATGAGTCGCATTTCTGAGCCTAACCCGTGCAAGCTGGATGACAGCGTTTTGCACATCATGCCTAAAAGTGCCTGTAAGGCGTTGTGTGTATTAACTTGTTGCGATTCGTTTGAGCCGCTACGTGCAAACATGAGTCGCATTTCTGAGCCTAACCCCTGCAAGCTGGATGACGGCGTTTTGCACATCATGCCTAAAAGTGCCTGTAACGCTTTTTGTGAATTACCTTGGTGCGATTCGTTTTAGCCACTATGTGCAACCTTGCATCGCAGTTCTGAGCCTAACCCGCGCAAGCTGGATGACAGCGTTTTGCACATCATGCCTAAAAGTTCCTGTAAGGCGTTGTGTGTATTAACTTGTTGCGATTCGTTTGAGCCGCTACGTGCAAACTTGAATCGCATTTCTGAGCCTAACCCGAGCAAGCTGGAAGACCCCGTTTTGCACATCATGCCTAAAAGTGCCTGTAAGGCTTTGTTTGTATTAAGCATGTTGCGATTCGTTTTTGCCGCTACGTGCAAACTTGAATCGCAGTTCTGAGCCTAATCCGAGCAAGCTGGATGACCGCGTTTTGCACATCATGCCTAAAAGTGCCTGTAAGGCGTTGTGTGTATTAACTTGTTGCGATTCGTTTGAGCCGCTACGTGAAAACTTGAATCGCACTTCTGAGCCTAACCAGCGCAAGCTGGAAGACCCCGTTTTGCACATCATGCACTAAAGTGCCTGTAAGGCGTTGTGTGTATTAACTTGTTGCGATTCGTTTTAGCCGCTACGTGCAAACTTGAATCGCAGTTCTGAGCCTAATCCGAGCAAGCTGGATGACCGCGTTTTGCACATCATGCCTAAAAGTGCCTGTAAGGCGTTGTGTGTATTAACTTGTTGCGATTCTTTTGAGCCGCTACGTGCAAACTTGAATCGCACTTCTGAGCCTAACCAGCGCAAGCTGGAAGACCCAGTTTTGCCCATCATGCCTTAAAGTGCCTGTAAGGCGTTTTGTGTATTAACTTGTTGCGATTCGTATTAGCCGCTATGTGCATAATTGAATCGCAGTTCTGAGCCTAACCCGCGCAAACTGGATGACCGCGTTTTGCACATCAAGCCTAAAAGTGCCTGTAAGGCTTTGTGTGTATAAACTTGTTGAGATTCGTTTTAGCCGCTACGTGCAAACTTGAATCGCATTTCTGAGCCTAACCGCGCAAGCTGGATGACCGCGTTTTGCACATCATGCCTAAAAGTGCCTGTAAGGCTTTGTGTGTATTACCTTGGTGGGATTCGTTTTAGCCGCTATGTGCAAATTTGCATCGCTGTTCTGAGCCTAACCCGCGCAAGCTGGATGACAGCGTTTTGCACATCATGCCTAAAAGTGCCTGTAAGGCGTTGTGTGTATTAACTTGTTGCGATTCGTTTGAGCCGCTACGTGCAAACATGAGTCGCATTTCTGAGCCTCTCCCGCGCAAGCTGGATGACCGCGTTTTGCACATCATGCCTAAAAGTGCCTGTAAGGCTTTGTGTGTATTACCTTGGTGGGATTCGTTTTAGCCGCTATGTGCAAACTTACATCGCTGTTCTGAGCCTAACCCGCGCAAGCTGGATGACAGCGTTTTGCACATCATGCCTAAAAGTGCCTGTAAGGCGTTGTGTGTATTAACTTGTTGCGATTCGTTTGAGCCGCTACGTGCAAATTTGAATCGCATTTCTGAGCCTAACCCGCGCAAGCTGGAAGACCCCGTTTTGCACACCATGCCTAAAAGTGTATGTAAGGCTTTGTTTGTATTAGCATGTTGCGATTCGTTTTAGCCGCTACGTGCAAACTTGAATCGCAGTTCTGAGCCTAATCCGAGCAAGCTGGATGACCGCGTTTTGCACATCATGCCTAAAAGTGCCTGTAAGGCGTTGTGTGTATTAACTTGTTGCGATTCGTTTGAGCCGCTACGTGAAAACTTGAATCGCACTTCTGAGCCTAACCCGCGCAAGCTGGAAGACCCCGTTTTGCACATCATGCACTAAAGTGCCTGTAAGGCGTTGTGTGTATTAACTTGTTGCGATTCGTTTTAGCCGCTACGTGCAAACTTGAATCGCAGTTCTGAGCCTAATCCGAGCAAGCTGGATGACCGCGTTTTGCACATCATGCCTAAAAGTGCCTGTAAGGCGTTGTGTGTATTAACTTGTTGCGATTCTTTTGAGCCGCTACGTGCAAACTTGAATCGCACTTCTGAGCCTAACCAGCGCAAGCTGGAAGACCCCGTTTTGCACACCATGCCTAAAAGTGCATATAAGGCTTTGTTTGTATTAGCATGTTGCGATTCGTTTTAGCCGCTACGTGCAAACTTGAATCGCAGTTCTGAGCCTAACCCGCGCAAACTGGATCACCGCGTTTTGCACATCAAGCCTAAAAGTGCCTGTAAGGCTTTGTGTGTATAAACTTGTTGAGATTCGTTTTAGCCGCTACGTGCAAACTTGAATCGCATTTCTGAGCCTAACCCGCGCAAGCTGGATGACCGCGTTTTGCACATCATGCCTAAAAGTGCCTGTAAGGCGTTGTGTGTATTAACTTGTTGCGATTCGTTTGAGCCGCTACGTGCAAACATGAGTCGCATTTCTGAGCCTAACCCGTGCAAGCTGGATGACAGCGTTTTGCACATCATGCCTAAAAGTGCCTGTAAGGCGTTGTGTGTATTAACTTGTTGCGATTCTTTTGAGCCGCTACGTGCAAACTTGAATCGCACTTCTGAGCCTAACCAGCGCAAGCTGGAAGACCCAGTTTTGCCCATCATGCCTTAAAGTGCCTGTAAGGCGTTTTGTCTATTAACTTGTTGCGATTCGTTTTAGCCGCTACGTGCAAACTTGAATCGCATTTCTGAGCCTAACCCGCGCAAGCTGGATGACCGCGTTTTGCACATCATGCCTAAAAGTGCCTGTAAGGCGTTGTGTGTATTAACTTGTTGCGATTCGTTTGAGCCGCTACGTGCAAACTTGAATCGCACTTCTGAGCCTAACCCGCGCAAGCTGGAAGACCCAGTTTTGCACATCATGCCTTAAAGTGCCTGTAAGGCGTTTTGTGTATTAACTTGTTGCGATTCGTATTAGCCGCTACGTGCAAACTTGAATCGCAGCTCTGAGCCTAACCCGTGCAAGCTGGATAACAGCGTTTTGCACATCATGCCTAAAAGTGCCTGTAAGGCGTTGTGTGTATTAACTTGTTGCGATTTGTTTGAGCCGCTACGTGCAAACTTGAATCGCATTTCTGAGCCTAACCCTCGTAAGCTGGAAGACCCCGTTTTGCACGTCAAGCCTAAAAGTGCCTGTAAGGCTTTGTGTGTATTAACTTGTTGCGATTCGTTTTAGCCGCTACGTGCAAACTTGAATCGCAGTTCTGACCCTAACCCGAGCAAGCTGGATGACCGCGTTTTGCACATCATGCCTGTGCCTGTGCCTGTAAGGCGTTGTGTGTATTAACTGTTGCGATTCGTTTGAGCCGCTACGTGCAAACTTGAATCGTTTTCTGAGCCTAACCCGCGCAAGCTGGAAGACACCGTTTTGCACATCACGCCTTAAAGTGCCTGTAAGGCGTTGTGTGTATTAACTTGTTGCGATTCGTTTTAGCCGCTATGTGCAAACTTGAATCGCAGTTCTGAGCCTAACCCGCGCAAACTGGATGGCCGCGTTTTGCACATCATGCCTAAAAGTGCCTGTAAGGCGTTGTGTGTATTAACTTGTTGCGATTCTTTTGAGCCGCTACGTGCAAACTTGAATCGCACTTCTGAGCCTAACCCGCGCAAGCTGGAAGACCCAGTTTTGCCCATCATGCCTTAAAGTGCCTGTAAGGCGTTTTGTGTATTAACTTGTTGCGATTCGTATTAGCCGCTATGTGCATACTTGAATCGCAGTTCTGAGCCTAACCCGCGCAAACTGGATGACCGCGTTTTGCACATCAAGCCTAAAAGTGCCTGTAAGGCTTTGTGTGTATAAACTTGTTGAGATTCGTTTTAGCCGCTACGTGCAAACTTGAATCGCATTTCTGAACCTAACCCGCGCAAGCTGGATGACCGCGTTTTGCACATCATGCCTAAAAGTGCCTGCAAGGCATTGTGTGTATTAACTTGTTGCGATTCGTTTGAGCCGCTACGTGCAAACATGAGTCGCATTTCTGAGCCTAACCCGTGCAAGCTGGATGACAGCGTTTTGCACATCATGCCTAAAAGTGCCTGTAAGGCTTTGTGTGTATTACCTTGGTGCGATCCGTTTTAGCCGCTATATGCAAACTTGCATCGCAGTTCTGAGCCTAACCCGCGCAAGCTGGATGACAGCGTTTTGCACATCATGCCTAAAAGTGCCTGTAAGGCGTTGTGTGTATTAACTTGTTGCGATTCGTTTGAGCCGCTACGTGCAAACTTGAATCGCATTTCTGAGGCTAATCCGCGCAAGCTGGAAGACCCCGTTTTGCACATCATGCCTAAAAGTGCCTGTAAGGCTTTGTGTGTATTAACTTGGTGCGATTCGTTTTAGCCGCTATGTGCAAACTTGAATCGCAGTTCTGAGCCTAACCCGCGCAAGCTTGAGTGACGCCTATTTGCACATCATGCTTAAAAGTGCCTGTAAGGCGTTGTGTGTATTAACTTGTTGCGATTCGTTTGAGCCGCTACGTGCAAACTTGAATCGCAGTTCTGAGCCTCTCCCGCGCAAGCTGGATGACCGCGTTTTGCACATCATGCCTAAAAGTGCCTGTAAGGCTTTGTGTGTATTACCTTGGTGGGATTCGTTTTAGCCGCTATGTGCAAACTTGCATCGCAGTTCTGAGCCTAACCCGCGCAAGCTGGATGACAGCGTTTTGCACATCATGCCTAAAAGTGCCTGTAAGGCGTTGTGTGTATTAACTTGTTGCGATTCATTTGAGCCGCTACGTGCAAATTTGAATCGCATTTCTGAGCCTAACCCGCGCAAGCTGGATGACCGCGTTTTGCACATCATGCCTAAAAGTGCCTGTAAGGCGTTGTGTGTATTAACTTGTTGCGATTCGTTTGAGCCGCTACGTGCAAACATGAGTCGCATTTCTGAGCCTAACCCGTGCAAGCTGGATGACAGCGTTTTGCACATCATGCCTGAGTGCCTGTAATGCGTTTTGTGTATTAACTTGTTGCGATTCGTTTGAGCCGCTACGTGCAAACTTGAATCGCATTTCTGAGCCTAACCCTCGCAAGCTGGAAGACCCCGTTTTGCACATCAAGCCTAAAAGTGCCTGTAAGGCTTTGTGTGTATTAACTTGTTGCGATTCGTTTTAGCCGCTACGTGCAAACTTGAATCGCAGTTCTGAGCCTAACCCGAGCAAGCTGGATGACCGCGTTTTGCACATCATGCCTGTGCCTGTGCCTGTAAGGCGTTGTGTGTATTAACTTGTTGCGATTCGTTTGAGCCGCTACGTGCAAACTTGAATCGTTTTCTGAGCCTAACCCGCGCAAGCTGGAAGACCCCGTTTTGCACATCATGCCTTAAAATGCCTGTAAGGCGTTGTGTGTATTAACTTGTTGCGATTCGTTTGAGCTGCTATGTGCAAACATGAGTCGCAGTTCTGAGCCTAACCCGCGCAAGCTGGATGACCGCGTTTTGCACATCAAGCCTAAAAGTGCCTGTAAGGCTTTGTGTGTATAAACTTGTTGAGATTCGTTTTAGCCGCTACGTGCAAACTTGAATCGAATTTCTGAGCCTAACCCGCGCAAGCTGGATGACCGCGTTTTGCACATCATGCCTAAAAGTGCCTGTAAGGCGTCGTGTGTATTACCTTATTGCGATTCGTTTGAGCCGCTACGTGCAAACTTGAATCGAATTTCTGAGCCTAACCCGCGCAAGCTGGATGACCGCGTTTTGCACATCATGCCTAAAAGTGCCTGTAAGGCGTCGTGTGTATTACCTTATTGCGATTCGTTTGAGCCGCTACGTGCAAACATGAGTCGCATTTCTGAGCCTAACCCGTGCAAGCTGGATGACAGCGTTTTGCACATCATGCCTAAAAGTTCCTGTAAGGCGTTGTGTGTATTAACTTGTTGCGATTCGTTTGAGCCGCTACGTGCAAACTTGAATCGCATTTCTGAGCCTAACCCGAGCAAGCTGGAAGACCCCGTTTTGCACATCATGCCTAAAAGTGCCTGTAAGGCTTTGTTTGTATTAAGCATGTTGCGATTCGTTTTTGCCGCTACGTGCAAACTTGAATCGCAGTTCTGAGCCTAATCCGAGCAAGCTGGATGACCGCGTTTTGCACATCATGCCTAAAAGTGCCTGTAAGGCGTTGTGTGTATTAACTTGTTGCGATTCGTTTGAGCCGCTACGTGAAAACTTGAATCGCACTTCTGAGCCTAACCAGCGCAAGCTGGAAGACCCCGTTTTGCACATCATGCACTAAAGTGCCTGTAAGGCGTTGTGTGTATTAACTTGTTGCGATTCGTTTTAGCCGCTACGTGCAAACTTGAATCGCAGTTCTGAGCCTAATCCGAGCAAGCTGGATGACCGCGTTTTGCACATCATGCCTAAAAGTGCCTGTAAGGCGTTGTGTGTATTAACTTGTTGCGATTCTTTTGAGCCGCTACGTGCAAACTTGAATCGCACTTCTGAGCCTAACCAGCGCAAGCTGGAAGACCCAGTTTTGCCCATCATGCCTTAAAGTGCCTGTAAGGCGTTTTGTGTATTAACTTGTTGCGATTCGTATTAGCCGCTATGTGCATAATTGAATCGCAGTTCTGAGCCTAACCCGCGCAAACTGGATGACCGCGTTTTGCACATCAAGCCTAAAAGTGCCTGTAAGGCTTTGTGTGTATAAACTTGTTGAGATTCGTTTTAGCCGCTACGTGCAAACTTGAATCGCATTTCTGAGCCTAACCGCGCAAGCTGGATGACCGCGTTTTGCACATCATGCCTAAAAGTGCCTGTAAGGCTTTGTGTGTATTACCTTGGTGGGATTCGTTTTAGCCGCTATGTGCAAATTTGCATCGCTGTTCTGAGCCTAACCCGCGCAAGCTGGATGACAGCGTTTTGCACATCATGCCTAAAAGTGCCTGTAAGGCGTTGTGTGTATTAACTTGTTGCGATTCGTTTGAGCCGCTACGTGCAAACATGAGTCGCATTTCTGAGCCTCTCCCGCGCAAGCTGGATGACCGCGTTTTGCACATCATGCCTAAAAGTGCCTGTAAGGCTTTGTGTGTATTACCTTGGTGGGATTCGTTTTAGCCGCTATGTGCAAACTTACATCGCTGTTCTGAGCCTAACCCGCGCAAGCTGGATGACAGCGTTTTGCACATCATGCCTAAAAGTGCCTGTAAGGCGTTGTGTGTATTAACTTGTTGCGATTCGTTTGAGCCGCTACGTGCAAATTTGAATCGCATTTCTGAGCCTAACCCGCGCAAGCTGGAAGACCCCGTTTTGCACACCATGCCTAAAAGTGTATGTAAGGCTTTGTTTGTATTAGCATGTTGCGATTCGTTTTAGCCGCTACGTGCAAACTTGAATCGCAGTTCTGAGCCTAATCCGAGCAAGCTGGATGACCGCGTTTTGCACATCATGCCTAAAAGTGCCTGTAAGGCGTTGTGTGTATTAACTTGTTGCGATTCGTTTGAGCCGCTACGTGAAAACTTGAATCGCACTTCTGAGCCTAACCCGCGCAAGCTGGAAGACCCCGTTTTGCACATCATGCACTAAAGTGCCTGTAAGGCGTTGTGTGTATTAACTTGTTGCGATTCGTTTTAGCCGCTACGTGCAAACTTGAATCGCAGTTCTGAGCCTAATCCGAGCAAGCTGGATGACCGCGTTTTGCACATCATGCCTAAAAGTGCCTGTAAGGCGTTGTGTGTATTAACTTGTTGCGATTCTTTTGAGCCGCTACGTGCAAACTTGAATCGCACTTCTGAGCCTAACCAGCGCAAGCTGGAAGACCCCGTTTTGCACACCATGCCTAAAAGTGCATATAAGGCTTTGTTTGTATTAGCATGTTGCGATTCGTTTTAGCCGCTACGTGCAAACTTGAATCGCAGTTCTGAGCCTAACCCGCGCAAACTGGATCACCGCGTTTTGCACATCAAGCCTAAAAGTGCCTGTAAGGCTTTGTGTGTATAAACTTGTTGAGATTCGTTTTAGCCGCTACGTGCAAACTTGAATCGCATTTCTGAGCCTAACCCGCGCAAGCTGGATGACCGCGTTTTGCACATCATGCCTAAAAGTGCCTGTAAGGCGTTGTGTGTATTAACTTGTTGCGATTCGTTTGAGCCGCTACGTGCAAACATGAGTCGCATTTCTGAGCCTAACCCGTGCAAGCTGGATGACAGCGTTTTGCACATCATGCCTAAAAGTGCCTGTAAGGCGTTGTGTGTATTAACTTGTTGCGATTCCTTTGAGCCGCTACGTGCAAACTTGAATCGCACTTCTGAGCCTAACCCGCGCAAGCTGGAAGACCCAGTTTTGCACATCATGCCTTAAAGTGCCTGTAAGGCGTTTTGTGTATTAACTTGTTGCGATTCGTATTAGCCGCTACGTGCAAACTTGAATCGCAGCTCTGAGCCTAACCCGTGCAAGCTGGATGACAGCGTTTTGCACATCATGCCTAAAAGTGCCTGTAAGGCGTTGTGTGTATTAACTTGTTGCGATTCGTTTGAGCCGCTACGTGCAAACTTGAATCGCATTTCTGAGCCTAACCCTCGTAAGCTGGAAGACCCCGTTTTGCACGTCAAGCCTAAAAGTGCCTGTAAGGCTTTGTGTGTATTAACTTGTTGCGATTCGTTTTAGCCGCTACGTGCAAACTTGAATCGCAGTTCTGAGCCTAACCCGAGCAAGCTGGATGACCGCGTTTTGCACATCATGCCTGTGCCTGTGCCTGTAAGGCGTTGTGTGTATTAACTGTTGCGATTCGTTTGAGCCGCTACGTGCAAACTTGAATCGTTTTCTGAGCCTAACCCGCGCAAGCTGGAAGACCCCGTTTTGCACATCATGCCTTAAAGTGCCTGTAAGGCGTTGTGTGTATTAACTTGTTGCGATTCTTTTGAGCCGCTACGTGCAAACTTGAATCGCACTTCTGACCCTAACCCGCGCAAGCTGGAAGACCCAGTTTTGCCCATCATGCCTTAAAGTGCCTGTAAGGCGTTTTGTGTATTAACTTGTTGCGATTCGTATTAGCCGCTATGTGCATACTTGAATCGCAGTTCTGAGCCTAACCCGCGCAAACTGGATGACCGCGTTTTGCACATCAAGCCTAAAAGTGCCTGTAAGGCTTTGTGTGTATAAACTTGTTGAGATTCGTTTTAGCCGCTACGTGCAAACTTGAATCGCATTTCTGAGCCTAACCCGCGCAAGCTGGATGACCGCGTTTTGCACATCATGCCTAAAAGTGCCTGCAAGGCATTGTGTGTATTAACTTGTTGCGATTCGTTTGAGCCGCTACGTGCAAACATGAGTCGCATTTCTGAGCCTAACCCGTGCAAGCTGGATGACAGCGTTTTGCACATCATGCCTAAAAGTGCCTGTAAGGCTTTGTGTGTATTACCTTGGTGCGATCCGTTTTAGCCGCTATATGCAAACTTGCATCGCAGTTCTGAGCCTAACCCGCGCAAGCTGGATGACAGCGTTTCGCACATCATGCCTAAAAGTGCCTGTAAGGCGTTGTGTGTATTAACTTGTTGCGATTCGTTTTAGCCGCTACGTGCAAACTTGAATCGCAGTTCTGAGCCTAATCCGAGCAAGCTGGATGACCGCGTTTTGCACATCATGCCTAAAAGTGCCTGTAAGGCGTTGTGTGTATTAACTTGTTGCGATTCTTTTGAGCCGCTACGTGCAAACTTGAATCGCACTTCTGAGCCTAACCAGCGCAAGCTGGAAGACCCCGTTTTGCACACCATGCCTAAAAGTGCATATAAGGCTTTGTTTGTATTAGCATGTTGCGATTCGTTTTAGCCGCTACGTGCAAACTTGAATCGCAGTTCTGAGCCTAACCCGCGCAAACTGGATCACCGCGTTTTGCACATCAAGCCTAAAAGTGCCTGTAAGGCTTTGTGTGTATAAACTTGTTGAGATTCGTTTTAGCCGCTACGTGCAAACTTGAATCGCATTTCTGAGCCTAACCCGCGCAAGCTGGATGACCGCGTTTTGCACATCATGCCTAAAAGTGCCTGTAAGGCGTTGTGTGTATTAACTTGTTGCGATTCGTTTGAGCCGCTACGTGCAAACATGAGTCGCATTTCTGAGCCTAACCCGTGCAAGCTGGATGACAGCGTTTTGCACATCATGCCTAAAAGTGCCTGTAAGGCGTTGTGTGTATTAACTTGTTGCGATTCCTTTGAGCCGCTACGTGCAAACTTGAATCGCACTTCTGAGCCTAACCCGCGCAAGCTGGAAGACCCAGTTTTGCACATCATGCCTTAAAGTGCCTGTAAGGCGTTTTGTGTATTAACTTGTTGCGATTCGTATTAGCCGCTACGTGCAAACTTGAATCGCAGCTCTGAGCCTAACCCGTGCAAGCTGGATGACAGCGTTTTGCACATCATGCCTAAAAGTGCCTGTAAGGCGTTGTGTGTATTAACTTGTTGCGATTCGTTTGAGCCGCTACGTGCAAACTTGAATCGCATTTCTGAGCCTAACCCTCGTAAGCTGGAAGACCCCGTTTTGCACGTCAAGCCTAAAAGTGCCTGTAAGGCTTTGTGTGTATTAACTTGTTGCGATTCGTTTTAGCCGCTACGTGCAAACTTGAATCGCAGTTCTGAGCCTAACCCGAGCAAGCTGGATGACCGCGTTTTGCACATCATGCCTGTGCCTGTGCCTGTAAGGCGTTGTGTGTATTAACTGTTGCGATTCGTTTGAGCCGCTACGTGCAAACTTGAATCGTTTTCTGAGCCTAACCCGCGCAAGCTGGAAGACCCCGTTTTGCACATCATGCCTTAAAGTGCCTGTAAGGCGTTGTGTGTATTAACTTGTTGCGATTCTTTTGAGCCGCTACGTGCAAACTTGAATCGCACTTCTGACCCTAACCCGCGCAAGCTGGAAGACCCAGTTTTGCCCATCATGCCTTAAAGTGCCTGTAAGGCGTTTTGTGTATTAACTTGTTGCGATTCGTATTAGCCGCTATGTGCATACTTGAATCGCAGTTCTGAGCCTAACCCGCGCAAACTGGATGACCGCGTTTTGCACATCAAGCCTAAAAGTGCCTGTAAGGCTTTGTGTGTATAAACTTGTTGAGATTCGTTTTAGCCGCTACGTGCAAACTTGAATCGCATTTCTGAGCCTAACCCGCGCAAGCTGGATGACCGCGTTTTGCACATCATGCCTAAAAGTGCCTGCAAGGCATTGTGTGTATTAACTTGTTGCGATTCGTTTGAGCCGCTACGTGCAAACATGAGTCGCATTTCTGAGCCTAACCCGTGCAAGCTGGATGACAGCGTTTTGCACATCATGCCTAAAAGTGCCTGTAAGGCTTTGTGTGTATTACCTTGGTGCGATCCGTTTTAGCCGCTATATGCAAACTTGCATCGCAGTTCTGAGCCTAACCCGCGCAAGCTGGATGACAGCGTTTTGCACATCATGCCTAAAAGTGCCTGTAAGGCGTTGTGTGTATTAACTTGTTGCGATTCGTTTGAGCCGCTACGTGCAAACTTGAATCGCATTTCTGAGGCTAACCCGCGCAAGCTGGAAGACCCCGTTTTGCACATCATGCCTAAAAGTGCCTGTAAGGCTTTGTGTGTATTACCTTGGTGCGATCCGTTTTAGCCGCTATATGCAAACTTGCATCGCAGTTCTGAGCCTAACCCGCGCAAGCTGGATGACAGCGTTTTGCACATCATGCCTAAAAGTGCCTGTAAGGCGTTGTGTGTATTAACTTGTTGCGATTCGTTTGAGCCGCTACGTGCAAACTTGAATCGCATTTCTGAGGCTAACCCGCGCAAGCTGGAAGACCCCGTTTTGCACATCATGCCTAAAAGTGCCTGTAAGGCTTTGTGTGTATTAACTTGGTGCGATTCGTTTTAGCCGCTATGTGCAAACTTGAATCGCAGTTCTGAGCCTAACCCGCGCAAGCTTGAGTGACGCCTATTTGCACATCATGCTTAAAAGTGCCTGTAAGGCGTTGTGTGTATTAACTTGTTGCGATTCGTTTGAGCCGCTACGTGCAAACTTGAATCGCAGTTCTGAGCCTCTCCCGCGCAAGCTGGATGACCGCGTTTTGCACATCATGCCTAAAAGTGCCTGTAAGGCTTTGTGTGTATTACCTTGGTGGGATTCGTTTTAGCCGCTATGTGCAAACTTGCATCGCAGTTCTGAGCCTAACCCGCGCAAGCTGGATGACAGCGTTTTGCACATCATGCCTAAAAGTGCCTGTAAGGCGTTGTGTGTATTAACTTGTTGCGATTCGTTTGAGCCGCTACGTGCAAATTTGAATCGCATTTCTGAGCCTAACCCGCGCAAGCTGGATGACCGCGTTTTGCACATCATGCCTAAAAGTGCCTGTAAGGCGTTGTGTGTATTAACTTGTTGCGATTCGTTTGAGCCGCTACGTGCAAACATGAGTCGCATTTCTGAGCCTAACCCGTGCAGGCTGGATGACAGCGTTTTGCACATCATGCCTAAAAGTGCCTGTAATGCGTTTTGTGTATTAACTTGTTGCGATTCGTTTGAGCCGCTACGTGCAAACTTGAATCGCATTTCTGAGCCTAACCCTCGCAAGCTGGAAGACCCCGTTTTGCACATCAAGACTAAAAGTGCCTGTAAGGCTTTGTGTGTATTAACTTGTTGCGATTCGTTTTAGCCGCTACGTGCAAACTTGAATCGCAGTTCTGAGCCTAACCCGAGCAAGCTGGATGACCGCGTTTTGCACATCATGCCTGTGCCTGTGCCTGTAAGGCGTTGTGTGTATTAACTTGTTGCGATTCGTTTGAGCCGCTACGTGCAAACTTGAATCGTTTTCTGAGCCTAACCCGCGCAAGCTGGAAGACCCCGTTTTGCACATCATGCCTTAAAGTGCCTGTAAGGCGTTGTGTGTATTAACTTGTTGCGATTCGTTTGAGCTGCTATGTGCAAACATGAGTCGCAGTTCTGAGCCTAACCCGCGCAAGCTGGATGACCGCGTTTTGCACATCAAGCCTAAAAGTGCCTGTAAGGCTTTGTGTGTATAAACTTGTTGAGATTCGTTTTAGCCGCTACGTGCAAACTTGAATCGAATTTCTGAGCCTAACCCGCGCAAGCTGGATGACCGCGTTTTGCACATCATGCCTAAAAGTGCCTGTAAGGTGTCGTGTGTATTACCTTATTGCGATTCGTTTGAGCCGCTACGTGCAAACATAAGTCGCATTTCTGAGCCTAACCCGTGCAAGCTGGATGACAGCGTTTTGCACATCATGCCTAAAAGTGCCTGTAAGGCGTTGTGTGTATTAACTTGTTGCGATTCGTTTGAGCCGCTACGTGCAAACATGAGTCGCATTTCTGAGCCTAACCCCTGCAAGCTGGATGACGGCGTTTTGCACATCATGCCTAAGAGTGCCTGTAACGCTTTTTGTGTATTACCTTGGTGCGATTCGTTTTAGCCACTATGTGCAACCTTGCATCGCAGTTCTGAGCCTAACCCGCGCAAGCTGGATGACAGCGTTTTGCACATCATGCCTAAAAGTTCCTGTAAGGCGTTGTGTGTATTAACTTGTTGCGAATCGTTTGAGCCGCTACGTGCAAACTTGAATCGCATTTCTGAGCCTAACCCGAGCAAGCTGGAAGACCCCGTTTTGCACATCATGCCTAAAAGTGCCTGTAAGGCTTTGTTTGTATTAGCATGTTGCGATTCGTTTTTGCCGCTACGTGCAAACTTGAATCGCAGTTCTGAGCCTAATCCGAGCAAGCTGGATGACCGCGTTTTGCACATCATGCCTAAAAGTGCCTGTAAGGCGTTGTGTGTATTAACTTGTTGCGATTCGTTTGAGCCGCTACGTGAAAACTTGAATCGCACTTCTGAGCCTAACCAGCGCAAGCTGGAAGACCCCGTTTTGCACATCATGCACTAAAGTGCCTGTAAGGCGTTGTGTGTATTAACTTGTTGCGATTCGTTTTAGCCGCTACGTGCAAACTTGAATCGCAGTTCTGAGCCTAATCCGAGCAAGCTGGATGACCGCGTTTTGCACATCATGCCTAAAAGTGCCTGTAAGGCGTTGTGTGTATTAACTTGTTGCGATTCTTTTGAGCCGCTACGTGCAAACTTGAATCGCACTTCTGAGCCTAACCAGCGCAAGCTGGAAGACCCAGTTTTGCCCATCATGCCTTAAAGTGCCTGTAAGGCGTTTTGTGTATTAACTTGTTGCGATTCGTATTAGCCGCTATGTGCATAATTGAATCGCAGTTCTGAGCCTAACCCGCGCAAACTGGATGACCGCGTTTTCCACATCAAGCCTAAAAGTGCCTGTAAGGCTTTGTGTGTATAAACTTGTTGAGATTCGTTTTAGCCGCTACGTGCAAACTTGAATCGCATTTCTGAGCCTAACCGCGCAAGCTGGATGACCGCGTTTTGCACATCATGCCTAAAAGTGCCTGTAAGGCTTTGTGTGTATTACCTTGGTGGGATTCGTTTTAGCCGCTATGTGCAAATTTGCATCGCTGTTCTGAGCCTAACCCGCGCAAGCTGGATGACAGCGTTTTTGCACATCATGCCTAAAAGTGCCTGTAAGGCGTTGTGTGTATTAACTTGTTGCGATTCGTTTGAGCCGCTACGTGCAAACATGAGTCGCATTTCTGAGCCTCTCCCGCGCAAGCTGGATGACCGCGTTTTGCACATCATGCCTAAAAGTGCCTGTAAGGCTTTGTGTGTATTTCCTTGGTGGGATTCGTTTTAGCCGCTATGTGCAAACTTACATCGCTGTTCTGAGCCTAACCCGCGCAAGCTGGATGACAGCGTTTTGCACATCATGCCTAAAAGTGCCTGTAAGGCGTTGTGTGTATTAACTTCTTGCGATTCGTTTGAGCCGCTACGTGCAAATTTGAATCGCATTTCTGAGCCTAACCCGCGCAAGCTGGAAGACCCCGTTTTGCACACCATGCCTAAAAGTGTATGTAAGGCTTTGTTTGTATTAGCATGTTGCGATTCGTTTTAGCCGCTACGTGCAAACTTGAATCGCAGTTCTGAGCCTAATCCGAGCAAGCTGGATGACCGCGTTTTGCACATCATGCCTAAAAGTGCCTGTAAGGCGTTGTGTGTATTAACTTGTTGCGATTCGTTTGAGCCGCTACGTGAAAACTTGAATCGCACTTCTGAGCCTAACCCGCGCAAGCTGGAAGACCCCGTTTTGCACATCATGCACTAAAGTGCCTGTAAGGCGTTGTGTGTATTAACTTGTTGCGATTCGTTTTAGCCGCTAAGTGCAAACTTGAATCGCAGTTCTGAGCCTAATCCGAGCAAGCTGGATGACCGCGTTTTGCACATCATGCCTAAAAGTGCCTGTAAGGCGTTGTGTGTATTAACTTGTTGCGATTCTTTTGAGCCGCTACGTGCAAACTTGAATCGCACTTCTGAGCCTAACCAGCGCAAGCTGGAAGACCCCGTTTTGCACACCATGCCTAAAAGTGCATATAAGGCTTTGTTTGTATTAGCATGTTGCGATTCGTTTTAGCCGCTACGTGCAATTGAATCGCAGTTCTGAGCCTAACCCGCGCAAACTGGATCACCGCGTTTTGCACATCAAGCCTAAAAGTGCCTGTAAGGCTTTGTGTGTATAAACTTATTGAGATTCGTTTTAGCCGCTACGTGCAAACTTGAATTGCATTTCTGAGCCTAACCCGCGCAAGCTGGATGACCGCGTTTTGCACATCATGCCTAAAAGTGCCTGTAAGGCGTTGTGTGTATTAACTTGTTGCGATTCGTTTGAGCCGCTACGTGCAAACATGAGTCGCATTTCTGAGCCTAACCCGTGCAAGCTGGATGACAGCGTTTTGCACATCATGCCTAAAAGTGCCTGTAAGGCGTTGTGTGTATTAACTTGTTGCGATTCCTTTGAGCCGCTACGTGCAAACTTGAATCGCACTTTTGAGCCTAACCCGCGCAAGCTGGAAGACCCAGTTTTGCACATCATGCCTTAAAGTGCCTGTAAGGCGTTTTGTGTATTAACTTGTTGCGATTCGTATTAGCCGCTACGTGCAAACTTGAATCGCAGCTCTGAGCCTAACCCGTGCAAGCTGGATGACAGCGGTTTTGCACATCATGCCTAAAAGTGCCTGTAAGGCGTTGTGTGTATTAACTTGTTGCGATTCGTTTGAGCCGCTACGTGCAAACTGGAATCGCATTTCTGAGCCTAACCCTCGTAAGCTGGAAGACCCCGTTTTGCACGTCAAGCCTAAAAGTGCCTGTAAGGCTTTGTGTTGTATTAACTTGTTGCGATTCGTTTTACCCGCTACGTGCAAACTTGAATCGCAGTTCTGAGCCTAACCCGAGCAAGCTGGATGACCGCGTTTTGCACATCATGCCTGTGCCTGTGCCTGTAAGGCGTTGTGTGTATTAACTGTTGCGATTCGTTTGAGCCGCTACGTGCAAACTTGAATCGTTTTCTGAGCCTAACCCGCGCAAGCTGGAAGACCCCGTTTTGCACATCATGCCTTAAAGTGCCTGTAAGGCGTTGTGTGTATTAACTTGTTGCGATTCGTTTTAGCCGCTATGTGCTAACTTGAATCGCAGTTCTGAGCCTAACCCGCGCAAACTGGATGGCCGCGTTTTGCACATCATGCCTAAAAGTGCCTGTAAGGCGTTGTGTGTATTAACTTGTTGCGATTCTTTTGAGCCGCTACGTGCAAACATGAATCGCAGTTCTGAGCCTAACCCGCGCAAGCTGGAAGACCCAGTTTTGCCCATCATGCCTTAAAGTGCCTGTAAGGCGTTTTGTGTATTAACTTGTTGCGATTCGTATTAGCCGCTATGTGCATACTTGAATCGCAGTTCTGAGCCTAACCCGCGCAAACTGGATGACCGCGTTTTGCACATCAAGCCTAAAAGTGCCTGTAAGGCTTTGTGTGTATAAACTTGTTGAGATTCGTTTTAGCCGCTACGTGCAAACTTGAATCGCATTTCTGAGCCTAACCCGCGCAAGCTGGATGACCGCGTTTTGCACATCATGCCTAAAAGTGCCTGCAAGGCATTGTGTGTATTAACTTGTTGCGATTCGTTTGAGCCGCTACGTGCAAACATGAGTCGCATTTCTGAGCCTAACCCGTGCAAGCTGGATGACAGCGTTTTGCACATCATGCCTAAAAGTGCCTGTAAGGCTTTGTGTGTATTACCTTGGTGCGATCCGTTTTAGCCGCTATATGCAAACTTGCATCGCAGTTCTGAGCCTAACCCGCGCAAGCTGGATGACAGCGTTTTGCACATCATGCCTAAAAGTGCCTGTAAGGCGTTGTGTGTATTAACTTGTTGCGATTCGTTTGAGCCGCTACGTGCAAACTTGAATCGCATTTCTGAGGCTAACCCGCGCAAGCTGGAAGACCCCGTTTTGCACATCATGCCTAAAAGTGCCTGTAAGGCTTTGTGTGTATTAACTTGGTGCGATTCGTTTTAGCCGCTATGTGCAAACTTGAATCGCAGTTCTGAGCCTAACCCGCGCAAGCTTGAGTGACGCCTATTTGCACATCATGCTTAAAAGTGCCTGTAAGGCGTTGTGTGTATTAACTTGTTGCGATTCGTTTGAGCCGCTACGTGCAAACTTGAATCGCAGTTCTGAGCCTCTCCCGCGCAAGCTGGATGACCGCGTTTTGCACATCATGCCTAAAAGTGCCTGTAAGGCTTTGTGTGTATTACCTTGGTGGGATTCGTTTTAGCCGCTATGTGCAAACTTGCATCGCAGTTCTGAGCCTAACCCGCGCAAGCTGGATGACAGCGTTTTGCACATCATGCCTAAAAGTGCCTGTAAGGCGTTGTGTGTATTAACTTGTTGCGATTCGTTTGAGCCGCTACGTGCAAATTTGAATCGCATTTCTGAGCCTAACCCGCGCAAGCTGGATGACCGCGTTTTGCACATCATGCCTAAAAGTGCCTGTAAGGCGTTGTGTGTATTAACTTGTTGCGATTCGTTTGAGCCGCTACGTGCAAACATGAGTCGCATTTCTGAGCCTAACCCGTGCAAGCTGGATGACAGCGTTTTGCACATCATGCCTAAAAGTGCCTGTAATGCGTTTTGTGTATTAACTTGTTGCGATTCGTTTGAGCCGCTACGTGCAAACTTGAATCGCATTTCTGAGCCTAACCCTCGCAAGCTGGAAGACCCCGTTTTGCACATCAAGCCTAAAAGTGCCTGTAAGGCTTTGTGTGTATTAACTTGTTGCGATTCGTTTTAGCCGCTACGTGCAAACTTGAATCGCAGTTCTGAGCCTAACCCGAGCAAGCTGGATGACCGCGTTTTGCACATCATGCCTGTGCCTGTGCCTGTAAGGCGTTGTGTGTATTAACTTGTTGCGATTCGTTTGAGCCGCTACGTGCAAACTTGAATCGTTTTCTGAGCCTAACCCGCGCAAGCTGGAAGACCCCGTTTTGCACATCATGCCTTAAAGTGCCTGTAAGGCGTTGTGTGTATTAACTTGTTGCGATTCGTTTGAGCTGCTATGTGCAAACATGAGTCGCAGTTCTGAGCCTAACCCGCGCAAGCTGGATGACCGCGTTTTGCACATCAAGCCTAAAAGTGCCTGTAAGGCTTTGTGTGTATAAACTTGTTGAGATTCGTTTTAGCCGCTACGTGCAAACTTGAATCGAATTTCTGAGCCTAACCCGCGCAAGCTGGATGACCGCGTTTTGCACATCATGCCTAAAAGTGCCTGTAAGGCGTCGTGTGTATTACCTTATTGCGATTCGTTTGAGCCGCTACGTGCAAACATGAGTCGCATTTCTGAGCCTAACTCGTGCAAGCTGGATGACAGCGTTTTGCACATCATGCCTAAAAGTGCCTGTAAGGCGTTGTGTGTATTAACTTGTTGCGATTCGTTTGAGCCGCTACGTGCAAACATGAGTCGCATTTCTGAGCCTAACCCCTGCAAGCTGGATGACGGCGTTTTGCACATCATGCCTAAAAGTGCCTGTAACGCTTTTTGTGTATTACCTTGGTGCGATTCGTTTTAGCCACTATGTGCAACCTTGCATCGCAGTTCTGAGCCTAACCCGCGCAAGCTGGATGACAGCGTTTTGCACATCATGCCTAAAAGTTCCTGTAAGGCGTTGTGTGTATTAACTTGTTGCGATTCGTTTGAGCCGCTACGTGCAAACTTGAATCGCATTTCTGAGCCTAACCCGAGCAAGCTGGAAGACCCCGTTTTGCACATCATGCCTAAAAGTGCCTGTAAGGCTTTGTTTGTATTAGCATGTTGCGATTCGTTTTTGCCGCTACGTGCAAACTTGAATCGCAGTTCTGAGCCTAATCCGAGCAAGCTGGATGACCGCGTTTTGCACATCATGCCTAAAAGTGCCTGTAAGGCGTTGTGTGTATTAACTTGTTGCGATTCGTTTGAGCCGCTACGTCAAAACTTGAATCGCACTTCTGAGCCTAACCAGCGCAAGCTGGAAGACCCCGTTTTGCACATTAAGCCTAAAAGTGCCTGTAAGGCTTTGTGTGTATTAACTTGTTGCGATTCGTTTTAGCCGCTACGTGCGAACTTGAATCGCAGTTCTGAGCCTAACCCGAGCAAGCTGGATGACCGCGTTTTGCACATCATGCCTGTGCCTGTGCCTGTAAGGCGTTGTGTGTATTAACTTGTTGCGATTCGTTTGAGCC